>NC_083347.1:77858019-78500005 GCF_019175385.1 Lycium barbarum | reverse complement strand
TCCCGGAGAAGTATGGTTATCAATCGTACCGGAAAAAAGGAAAAATATACCTCTACGTGATGGTGCTGTAAATAGACTTTATTTTTAGAGTCACCACCTAATTTTTAGGAAATTAGGAAAAATCAATTCGAAAAGGGGTTCATTTAAAATGGCTAAATTTTAAAAGAAACCTAATCTGACCAAAGTATGGGTAAGAGTTCTGGTGATCCCCCGGGGAAGGTGTTAGGCGCCCCGGTATTAAAGATCCGTAAAATATTGTTGACCTACGGGTTCTAATAGTATGCCTTTGTAGATATAAATTGTTTATAGTGAAAAAATTGTTTCAGCTTATATTTCCACAACGAAAAAATTTGGTCATTCATGGGAGATATATCATGTTTCAAGAAATGAAAGTGGTAAAATTTTGCGCAAAATTAGGCGTTTAGGTGTCGGACTAGAACACTTAGGCTAATACCCAAAGGCTCTTAACCTAAGTAGGACTCTACGTAAGTCCACCAAAAATATTTTTTAAAGTACAGAAAATAAATTTTAGGAAAATAGTTTTAGGCATACTATTATAGTCCGTATATTAATCGTTTTATTTTAATATTATATATTTTTTAGTCCTTTTAGTCTAATATTTGTCCAAAGTCATTTTGAGTCCATTTGTCCAAATTGTCCATAGGTACGGTCCCAATTCGTCTCAATGTCCATAAATGACCAAGTCCTTTTAGTCCAAAAAATTATATTTTTGAGTTTGAGAAAATGTCCATTTTTTGCCCACAAGTCCGTTTCTGTCTCAAGAATCACTTTTACACGCCAATTATTTATCAAAAATCAATTTTTTTACTTCGACATGATTTTTAGCAACTCCAAATTTGTGACAATTATTAAAGGGTTCCAATAAGCATATAACAAATAGACAATTCAAAGTAAGGAGTTGGGTCTACCAAGCCCAACAGAGAAATAAAACAACACGATTGACTTAATCTGCTCCAAGTTATGCTCCAATGCATATGCTAATCCATGATTGAGGTTGACTCGATCTAAATGAGTTGGTGGGTCTCATTAGACCCACCAAAGGATAGGGAGGTTTACAAATAAAAGGTATACAATACATTAGTACTTAATCTTAGGGACATAAATTAAATTACAAAACAATTGGGCCAGGCCCATAATTACTAACTATCTAGGGAAGGGGACATTTATTCAAAAAGGGACAAATTTTAAAATGAATATCAGCTGAACCGGTGCCCCGGCCCAAACTGTGAAGCAAACATGAATTTTTTCTAAGTGTAGGACAGTGATATTCAAGATATACTAGGTGATATACCTATATATGGAGAGCAAAACCCCTTAGGGGGGGGGGGGGCATACCCTCCATATACACTATATGTTCCCCATATTTCTCCTTCAAAACAATTCATCAAAACTACTTATAAACAACATCAAACACCCAGAAAATACTCAAAACCCAGCAATAGAACAAACTAACAGGTAAGCATGTTTACCTTCTCAAATGACAAGTTTTAGGCAAGTAAATCAAGCAATATTTCAGTAAAACAAATAGCAAAAGATCTATAGTTTAAGCTAAGCAAATCAGCATCCAAAATTCAATACATCAAGCAGTTTTTTAAGTCAAGAAGGTCATGATTAACCTAGTCTAAAATGAGAGCAACTCTTAGTCAAATAGAGATTTTCAAAATTCCAGTTTGAGGGGATTAATACATAATTTTCATGAGCACAATTGCAAACAATATTTTCAGTTTACCTTGGCTTAATTCGAAAAATTTAGAGATGACAAGCACACAAGTCTTTATAATTTCAAACTAGATATTCCAACTTGTTTTCAAAGTTCAAATATGCATAGCCTCTTATTGTAAACTCATGCAAGTCAATTTTACCAATTAAGGCAGTTTTGCACAAATGTTATGTAGGAAAATTAACAACAACCCTTAGTTATGATGAATGCCCTACCAGTATAAAACAAAGAAAGAAACAGAGATATATTTGTGTTCTGCAGGTTTTCCTCCAACATGATCATGTCAAGTTCAAATAGAGTCTAAGAAATCCATAAGATCAAAAAGAGGCTCAAAACTAGCTGATCACACTAGGTAGAATGAGGTAGTGCCAAGCTAATTAACAAGACAAAGAAACAGTTTCTTATCTTCAAAATTTACAGTTTACCTTTTCAAAATTTCTAGTTCAAATACCAAGTCTTCATTCTTAGTTGTTTTGATCACAATGCAGGTTTTCAAACTCAAATGTGGCAAAGACATCCAAGTAGAAGTAATGACAAGCAGCACATAGACAGTTTAAGTAACTCATATGCACAAAATTCCTTTTTCTTTTTCCTAAAGGTCATGTTTGGCAAATAATAGGTTCAAATTTTAAGGACAAGTTCAAGGAAATGCCAAACTGCAAACTGGAATGAATAGCAACATCCAAGAGCAAGTTCTAAATTAAAGTGGATCATCATGACCCCCTATAACACTCAAGCAAGCAGTTTGGTTCAAATAATGAATTTCAAGGTAAATTTTCCATTTTAAATCACATAGTCACACAGTTCTTACAAGAAACTAATGCTAGTTTTCAGCAAATCTCAAGGAATGAAATTCAAGGGTACATGATCCCTATTCTAAGTCATAGAAACACACTAGGAGGTAAACACAAATAGGAGACTGTACCAAAATAGATTTGACAAGTTCATATTTTTTGGATCATTTTTAGGTAAAAAGGACACAGAATTGACTTTCAATAAAACTCCACACCGTTTGAAACCATTTTCTTATTCTTAAAAGTTCAACTAGATAGATTCAGAGAAAAGGAAACAAGTCATTTTTTGAAACAAGTGGTTAACTAAGTAGCTTTAAGACTAAATTATGGAAATAAAACAGATTGTTCACTCAAATCACACATAGGAAAGAAAGTCATCTTTTGAAAATTCTGAGATTGTATAATAATTATAATACTCAACCTAGCCTGTGTTGCTTATTTTCTATAAACTGGTTCATTTTAACCCTTACATGACTTAAGTGGTTCAAAAACTGGAGTAAGTGTCAAAATGAATGAACATTTTACTCTGTTTTACTACTTCAAACCCAAAAATTTCAAATACCACACATAAGCATATAAAGCTACGTTGACTCCATTATTTATAAAAAAAAATGATCTCAATATACTCATTAACTTCATATTGACAACTTTGATTTCAACATCCTTCAAACTATATATTAGAGCATTTACTGAACCACTTAGTCAAGTTTACAAGTTATAAAACTCATTTAGTTTCTACTTTTAAAAACAGTGATGATACTTAAGCAACTTTCAGAGCTTTACACTACAAATCCATTTCTAAGTATGACTTAAGACCATCTTCACACAAAATGTAAACATACCAGTCATAAACCAAGTTATAGAAGACACTTAGCAAGTTTCAGGTCATATTTTAACAGTTTAAATAGCAACAAGATGTTAAACTCTAAGTCTCAGACCCAAATATATTCAAGATATTAGACAGTGTTCACAAGAAATTCATTTAACCTTAACAAATAATTTCAGCATTCATTTTGAAGGCAAAATCTCATTAAGCTGAGATAGTTTTCACACATGGAGCAAATATATCACTAAAATGAATCAAGATGGTTAATAAATATCACATTTGGCTAAGTTAAGGCCAAGTGAAGTCCAATATCACAAAATCAATTTCATGGTATTAAAAATAACTTCAATCTAACTAAAATAGTTACTATTTGGTACTGTTTCATTGAAAAAGGTCTCAAACATCCGAATTTCAAAAAATACAACACATAACTGAGACTATACCCCCCTTTAAACCTATTTCTTCTCATTTTTAAACCTAACAAGTTACAACACCTATTTAGTTATAATAATCTCACTTTTAGTTCCTTCCTTGTATCTTAAATAATCAAAACATGGACAGAATCATCATTGTAAGTAAAAGATTGACAGTTTATAAAACTTTATATAATAAATAAGCTAGAATAGTAAATATTCAAAAAACTGAAAATAAAAGTAAAGGTTTAGAAAAGGATTTACCTTTTGTAGGAGCAACCTAAAGGTCAAAATAGGGATTGAGTCTTCAAACTTCAAACACCAACCACCAAGTACCCTTAAACAGCCCTAACTCTTAAATGTTTTCAAAAAAATAGTAGTATTTTTTGTATGGTTTTGTAGTATATTGATATGATTGTAGTATATATTAAGTTCTATTATATTTGTATAGGTATTTAGGGGGTAGTATAGGTGAAGCTAGTGTAGAAACTCAATGAGAATTTCAAACTTAGCCGTGAGAGGAGAAACAAATTGGAATCCTTTTTTCAGTCATGAACACTCTCCATTTATAGGACAGTAGTGTGAACCCTAAAGATCAAAATAGAAAGTTCTAGGTGCTCCCCCAAACAGATTTTCCCCCCAATTCCAAAAATATCCCAAATAATTTCAACATCGGATAGGACAAAGGAAATTTTCAAAAATTGTACCCGTTCGTACTATTTTCAATCACAATTTCAGATAAATCCCCTAATACAACTAAGAATCCAAATAATTATACCCAAAAAATTCCAATAAAATCAGAAAAATCTAAGGTAGTACACCTTGTCACAAATAAAACAAATTCACCTCATCCAAACGGTATAATAGTACCAAAATCGTACAAAACAAGTTAGAATCCCTAATGCATGGTACTCAAATTATGGGAAATTACCCTAGGTCCCTCATTTAGTGCACATAACGCACAAGTTGGCTAAGGGCCCGAGGCCCCACCCATGACAACTATGCACAATGAAAACCCAAGCAACATAAATATTAATTTGAGACCAACAAATGGAAAAATTACATGAATTGAACCTGGCAGTCATGATAAATCACGATTGGGCATGAATGCCCCATCAAATCTCGCCAAAAATGGCCTTAAATCACCGTGAAACACCACCAGGGGAGGCAAAACCCTAGCCCTAACAAAATCATCATTGACGAAGAGAGAAACGGGGTAAAACAAATGAAAAGGTGGGGGGGAAGGGGGTAAAGTTTATTTTATTAAACTTCCCCTCCCCTTTTTAACAACACCCCCCCCCCCCCCTTCAAGTTTTTAAAGCATTTAAATTGCCCTCTTCCCCAATTTAAAATAAATAAAGACTAAATATTATAAATACACATATAACTAAATAAAATAGTTATTTAGGCTAATTAAAATTTAGAACCCATAAATTTAAAATATTAGCTTCAAAACAAGCCTAATATTGATATAGTTCCGGGGAATATTTAAAAATGTGAAAATATTCGGTCAAAATGAGCCGTAATTTGATATGCTATCTTAATTAATATTTTTTTGAGTTAAGCGGAGCGGGATGTTTATTTCCTCTTGAATTATATTTATAAAAGTAAATAATTCGTAATTTTCTTGCAATTGTCAATTTTTACAAAAAAATAATAATTAAATGTCAATTTTTGCAATTTTCTCGGGATTTTGAAATTTTAATTTTTTGAGGGTGCATCCTTGCTCCGTCTTTGACTCGGGAATTTTGAAAATTAAAATACGCATCTTATGAGGTGAAAATTAGGTTTTAACAATTTCCTCTTCGGAGTTCGAGGATGGCAGGGCCATCCTTGAGCTACGAATTTTGACAAACCTAATTTTTATCGAATAATAGAAATTATGGCTCTCTTTACGCAAAATTTCGAAAGTATGGTCAGACCCCGGTTTATGAGCTTCCTACATATCTCAGGTTACATGAGAATTTAGGCCGTTTATAGTTCTGACTCTATGAGGACTATAAAGTAAGGAATTTTCATTAAGCTACCTCGAGGTATCCCGATATATTTATCGGAATATGGTCGATCCTCGAAACTTGAGTAACCTACATATCACTAGCTTTGGGAATCAGGCCAATAATAGTTTGACTCGATAGCCCGAAAAGGAATATCCTTTTATGTGGGAATCCCTTTGGCTATTTCCGGTTGAAAAATCCAAACCGGAGGCTTTTTTTTTTTGGAAGGATTTACTAGTGTTGATGCTTGAAGTGATCTTCAATCCCTGGTATAGAAATCTTGACTCTCGTACACAGTTTCTGACCGGTTGCCCAAGAAAGAGTTCCACATATGTTCCGCATTTTTTGAATCCGGATTTTGCTTCCATCTTCGGTAGCTTCTAGCTCGTTTCCAAATGCTGAGTGTTGTGTGTTAGTCTTGTTGAAAATTTAATTTTAATGTAGTCATACCTGAGTGGCATTTTTCCATTTTGTTGACATTGAAGTCATCCTCCGATATTTCATCAGTCTTTTCGCAAATGCTTGTCCGTTTTCTTTCTTTTCTCCTGTAAGTGTGTGGTTTTCGTGTAATTTTTGAAAAAAATGATCTTCTCCGGATAATAATCACGATACTTTGGCCGGCTCTTTTTCTTCATTTTCAGATGTTTTTATTATTCAATGGTAACTTCCGTTGGGATCTGGGTCGGGCTATACCGCATTTTTGCGAAACCTACACACCCCAGTCTGGTTGTCGTTTTTGTAAGCAAGATGCTACTAATGAAAACCATGTTATCAAGTGCCAGGTAATTTTTGTTTCTTATGACATCTGGCGCCCCTGAAAATTTGGACTCACATCATTTTCACATATTGTGGCGACTGTCGTAAATCTGGTGTCGACTGCATTGTTATCCTCATACGAAGTCTACGGTATACCAGTTCGGGACTACATCACTTATAGTCAAAAATACCCAATTGTAAACTGCACATCAGAGTGCAGTATCATATTCCTTTCATGATGTCTACTAACCTCTGTGTCCAGAATTACAACATTTAGTCAGGATATTCAAGTTAACTACTGCATATTCAAGTGCGGAGCCTTTTCTCATGACTACCACTATCCCTGAACCATGATTACGTTAACTTGAAATAAACTACAGTTGCGATCTCAAATCTTGATGTAGGAATCACATTCGTATTTCAACGATTGTGGACATCAACCTCGGAATTATGCTACCTATTTTTGGCTATATATATGGATGACGACTCAACCCCTTCGGTACGTAGTCATTTAATCCATATTGTCATCTTGAGGAATGAAGCTTACCTCGGTGTCAAGACTGATACCTTCCTTTTTTTACTCCGGGGAAGAATACCCGCCCGTCGACAGGGTTCACATCTTCCGAAAGGACTAGACTCAATTGTGAATATGGCCTTTCAATACCGATATCAACACATCGTCTACAAATTTAGATTTTTAAGACGTCTAATCAGTCAATGTATCAAGGCAAGTCATGCGACGTCTAGGCCGGGGTCTTAATACCTTGACACAATACTATTTAGTGGAGACCAAGCTTTCGGTAAACCGTGATTATATCTTTCAGTAGTCTTAAAATTTTCTTTTGTAAAAATCTTTGTGCTCTGCAAAACGAACAAACTTATCAACGTAAATCCAACTTTGCTTAGGGAGGACGTCGTTACCCTTTCATATACTCTTCTGTGCCACTATTCCTTGAAGCTTCCTCTTCCCTTGGCCTGTTTTCGTTATCATGTTTTAACATCTTAGCAAACAAGTTAATGTAAAACATCCATGCTTGCTTGTTCCTGCATCCACAGAAAAATTTGTCAGTTTCCTATATGGTCGACCGCTCTCCCTGCACATGGACTTCTTCCGTTCACAATTCGGTAGGAAAGGATGCTTATTTTTGGGCGATGATTTTGGAAAACACATGTATTTTTTAGTATATTATACATGTTTCGAAAATGATATATTTTATAGGTGCCCTTTTAATGTCATGACATTAGTTACTCAATAAAGGTCTCCCATCTCTTCTTTTTCTTCTTAATCTCGACTTGTGAACCCCAGTTTGTATACATCTTTATACCAACTCGAATTTCGTTATGTCGAAGGAATTTTTGAGAGGGTCTTAAAAATTCTGCCCTAGTGTAAGTGTGTACTTGTCGATTCTGAATTTTTACTGTGCTCGAGGAATTTTTGAGATCCTTTAAAAAATTTGTCCCCAGAGTAGAAGTTTTAATCAGTTCGTTCCTTTGAACTGATATATTTAAAGAATTTTTGAGATCTTCTCAAAAATTCTGCCCAATTTCCTTGTGGGGTTACCTTTATCTCTCTCTTGCTAAAGCATATCTGAGGTTTCCTAAGGTTATTGGGGATTTTGTTTGGAATGACCAAGCTCGGGAGAGCACCTACATATCCTGTTTTGGGAATTAGGTCGAAATGTAGTTCGGGGTAAATATATTGGAATTTTTCTAGTAAGACCGGACTCAAAAGAGTGCCTACGTATCCCAATATGGGGATCAGCTCATAGCGTAGTTTAAAATACATAATTTTGGATTTTTGGATTAAAGCGACTGAGCTGGGAAAAGTGCCTACGTATCCCCTTATAAGTATAGGGAATCAGGTCCTCGCATAGTTCGTACATATTTTTGGATTTCTTTTTTTCTAAGAAAAATGCAAAATTACAAGCAAAGGAAAGGCAATTAAAGTAACATAAACTATAAAAACTCTAAATCTTCGTAGTCATTTTCTTCTTCATATGTAGTATCTCTTGATGGCATCTGAATCGATTGCCCTTGGCCACTCTTGACCATCGATCTCAGCAAGTACCACAGCTCCTCCTGATAGTACTTTTCACACCATATAGGTCCCCTACCAGTTTGGTGCAAATTTTCCTTTGTATTATTCTTCATTTAGGAATATCCGTTTGAGCACCAATTGCCCAATTTGAAACACCCTGGTTCTCACATGCTTGTTGAAAGCTCGCGCCATACTTTGTTGGTATAGTTGATAATGGCAAACAGCAATCATCCTCTTTTCATCTATCAGAGCCATTTGCTCATACCTCTTGCGGATCCATTCTGCATCGTCCAACTCAGCTTTTGGTATTATTCGAAGTGAAGGGATTTCTACTTCGGCTGGAATTACTGCTTCGTGCCATACACCAATAGGTACGGGGTGGCTCCGATTGAAGTCCTAGCAGTAGCGTGATATCCCAGTAATGCATAAAGCAGTTGTTCATGCCAGTCTTTGTAGTTATCAATCATCTTTTTGAGGATCTTCTTGATTTTTTTTTGGCGGCTTCCACAGTTCCGTTCATTTGTGGCCGGTATGCAGTTGAATTCCGCTAAGTGATTTAAAACTGCACACACATTTCTTTCATCAAGTGGCTGTTCAAATTACCCCATTGTCTATTATGATTGATTCTGGGATGCCAAATCAGCATATAATGTTGTTGCGCACAAAATCCGTGACTACTTTCTTTGTTACCGATGCATAAGATGCTGCTTCCACCCACTTGGTGAATTGGCTATGGCGACCAAAATGAAACGGTGTTTATTTGATGCAGTTGGATCAATTGGTCCTACGACATCCATGCCCCATACGGCGAATGGCCAAGGCCACGTCATAGCTTTCAGTTCTGTCGGAGGGACCTTTATCAAGTCTCCATGAATTTGACACTTGTGGCATTTCTGGACGAATTTGCTACAATCGTTCTCCATGGTCATCCAGTAATAACCTATTCTTAAGATTTTCTTCGCTAGCAAGAACTCATTCATGTGAGGCCCGCAGGTTCCAGCATGCACTTCTTCAATCAATCTTGTAGCTTAGACAGGGTCAACACGTCTAAGCAATCCCAAATCGGGGTTCTTTTGTATAGGACATTTTTGTTGAGGAAGAAACCATTCGCCAACTTCTTGATAGTCTTTTTCTGATTTAAGGTGATTCCTTCTAAATATTCTCCTTTCTCCAAGTACATTTTAATGTCAACGTACCAAGGTTTTCCATCGGTCTCTGTCTTTACAAAAGCATAGTGAGCCAGTCGATCTCTGATTTCAACTTTGACAGGATCAATGTATCTACTGTCAGGATGCTGAATCATCGATGCTATTGTTTCCAATGCATCAGCAAACTCATTCTGGGTTCTTGGTATATGCTTGAACTTGACTTTTTGGAACCGATCTGCCAATCTTTGCACAAGTCCGACATACGGTATGATCTTTTCATTTTTGGTGGCCCACTCTCCTCGAACTTGATGAATCAACAAATCCGAATCACCAATTACTTGAAGGTTTTGCATATCCATGTCAAGGGCTAAACGTAGACCCAAAATACATGCTCCGTATTCAACCATGTTGGTGGTGCGACTGAAGCTCAACTTGGCTGCCACTGGATAATATTGTCCAGAGTCTGAGACCAAAACGGCTCCGATTCCTAGTCTTTTAAAATTGACCGCTCCATCAAAGTATACTTTCCATCCTAATTGATCTTCATTTTCTTCGCCCTCAATTGTCATTATTTATTTATCCGGGAAGTAAGTCCACAAAGGTACGGGACTGTCATCTACCGGGCTTCCTACCAGTAGATCTGTCAATGCTTGCCCTTTAACTGCTTTCTGTACGACGTACTGAATGTCGAACTCGCTTAATAGCATTTGCCATTTGGCCAATTTCCCGATCGGCATAGGCTGGCGAAAGATGTACCTTAGGGGGTCCATTCTTGAGATCAGATGAGTTGTACATGCAGCCATCTAATGTCTTAATTTCTGAGACACCCAGGTTAGAGCACGTCTTTTCCACCAAGAAATATCTGGATTCACAGGGTGTGAACTTATTACTGATGTAATAGATGGCTCTCTGTTTCTTGCCTGTTTCGTCATTTTGTGCCAACACGCACCCAAAAGAACTTTTTGATACTGACATGTACAGCAGCAAAAGACTTCCCGGCCTTGGCAGGACTAAAACGGGAGGATTTGACAGGTATCTTTTAATTGTGTCAAAGGCTTTCTGACAGTCTTTCATCCATTTAGTTGGAGCATCTTTCTTGAGGAGTTCGAGAATTGGTTCTATGATTACTGTGGACTAGGAGATAAAGCGTCCAATATAATTCAACTTTCCTAAGAAACCCATGACCTTTTTCTTTGTTCTTGGCGGTGGGAGTTCTTGAATTGCTTTGATCGTTGTGGGATCTAACTCAATACCACTACGACTGACTACAAATCCTAGTAATTTTCCGGCAGGCACTCCAAATGCGTATTTTGCAGGATTCAACTTCAAATCGTACTTGCGGAGTCTGTCAAAGAATCTTCTTAAGTGCTCAAGATGATCATCACCCACTCGAGACTTGATGACGACGTCGTCCATATACACCTCAATCTCTCTATGCATTATATCATGAAAAATGGCGGTCATCGCCCTCATGTAAGTAGCGCCGGCATTCTTGAGCCCAAAAGGCATTACCCGATAATGATATACTTCCCATGGTGTGATGAATGCCGTCTTCTAAGCATCTTCTTCATCCATTAGTATCTGATGATAGCCTGCGTAACAATCCACAACAGATTGCACCTCATGCTTGGCTAAATTATCCTTCGGGCTAGCGCCGTTAAGATCACGGTAGTCCACACAGATCCTTATTTTCTCATCCTTCTTTGGTACCGGGACTATATTCGCCAACCATGTCGGGTAGGGTGTTACCTCTACAACTCCCAACTGAATCTGTTTTTCTACTTCTTCTTTAATTCAGATGCTGACATCAGGCTTTGGCTGCCTAATATTTTGTTTTACCGGGGCAAATCCTTCAAGTATCAGCAACCTATGGGCAACAATTTTCGTACTCAAACCCGACATAACTGTCACGACCCAACCGGAGGGCCTCGACGGGCACCCGATGCTAACCCACCGGGGCACCTCTAATCATACTTTCACATTTACATCTAGGTGAGCCATATAGCTAAATCATACTTTCTATCCATCAATCATACTAATCCCATTGCGCAACAATACATTTATGTCATCATTAGCAACTATGCCCATATCAGTGTACATAAGCCGACGAGGCTAACAAAATGATATCCAAAATATAGGCCGACAAGGCCAAATACATCTAACCATATACACATGTCTACGAGCCTCTAAGGAGAGTATGTCATATCATATAGGCGGGACAGGACCCCTCCATGCCCATAAATATATACACAAAAGAATAAGTACCAAAAGTTGTAACTCTGAATGAAATGGAGCTCCGCTATGTAGTCCCTGAGTAATAAACCTATGGATCAAGTCTGTCTCCCTAGCCACCTGCGGGCATGACGCAGCGTTCACAAATAAAAGGATGTCAGTACGAAGAATGTACTGAGTATGTAAAGCATGATCAACATCATTATGAAAGCATAATAGACAGCATAAGAAATAGCATAGGATGGGAGATAGTAGAATCATCGTCATCAATACTTACTCGCTTTTCATAGGGACTTTCCATTTCTAATGCGTGATTGTGTACACACATCCATATCTGTATCCATATCCGTATTCATATTCGTACTCATTACATTCGTATCCATTTTCGTATTCATAGCATATTCGTATTCATATACATATTCATATTCATATACATATCATTTACATAGCATACCCGACCACGAAGGTTCACTGTTTCGCATACCCGACCATGGCTAGGCTCGGTGATCATACATACCTAGCCCTACCAAGGCTTAGGGTTACAAATACCTGGCCCTACCAAGGCTCAGGGTTATCCGTACCCAACTGCAGTGGTGCGCGTGCAATACATATATATATTCTACCCGGCCATATAAGCTCGGGATTTCATAATAGTAATACATAGACATATATACATAAAAGCTCATAAACATCTTTAGCATCATTACTATCATCGTTCATTACATCTATCCTTAGAGGATTACTCGTCATATGAGGAATTTAGTACAATCGTAACATATCGAGAATCATGAGCTTATAGCTTTTGAAGATAGCATCATTTAGAGGACATCATAGGCTCATAGAAGATTAGATATTTGGCCAAAGAATCATGCCTTATGAAAGAAGGGTTAGCCTTACATACCTTTCCATTCAACTATTCTATCACTTACACATTCTCCTTCAATGTTCACGTTTCTACCTTCATTAGAGTTATACTATCATTAGAAAATCGATAGCTAGCATACATGACTAAAGCTAGAGAAAATTGGACAGCATCTCATTTATTTATACGACTTCCTCCATATCATATATCAAATCCCAAACATCAATAATAACATTCACAATGTCATAACAATACTCTTTATTCACATACATTATCCATATTTCTCAATTCACTTCCAATCATCCATATCCATGGTCATAGCACACGATTAAATTCATTCATATAAAATGTATATCCAATGTTCTTAACATCATTTATAACATAACCATAATCACAACACATCAAGAATCATGACTCAATCCAAGCTACTACTCAAAAATGACACTAATCCACGTTCATGACCCATTTTCTATTTCCTTCTACAATCCAAGTGTTTCAACTTTTCAATACCTTAAAAAACAATGGAAATACCATAAAACTTACCTTAGATGTTGTAGGAATGAACCTTGGGTGATAACACTTCACTTGAGCAAAACCCTAGTTTCACCTTCACTTGGATTCCTTGTCATGGATGAACTTTAATGGGTTTCTTATACTTGATTCACTTAGTTTGATGTTGTTGATTACTAATATCCCTTGAATTCTTGTGGGAGAAGTGTAAAGAGATGTTCTAGAGAGAAGGGGAGTGAAGGGAAATGAAATGAAATGAAATAAGACTTGGACCCTTATTAATAATACTCAAATCTGTCCCGACCCATTTCTACGGACCAACATACGGTCCGTATAAATTATACTGACCGTATGTCTGGTCGCAGATTTGGTCCAGAGAGGCTGGCCATCTGGGCTGATTATACGGCCAAACACACGGCCAGGATAATTTATACGGCCAGTATGTTGGGCCGTATAATGCCCAGTTCTTCCGAACTCATTCTCGTCGACTCGTTTGATCTCCAATCCTTATGGAACCTTCTTAACACTTGTTTATCACCTCATTAACAATCTAAGGGACGTTATAACTCTTCTCCAAAGCATCATTAAATCATCATTAACTTGTTACTCGTAATTCCTTTCCGATACCTATCGTATACCTTTCCTTCTCTTGGCAAACTTTCTTCCCTTACCTCGAATGTCTTTGAAATCTTAATTAGGGTCATCCAATGTCATTCCTTACTTATTGAAATATCGTATACTCATTCCCTTCTTTAGTCTATTCACTGTGCATCAACGGGGAATTTTCCGAGGTGTAACAATAACGGCATATGACCAAGCGAAAAACATCTTCATATTCTTTCAACAAGTTCCGATACCCTTCTTTCTCAGTTTCTGTCAGATGCACACTTATTCGAGTTTTCCAGACCAACTCCTTATTTCTTAGATTAACTGCCTCTATTTCCTCTAGGTTTGGGGTTGGTCTATTCTCGTATTCTTCTTCGACATCTATCAACCCCTCTGGTTCAGTTATCTTCTACTTGATCGTTGTTTTGTTCGTCGTCATTTTTACTTGTTTCATAACATGTCATGACATTATTTGTAGCCTCTGTATTATTACTGTAAAACAAAATAACACGGTTATTAATCATGTAAAAGCAATTTTAATTATGTGTATATATATAGTAAAACGATTTCGTCTTATTGTAAACTTTAAGGCGTTTTCATTGAAATTTTAAAAGTCGCGATACAAACCGTGGTCCTGACTCAGAATGGAACATCGAGCCATTTCCGTTATTAAACAACACATAATAAGAAAACATGAAAAGGCAACAAGCCGGGCCACAAAGCTGACTTTTGCCATTTTTTCTGAAAATTAGCATTCTTTCTCCCGAAGAGTGAACATTGGGATATAAGTCCATCCACTTGTTATTTCCCCTGGCTCAGCACGACGAATACCTAATGCTTCAAAGCATTCTTCAATGATGGCTATGCATTCCTCTTCCCAAAACAACGTCCTTAAACCCTCTTCTGGATCTTTGTTGTTGTGACTCAACGGGCATGCTGTGAAGGACTGGTATAGATGAGGGAATGGCTTTCTCATTTCAACGGGACCTCTTGGTCCATATTCTTCTTCTTCCTATTGGGCCTCACACAGCTCGTATCCAACCCCAAATCGATATTTCCCATTTTTTATACTCACTGGTTCTTTGATTCCTTGTAAGTTCTTTCCCCGACCTTTCCCGGGCTTAAACCCACTCCTTATCACAGTTGTAGCAACCATTTTGTAGACCGGTGGCATAGGGATATCTTCATCACCTCTCTTATGATCTATCATAGCTAGTTCAAAAGTGTGAAAATCAACGCCAACTGGTGACTTTTGTATGACTGGTACATAGTTGTCCGGATAGTTGTGGATACTTCCTTTACCATGAATCATGACTTTCTGATCATCCTATATGAATTTGAGAGACTGGTGTAATTAAGATGCTACAACTCCAGCGTCGTGCGCATGGTCATCCCAATAATAAGTTGCAGCTTGTTTTGATATCTATCATGACGAACTCCACTACGAACTCTACGGGACCCAATTGTATGTGTAGATTTATTTCTCCAATTGGGTTGCAGGTTGCGCCATCGTAAGCTTTTACATTTGTTCGGCTCTGTCGGATTTTGCTGACATCATATCCAAGTTGTTTCAAAGTCGTCACGGGGCACACATTCAAACCAGCCCCTCCATCAATCAGCACTTGAGGGATAATCTTGTCACGGCATATGCATATTATGTGCAAGGCTTTATTGTGGGACTTACCTTCCCTTGGTAATTCATCATCAGAAAATGATAGCCTATGTGCTCGTACAACATACCTCACGATCTCAGCTAATGTTTCACTTGCAGTGCCGGTGGGCACTTGAAATTCATCCAAAGCTTTCATTAAGGCCAAGCGATGTTAAGACAAACTGAGTAATAATGACATTACTGATATCCTGGCAGGAGTCTTATGCAGGTGTTCAAAAATCGAATAATCCTTGGCTGGCATTTGCTTTCAAAAGTTTTCAGTTTCACCCTCAGTGATTGGTCTTTTCTGAGGGTTTTTGTGACGTGGCACTTCGAGGACAGGCTCTTCTAGAGCATAACACCTTCCTGACCTGGTCATACCCTGAACCACAGCCGTTATCTCTTTTCCTTTATTGACCATTGTCAGATGCGGTGGTTTGGTCACAAAGGGTACATTCTCAACTGGTCCTGATGTTTTGAGTATGAACGGCTCGTTCTGAATTCAAGAGATCGTTGAGGGATATTTTAGCACAAATGGCTCTTTTTTGGCTACATCAGATGTCTCAGATTTATTTTCCAAAGGGTTTAGCATTTCTTTTCATTCTTGTAAAGACAACGAGGCGACAGTGGTTTCGAACCCTTCAATATCTGGACGAATTATCGCAAGGCTCTCTTCCCATTCATTAGCCCTTTCTATCATGTGAATTTGATTTCCTCTATGCTTTGGGAGAGGGTTTGTGTCCACATTTGGAGGTGTTGGTTCCAGGATAAGCTCATGATTGTCAATCATATCTTGTAGTTTGTGCTTTACGTTTATGCAATATTCAGTGGTATGGCCAACTTGGTTAGAATGATAGGCGCAAGTGAAATCTGGCCTGTACCACCAATCCGTAGGGTTAGTAGGTTTTGGTGTAACAACATTCATTCGCCCGGCGTCTCTCATTTTGGCAAACAAATTAGCCCTTGATTCTGGTAAAGTAGTGAATACTCTCATAGGTTTCTTTTGGGGTGCCTCATAGTTTGCTGGGGGAGGCTAGTTTTGAAAAGTCTAGTTTTGTGGAGCTTGGTTATTGGGTGCTGACATTCGATAATTTGGTCGTGGAGCTCGGTTGCTAGGTGCTGGTATTTGATAATTTGGTTATAGATCTTGGCAGCTAGGTTGTGCGTAGCACACAGACATTCGGCTATATTGGGGCCAAGTGGTTATTTAGTTGGTTGGTGGAGGTGATTGGTAGTTATCTTGACTTTTGTTGGTTATCTCCTTTCCTCGGCTTTTTGGGCTAGTAGTCCTAGAAAAATAGGCTATATCTTCTATCTTCTTTTTGCCTCATGCGGCGCCAGACGCACCTGATCTGTTTAGTACACTAACAATCCTGCCGGTCTTGAGGCCATCTTCGATATCTTCCTAAACGGCGACTAAATCTGCAAAGGAACTCCATTTCATAGTTATTATTTTGTACAAACAGTCAGCTTCTTGGTACCGTATAAATGTGGCTACCAGCTCAGCTTCAGCCATAGGTGGTTGCACACGTGCCACCTCGCCTCTCCAGCGACTGGCATATTCTCTGTAGGTTTCAATCAATTTCTTACAAATTTTCTCCAATGAGAAGCGATCAGGTACATTTTCCACGTTGAAGCGGAATCCTTCCATGAATGAACTTGCCATCTCTTCCATTGATTGATGTCTTGTGAGATAAACCATTCCATGGCTGTTTCTAACAGACTTCGACTGAACAATCTCATGAGCAAAGCCTCGTTCTCGCCATTTCCAACCAACTGGTCGCAATAAGCCCTCAAGTGGGCTCTGGGTGTTACACCTTGAAACTTTTCACGTCGATTACATCGTAAGCAAACTAATGTAAGTACAGAAAGGCTATGACACCCCTATCAGGTTAAAGAAAGACTTTTGACATTTATTAAGTATGTATCCTAAAGGTTCTGAGGCTAAGATAATCGAAGAAATTATTTTTTCGTGAAAGTTTGTTGACTGGGCAGAGATACGGCCCAACATACGGACCGTAAAAGTGACATATGGACCGTATGTCATGTTTGAGAGGCGTAAGTCAACATCAGAGAGTTGTGCAAAATTTTGGCCAAATGTCCACCGTAAGTTGCTGTCGGTGGAAATAGTTCCAAGTTACATATATTTGGCCCACTTTGTTTTTTTCCCATTTTTCTTCACCAATAGACCCTAAATACTCCAAAAACCCCTCTCCACACCTCTAGAACCTTCTCCACTCTAGATCAACATAAATCCAAGGTATATCAAAGATCAAACACCAATAACCAAAGGAAATCAAGTATATGGGTGCCCATTAAGGTTGTTAGAAGCCAAGAATCTCTTTAGAATTGAAGTTGGGTTTTATCCAAGTGAAGTATCTTCATCCAAAGTTTGTTCCTACATAATCTAAGGTGAGTTTTATGATCATTACATGTTATTAAGAATATTGAATGGTTGAAAGGCTTGGATTGAGGAAGAAAGTGGAATATAGAGTTCAAATGTGGAAAAATGGTATGTTTGAATAGTAGTTGATATAAATCATGATTCTTGATAAGTTGTGATTATAATTATGTTATAAATGATACGAAAAACATGGGATAAACATTAGATAAGGATTAATGTAAGGTTGTATTATGACCATGGTTATGGATGAATTGAAATGGAATTGGGAGACATGAATAATGTAGGGTTGATGAAGATTGTTGAGTATGATATTGTGAATGTTGTTATAGACATTTGGGAGTTGATGTATGATATGGAAAAAGTTGTATAAACAAAGAAAATGCTGCCCAATTTTCTCTAGCTTTAGTCAAGTATACTTAAGTTATTGATTATCTAATGTTAATACGAACTCTCTTGAAGGTAGGAACAAGAACAATGAAGGAGAACATTCAAGTGATAGAGTAGCTAAACAAAAAGGTATGTAAGGCTAGTGCCTTCCTTTCTAAGGCATGAATCCGATGACGTGATTTTCTTTACCTTCCATGATCTTCCTATATTCCGGAAACTATGCGCCTATGTTATAAAGAGCTTCTCTAGAGATAAAGTTAAGATAAATGTGATGAACATGATAATGATGATGATGATTTTGAGTCTAGAGATGCTAAGGATCATGATATGATATTGTCACGAAACTAATGATCCTTCTATGATTCTTTGATGTTATTCATTGCTGCTAGACCCACCTGATGATGTTAGTCCCTTTTCTACCTAAGGCATGACCCCCATATTGTATCTCCTATGTATTCCATGATTAATAAGAGTTTTCCTATGAGCCAGAGATGAGATATGCTCAATGATAATGATGATGATTCCATAGTGGTCAGACTACATACGACACTCACAACGCTCCCAAAGCCAGCAACACTAGGGACCCACAACTTTCACGAATCTTGCGGTATAAATAATAGTGCTCTTTATAATGGTAATTCCTATGTTGTGACCCCACGCTTGTGTTCCACATTGTCCTTACTCCTAAAATGTTAGGCTTCCATGATTCTTAAGGCCATCATGATAATGTTGAGGAACGTTCTTCATGACAACGATTACGATGGTAATTCCCCTCCCAGTGATACCCAAATACTAAAGTTCAACATGTCCTCATGGGATGATTGAGCTTACCGTATGAGTCTCCGTCACATTCATGATAGTTGGCCTTGTCTTATGTTATCGTTTCCTTCAAAAGTGAGACATGACAGTAATGACGACCATGATAACAAAAATGATTATGCTTTCCAGGGAATATAGAAGCATAATTCCCTTATTACGAATTTAGTTAAAATGTCTGAAATGTCCTACTTCTAAGAAAAGCTAGAATTTGCGATTTCTAAGACTCTTAAGATGATATTGATAAGAGATTTCTGTAGTGATGGCAATGTTGATAATGAGATATACCGAGCCTTGTTATGGCGGGGTATGGATGACATGTATGTTGTCGAGCCACTATGTGGCCAAAT
The DNA here is from genome assembly GCF_019175385.1 of Lycium barbarum. Lineage (NCBI taxonomy): Eukaryota > Viridiplantae > Streptophyta > Magnoliopsida > Solanales > Solanaceae > Lycium > Lycium barbarum. The sequence goes on along the minus strand of NC_083347.1, from coordinate 78,480,477 downwards.
ACGGATACTATCGAGCCATTATGTGGCCGAATACGGATATTGTCGAGCCATTATGTGGCCAAATACGAATAATGTTTAATGTGTATGAGCAGATACGGTTCTATGATATGTATATGTATGTGCATTCCACGATTCTTGAGAAAAGGTAAAGTAAGCATGATTAACATCTCAAAAGGTATTTGGTCTTGTATTTTATGCTGCCCTTCACATTTTCCTTATGTTACTACTCATGCCTTACATACTCAGTACATATTTCGTACTGACGTCCTTTTATTTTGGACGCTATGTCCATGCCCATAGGTAGACAGAGAGGTGACCCAGATTCCTAGGAGCTACTCAGCAGGCTTACAGTATCACTCCATTACTTCGGAGGTGCTATGTTGAATTATTATTTGGTGTATATATTTGGGCACGACGGGGTCCTATGCCGTCTTTTTGTTAGTACTCCAGTAGAGGCTCGTAGATACGTATGTGTGGGTAATATGGTCTCACGGTTTCCCATTGTACAAATATGTATTATTTTGATAGCCGAAGGGCTTATGTATATAAAGGTAATTATGTTTCAAATGGAAATGGTTTTCCTATGATTATAAGCATGAGAATAACAAATGAATGCAGGATGAGTATGATAAGTAGTACTATGAGCGGTGCTCGGTGGTCAGCCTCGGGTACCCGTCATGGCCCTAGTCGGGTCGTGACAAAAGTGATATCAGAGCAGTTCAGTCCTAGGAAGTGTCTACGAGCCGTGTCTAGTAGAGTCTTGTTTATGGTGTATTGCACGCCACACTTATAAACAGGAGGCTACAGGGCATTTAGGCAAAATGGCCATTCTTCATCTTATGAGATCGTGCGATAGAGCCGTGTTATAAGATTTCTCCTCCCTAATAGTGTGTTATGATTTCAGAGATGTTGCCAAAGAGAAAAGCTACAACTGCCCAGAAGGGCAAGCATACGATAGAAAGACGGATAAAAAGGGAGCCGCCAATGAATGTAGAAGAGGGTGAATCACATAACGAGGCTCCATCTAATACTTCTCCACTCCGCCTAATCTAGAAGAACAATTGGGGGCTTCGGTTTCAGCTCCTATGCCTACAGTTCCTCCACCAGTTGCTTCGGATCAACAAATGACCGAAGCTATCCATTTATTAACACAAATAGTTGCCGCCCGGGCACAGCGGCAGAGTTCGGGTCCAAGTGACCAGGCAGTTAGTGCTAGAGCCCGTGACTTCATGAGTTTGAATCCTCTGGAGTTTTTCTGGTCAAAACCGGATGAACACCCGCTAGGTTTTATTGATGAAATATTGAGAACATTGAAGATTATACATGCCTCTGAAACTGAATCCGTGGAGTTAGCATCCTATAGACTCCGAGATGTGACGATCTTATGGTATAATAATTGGATGTCCTTAAGAAAGGAGAATGCGCCTCCTCCAGTTTGGGAAGAATTTGTAGATGCTTTCATCCCCCACTATTTGCCACCCGAGGTCCGTCGAGCTAGAGTGCATAGATTCTTAAATTTGAAACAAGGAAATATGAGTGCCCGGGAATATAGCCTTCAATTTAATTCATTGGCTAGATATGCTCCGACTATGGTGGCCGACATGGGAGATAGAGTGCACAGATTTGTGAGTGGCCTAGGGCCACAATTATTCAAAGATTGTTTAACGACTTCTTTCCAAGAAGGGATGGACATTTCTCGCATTCAGGCCCATGCCCAGAATTTAGAAGAGCAACAGCATCTGCAAAAGGGCGAGCGTGATATTGATAGAGGGCAAAGTAAGAGGGTGAGATCCATGGGTGCTGGTAGCGACTGTAGAGGAGGATCGAGGCAGTCATATTCTAGACGCTCAGGCCAGTCAGCGACTAGTGCACCTCCACGATTTGCAGGCCAGAGGTCCGATTGCTCTGTTCAGTCTGGACCGGATCAGAGTTTCAGAGAGTTGGGCTCTCGGTATAGAAGTGATTCAGGCCAGATGAGATCATCTATACCACAATGTACCCAGTGCGGTAAGCTACATTGGGGACCATGCCGATTGGGTTTGGATGTTTGCTATGTTTGCGGCCAGTCAGGCCATATTATGAGAGAGTTCCCATTTCGAGGTGGTAGGCGTGTGGTTCAGCCCACAGGATCCGCAACTGGTTCTTCATCGTCCATGCGCCCTCCGGGGCAAGGCTCCCAGACATTATTAGGTCAGGGTAGAGGCACGGGGAAAGCACTCAGTTCGAGTGGTCCTCAGCATCGTACGTATGCATTAGCTGAGCAACAGGATCTAGAGTCCCTCCCCGATGCTGTCACAGGTATATCTGCACCTTTGATAACGTGTTAAAAGAAGAACACATTTATTATCAAGCAAGTATGGACTGAAAGGTTTTATGCTATGAAGTGATGATAATTAGAAAAGCATGATATGTTGTAGTAATAATGTTTATACATCTTCGAGGATAGTATTGATCCATCACCTGCAATTTTCATGTGATACCTTTTAAAGTACTACTGATGAGACTTAGAAAAAAAACAAAAAAAAAGGGTTGTAAGGATGATGGTACTCAAGTTTTGGAGAATCAAGGTATGGAGAGTAGAACTTCCAAGATAGTAGTTGTTTGAATGTTAGAAAAGAGATGAGGTCAGTTAGAAAAAGTAAGAGAATGATATACGCTACTGAGTAAGTTTGTTATTAACGAAAGCGTCCTTATCGTGTAGACTATATTGTCAATATGTTTTATAAAGATATGAACGTAAAGAAAAGAAAAATATACGAGACATGAGATATAACACTTTAGAAGTTTACCGTTACAGGATTATTGAGCTAGTAGTACAGGGCTGCATAATCAACGAAGGAAATGAGAGATATTCTAGAGGAATTAACTGTATGGTGGAAAGGGAATGGGAAAGGTATAGGTGGATATAAAACGCGTCCTCAATCGACGAGATGAATTTGTATTCTAAGAGAGACCTGTCTAAAGAAAGAGTGTTCATGTAATGAAGAAGGGAGAGTATATTAATAATCAGGCAAATTGTTTTGGAAAATAGAGTTGGGTACTAAATATTACTATGGTGATGAAATGGGAATACAAATGATAGGAGGAAGGCGTAGCAGGAAGGTTAATGATGAAGTAGTAAAGAAGGATTGAATAAGAAGGTACTCAAAGAAAATAATGGACTAAGACGGGAAGTTAAGTGGAATAGCCGCCACGAGTTAATTGAAATGAGGATAAACTGTTCGAAAGCATACGAGATTTTGACGATAGTGATCCTCGGTATCTCATTGTTGAGGTGCGGAAATTTCTCTTTGAAAGAATTATGAAAATTATTAAGAGATTTCCCGAGAATAGACGCGGGATAATTTAGAGAGCTTAATTAACTTATCTCCAGAACTGGAATTGGTAAATTCGGACTTTCATATGTCTATGCTTTGCAAGTGCATTGATAATTTCCCATAGTGGTACCGAGTAATGATAAATGGATTATGGAACCGTTATTATACGAGAAGTTCCTATGGCCCTCCCGAATAGCTCCAGGTTGTGAATTAAGAGCTAGAAATGTAAGCTTGATGAAGGCATTATGAAAGGATGCGAAGATGAAAGAGATCACCTGGAAAACAAAAGAAGATATGCAGCTAGCTACCCAAATGTTTTCTGCTCTCAAGGAGGGTACAGATAGAGACGCCATTGTCCTCAGGTATATGATACTTCTGTAAATAATTTATTGGTCGCGTGTGGCTAATATCGTTATTGTTGTTGTAGCCCTGTCAAGCGATATATTTTGGGTTGTTGTGACAGGATGGTGATGCCATATTACAGGGGAAACTCTGGAAAACATTTTGTAGAATCCTCGAGAGTTTAACATTCGAGGACGAATGTTCTTAAGGGGGGAGGAATGTTACACCTTGAAAATTTTCGCGTCGATTACGTCGTAATCAAACTAATGTAAGTCCAGAGAGGCTATGACACCCCTATCAGGTTAAAGAAAACTTTTTACAATTATTAAGTATCTATCCTAAAGGTTCCGAGGCTAAGATAATCGCAGAAAGTACTTTTCGTGAAAGTTGGTTGACTGGGCAGAGATATGGCCCAACATACGGACCGTAAAAGTGACATACGGATTGTATGTCATGTCTGAGAGGCGTAAGTCAACATCAAAGAGTTGTGCAAAATTTTAGCCAACATACGGTCAGACATACGGACCATAAAAATGGCATACGAACCGTATGTCCACCGTAAGTTGTTGTCGGTGGAAAAAGTTCCAAGTTACATAAATTTGGCCCACTTCATTTTTTTCCCATTTTTCTTCACCAACAGACCCTAAATACTCCTAAAAACCCTCTCCACAGCTCTAAAACCTTCTCCACACTAGATCAACATAAATCCAAGGTATATCAAAGATCAAACACCAATAACCAAAGGAAATCAAGTATATGGGTGCCCATTAAGGTTGTTAGAAGCCAAGAATCTCTTTAGAATTGAAGTTGGGTTTTATCCAAGTGAAGTATCTTCATCCAAAGATTGTTCCTACATAATCTAAGGTGATTTTTATGATCATTACATGTTATTAAGAATATTGAATGGTTGAAAGGCTTGGATTGAGGAAGAAAGTGGAATATACAGTTCAAATGTGGAAACAATGGTATGTTTGAATAGTAGTTGATATAAATCATGATTCTTGACAAGTTGTGATTATAATTATGTTATAAATGATATGAAAAACATGGGAGAAACATTAGATAAGGATTAATGTAAGGTTGTATTACAACCACTGTTATGGATGAATTGAAATGGAATTGGGAGACTTGAATAATTTATGGTTGATGAAGATTGTTGAGTATGATATTGTGAATGTTGTTATAGACATTTGGGAGTTGATGTATGATATGGAAAAAGTTGTATAAACAAAGGAAATGCTTCCCAATTTTCTCTAGCTTTAGTCAAGTATACTTAAGTTATCGATTATCTAATGTTAATACGAACTCTCTTGAAGGTAGGAACGAGAACATTGAAGGAGAACGTTCAAGTGATAGAGTAGCTAAACGAAAAGGTATGTAAGGATAGTCCCTTCCTTTCTAAGGCATGAATCCTATGATGTGATTTTCTTTACCTTCCATGATCTTCCTATATTCCGGAAACTATGCGCCTATGTTATAAAGAGATTCTCTAGAGATAAAGTTAAGAGACATATGATGAATATGATAATGATAATGATGAGTTTGAGTCTAGAGATGCTAATGCTCATTTTATGATATTGTCACGAAACTAATGATCCTTATATGATTCTTTGACGTTATTCATTGTTGCTAGACCTACCTGATGATGTTAGTCCCTTTTCTTCCTAAGGCATGACCCCCGTATTGTATCTCTTATGTATTCCATGAATACTAAGAGTTTTCCTATGAGCCAGATATGAGATATGCTCAATGATGATGATGATGATGATGATTCCATAGTGGTCAGACTACATACGACACTCACAACGCTCCCAAACCCAGCAACACTAGGGACCCACAACTTCCACGAATCTTGCGGTATAAATAATAGTGCTCTTTATAATGGTAATTCCTATGTTGTGACCCCACGCTTGTGTTCCACATTGTCCTTACTCCTAAAATGCTTGGCTTCCATGATTCTTAATGCCATCATGATAATGTTGAGGAATGTTCTTTACGGCAACGATTACGATGGTAATTCCCCTCCCAGTGATACCCAAAGACTAAAGTTCAACATGTCCTCATGGGATTATTGAGCTTACCGTATGAGTCTCCATCATATTCATGATAGTTGGCCTTGTCTTATGTTATCGTTTCCTTCAAAAGTGAGACATGACAGTAATGACGACCATGATAGCAAAAATGATTATGCTTTCCAGGGAATATAGAAGCATAATTCCCTTATTACGAATTTAGTTAAAACGTCTGAAATGTCCTACTCCTAAGAAAAGCTAGAATTTGCGATTTCTAAGACTCTTAAGATGATATTGATAAAAGATTTATGTAGTGATGGCAATGATGATAATGAGATATACCGAGCCTTGTTATGGCCGGGTACGGATGACATGTATGTTGTCGAGCCACTATGTGGCCGAATATGGCTACTATCGAGCCACTATGTGGGCGAATACGGATATTGTCGAGCCACTATGTGACCGAATACGGATAACGTTTAATGTGTATGAGCAGATACGGTTCTATGATATGTATATGTATGTGCATTCCACAATTCTTGAGAAAAGGTAAAGTAAGCATGATGAACATCTCAAAAGGTATTTGGTCTTGTATTTTATGCTGGCCTTCACGTTTTACTTATGTTACTACTCATGCCTTACATACTCAGTACATATTTCGTACTGACGTATTTTTCTTTTGGACACTGTGTTCATGCACACAGGTAGACAAGGAGGTGACCCATATTCCTAGAAGCTACTCAGCAGGCTTACTGAAGCACTCCATTACTTCGGAGGTGCTATGTTGAATTATTATTTTGTGTATATATTTGGGCACGACGGGGTCCTGTCCCGTCTTTATGTTAGTACTCCAGTTGAGGCTCGTATATACGTATGTGTGGGTAGTATGGTCTCACGGTTTCCCATTGTACAAATATGTATTATTTTGATAGCCGAAGGGCTTATGTATATAAAGGTAATTATGTTTCAAATGGAAATGGTATTCCTATGATTATAAGCATGAGAATAACTAATGAATGCAGGATAAGTATGATAAGTAGTAGTATGAGCGGTGCTCGGTGGTTAGCCTCGGGTACCCGTCATGGCCCTAGTCGGGTCGTGACACTGGGATTGCCCGACCCATTAAAGTGATCAAATTTTGGAATTTTGAAGCCTTCTGGTTAACCCAGGTCTGGGTGTATGCACAAATTAGAGTACCTTAGCCCTTCTTTCTTTTTAGATCCATATTCTAGTTCAACAATTTTCTTCCCCATTTCCTTCTCGATTTTGTCTATTCTTGCTTCAAAGAACATTTCCATGTTCTCCAGTTCTGGCGAAGATTCGATATGGTAAATTTTCAAGACCATGGGTGACATGGTCTTGAAAAGTGACATTTGGTTGTACGGGATGGATCACAGAAGCTCCTGTTGCCCGAGGGGCTTGATAAGCATTTGTGTTTGTAGCGTGAGCGGGAATTTGAAAAGCTGGTGTTTGGTCGGAGGAATTCCCCACATGGGTGGTGTTTCAGCGCAGTGGAGTTTGAAAAATATCCCTAGTCAGGGTTTGTGGGAAATGGTCAAGGATTGGTAAGTCCAGGTCTGGGTATATGCACAAATCAGAGTACCTTAGCCCTTCTTTCTTTTTAGAGCCATATTCTAGTTCCACAATTTTCTTCCCCATTTCCTTCTCGATTTTGTCTATTCTTGCTTCAAAGAAAATTTCCATGTTCTCCAGTTCTGGCGAAGAGTCGATATAGGTGACATGGTCTTGAAAAGTGACATTTGGTTGTACGGGATGAATCACAGAAGCTCCTGTTGCCCGAGGGGATTGATAAGCATTTGTGTTTGTAGCGTGAGCGGGCATTTGAAAAGCTGGTGTTTGGTGGGAGGAATTCCCCACATGGGTGGTGTTTCAGCGCAGTGGAGTTTCAAAAATAGCCCTAGTCTGGGTTTTTGGGAAATGGTCAAGGATTGGTAAGTCCGGATTTGGGAAAATGGGTGGAGGTCTTCGAGCCTCAGCATTAGCAGCATTTTTCTTTTCGGCCCTCAGGCGGGCTGCTTCTTCTCTAGCCTCAGACAATTGCCTCATTAGCAGGCTAATAGCCTCTTCGAAAGGCATTCCAGCTATGTCAGCTGTTGGGGTACCCTCGACTAAAGCAGTTCTGTTTGGTGGCGGAGTCTCAGGCATGTTTTCTTCTTGAGGGTTTAAGGACGTTGCGGCAGCCTTTGACCGAGTAACCGGTGCCAGCGAATCGACCCCTGTCTTTAAGAGAAAACAACTTAAAAGCTCCCAAGTTAGCGTTAGGTTTAAGCATGAAACATAAGATATCACGTTGTTTTGCAGTTTATAGCACATAGATTCATATATTTTATTTCAACTCTTGACTGATTCACATTCCAAGGGTATCTTGGTGTTTTTGTGTTTTTTGGGAATATTGATTTTTGGTAAGTGGTCTTTAAGGTTGATTTGTTTCTACCTATCTTGTACTAGGGGGATTTAGGTTTTTATTATAAAAGGACCGAGTCTTAAATAGATTGCCTATGTATCCCACCAAAGGGAAATCAGGTCCATCCGTAGTTCAGGCATACATAGAAAAGGTTCTTTCCTATGCTACCCGAAACTTAGTTTTCTACCCTGACTAGGACTTAAGTAGGCATCCCACGTATCCCCAATGAGACATCAGGTCGGCATGGTTCCGTTTACATAAAAAGGGAAAGGGATATTCTATCTTATTGAAAGCAATAAAGGGATACTTATGTTTTTCTACCCGACCATATTAAGCAAGTCTTCATTGTCTTCTTCATCTCTATCTTCTATCCGTGTCTTCCCGTGACAATCCAAACATACCCTTCATTCACGAGGCATTCTAGTTCAAGCTTGAAATCTATGCATTCCTCAATATTGTGGTCAGGGCGGCCATGGTGACACACACAAACCCTTTCTCTTGGAGATCCTGGGCGACCCTAAAAGGTTTGTGGCACTGCTCTTATCTTCTTCACACTACACAGTAAAGAGTGAATCCTGGCATGTAGTGACTCCCAAATCATCCTCTCTCAGGGCCGGATCTCGGCGGGGTAGATAAACCGCTCTTACCTAAATGCTTAAGTATCTACCATTGGACTAAGAGGTTGCAACCCTGGAAATAATAATAACAGTTGCGACACTTTCCCAAAGCTCAGTATATATCTGATAAGATAATAGGGATGATGTCAAAATATTTGGTAAGCCCATACATTGTAACTCCCCTAAGAATAGCATACACAACAAAAACTACTCGGGTGTCAATAGCTAAGGAGGATTTTAGTGGAAATACCATGGTTCCCAATAGACATGTGATAAAGGCTAATGTTTGGTTGGCTTCCCAGGACTGGAGTGAGGAAAACTCAAGGATATGGTTTTCGTAACCCTGTTTGGATGAATACCTACCATATAAATCTCTAAAGGCTATAGTGGGTCCCTGTGCCCAATCGGCTTTGTGGACAGTAAACATATCTTTGATTTCTTTTGGGGTAGGTTTGTGAGGGATAAGGATATTTTGAGCTAACTTATTTTTGGATCTGTTAGCACTTCCTACGCTTTTCAAGACATCTTTAATCTCTTCTAAAGTGGGAGTCATCTCTATTTCTCCAAATCTGAACACCATTCTGTCATTGTCCCAATAACTAGTAATAATCTCTAGCAGACTCGGATCCCCAGTCATATCCATCAACGAAGGTAGATGCCCTATACAACCCTTTATCTCTTTCTTCTGATCATTAGTCAAACCTTCCCACCACATCACTAAACCTGGTGGTGGACCCACGACCATATCAAACTGCACATTAGGTGACATCTGCAAGACAGAACACTGTTAGTTCCCCGCCCTCAGGAACAGTAATTTATTTCACACATGGCACAATAATGTTTCCAAATAGCAAATGGTAAGATGTAGTGCCTTCAGGTTTTTACACCATCTGAACACAGTAAAGAGTCTTTCCTGTCCGATTCAGGTAGGTCTGAGATACCCAACCCGATCTATGGTCAGCATGCGCTATATCAGTAAGGATTTGGCTTCGCTCTATACTAGTTATTCTAGAGTGGTCTTTCAAGCAAATGACACAGGTTACCCAAGCGGACAAGCTGGGGGTGGGCTCTTTAAGGCTGTGGGATGACCGCATGCCCACTCGACCTTAGAGACCTCCAAAGAATATAGATAAAAGGTTTTTTTAGTGAAGCTATGACCGCAGCTCATCCCGCGTCGTAACATCCTTAGAAAAAATGTAAAATAAATGCCAGGAGTGGCGGATTATGCATGCATGAATGACAGTTATATTTTGCGGAAATTTAAACACATAAATAATTTATAACACGTAAACAATTTATATCGTACAAACACACAAATTATTGGAACCCTTATGGTTAAAAACCTTAAATTGTCCCCAGCAGAGTTGTCATCTGTAGCGGTTCAATATTTTTTTCGATTCGTATTTGCACTTGCCTCATTTAAAAGGAAAGTTTCCCGGAGAAGTACGGTTGTTAATCGTACCGGGAAAAAGAAAAAATATACCTCTACGTGATGGTGCTCTAAATGGACTTTATTTTTAGAGTCGCCACCTAATTTTTAGGAAATTAGGAAAAACCAATTTGAAAAAGGTTCATTTAAAACGACTAAATTTTAAAAGAAACCTGATTTGAACAAAGTATGGGTAAGGGTTCTGCTGATCCCCCGGGGAAGGTGTTAGGCACCCCGATATGAAAGATCCGTAAAATACGGTGACCTACGGGTTCTAATAGTATGCCTTTGTAGATATAAATTGTTTATTGTGAAAAAATTGTTTCGGCTTATATTTCCACAACGGAAAAATTTCGTCATTCATGCGAGATATATCATGTTTAAAGAAACAAAAGTGGTAAAATTTTGTCCAAAATTGGGCGTTTGGGTGTCCGACTAGAACACTTAGGCTAATAGTCAAAGGCTCTTAACCTAAGTAGGACTCTACGTAAGTCCATCCAAAATAATTTTGAAAAAATATTTTTTAAAGTATAGAAAATAATTTTTAGGAAAATAGTTTTAGGCATACTATTATAGTCCGTATATTAATCGTTTTTTTTATATTATAGATTTTTTAGTCCTTTTAGTCTAATATTTGTACAAAGTCATTTTGAGTCCATTTGTCCAAATTATCCATATGTACGGTCCCAATTCGTCTCAATGTCCATAAATGGCCAAGTCCTTTTATCCAAAAAATTATATTTTTGAGTTTGAGAAAATGTCCATTTTTTGCCCACAAGTCCGTTTCTGTCTCAAGAATCACTTTTACATGCCAATTATTTATCAAAAATCAATTTTTTTACTTGGAAATGATTTTTAGCAACTCTAAATTTGTGACAAATATTAAAGGGTTCCAATAAGAATATAATAACAAATAGACAATGCAAAGTAAGGAGTTGGGCCTACCAAGCCCAACAGAGAAATAAAATAACACGATTGATTTAATCCGCTCCAAGTTATGCTCCAATGCATATGCTTATCCACGGTTGAGGTTGACTCGATCTAAATGAGCTAGTGGGTCTCATTGGACCCACCAACGGATAGGGAGGTTTACAAATAAAGGTATATAATACATTAGTACTCAATCTTAGGGACATAAATTAAATTACAAAACAATTGGACCAGGCCCATAATTACTAACTATATAGGAAAGGGGACATTTATTCAAAAAGGGACAAATTTTAAAATGAATCTCAGCTGAACCGATGCCCAGGCCAAAACTGTGAAGCAAACATGAATTTTGTCTAAGTGTAGGACAGTGATATTCAAGATATACTAGGTGATATACCTATATATGGAGAGCAAAACCCATTGCTGGGGGGTGGGGGGGATACCCTTCATATACACTATATGTTCCCCATATTTCTCCTTCAAAACAACTCATCAAAACTACTCAGAAACAACGTCAAACTCCTAGAAAATACTCAAAACCCAGCAATGGAATAAACTAACAGGTAAGCAAGTTTACCTTCTCAAATGAAAAGTTTTAGGCAAGTAAAACAAGCAATTTTTCAGTAAAACAAATAGCAAAAGATCCATAGTTTAAGCCAAGCAAATCAGCATCCAAAACTCAATACATCAAGCAGTTTTTTAAGTCAAGAAGCTCAAGATTAACCTAGTCTAAAATGAGAGCAACTCTTAGTCAAATAGAGATTTTCAAAATTCCAGTTTGAGGGGATTAATACACAGTTTTCATGAGCACAGTTGCAAACAATATTTTCAGTTTACCTTGGCTTAATTTGAAAGCTTCATAGATGACAAGCACACAAGTCTTTATAATTTCAAACCAGAGATTCCAACTTGTTTTCAAAGTTCAAATATGCATAGCCTCTTATTGTAAACTCATGCAAGTCAATTTTACCAATTAAGGTAGTTTTGCACAAATGTTATGTAGGAAAATTAACAACAACCCTCAGTTATGATGAATGCCCTACCAGTATACAACAAAGAAAGAAACAGAGATATATTTGTGTTCTGTAGGTTTTCCTTCAACATGATCATGTCAAGTTCAAATAGAGTCCAAGAAATGCATAAGATCACAAAGAGGCTTAAAACTAGTTGATCACACTAGGTAGAATGAGACAGTGCCAAGCTAATTAACAAGACAAAGAAACAGTTTCTTATCTTCAAAATTTACAGTTTACCTTTTCAAAATTTCTAGTTCAAATACCAAGTCTTCATTCTTAGTTGTTTTGATCACAATGCAGGTTTTCAAACTCAAATGTGGCAAAGACATCCAAGTAGAAGTAATGACAAGCAGCACATAGACAGTTTAAGTAACTCATATGCACAAAATTCCTTTTTCTTTTTCCTAAAGGTCATGTTTGGCAAATAATAGGTTCAAATTTTAAGGACAAGTTCAAGGAAATGCCAAACTGCAAACTGGAATGAATAGCAACATCCAAGAGCAAGTTCTAAATTAAAGTGGATCATCATGACCCCCTATAACACTCAAGCAAGCAGTTTGGTTCAAATAATGAATTTCAAGGTAAATTTTCCACTTTAAATCACATAGTCACACAGTTCTTACAAGAAACTAATGCCAATTTTCAGCAAATCTCAAGGAAATAAATTCAAGGGTACATGATCCCTATTCTAAGTCATAGAAACACACTAGGAGGTAAACACACATAGGAGACTGTACCAAAATAGATTTGACAAGTTTATAATTTTTGAATCATTTTTAGATAAAAAGGACACAAAATTGACTTTCAATAAAACTTCACACCTTTTGAAACCATTTTATTATTCTTAAAAGTTCAACTAGACAGACTCAAAGAAAAGGAAACAAGTCATTTTTTGAAACAAGTGGTTAACTAAGCAGCTTTAAGACTAAACTACGGAAATAAAATAGATTGTTCACTCAAATCACACATAGGAAAGAAAGTCATCTTTTGGAAATTCTGAGAATGTATAACAATTATAGTACTCAACCTAGCCTGTGTTGCTTATTTTCTATAAACTGGTTCATTTTAACCTGTAAGTGTCAAAATGAAAGAACATTTTTACTCTGTTTTACTACTTCAAACCCAAAAATTTCAAATACCACACATAAGCATATAAAGCTACGTAGACTCCATTTTTTTATATAAAAACAAAGGTCTCAATATACTCATTAACTTCATATTGACAACTTTTGATTTTAACATCCTTCAAACTATATATCAGAGCATTTACTGAACCACTTAGTCAAGTTAACAAGTTATAAAACCCATTTGGTTTCTACTTTTCAAAACAGCGATGATACTTAAGCAACTTTCAAAGCTTTACACTACAAATCCATTTCTAAGTATGACTTAAGACCATCTTCACACAAAATGTAAACACACCAGTCATAAACCAAGTTATAGAAGACACTTAGCAAGTTTCAGGTCATATTTTAACAGTTTAAATAGCAACAAGATGTTAAACTCTAAGTCTTAGACCCAAATATATTCAAGATATTAGAAAGTGTTCATAAGAAATTCATTTAACCTTAACAAATAATTCCAGCATTCATTTTGAAGGCAGAATCTCATTAAGCCGAGATAGTTTTCACACATGGAGCAAATATATCACTAAAATGAATCAAGCTGGCTAATAAATATCACATTTGGCTAAGTTAAGGCCAAGTGAAGTCCAATATCACAAAATCCATTTCATGGTATTAAAAATAACTTCAATCTAACTAAAATATTTACTATTCGGTACTGTTTCATTGAAAAAGGTCTCAAATATCGAAATTTCAAAAAACACAACACATAACTGAGACTATACCCCCCTTTTAAACCTATTTCCTCTCATTTTTAAACCAAACAAGTTATAACACCTATTTAGTTATAATAATCTCACTTTTAATTCCTTCCTTGTATCTTAAATAATCAAAACATGGGCAGAATCATCATTGTAAGTAAGAAATTGACAGTTTATAAAACTTTACATAATAAATAAGCTAGAATAGTAAATATTCAAAAAACTGGAAAAAAAAAAAAAAAGTAAAGGTTTAGAAAAGGATTTACCTTTTGTAGGAGCAACCTAAAGATCAAAATGGGGATTGAGTCTTCAAACTTCAAACACCAACCACCAAGTACCCTTAAACAGCCCTTGCTATAACCTAGTCTTACTCGCTCTTATCTCCCTGCCTGTTTTCCTTTCTTTCTTTTTTGAGAATATCTGCCCTGCTGCCTCTGCTCTCGTTCGGGCCCCAGGAATCCCTTGCTTTTGGCTAAGGTCTTTATTTACCTTTTTTCATTCCCCCCTCAAAACTACAAATTCACTTTTGTATGGTCTTGTAGTATATTGATATGATTGTAGTATATATTAAGTTCTATTATATTTGTATAGGTATTTAGGGGGTAGTATACGTGAAGCTAGTGTAGAAACTCAATGAGAATTTCAAACTTAGCCGTGAGAGGAGAAAAAAATTGGAATCCTTTTTTCAGTCATGAACACTCTCTATTTATAGGATAGTAGTGGGAACCCTACATATCAAAATAGAAAGTTCTAGGTGCTCCCCCAAACAGATTTTTCCCCCAATTTCAAAAATATCCCAAATAATTTCAAAATCAGATAGGACAAAGGAAATTTTCAAAAATTGTACCAATTCGTACAATTTTCAAAAATTGTACCATTTCAGATAAATCACCTAATACAACTAAGAATCCAACTAATTATACCCAATAAATTCAGAAAAATCTAAGGTAGTACACTTTGTCACAAATAAAACAAATTCACCTCATCCTAACGGTATAATAGTACCAAAATCGTACAAAACAAGATAGAATCCCTAATGCATGGTACTCCAATTATGGGAAATTACCCTAGGTCCCTCATTTAGTGCATATAGCACACAAGTTGGCTAAGGGCTCGAGGCCCCGCCCGTGGCAACTATGCACAATGAAAAACCCAAGCAACATCCCTAAACAAATTAATTCGAGACCAACAAATGAAAAAACCAAATGAAAACATTACATGAAATTGAACCTGGCAATCATGATAAATCACGATTGGGCATGAAAGCCCCGTCAAATCTGGTAAAAAATGTCCATAAATCACCGTGAAACACCACCAGGGGCGGCAAAACCCTAGCCCTAACAAAATCGTCATTGATGAAGAGAGAGACGGGGTAAAACAAATGAAAGGTTGGGGGTGGGGGGGGGGGGGGGGAGTTAAAGTTTATTTTATAAAACTTCCCCTCCTCTTTTTAATAACCCACCCCCCATAAAGTTTTTAAAGCATTTAAATTCCCCCCCCCCCCCCCTCTTCCCCCAATTTATATATAAAGACTAAATATTATAAATACACATATAACTAAATAAAATAGTTATTTAGGATAATTAAAATTTAGAACCCATAAATTTAAAATATTAGCTTCAAAACAAGCCTAATATTGATATAGTTCCGGGGAATATTTAAAAATGTGAAAAACTGCGGTCAAAATGAACCGTAATTCATACGCTATCTTAATTAATAATTTTTCGCGTTAGGCAGAGCGGGATGTGTATTTCCTCTTGAATTATATTTATGAAAATAAATACTTCGTAATTTTCTTGCAATTGTCAATTTTTACAAAAAAAAATAATAATTAAATGTCAATTTTTACAACTTTCTCGGGATTTTAAAATTTTAATTTTTTGAGGGTGCATCGTTGCTCCGTCTTTGACTCGAGAATTTTGAAAATTAAAATACGCGTCTTATGAGGTTAAAATTAGGCGTCAACAGTGTGCGGAAAGGATTTTTTTTAATACTTCTTACGTTTTCGCCACTTTTATCCACTTTTCCCAATATCTAGTGCCCCAATACAAAAATCCTACAAAAAGTGAAATAACATAAGATATGCACACTACACTAGCATTAAGGACACGAAAACGCTATGCAATTGGTACCAAATGTGCCATAGATTCATGGAACATCAACCTTCCGTAGTGAAGCGTAGTTGAATAAGGTCCTTAAAAAAGGAGAGAATTTCTATATTAAAGTTAAATAAACTTACAGGTGGGTTAACCAGGATGTTCAATAAACTTACAGGTGGGTTAACCAGGATGTGCTCATGGAATTTCTGCAAAACAATGAATTCTTAAAGAAATGAACGTGTCCTTGCTATGGTTTCTTCACAGCATTTTATTGGCGCAGGACAAGTGCAAACAAATTGAGAAGAAATGGATAACCATGGGTGATTCGTTGGTGCGCTTTAAGAAATATTCTTGGGGAAAGATATGCTTTGATCTGACATTGGATTACTTGATGAACATGAGGACATGTTCAAATTGTTTAAACAATACAAAAGTAACCCCACGAAAAGACAAAGTTACTATCTTTTCGGGTTCTCCTAGGAATTGTTTTTTTTTTTTTTTTTTCCCTGCTATTTTAGGAGGATTTATAGTGTTTCCACACTTCCCCTCCAGTGTGACTCGAACTCAGGACCTACCGGTCGTGGGTGGAGGTACTTAACCACTGAGTCATCCCTCACTTGTCTCCTAGAAATTGTTAGTAAGTTATCCTTACCAATATTTTTTTAATTATAAATCATAGGTATTCAGTTGATGGTACTGGCACCTTTTGTTGGACATAATTGTACCAAATCATGGATGTTCTGCTTCCAACTCCAAGGATGATGAGATAACGCATTTCCAGCCAAGATGAACCTGATCCATTCAAACAGAAAATATCTAGAGACAGGGGCGGAGGCAGGATTTTTATTAAGGGTGTTCATATTTTAGGACAGGGGATGTGTGAGGGGGAAAAAAAAACAACGCATGAAAAAAACACAATGCCTCTGCCAACTATCAATATGGCCCAGTATTGCGTCAAAATAGTTGCAACAGTGAATTATTCATTTAAGCTCCCACAGACACTCTACCCCTTCATAGAATTTATTACGAAATAAGTTCTACCATAGAACACTTTATCTAATGCAAGCTAAAGAATAAATAAGTAACTTACACGTTCAATGGCCTCACTCTCTTCAGGTGTAATGGTCACAGCTGACGCCGAGTCTTCGGGTGTAAGCTGTCCAAGCAATTTATCTGCAGTGTATTTCAACCGAAGATCATGAAATTCAACTTTGATAGGAAGGAAAAACAAAAGAGTTGTAACATCAAGTTAGAATATGAAAAACTAGAATGGAGTCGGGAAGATACTTGTACAAAATAAAATTAACATAAAGAAGTCAACAACAAAATATGCTATTACAAACTAATAAATTACAATTGCACTCGACGAGTTTTCATCCCTTGAAATGTTTTTATAATACACTTATTAGAAACATCTTTAAAAACTTTTTTTTCCACATAAGGTACTATGCAACCATCTAAGAATTCATCGTCCATTCGATTCCGCAAGTCATTCTTAATAAACTTCATCGCAGAAAAAACTCTTTCAACTATTGCAGTGGCAACTGGTAGAAGCAAAGCAAACTTCACCAAAAGGAATACAAGAGAATAATTTAAATGCTTCTTTGTCTCAACTAACTTTCTTGAAAGTTCCCCAAGTCCACCTAAATTGGAGAACCTTTTGTCAATATCACGAACATCAATAATGTAATTAGTAAGTTGATTCTCAAGGGCCCTCATGCTAAATCCATCAAAGTCATCAGGATATAATTCAGCCATTCTCACTATTTTTGTTATGTCAAAACTAGAAAATGAATCAATTGGATTCAAGCAAGCTACTCCATTAAGCAAATCACTAGTTATGATCCTTAGGTTGGCAAGGACCTTTTTTAATGTATGCCCTCCTTACCTCATCACGAATGTTTGGATGATAATCCAAAATTCGAGTTCTTTCGGTCGGGTCAGCCTTTAGATCATTTACATCAAATTCTTGTCTCTGAGAAGAGTGAGACGATGGTATTTCTGCTTGGTTGGCATTTTCATCTCGGCCTAGTTGATTTTGATTCTGAGAAGAGTGAGACACCAAACTTTTTTTTGGTACTTTCTGAAAATATTTCTCCATTCAAACTGAAATAACAGTCAAATGCGATGCACTTATTAGAAATCAGTCATACAAATTACTCGCTGAATATGTAAAGAAATTAAAAAAACACAAAAATTGCAGTTGGTACATCTAACACAGTACACTTCTACAATTGAAGATAGGTCCTAACTACATAATTTTTCTTGCCATCAGCCCATCACCTAGAAATAAAAAAAAAAATCTACTGAAAAAGTAGCAATATATGAAAATCCCTAATTTTTCTTCCCATCACCTAGAAATAAAAAAAAAAAAAAGATAGATCCTAATACTTTGCACTTACTCTCATCCTCGCCATCTCTGTTACTGGAAGTTGATATTAGACAATTCAAGAGACAAAAGTACAACAAAATTTACATGCTCTCAATGATGTTATTTACTTACATCTATTAACTGGCGTTATGGTTGCGGACCTTGCGGTGATAGTTGATAGCGGTGGTCGGTGGTGCAGGCGGTTTTTTGATGGAGTAAGAGAAGGCAGAGCCGCAGAGGGGCTGGCAGTGGTGGGAAAGAGAAGCAAAGGGGGGTTTTTAGTTTATGAGGAAAAGAGGTGTTTTGGGTAGAAAATAGAATTTTGACTATGTTAATACAAAATAAGATGACTTCTGTTGAAAGATAAAAAGTTTGATGAGTAACTTTTTTTTATTTTAAAAGAAAAAGTCACCACTTTTTAAAAGTTGTAAGAAAAAGTCACCACTTTTTAAAAGTTGTGGACTTGTGGCCATACGGAGCAGTAAAAATAGACTACTAGTTTCTCTAATGCAAAAATAAAAAAAGCTGTGTCACAACCGGGATTCGAACTCGTGTCCTCAGCGATAATTTGCACACCCTTAACCATTAGGCTATCCTTCATTTTTATGTCAAGGTTGTTCATTACTAGTATATATCCACAAAGTTCAATATTTAACATAGGCACTCGACAATTTTTTCCGACGAAGGGTGTTCATATGACCACCCTTCGTCGGCTTTGGCTCCGCCCCTGCCTAGAGAAGAGGTGACAACTTGAACTGAAGTCAATTAGAATTTCAATATTGGTACATTTTAAACTACTTATTATATGAAATGATCTTGTTGGTATTTTTTGTCAAAATTAAGAGGGTGTGCCCTTTTTTTTACTCAGCTGTTAGCGAGATGGAGAAGGACAATAAAAGAAATCTTGTACCTTATGATGACGAGGAGTGAATGAGGAGATAGATGCATTAAAAAGGGAGGAGATTACAGATGCGAAATGGATCAATAGGCTAGGAGAGGCCCGCCACGACGTCTCGCCAGAGAAGCAGAGAATGAACTTGTGACTTCTGAAGATATTGGATCACATCCTATAGGTGGAAGACCATATGGGGAAAGTTGAAGTAGAGGTAGTGAATTTTGCATGGAGTGTGATCGGGGCTGAGTGACATTCTAGATAGATTGAAAACAACTGAGAAATCAACTTCTAAGTTTAAAAAATCCATAAAGCCACAAGGTGATAGCACTCATGCCTCTCTAAATTCTGATCCTGACAATGCTCCTGTGGCCGCTGATCCTGTTGAGGTTCGAGATGAGGCAACTGATGAGAACTGGGATGGAGTTGATTAGTTATTATGGGTTCATCAGTTATTGTTTTTGGTTGAGGACAACTTGAACTAATAGCTTTGTAGTTGCTTTTTTGTTAAGTGTCATTTCAAGAGTATTAATTAAATTAAAGCATTTGTAGTACATGTTCAAATCAATGTGCATATTTGGTTAAACTTTTTTGCGTCAATTAAGAATTAAGTATAGACATGATAAATATTATAATGGACAGGAAAGCACAACTTAAACATTAAACCAAAATATAGACGTAAAATATATTATTATTTACTTGGAAAATTCATCGACATTGTTTATTTCGTCTCTTGGCTTGTCTAGGTCCCTCCTAGACACCTTCTTCCGCTTAATACTCTTTCGACCCCTTTTAGGAACGTATTTTGGTAGGGGAATTTGTACGCCCTACAACTCTGGAGGAATCATCCACTAACAATATCACCTTCATATGCTTTGTAATTGTAGTATGCATATGTGGTGTAATATTGAGAAGAGTGGTTATAAATATTGTCTCCAAATTCATCTGGATGCTTCTTATTCAGACCTATCATGGCATGTGGGCACATGATCTTGTCAACGTCGAAAACTCTACTAGAACATGACATAGTCGACAGGTTGACAGTTGCATGGTTGCCATATTCACATGGTGTACTCGTTTTGGGTTACCCAATGGCCACTATCCTGCTGCTCTCATTCACTCTCTTCCTTATCTTTCTTTCAGTATAAGGCATGAAGCGGGTGTTTGAATTCTTTATAACGTACGCTTTCATAAAATTTGGTAGCAAACCTCGTATTAATGGTGTTGAAAAGGGTAATCAACAGGTATTCTCTCTCTATGTTAAACATTGCGTTAAACAATTCAGCAATGTTTGACGTCAACACTTCAAATTCGTTCCCCAAGAAATATGCCCTGCTCCATGTATGAAACTCATCTTCATCCCTAAGCAAGCTGCTACACACGGTGCTATGCACTCAATTTGACCAAAGTGATCAGCGAACTCTTTCACACAATCATTTTTGCTGCGTTCTAAAAGATTTTTTCGAAGGATCTATTATGGAACCTCCCACACATTCTTTTAACAAGATGCATTGTGCAAACATCGTGTAGAGCATTAGTGTAAACCTCTTGTATTGCCTTTACAATGTTGTGGTGACGATCAGATATTATACACAAACCAACTGTGTTAGGCACAATCTAAAGGAAACGTTGGAAAAAGTAATTTCAAGAGGCATCGCACTCCGAGTCAACCGCATAGCAGGCCACTGGAAAACATAGTTCTCCACATCTTGTGCCACAACAGTCAACAAAACACACACATTACTTGTTGTTTAAGTGTGCGCCATCAACTTCTATGACTTATCTCATACACTTAAATTCGCTTATTCAAGCGTCAAAAGCCAAGAAGAAATATAAGAACCTCCCCTCCTCATTGGGTCGTAAGTCTGTCTTGCTTCCGGAGTTTGTCCTTTGCACCATAAACCTATAAGGAACTAAATACCCTTCAGTTGCAAACCCCATTATCATTTCATTAGCAACTACACCTTCACACCAGGACTTCTAGTTGCTAATTTACAGCCCAAACATTCATAAATATCCTTCTGGATTTGTCTGGGAGAGGGCCCTTTGCCTTCAACATATTTATTCATCACATGCCACGTTATTACTTGAGTTGTTGCCTTTTGATGATTGCTAACGTGTTGTATGCTGCATCTGTGCAAGTTATTGTACATGCTTATCATAAATATAGACAGCCCTTGTACTTATTGGCCCACGGTCACCACTTGCAAGTGTCATCAACACATGAACCACATATTCTTTTCTTTGTTCTTCAAGGTTGTGAAATTGAAGTGTTCCTAAATGGAAGCTAGCTCAAGTGCAATAGCTAGCGACTTCTTGTCCCTGAAAGTATTGCTACTCTTAAAACCTATTCAATCAACAAAGCTAAGGCCGTTGGAGGACTCTGCTGCAACAGGATTCTCCAAATCAGGACAATCATTGTTTATTGGACATTTCTCAATATGTCCATGTCCATTGGAATGTTCATTGATGATTTGTGAGGCTGCCCCTAGTGAATTTGGACTGCCGACGGAGCTCTCGTTCAACTTACATAGTATAACACAGGCCTGGAACCTTTCTTATCAAAATTCATAAGGTATGGACGGACTTGCCAATCACTCGTGATGTAGGTAGGAGCTATTTTTTTCCTTAGGAGTATCACTACCAATTATGTAGCTAATGGACACGTCGTACAACTCGGAGTTCACATTACCAGGAAGAATCACGCTGCGCACCAAATCTTTATAGGTGTAATCATTGTCCAATTCAACAGGTTGGATGGTTTGTGGAGAAGTCGACTTCTAGTCGTTTTTACTACGAACCCAGTGACCAGCAAAATCAGCAGTTGCTATCTTTTTACACTCCATAAATTTAATGTGGTCTATAATAATATCATAGACCCAAGATGCAGATTACCAGAAATTAAATTGCGGGTAAAACAAGAATTAAAGTTTACATATCAAAATATCACCAAAAAGAGCTCGAGCGAATAAGGTTCAAGCCAAAAAAAAACCCAGAAATCACCATCCAAGTCTGAAGTTGTTTTCAAAAACATCAAAGGTTTAATAATGGCAGCTTCAACAATTGCAGCTGAGAGAGAGAGAAAGAGAGCAGAAAAAGGGAAGGAAATTAAAGCTGCTGGGGTTAAGATCGAAAGAGAGAATAAGCGCTTGATAAGGGAGAGCTTGAGGATCGATGGGGAGAAAAGGGAAAATATTGGAAGAGATGATGGGAAAAAATCGTTTATTCTCGTTATTATCTATATATTATTAAAAAGAGGATAGTTTTAAGACAAAAGTTAATTAGTTAGGTAATAATTAGTTACTTTAGTTATTATTTTGAATTTGAATTTAAAAATAATTGGGAAGTAACCAAGTGAATAAAGTTAATAACTGCAAAAAGAAAATAAAAAATGACAAACGCAGGGAAAATTGGTTCCACCAGATCAGGATAATGGTCTGGAACTTCCAAACAGTTACTTAATTAGGATTTTATAATTTTGCATTTTATTTTTATTTGTATTTGGTTTAAGAAAAGGAAGAAAAAAAGGTAAAGAAAAGAGAAAGGAAAAAAGACAAAAAAGCAAGGGGGAAAAAAAAAAAAAAACTAACCTTAGTGCACGTCTTTCACAAACACACATGCACGGTTAAAAATTTTAACTAACCGACGTCTATAACTTCAATATCTTTGCAAATAAATAAATAAATAATTGAAATAATATTGTACAATTATCGTAGATAGACTGCCCAGAACCTCCACTACCCAACCAATAGCCTTCCTCAAATAACGTGGACCCTCCTCACTTTCATCACATACTAATAAACCAACGAATTAAACTTACCTTCAATCTCATGTAATACAACCATCTACTTTTATCTACTCATCATGGCTTCTTCAACAATGTCTTTCACAGCAAATGTTATTTTCTATCCTCTCTTTCTCTTTTGTTTCCGAGTTTTCACGTCTTTATTTTATATCCTAGATCACTTTTATATACCTTAAGGATCTGCATGTTAAAATTTGCATAATTTTTCTCTTTCATATTGGTTTTCGCGGTGATCCTCCATCACCGTCCTCTTTGGTTTCAATTTTCATTGATGATTTAGAAGTTAATGAGAAAGGTATTACCACATCATATTAGTGAAACAAAAAAACCTGGGGAATTTAGTACAAGTTAATTTTAAAAGTAGTGGAAGAGGAGTACTGATCATTCACTCTGTGCTAGGTTTTTGTTTGTGGAGTATAGCACATATTGTATGCAACTACGTACTAATTGGAGAAAAAGGAGAATGCAAAAAGAGCCTTCAATTATGTGACCTTTGGTATTTAAAGTGCTGTTTTGTGTCTTTTTAAATGTGACAATTTAGTCCATTTATTTCCTTTGCAGGTAATCAAGAAAGAGTCTCTTTATTAGCAACACAAGTGAGCACATTTTTTGTCCCAACTTCATTCTTTTTCAATTTGTTATTAGTGTCTGAGATGTGAATCATTTCTATACAGAATGAGTTGTTTCAATCATTTCTACAATTCTTTTATGTATATTAGATATCACATAAAGTGTCTGTTA
Source organism: Lycium barbarum (assembly GCF_019175385.1). Taxonomy (NCBI): domain Eukaryota; kingdom Viridiplantae; phylum Streptophyta; class Magnoliopsida; order Solanales; family Solanaceae; genus Lycium; species Lycium barbarum. Next base: position 78,456,656 of record NC_083347.1, on the reverse strand, counting down.
TTTAAATCAAGATTTTGGGAAAATTATTACCTAGAAAATAAATACTTATGAAGATATTGTCTATTATTTGCAAGATATAGAAGTAATTTGATTTGATTTAAATTCATCCAAATAATATCTCCAACATAATTTGCATAATTGAATAAATTCATTAATATTCATATATACTTCTAGAATTATGGTTTATTACTAGATGAATGTAGATAAAAAAAAGTAAGATATTATCTTAAGTCAAAATATATCAAGTGTTCTATGTATATAAATTGCGATAAATCCGGCAGCACTCCTTGGTTGTTAATAAATTTACAATTTGAATTTGAATAGTCAAATATGAAATATTTATTAGAATTATCATGTTTATTCTATTTGCTAAAACATATCTGCTATCTAAATTTGAGTTGTGAATCATTAGTGTTTGTACTTAGCTGCAATTTGAATTTGATTTAAAAGTAAAACTTTCTTCTTTTTAAAATTGAAGATAAATGTATTTTCTTAATTCTTTATCGTACTAATTTGCAATTTAGATTTGAGTTGGAAAATGTATCTTTTATGAATTTAAATTCAAGATGATTATCTTTTAATTTTTTTTTATCATTATCGTACTTATTTGTAATTTGAATTTGAATTTGAATTTGAATTTGAATTTTGAATTGAAAAGTAAATCTTTTATGGATAAACCTACTCTTTCTTCAGTCCACTATTTAATATGGAATTACATCATCAATTTTGAATAATTTTTCCTTTTTGAAGACTTGCTGGAAATCTCATTTAGCCAAATTCATGCTTGCTTTTGTGATTATACAGTATGTTTTGGCAAAATGAGTTTAACATGTCGTCATCCTCCATTCTTTTATTTGTTGACTTCTCAGGTGGTTACTCAACTAATACTGACTATCACAAAGAGTCACCTTTCTCTTTTATTTCAATTTTCTATAATAAAGAAAGTGATTTATTAAGAAATTAAGTATCAGTTGAGTGACCATCTGAGAAATCAACTCATTCTTTTGTTGATATTTGTCTATCATTTGATTTAGTTCAGTTCGTTTTGTGAATAGCCTACAATCTGCTTCCTTTCGAAATCTCCATTTCTGATGCAAAGTTTAATATAGTGCGTGAATTGTAACACACTATTTGTAACAGTTACAATAAATTATATGAATTGTGTTTGGTTGCAGGAATAGTAAGATTATGATGACTGCTCTAATGTGGCTGTTATGCAAAGTTATATATTACAGTATGCCACATAATTTTAAATATTCTTTTTTTCTTCATCCAGAAATTGTGTTTGTATAATTCAACCGCTTAGCATGAAAGTGTAAAATTAAAGAACAAGGGTCCAATAAGGATCTCTAATTACCTTTCCTTTTATTTTTTGCTTTAAATCTCTAATTACCTAATGATGCGGGAACAAGCGCTAACAAGGTGTTTATGAAGAGAAGAGCGTTGAAGAAGCCTTTTACAAATTATAAAGTAAGCAACTTCCTGTTGGTTGTCTTTAATCTTTATTTTCTAATGTACTGAATTAATGCCAATATTAAAAAACAAATGTTATCATCAATAGAAAATATTTAATATCGACAAATACTATTAGTTTGCTCATATGCAACTTAAATGGGACCCTAATTTTTGCTTTAATATTTATTTGTGCCCTTAATTAGACTTAGCTGGTTTTATTTGGGTAGTGATTTCAACAACCAACTTAACTTGAGTCTCTTATTTATTGAAGAGAAGAATCAATATTAGAAAGTTAAGAAAATATCGATGGGAAAAAACAAATTTAAATGCTACAGATTAATTCTCAAAGTCTATTTGTGGGTTCATCAGGAATTTGTTTGATGTTTTGTGATTGAATACTAACATATTTATGAGTACAAACTACTCAAACGGTTAATATAATTTTGGTATATTAATAATTACTTCTTATAAAATATGAATATTTTAAAAAATATACAACTTTTGAAAATATATATATCATAAAAAATACTGATATTATAGGAGAGGTTGTGAGCCGTGGTGATGTTCAATTGCATAAATATAAAGACACTCTTTTTGAATCTATAGATAATGTCTTCAAATTGAAATATAATTTTTTCTTAATTTAAATTAAAAAGTTAAATATTTATAACTACATCCACATATCTCCATTATATTATAAAAAAGGTATAATGATATAAAAATGACCAGCCAGCTTGCATTTTGCTTATCACATCTATGTGTTTTGCTAGCAATCATTGTGAAGATAATTATCAAATTGGAATATAAAGTTAAAATTTGAATTGGAATGCACTTTTAAGGATAACAATATGCTACTATTAATGTGGATAAGGATGTTGAGATAAATAAGCATATCAAAATTTTCAATTTGAATTTGAATTTGTTATCATGTAATTTTATAAATTGAAGATCACACAAGGTATTTTAATAATGAAAATTTAAGATCAAAAGTTACTTTTAGCTGTTGATTCTTTTTTCCTTCCGTAACATATAATCAATAATGAGTTTTGGCACCATATAAAATTTCTTTAGAGATTATTCTTTTAATATCTTCATTCTGCCTCTACAATTCTCTTTGTAGTTGTGCTTTATTTTTCTTTTGTAATTTTTAAAATAGTGTTGATGATATTAAATATTTACATATGATTTTTTCTTCATCCTTTCTCGGTGGATTTTGTGGGATGATTTACTCAAAGTCTTCGTAATTTTTTTGTTTTTGTTTTTCATAATGTATGGTATCACTTGACTTTAAGTTGCATATGCATGTAGAAGGACTGGTATTGACATGAAACAAGTTTGCCTTATACTTTTGCTTATATTGATCACGTGAAGTATCAATATAATCATACGAACAATATGATGCTTTTATCCATTGCCTCAAATCTGTGTATATTACATAATGTTACAAGGCTAATTGATAAGATTTACCATTATTAATTCTCTTTATAATGCTTCTATTGTTTACCAATATATGTTTTTTGTTTTGTTATAGTGCATTCATGTTAAAGAAATAGTAAACAAGCAACTTCTATAACTTGAATATAAGTAAATGGATAAGCTTTGACCCTTATATTTGCATTTGCATGTTGAGAATTGCAGAAATGGAGCATTATTAACAAAGTAGATATATAATCGTAGAAGTCAAATTAAGATGTGCTGAACCTAAATGTCTAGAAATAAGGTGGAGATGTTACATTAAGCTAAAAAAATTGAGGTGATGAAAAATATATAGAATAACGGGAAACTATGAAATATCATAGTCATACACCGCATTAATATTCTTTGATTATTTAAGCACTTGAATGAAAAATATGTTAACAGCACTACAAAAGAGCACAAAAATTACATGAATTTAAGAGGTGGGGGGGGGGGGGGGGGTGACGTGACTTATAAAAACTCTACAAGAACAATTTGTTTTCATATTTCACTTAATATTTGACCTATTTTCTCTCTAAATTAGTTGCAAGATGGCTTCTATTTCTTAAATTTTACATTTAACAGTAGTTCTCATAATGTGCGTATTTGCTTAAATTTTATTTTTCATTATATGCGCAAGTATAGATTTATATATCTCTTCAAACCATTATATCGGTTACAGTAATGAATGAGTGATTTTCTTAAAAAAAAAATAGTAATACAAAAAACGTGGCACTACTTATAGATTCTAGGTAAAAATGTTAAATATAGAAAATTAATTAAAATAAAATAGAAAAGAATGTACAACCAGAGTGGAAGTGGAGGAGTGCGGGTAGAGATAGATGATTTTATTTATCTTTTAAATTAATTTTCAGAATGCAATACAATAATTAAACAATACACAAAATGTTATTCATAAATATAAAAATTTAATATTTGTAAACAATAGAATACAAATTCAAAATTAAAATTCATGAGTAAGAAAAATTATATTATTAAGCGTAACGCTCGATAAGTATACTTAGCCACATGATAAGCTAATACAAATTCATATTAATAATTTAAATAAGAACAATGTAATAAAGTAAAATATGAAACATAAAAGTTATCTAATAATTATATAATTCGTTGTCTTCATTGTCATGTAGGTTTGGTTCCAGCGATGGGGGGGGGGGGGGGGGGGGGGTTGTGTTGGAAATTGTTGAACTTTTTTAAGGCAATATGATTCATTATACGCAAACAAAACATATCAAATTGTGATATGATATCTCAATTTGAAATGATTAGAATTTTTTATTTTTTTAAATATTGTCCGCGCATCGCGCGGGTACGGATACTAGTTGTATTTAATTTTTATAACGTTGGACCAAACTGTAATTTTTAAGACTTGAGGACTGATTTTGAAGGTCAGACCATTTCTAAACACTTAATTAGTGCTAATAATAAAAGGGTCCCCTACACCTAATAAAAAAAGCTAGTGTCCTTCTTCCCTAATCAAAGACTTACCCAATGTACTAATTAATCTTTAAGTAATCCGATATTACAGAATGAAAAATCAAGTACATGAGAACCACAATTATACAAAACTCGTACTAAGAAAAGAAAATATGTAAAATGTTCACTTACAAATGACTGATAATTTCTAACACAGAAGTATAAGTACCTACAATCATAATGGCTATGCCCAAAATCACAATCCCCACTATAACTACTTGTTCAAATCCCACTGTATAATAAATCCCAGAAATCTTTAAGAAGCACAAGCATGGGAGTACTATGGAAGCCGTAATGCTCAAAAATGCTCCAACAAGTGACATGAGATATCCAAAAAAGGGGATAGCTAATGCTACGATGACAGTACTAAGTACTAAAGTTGTTCTAATAAGTAGGTTGTAGACCCTTTTGTTGTAATGAATTGGAAGTTGATTTTCAATAGTATTCGCCACTGGTTTTATCATCAAGCTATACTTTGCAATTGGGTTGACTAGTGTGGTGTAAATTGCAACTTTTGTGCTGAGTTTATTGGTGGGGAGGTTTAAGGTTATTTGGGAAAGTACATTTGGACCAAACATGAGATATCCCACAATAGCCATTGATGCATAGCTGATGGTGCAAAGTAGAAAGCAAACAAACATGACCTGCAAGAAAGATTAGATTTATCAACAAAATTATTCTTCAGTCTAAAAGAGAAAAGAACAAAGTAAAAGTTCGATACACCATCACCTAATTGTGTAAATATATTTTACATCAACTATGGCAGAAGCATAAACTCTTTCGATAATAAGTAGAACTAGTTATTCAATTTCTATTTATACTTTTTTAGACTATCAAATCACCTAAAAGATAATTACATATTACTTTCTATACTTAGTGAAATTAGCAACATGAAAAATAAATCAGACAACTTGCTACAACATGTCAAATTACATGATGGTACGTATAAAATTCATTTACACGGTTAGGGTACGAAAGTATACTCCCTTTAAAAAGTAAAACAACGGCATGCTAAAACTTGTCAATTAAACTAATACTCCCTCTGTTCCAAAAAGATTGTCCTTCTTTTCTTTTTGGTCTGTCACAAAAAGATTGTCCCCTTTCTATATTTAGAAGTAATTTAACTTTATGAGATGATTTACAACCACACAAATATTTAAGGCTTGTTTTGGACCACACATTTCAAAAGTCTTCCTTTATTTCTTAAATTTGTATCAAGTCAAAAGAGGACAATTTTTTTGGGACGGAGGGAGTAGCTTTAAAAAGATTCTAGTTTTTTTAATAATGTCAGTTTATATAGGCTGAATCAGATGTAATAAGATATGCAGAAGTAATAGGTCCATTGATATTCTTACCTTGGAGAACTTTTTTGGATTTATCATGGAAGTATATAAGGTTGGGAAAACTGGATGAGCACAATAACAGAAGGCATAGAGGCTAATAGCAGTTGGCATCCCTTTCCAGTTTAGAAACTGTGTTTCATTTGGTTGAAATCCAATCCCATCAAATACAGCAGCCCACAAGATAGATCCAAGTAGTACAATAGATGCCATTACTCCACTGGCAGATATATAAGAAAGAATCCTCATATTGTTCAGCCAAACAGTGGGCAAGATAATAAGGGTTATGAGAATCACAAAACTTTGTTTTCCACCAATTGTAAGCCCAAATATTTGAACTTCTATGTCTCCGAATAAGTTTTGTAAATTATCGCCCTCTAAAATCAAGAAACCTGTTACGACCATGTAAAGTTCCACGTTCATTGTCGTGGAGACAAGCATTCGTCCGAAAAATCCAAACGCGCGTTCCCCTATGTCGGGGTAACTTCTGATGGTTGGATCGATGTCCATGCATCTTTGAATTAATAAGCCAGTGTAATAAGTCGAGATGGCAATAATAAAGAGAAATATCAAACTTAACCATCCTCCTGATGCTAATGCGTAAGGTACTGAAAGTATGCCAACTCCTGAAAAAGAAAAAAGGAACTAACAATTACTCCCTCGGTCCTTTTTATTTGTCACTTTAGTAAAACAATTTAGCCCGAGATATTTGTTAATTTAGAGAATTAATATAATTACTTCAGAAAGACATATAGTCATTAGTATTCGTACCAAATTTTAAAATAGGAGTTCTTCGTTTAAATAGAAAATCAAATTTGTATTTAGTTTCATTTTAAACATGTAAAATTAATTTAATAATTTGAACTAATGTAAGTTTTATTTAATTTTAAAATTATCCAAATCAAATTTTGACAAAAATAATAAGCATTCTTTGGGTCCAATTTACGTACATTAGGAATGAATAGGGATAACTTTTAATCAAATACCCCTTATAAATATTGTTATTAAATAATTTTCTTAGTAAATGTGGAGTGCAGTACTATTCAGCCAAAACCTCCCGTTGATACATAAGGTACTGAAAGTGTGCCAACTCTTAAGGAAAAAGAAACAATAATAGTAATATACTACCAAGACATGTCTCAATCAGCCTATAATCTCTATGTTTCAGATATACTTTTCTTTTTATTTTGTTTAAATAAAATGATAATTTTTTTATTTGGCAATAAATTAACTTTAAATTTTTACCTTTTACGCTTAACAAGGTGATTTATAACTACACAAATATTTTTGGCTTATTTTAGACCGCAAGAGTCAAAAGTCTTCCTTTATTTTTTAAATTCCGTGCCTAGTTAAATTATATCACATAAATTGACAAGGAAGAAGTAATTGTTTATCTCGAAAATATAAATTTACCTCTAGTAATTGTCAAATCATGTACACGTGTCCTGCAATAAACCAAACAACAAACGAACAAAAAGGCACAGAGCATCTTATTTTGGCTGCAGTATCATTTTTGGAATGAATAGAATTTTCTTTTGTACCAAAAATAGATATGACAAATTGTTCCAATATCGTTTGGACAGCCGAAATCGTAATTACTCAAATAAAAAAGGTATGTACAGGCGGCTCTATCTCTAAGCAATTTTACATTACTTTAGGTCCCAAAGATTATTTTATATCGTATAAGTGCGAATAATACATCATCCCAGTTGTGTGTTTGACTGACACAAGATTGAAGAAATAAATTACTTTAAAACTTGTGATCTAAAATTATAGATATTATGTATTTGAAAATTATCTTATTGATAAAATGGATATATTAAAGATAAATTATTATGAAATATAAAAAGTGTCATTTTTTTTTCGGAACTGACTGAAAAAGAAAATAATGTCACATAACATGGGACAGAGGGAGTACATAATTTAAATAACTTATTATTTATGATATTTTAAGTGCCTATGTTTACTTATCAAATAATTTTAACTATTGAAATAACAATTGTTAACTAAGAAAAGTTTTTCAAAATTAAAATTTATAAAATTTTATATAAGATACATAATATCTCAAGAATGATTAGATAGGTTGATTTTATTGTTAATGAAAAATAAATATATGAAGAAATTGGTTGTAAAAATAATAATTTTCAACATTGAATTTCAAAAACTAGAAGAATAAACTTGAAATTGGAATATTATTTTTTACTAATTAAAAGTTGGCTTTTTGGCTACACTTTGTGAAAGATTTTATTTTTCTCTATATAATAAGCATCGATTTCAACATGTTTGTTTTCGGTCATTTAAAATTAAGTTGAGGGCAGTTTCCGTCTTTTGCGTATAAGCTGGGTATCGGAGGATGATCACGTGGTTATTATTCCAATAGTGACAACGTGTGCCGCCCCGCCACAGTTGGCACCAACCAGCCCACAATTAGCGGCATGAGAGAATTCAAGTCGACCAGGCACCAGTCAAAATCCGCGGCCGAAGGGACCACACACATGGGAGGCCAGCTTGCAATGTTGGCTGCTAGAGAGTCAACAAGCGAGAGAGACCAGCCGCGCGTCTGGGCCCACTATCCAGCAAAGGCAAGCACCAATCAAGATCTGCCAGCCTGTTTTCGCATACCTGTCTCCTATCAGAATCTGCCAGCCTGTTGCCCAGCTTTGCCAGCCTGTGGCCCAGGACAACAAGTTGTCCAGCAAAGACAGCCACATGCCCACTGTCCAGCAAAGGCATACTTTTACCTATAAAACGTGTAAGCCATTAGGGCAGATGATAGACTCCTAAATTCATCAATTCACCCTTGTATACTTGTAAAGATACATTTAAGAGATATATCAAAAAGGGCACTTGCCTCCCAAAACTGTGTTCCTCTTACTTTCAGTTCTTGTGTGTGTTGTGCCTTAGTAGTATTCACTGTTTTCCGCCAGTGACTGAGAGTTAGGCTGAAGCATTGAGTCGTAGTTGAGACCATCAAGGCTGCCCCACGACGCCCTAGATTTTAGGCCCGTGACAAGTGGTATCAGAGCGAGCAACGAACATGGCTAACAACAACGAAGAAGCTGTCTACGACGAACACCATGGTGGAGACAAGTCCCCTACCAAGAAGACGACCAAAACAAAGAAACAACGGGACAAGAGCCAAGTTAGAGGGCTGCCCGCTGTTACATCTGAAGGGCTGACCTTCCAGCCGCCTCCCATGGGTGAGGCGAGCGAAAGTTCGGTGTCGAACACACTGGTGGAGAAAATCGTCCACACAGAAGCTGGACTATTTACCTTGAACCAGCAGTTTGACACCTTGCAAGGTAATGTTAATACTCTCGAGTCAATAGCTCTTGTTGGATTAGAGGAAGTCCAAAACGAGCTTAAAACAGAGAGCAACGAGCACAAGGAGGCGCTGACCAGCCTTGAGCTCAGGCTCATGGAGGCACTGTCCAGTTTGCAAGAAAAGGTGGAGGCCTTAGAGACGCAAATAGAAGCGGCCAAGCTCACAAACGGTGCTGGTCCAGTCAACGTTCGGGAAACCCGCATAGAAGTTCCTAAGCCCAAAGAATTCAAGGGTGAAAGGAACGCTCAAGATGTGGAGAATTTCATTTGGCAAATGGATGCATATTTCGAGCACGTAACATTGTTAACGAAGCTGCTCGTATCCGGACAGCAGCCATGTACTTGGGCGACACAACCGCATTGTGGTGGCGTAGAAAGAAGGTGGACATGGAGAAAGGAACGTGTTCCATCGAAGATTGGGAGCAGTTCAAGAGGGAGTTAAAGCGGTAGTTTTACCCCCAAAATGTTGTGCACGAGGCCCGTCGAAAGTTGAGGGAGCTCAAGCAAACATCCTCCATCCGCGAGTACGTGAAGGAGTTCACAAAGCTCACTCTTCAAATCCTGAATCTAACCAGCGAGGATTTGTTGTTTTAATTCTTGGATGGCCTTCAAAACTGGGCCAAACAAGAGTTACAAAGGCGTCAAGTTGAAAACCTTGACGATGCCATTGTGGTGGCAGAATCTTTAAATGATTTTCGCACCGACAATACCAAGGCGAAAGATAACCGAGGGAAGAAAGTTGCTGCCAAGGTTGATCATGGCAACGGGGATAAAAACAGATTTGTTCCCTACAAGGGTCGTGATTTCAGAGGAGATCGGGATCGCAACCGAGGTTCCAATTCCAATTTTCGTAAGAACTACGAAGAAAAGAAGAAGAACTTCACCCTAAACGATGGCTGTTATTTGTGTGGACAAGCAGGCTATCTCTACAGAAATTGCCCCTCATTGGGCAAGTTAGGCGCAATGCTTGCTGCCAATAAACAAGTAGGTGCGCAAGCCGGGACTCAGACCGGTGAGCAAGGTGCAAAGGCGGAGGCTGCGGAGCAAGCGAAGGCTAAGGTGGCAGGCTTGTTTAATCACATGACGCTTGCCGCCATCTCAGCCAAGCCACCTCAAATCAGACCAAGGGAGTCACTGTTCGTGGAGGCGACATTAAAGGGCAAACCAGTCCGCATCATGGTGGACACCGGTGCAACCCACTATTTTATCATAGAGGAGAAAGCAAAAGAACTGAGCCTTTCCTATGTTTCCAGTGGATCGCTGTTAAAAACAGTCAACTGCCTTCCCACGGACGTAAATGGATTTGCCCCTAAAGTCCATCTTGTCTTGGGTGATTGGCAAGGGTTCACTGATTTCACCGTTGCCCCGATGGATGTCTTTGATATCGTATTGGGTCTAGATTTCTGGTATGAGATCAACGCGTTCATTTCGCCGCGTCTCAACCAACTGTTGATTAGAGATCCAAGCTGTTCTTGCGACGTGCCGTTGGTTCGTGTACATCAATCGGGCGTGCGCTTGTCCGCGATGCAGTTGATGAAAGGGTTCAAGAAAAGAGAACCAACCTTTCTTGCGACTCTTGTGGTAGTTGAGAATGGAAGCAGTTCCAAAGAAGGGGAAGCAATACCCCTATGCGTGCAATAGGTCATTGAGGAGAACAGGGACGTAATGCCCGATGAGTTGCCCAAGCGGTTACCCCCGCGTAGGGAGGTTGACCATCAGATCGAGTTGGTTCCAAGAGCCAAGCCACCTGCCATGTCCCCTTATCGCATGGCACCACCCGAGCTAGAGGAGCTGAGGAAGCAGCTCAAAGAATTGCTTGAAGCTGGGCACATCCGCCCATCTAAAGCACCATTTGGAGCACCTGTTTTGTTCCAAAAGAAGAAAGAAGGAACGCTAAGGCTGTGCATTGATTATCGTGCCCTTAACAAGGTCACGGTGAAAAACAAGTACCACATTCCCTTAATTGCCGATTTGTTTGATCGGTTAGGACAGGCCAAGGTGTTCACCAAGATGGATTCGAGGAAGGGATACTATCAAGTGCGCATTGTCGAGGGCGACGAGTCGAAGACTACTTGTGTGACTCGATATGGGGCGTTTGAGTGGCTAGTCATGCCATTCGGCTTGACCAATGCCCCTGCTACTTTTTGCACGCTGATGAACAAACTTTTCCATCCATTTTTTGGATCAGTTTGTTGTGATTTACCTCGACGACATCGTGGTATATAGCAACAGTCTCGAGGAGCACTTAGAGCATCTTCGCAAGGTTTTCCAAGTGTTGAGGGAGAACGACCTGTGCGTCAAGAGGGAGAAATGCACTTTTTCCCAGCCCCAAGTGCAATTCCTTAGGCATACAATCAGCCAAGGAGAAATTCGGATGGATAGCGGCAAGATCAGTGCTATTCAAGATTGGGAGGTCCCAACAAAAGTAACCAAACTTCGGTCCTCTCTTGGCCTTGCCAATTACTATAGGCGGTTTATCCTTGGGTATTCAGCCATTGCAGCACCACTTACAGACTTGTTGAAGAAAAGTCGTGAGTGGAAGTGGACAACTTTGTGCCAAGAGGCATTCGAGGGCCTCAAGGAGGCAATTGTGAAGGAGCCTATCTTGGCTCTACCCGACTTCACCAAGGTGTTTGAAGTTCATACCGACGCATCATATTTTGCCATTGGTGGTGTCCTGATGCAAAAGGGCCACCCTATAGCCTTTGAAAGCCGAAAGTTGAACGATGCGGAGCGGAGATACACTGTCCAAGAGAAGGAGATGACAGCCGTGGTCCACTGCCTAAGGACATGGCGTCATTACTTGCTAGGGGCGCATTTTGTTGTCAAAATGGATAACGTGGCGACAAGCTATTTCCAGTCCCAAAAGAAACTGTCACCCAAGGCAAGCTCGGTGGCAAGACTTTTTGGCCGAATTTGACTACACCTTGGAGTATAAGCCGGGGAAGGCCAATGTTGTGGCCGACGCGTTAAGTTGCAAGGCAGTGTTGGCAGCTATGGTCAGCACGACCAGCAGTGACATCATAGATGCCATCAAGTAGGGCATGCAGCACGATCCAATAGCACAACAGCTTCTTGTCTTAGCCAGTCAAGGCAAGACGAAGAAATTTTGGGTCGATAACGGTGTTCTCTACACCACAGGCAGGCACATCTATGTGCCAAAATGGGGCAATCTGAGGCGCACCATGATCAAGGAGGGGCACGACACGGCCTGGGCAGGCCATCCAGGGCAAAAGCGGACCATGGCGTTGCTGGAGTCATCGTACTACTGGCCACGCATGAGGGATGACATTGAGGTCTATGTCCGCACATGTCTTGTGTGCCAACAAGACAAGACAGAGAACAAGGCACCTGGGGGCCTACTTGAGCCACTGCCAGTAACTGAGAGACCATGGGACAGCGTCACCATGGATTTTATCACATGCCTGCCCAATTCTGAGGGTTTTGGCACGATTATGGTGGTGGTTGATCGATTCTCGGAGTATGCAACTTTCAGCCCCACCACGGCTAGTTGCAAAGCTAATGAAGCTGCAAGGTTGTTCTTAAGGGACGTTGTCAAACACTGGGGCGTGCCAAGGCACATCATTAGCGATCGAGACCCACGGTTCACCGGAGCATTTTGGAAGGAGCTGTTCAGTTTGCTGGGGTCTGAGTTACATTTCTCGACCAGTTTTCACCCACAAACCGATGGCCAAACGGAAAGGGTCAACACGCTACTGGAGTGTTATTTGCGACACTTTGTTAGCGCCAATCAGAAGGATTGGGCTAAGTTGCTTGACACTGCCCAGTTTTCGTACAACTTGCAACGTAGCGAGGCGACGGGGAGGAGCCCATTCGAGTTGGCTACTGGGCAGCAGCCTAACACACCGCAATCACTGCCTGCTCGGGCTGAATTGCGGAACCCAGGGGCATATCACATGGCCAAGGCCTGGGAGGAACAAATTGATATGGCAAGGTCATATCTTGACAAGGCTGCTCGAAAAATGAAGAAGTTCGCTGATCGCAAACGTCGTCCGACGAATTACAGAATTGGCGACAAAGTTATGGTCAAGCTCAATCCGAGGTAGTTCAAGTCACTAAGGAGCTTGAATCAGAGTTTGATTCGACGATACGAGGGTCCCTTTGAAATCGTTGCCAAGGTGGGCAAGATTTCTTATTGGTTGGACATGCCACATCATTTGAAAATCTACCCCGTTTTCCATGCGAGTCAATTAAAACCATAGTTTAAAGACAAGGAAGACGAGGGTCGGGCTTAAGCCAGCCGTGCTAGGATCTTTGAGACACCTGTTGCCAAGGATAAAGAAATCGAGGCAATCATTGACCATCAATTGGTCCGAGGAAAAGGTTGGGGAAATTCGCGTGCCCAATTTCTTGTCCATTGGAAGGGACAACCACCTGAGGAAGCAACATGGGAAGCATACGAGGATTTGTGGCAATTCAAGGATAAGGTCCACGAGTTTTTGCAGCTATGTGGCGCCGCGGTCGTCGCCAAAACAGTTGAGGGAAAGTGTGCCGCCCCGCCACAGTTGGCACCAAACAGCCCACAATTAGCGGCATGGGAGAATTCAAGTCGGCCAGGCACCAGTCAAAATCCGCGGGCCGAAGGGACCACACACATGGGAGGCCAGCTTGCAATGTTGGCTGCCAGAGAGTCAACAAGCGTGGGAGACCAGCCGCGCGTCTGGGCCCACTATCCAGCAAAGGCAAGCACTAATCAAGATCTGCCAGCCTGTTTTCGCATGCCTGTCTCCTATCAGAATCTGCCAGCCTGTTGCCCAGCTTTGCCAGCCTGTGGCCCAGGACAACAAGTTATCCAACAAAGACAGCCACATGCCCACTGTCCAGCAAAGGCATACTTTCACCTATAAAATGTGTAAGCCATTAGGGCAGATGATAGACTCCTCAATTCACCCTTGTATACTTGTAAAGATACATTTAGGAGATATATCAAAAAGGGCACTTGCTTCCCAAAACCGTGTTCCTCTTACTTTCAGTTCTTGTGTGTGTTGTGCCTTAGTAGTATTCACTGTTTTCCGCCAGTGACTGAGAGTTGGGCTGAAGCATTGAGTGGTAGTTGAGACCATCAAGGCTGCCCCACGACGCCTTAGATTTTAGGCCCGTGACACAACGGACCTATAAAACGATATTTCTGTCATCTTCTGTTCTTTTCTAATTTGTTCATTCTCTTTTAATTGGACTCATCATTAGTTTTCTTCCGGAGGAATATAGGATCTTGGATAAAATATCTTTGGTATGTTATCGTTACATCCTGTTAATTTCTATAAAGTTAATGGTTCTTGCGGCTTGAATTTTCTATGATTTTAAGGGTCAAATAGAGATCATGACCTTGAGAAAACACTTTTACATTCTCTGTTTCAATCTCTGTTTTAAAAAATTTAACTTCGACTTGGATCGATGTAATTTAAATATTTTTCTATCTAATAAATTGAAAAAACATAGTGTTTGAGATATCATATACTAATTCTCATTTTACTTCCTCCTTCGTTTTGCTCTCTATATTTTTAGAGGTAATCCTTTTTTATTATATGCAACTTCATACCAAAATAGAAGCTAAATAAAAAATAACGGTTCCAACATTCACAATAGCCAGCATGGGCCATACTCACCTAGTTCTTCTTAATAAGGGAAAGAAACATCAAGAAGACAACCACTAATTTAAAAAGACCGAAAAGGGATAGAGCCGTTTTGGTTGAGAAAACAAATCCAGAATTAACATTATGAAAAGAAAAAAATTACTCTTGTAAACTCTTGTTTATTTGGTGCTGTTTTGTAATTAAAAAAATTAGAAGTTTGAAACTCATTTGTTTAGAAGTAAACAAACGAGCTTCAACATTATTATTAAGCTCATTGTACTGGAAATTTCCTATGGGAGGGGGGGTGGAGGGGCAATGAAGCCTAAACTAGCAAATATCTATAGGGGGGCTGATGTCCAAAAAAAAAAAAAAAAAAGGTAAGAACAAGTAAAAGATAAGAACAAGTAAAAGATAAGGCACCAAAGCGCAGCTATTAGAAAGAAGAAAAAGAAAAGTTTGATTTCCCTAAGGAGTGATTGTCAAAAATGACTTAATAGTCCTTGCTTTAGGTTTTGACTGGTTCGAAAGGATCATAAAGCAGATGTCTATGTCTATTCAATAGATTTGTTCGACCTTCCTTTATTTGGTTTGAATAACCCGAAATAAAATAAAAAATCAGGCTAGGAGATGACTTGTATAGTAAAGAGAACCTGACAAAGCATTGAGTCCATTGAAACAAGTTCTTGCAAAAGATGTAGGTCCATAAACAGACTGTTGAATACTATCTTCCTCTAGCAGCCGCACTCTTATATTTGAGGAGCCATCGTTTGATTTAGGCTCCATGATTATTCACTCTTCTTCTTTGTTATAATCAAATAGAAAAAGAGGAAGAGAGGTAGGAGACTACTTGTGATAAAAAGCAAACCAGAATTGCTCTCAAGGGATGAGGCTTGCTTCTTTTAGGGTACGTGTACCTGACCTGTCAATTTAAGCAATTCACCAAAGAATAAAAGTAAATAAGAACTACTATTACTATTACCGTTGGAATAGCCAGATTATAAGAATCATTACTGTTGTTTAGATGGTTGTTACATATCATTTTATAATGTATCGTACACATAGTATTGTATTGTATTGGATAAATTATATCGTTTGCTGTTGTTACATAATGCCATACATCAATAGTTTCAAGATAAATCTGTGAAATAATAGGGTACGGGATAGAGCTATTATTATAGGGCAAAAGATAAAATAAAATTATAGATATAAGCAAAGACAAAATGAGAAAAAAAAAAAAAAAAGGTAACGAAGCGATCACACCAAATCGGTCGTTATATAAAATGAAACTTTTCGTCATTACATAACGATGAATTTAATGATATGATACAATTAAATAAACTTTAAGTAACAATCAATACAAATATTGTATTTGAACCAACACAATACAATATATATAACAACCATCCAAACAAATCGTTATCTCATATCAAACCAAATCCTACAGTACAAAATAAAACAACTAGAGAAATAAAACCATTAGAATTTTTTTATATTTTCTACTGATTATAAATAAAATGCCCCTAAAAGGTATAAGACCTATGATAAATGTGTTCAATACGAATAAATGTATTCCCAATTATGTGTAGATCTTTTTCTTCAATTAAAAAGAAAGCAAAAAAAAAAAAAAAACTACGACTGCCTTGTTTCTTTTGCTTGTATTTTTCCATGATCTTGCATAATATATAGTACCTACAAAAGACTAGCAGGCTGACATGATAGACCTCGCTGATTCAAATTTCCAGAGGTCCCCTACTCAACGTGTCTTAGACATCTGTATTAATTCGTGATTTTATCGAAGACGCAATTGGACTATCTCTATCACCATTGATTATCCTTAGTAGCATTCGAATTCAATTTGCTCATTATTCTGTCTACTCTTCTTAATCGATATTCCTTACCTAAACACTTGTCCCTATATGATAAGAACGGATGCAATCAACAAAAAATTGATTAAAAAAAAAGGGGCATCCCAATGCACAAAGCATCCCGCAGTAGCAGGGCTCAGGAAAGAGATGTACCCCAAAAGGTGTGATATACACAGTCTAACCTAAATAACTAGAATCTGACTATGAATTAGGTAAACTCCTTGATATTCCTACTATAAACGCTAATCAAGGATAACGAAAAAGAAAAGATAACTTTAAATAGCCTTAATTCAGAGATAGCCCCCTAAAGTTGTCTACTACCACACAAGATCAATATATTCAATCCACTACCACAGAATTCACGACAAGTGTAGAAACTGTATACGGTAAAAATCAGATATATGCTAAACCGGTGAGACCAGAGACTGATGGAAGAAAGGAACAAGCACGAGCACGAAGGCTTTCTTTCGGGACTGGAGGAGTGCTTGAACCGAAGAAAGCGAAGAAAATCGATTGGTCCGGTTTCTCCATAGCCGATGTG
Organism: Lycium barbarum; assembly: GCF_019175385.1. Lineage (NCBI taxonomy): Eukaryota > Viridiplantae > Streptophyta > Magnoliopsida > Solanales > Solanaceae > Lycium > Lycium barbarum. Next base: position 78,439,588 of record NC_083347.1, on the reverse strand, counting down.
TTCGTGGCCGTTGGCCCGTGTTGTCATGGCCGTTGGTCCGGGTTGTCGTGGCCGTTGGTCAGGGTGATCCGTTATACAAATGCCACGCGTCGATAACGTCCTGCCATATTCAACTGCCAATCGTACGGGTGTCAGATCGTACGGTCTACCTAATCCAACCTAACCCAACTCAGAGTTTTTTCATTATTATTTTATTATCCATGTTGTGTGAAGCCCATGGGGGACTACTATAAATAAGAGGCATTGTCCTCCTCTTAAGGGGTTTGCTCCTTCATATCAAGAAATCCTTGTAATAGCAATATATATACAAAATCCTCCTCTCAACATCTGATTTCGATCAACATTTGTGGTGTTTATCTCTTATATTTCCTCAATTAAGCGGCATTCATACATCAACAACATACAACTACTTATCATATCACCGATTATTAGTTGCTCCTTCATAGTATACTCATACGTCTCCTTTTTCCATCAAATAGATTCAAGTCACAATCACATATCCTATACCTCACCCACAAATTTAATTGATTATCCAAATTCGGGGTAAACAGTTTGGCGCCCACCGTGGGGCTAGGATAATAGTGGTCTTTGATCTTGGTTACTCATCTCTTACCCTCCAGAATCGAAAAAATCTGTTCTCTGTGAAAACGGACCAAATGGCTAACAATGGACAATCTGGACACGTCAACAACAACGAAGTCGTGGCCGAAAATGAGGGCAGTGGGCCACGAGGATTACCAAATCCTGCTGACCCGAACCCCGTTAATTCGAGGGAGGTCCTTAACCGGCAAAACACTGTGAATCAGGAGAATGTGGCCCCTCCGGCATCCGATCCTTTAGATACTCGCAATTCAATTACTTTGTCCCGGACTCAGGGCCGGAAAGTACCGGATACCCGGGGTTATAATATTGACTTACGTTTAATTTTTGAAATGTTGCAGGAATAGAGAGCAGCGATTGCCGAGCAAGGAATCGCAATAGCCCAGTTGCAAAACAGTAGTGGTAAAACGACCCCGGAGAATACGAAGGATGTTGCTGAACCCAGAAGGGAGAAGGCACGGATGGTTGAGAGCAATGGATCCGGAGCTGGTTCATCCACCGAGGTACAGAGAATGCTCGAAACGCTCGCGAAGAGAGTAGACTCGACCGAAAAGAGGGTGGAAACATATAACTCTCGGGTGGACCAAATACCGGGGGCTCCACCTATTCTGAAAGGGCCAGATTCGAGGAGGTACATCCAAAGGCCTTTTCCTCCGAGTGCAGCTCCGAAATTGATCCCGAAGAGGTTCAAAATGCCGGATATCCAGAAATATGACGGCACAACGGACCCTCAGGAACACGTGACTTTATACACCTGCGCTATAAAAGGCAATGATGTGGAAGAGGACGAAATTGAGTCCGTGTTGCTAAAAAAGTTCGGGGAAACTCTGTCAAAGGGAGCGTTGACTTGGTACGACCATCTGCCTGAGCATTCGATCACTTCTTTCGAAATGCTCGCCGATGCTTTCACAAAAGCTCACACCGGTGCCAAAAAGGTGCAGGCCCGTAAGACAGATATTTTTCGTATAGCCCAAAGAGACGACAAGTTGCTGCGTGAATTTTTCAACCGATTCCAAAGGGAACGAATGGAGCTCCCTTTGGTTCCGGAGGGATGGGCCGCACAGGCTTTCACAAAGGGGCTCAATCCTCGGAGCTCGACGACTTCGTTCAAATTAAAGGAAAACTTGCTGGAATACGAAGCTGTGACCTAGGCGGATGTCCATAACCGATACGAGTCAAATATTCGGGTGGAGGATGACCAACTCGAGCTTCCCCCGAGGCCCGTAAATATGAACAAAAGTTTGGAGAGACCAAGGAAGAATTACGAACCGGAGGCCAGATCATCGAGGGAAAGGTATCGACCATATTCTCATTCGGAGAAACCAAGCTTCAAGTCGGACTAAGGTATGGACTCCTCGTGTTTTTCTATTGACCTCTTTCTTTTTTGCAGGAAGTCAAGTACCGGATAAAGTTAGAATCTAGGTCTGAAAACACGTGTTGCACTCTTTTCCTTAGTACGGTTTTGTCCCAAAATGGGTTTTCCGACAAGGTTTTAATGAGGCAACAAGTACAACGTGTTACTCAACAAAGACAAGGACAAACGCCCGGAAACTCGGGGTCACACCCTACGAGCGGGGACTTAATAGGGCTTACCCGATCTTGCAGCTCGGATAAGCGCTGGGGGATTATTATACCCACATCGAAGTTTACCTCGGTTAGTGGAAATCGGAGGAGCTCAACAAATCAAAATCGGACCTTCTGCGTTAGGTTTCGATGTAAAGACCAAACAATCAGAATGAATCGTGTCCACTCAGTATTTGCTACGGCAAAACCAAGACCGGACCTTCTGCATTAGGTTTTGATGTAAGGACCGAATGATCAGAATGAATCGTGTCCTCTCAGTATTTGCTACGGCAAAAGCAGAAGGAAACAAAATTCTCATATCATGTATATACAAATACTTGCAATACAAAAATTATCGAAAGAATCGGATTACGGTATTTCAGATGTCTTCTTGCTGAAACACCTTACCCCGATGATTATCGCCGTGTTTCGGCATTGCTTCATTCGTATACTCTATTCCGGGCACTACAGTCGAAATTCGACAAAGGCGACAAGGTCATAGTGAACCGAGCCAAAATCTTTAAACTCCCTCGAACGGGGACTGTTACATCAAATTCAGCTAAGGCTGGGATTCAGACGTCCTAAAAAATAGCCGAAAAATACCGGCCCTAAAAATGCCTATCGTGATTCGGAGACGTCTGAATTCACAAAGCATTAGATAAGTCCCACGGGCAAAAAACCCCATCAAATTCCCGGACAAAATGTACCGGATGAAGAGAAAAGCCGATATTCAGGCACAGTTCGAAATAACAACTCCTGAAAACGGACCCACAATTTGGGCAAAAGTCATAACAAACATTCAGGAAAAATAAAGAATCAAGAAAAATGCATGTTCCATTTATACAAAGGTTTTTAGACCGGAAACCCCTACAAGGGCAAAAAATAAAAGGCTAATTACAGGCCCTGATCTATCTGGTATGGCTGGATCCGGAGTGTTCGGACACTGTCCGCTCGGAGTCAGCATCAAGGGTTCTTTTAGCTTGTTCCTCGACCCGTTAACCTCAAACACCCTCATCCGCTCTCTGTACCGGGCACTCTCAGATTCGAGCAACCGATACCTTTCGGCCATGCTCGTAGCATCGGACTTGACCGAATCCAGCTCCCCCGAAATTGAGAGGTGGTGGTTTCGAGCTCACCAAGCCTAGAGGAAAAACGAGCATTGTCCTGGCTATGGCCGACTTTGTCCGCTTCCAGAAGACGGTTCTTTTCGACCATCTCGGCCAGCTCATCCTTTGACTGAAGGTTTTCGGCCTTCGTCGCGTCAAGCTCGGGTTGAAGGTTGGAGAGAGTGACTGCTCGGTTCAGCTCAAGTGGAACCACCGGTTTCTAGATTCACCCACTTCCCGTTACTCCGATAAAACTATGGTCCGGGAAGTGTGGGGACTATCTGTATACGGTAAAAACCGGATATATGCTAAAGCGGTGAGACTAGAGACCGATGGAAGAAAGGAACAAGCACGAGCACGAAGGCTTTCTTTCGGGACTGGAGGAGTGCTTGAACCGAAGAAAGCGAAGAAAATCGATTGGTCCGGTTTCTCCATAGCCGATGTGTTCGCGGCCGTTGGTCCGTGTTGTCATGGCCGTTAGTCCTGGTTGTCATGGCCGTTTGTCAGGGTGATCCGTTATACAAATGCCACGCGTCGATAACGTCCTGCCATATTCAACTGCCAATCGTACGGGTGTCAGATCGTACGGTCTACCTAATCCAACCTAACCCAACTCAGAGTTTTTTCATTATTATTTTATTATTCATGTTGTGTGAAGCCCATGGGGGACTACTATAAATAAGAGGCATTGTCCTCCTCTTAAGGGGTTGTCTTCTTCATATCAAGAAATCCTTGTAATAGCAATATATATACAAAATCCTCCTCTCAACATCTGATTTCGATCAACATTTGTGGTGTTTATCTCTTATATTTCCTCAATTAAGCAGCATTCATACATCAATAACATACAACTACTTATCATATCACCGATTATTAGTTGATCCTTCATAGTATACTCATACGTCTCATTTTCCCATCAAATAGATTCAAGTCACAACCACATATCCTATACCTCACCCATAAATTTAATTGATTATCCAAATTCGGGGTAAACAGAAACATTATAGGTAAAGCAAGTGAATCATAAAACTTATCCGGGCTTGAAGCAAATTAAGCAAACACATAAGAATAAGTGGGGCCTGGATCGAATAATTATGTACCCGCTTGGTAGAAAACCAGAACAACACCTGCATTAAATGCATTTGAAACCTCTGCCTGATTAGGTCTAGTTGGAAATGCATAGCAATGAGCCCAACTACCCTGGCCTGAGCATCTCCATGTGAGCCTCCTCTGTCGGTTGAAGTACCACCTCGGCCACCACCTTTATGGCTCTACCTACCTGTGTATCGCCTCTAGCCAACTGTGTTGTTGTTTTGGGCATGGAAGCCTGAAGCATGGCCTAAGTACCTATCGTGAAACACTATTTCGATGTCTGGGGAAGTCCTTCAAGAAATACGCTAGGGTGCCGCACTAAAAAAACCCTCTACGTGAGAGTGGTTGTTGGTATTGCTGAGAAGGAGTAGAATAACCTAAATGACTACCACGATCAGAAGGCCTAGAAGAAAAGTCATGGAAGGCCTGTCACAAACTGTTAAAATTGTGTCCATATTGACCACCTTGAGAAGTCTGCTATGCTAAGTGTACGAGTCCACTGGGCTGATGATAACCTTTGTCTTGATAACCCCTACATCCAGACGATGCACCACTTGCAACTACCTGAGTCTGCTTCATGCCATCAATACAGTGAGGAATTGTCCACCACAGATAAGAGGGAAAACCATGCCATTGCCACACAAACCAAAACTATATGGATGGAATAATGAAGCCCTCTGCTGATCTTCCTCACCCTTTCAACATTAGCGAGAAGTATCGCGATAGCATGTCGAGACACCTCAAGGAATCTCATCTCATACTTGGTGACTGACATACGATGTCTCAAGGTCTCAAATCAGTTCCTCGTCTCCTCCTTCACACTGGGTAGAAGGAACTTCTTCAAAATTGTTTCCAAGTGAGAGAAGGTGACCCAGATAGTCTACCCTCAGCAAAGTGTCTCCACAACTGCCTAGCTGGTCCAACCAAATTAAAAGCTATGAAATCAAATCGATTGAAGTCCACCAGGCCCAAATTGCAAAACCTCTAACTAACAAAAAACTCATAAGCATCAGCTGTGGGATCCCTATTAAACTGTGTGGGATCCATCATCTTAAACCACTTGAACCTCTTCATTAGGTGTGGATCAATGTCGGGTAGTGGAACACCAAAAGGCTGGGGAACTGTAGTGGTAGCTGGCTGAACTCCTGGAGTCTTATAGCGTGGAGCAACCTACTGATCGGAGGTCTAAATTCTCACCCTAATCTAGGAACCATCCAGTGAGATAGGTAAGATACCAACTTGTGCCATGGTCTCTTAAAAATCCAATATCCAAACTAAAGTATCCTAAATCACAAGAGTAGCTATGAATCCTGCTGGTACCTGGTTGACTGAACCTAAAATGCTGAAATTAGCTAATCCTCTTGACCAACCTCTGGCTCAAATTATACAGATCTAGCATGACCCTAAGTAACTGCTTGTGCTTGGCCTCAGCTTTTAGTAGGTGATGCTGACGTGAGCTCCAGCCTTACCTCTACCCTTGCCTCTACCATGCATAGTGGCTTTAGAAGTGGGTGCAGTCTCTTGCTCTCCTATCGTGGATGTGCGTGTCCTCACCATCAGTGAGAGAGTAAAACTAAGATATTTAGAATCCATGATGAATCAAGTACGCACGATAAGAAATGTAAGAATAAAATTTTCTTAAGTGTCCCATAGCTTCTAGAAGAAAAGACTAGATGTCTCTGTACCGATCCTCAAGACTCTACTTGGCGTTTCTCTTGACTCATATGAACGGTGAACTTCGAGCTCTAATACCGCCGTGTCAAGACCCAAAATTACCTTAAGTCGTGATGGCACCTACACCTCACTCGGTAGGCAAACTATTTCAGTTTGAACCGATTTCCATTATTTACTATCATGAGATAAGCATGAAAGACAATTATAAGTAATAAAAGGCGTCTCGAATAACCAAAAGTGTTAAATATATAAATAGAACCTTAAAACCCAGTGATACGAGTACAAGAGCGTCTAATAGCAATAAATACAATTCTGAATATCTAATACACTGTTTGAGAAAAGAAAAGACAAAATGATAAAGATAGAGGGAGTCTAGTGTTGCCGATCAGCCAAGAAGCTCACCTTGAAATCTCCAAATCACTACTACTAGATGCACTCACGGACTCCGCTATAATACTAGATCAAGGTCTACACAAAAAAGTGTAGGAAGTGTCTCGTGAGTATGAATGATTATATGTGTACCCAACAGGTATTGATACTCTCAAATTACACCTATTAAATGATGTAAAAGGGATAATGTCAAATATAGTAACCCAACTAAGTTAGGGTTGAATCCCACATGGAATATGGTGTGAAAAGGTTACTAAAGTCGTAGAGTACTTCGTTAAGGTCTAAGTTCGTATTCCGTTGAGTTTGTAGAAGTTTGGTTGTTTATAACTAATTGCTTCAGATTGTAATTTATGGTAAAAGAAACCAAGGTTGTGTACCCTTTTAGATAAAGTGTATGCTATGGTGATTGATCATGATATACTTCTAATGGATCATTATTAGAATACACTTAACCTCTACTTGAATCCCCAATGTTTCCCAACAGTTAAAGATTATTTTTCTTTATGATTTTCCCAAATATAAAAGAGTGTATATGAAGAACGGTTAATTCATGCCAAGTAAATTCTTCTTATTCCTAAGTGAATTTATTAAACAAGGGTTAACGCCTTGAGTTCTTGTTATTTATTCCTACCAAAGCCTGCTCACTTTCTCAAGTTAAGCAAAGTTTATGGCTTTAATCAATGTTTGCAATCATCAATTATGAATGAAAAACAAAGATTAAATAAACCCTAACAATCCATTATACGTATATCAATCCCAATCCCCAATCAAAAAACACCCATTCTAGGGTTCACAGCCTTAGTAGAGAAATTAGCTACTCATAGTGTAAGAAGAACAAGAAGAAATAATAGAAATCATAATGCTTACTTTCGATTGATTGGAATTGAAGTAAAGTAATTGCAATTGTTTGTTCTCCAAGAAGCTTCAAAAACTATGAGTATTCAATGCTAAAGAATAATAGTTAAACTGACAACTGATAATAAATAAAACCCTACAAGGAACTATTTATAAGGTCTCAAAAATATAAAATTACAAAATTGCACTTAAGTTCCCGTCGGCACATGTTACAGTCCGTATCATAAAATACGGACCGTATAATGTTATACGGTTGAAGTTCTTCAAGTCTTCACTGAATATTCACGATCATGTTATACAGCCCATAATTTGAGATACGGTCTGTAGCACCTGTGCTTATTTCTTCATCTTCAAAACTTGACTTTTTGCCTCACTTGACACATGCTAAAATATGTTTTGAAATACGGCCCGTATCATAAGATACGGTCCGTACAATTTGTCCATATTTCACTATCTTTCTTCTTCAACATTTTGTCTCACTTCTTCTTATTTACGGTTGGAAATACGGTCCGTATAATAATATACGACCCATATAACTTCATATCAGTGCCAGATCATGTAATTTCTGTGCTCTTGTCCTTTAACTCCTCGATTTACCTAAAACACAACAAAACACATCAAAACGACACATGATAGCTTAAAAACAAGTAAAACTTCTCGTAAAAAGATATCGAATGTGCCATAATTTCACGGCACATCAACACCCCCAACTTAAAGTCTTTGCTTGTCCTCAAGAAAGTAATACACAAAAATGACTCAACTAAACCTAGATACAATAGAATAACAATATCTACAATGGTTTTGACTCCGAACTATCGGCATGCAAGTATTCCACAGATAACCACCTCATTTTCACAATCAACAGTACAACACAAAGTCGAGAATGCTAAGACTAACAATGGCGCTTCGATCAATGACATCACATTACAAGAACTATTAATGGAGCCACAAATGTCGCCTCAGATGGTTGTTTAACATTTCACATGCCAGTCCTTATGCCCTCACATAGACAAAAGAAAGTCCCGCACACATAGATACAACGAACGGGGACGAAGACTAAAGAGAAGAGAAAACACTCACACTCACAAAGACGTTCATACATTACAAATGCAAATACCATATGCTTGCCCTTATTTTTGATGCCTTTACCTTTGGACGGTTCGGTTGTGATCAGACTAGGACTTTTTCTCGGTTTGTAATGTAGGCTTAGGGACGGGTAGGTTAAACATTTAGGTATTAGTGACTCACTCTCTTTGAACACTACACTTTTCTTCACTTTACTAGCCTTTTCTTTTCTCCCTCTTTTCACTTCTTCAACCTCGTTGTGGTTTGCACCTAATCTAACCTGACTTTCTTTTTGTGCCACGATTTTCTGATTTTTTTTTTCACAAACTTTTTTTTTTTGAGGATTATTTACAGCAACCACATCGATACTTAACTAGATAACTCATGCCACCCCCAACTTAGGCTTTTAGCCTTTACTTCACACTTGTATCACTCCCAACTTAGGCGTTTAGCCTCTTTTCTCTAACAGTGTCAAGGAGTGAATAGGTGCAAAGATGGAATCAGTTAAAAAAGGGTACGGGTTTGTTAACGGCTAGTCAAGATAATGGTCAAAGGCTCAAAAGGGGAAACTATGGATTATTTACATTTTGAGTACGGCTTATAATGCAAAGTGACTAATTTATACAAAGAAAGCGTAAGATCATTTCAACAACCAAAGTATCCTAAGAATTCAAGCATGACAAACCGGGCAAGTTCTAGATTACAATTACAGAGTATGAACACAACTAACAACTCACACACATAATGGAATAAGGACCTCTTGTTCATACAAATAAAACTCCTAGCGATCAGTCATCATCCACAATACCCTAATAAATGCGATCTCAGAAAAAGAACCAATCACGTCAATCACTAGCAATTCCTAAGTATGCATCGTCCAAATTTTTTAGGGGGTTCGCAATTTCTACCAATTACACAAACATGCCATAAGTTCAAAACCGCTACCTTATAAGTCATTACTATTCTACCCTATCAAAGAAACAACCTAAACATGCCAGTTTCAACAGAAATAAAACCCCTTAGGAAAAGAACTCTGGCAAAGAAAAGCCGAAGGGTCCTAAAAACATATTTACATCTACACAGACCCCAGCCCCAACTAAAAAAAACTATGCACTGTCCCCAGTGCATTAATGTCAGCATAAGAAAGGGTAAGGGGTACCTGGGCGCACTAGGAGCTGCGATCATCTCGGGCTGGTGCCACCTCCACAGGTAGAGCTGCAGCATCAGCCTCAGCAGGAACAGTCTCCCCAGCAGCCGAAATAGCCGCTGATGTACTACTAGTCGAAGCACCAACAAGATCAGGGTAATTCTCCTTCAGCGAATTATGTACAGCCATCTGAAACCCCTCTTCCAGACGGCGCAATCTCCGAGTCACCTCTGCTGGGTCCTCAGGGGATGGGTCCATAGCATCCCATTTTCTCTTGCCCTTCAGGACTGTGGACGCATCCTTCACCTTATCATCATCAAATAAATTTTTGACCCTTATCATCATCAAATAAATTTTTGACTTGGATCAGTGTGTCCAAGTCAACACCAGTCGCTGGAGCGGGATCCTCCAACACAACCCGCTCTCGCGCCTTTAGCGCCTCAACTTCCCCTTGTAGATTAGCAAGCTCTACACTCAATGATACCAAATCAGCTGCCAGAGCTTCCTTCTTCGCGACAACCAATCTCATCTCAAAACTATTAAGCCGAGTGCGGAGGACGATATGAGACTCCTCAATCTTAGCCAGGATCGACTCAGTGGCAAGCTTGATCTGCTTTTCCACGTAGGGTCTGAACTGTGCCATAATAATACTAACCGGCTTGCCAGCCTTTTTAGCTTGGATGGCGACTTCCTTGAAGTTTTCTCTGGTCAATGCCCAGGGATCAGTCCCTCGCTGTGCTGCCGGTGGAGGTCTAGCTGCAATAGTGACACTCGCTGAAGAAACAGGTGTAGATGTGGTCAGTGGTGTGCTAGCAGCAGCAGTAGTAGCAGTGGTAGTAGTGGTAGCAATAGTAGCAACAGGGGCAGAGATAGATACAGAGGCGGGAGCAGTAGCATCAGCAGAAGCGGGTACCTAAGCAGTGTCAGCACCTACCGGCATAGAAATGGCAAGCCCCTTAGTGGCATCTACCGTGGCCTCAAGACCCGACTCAGGCTGAGTCTCATCTTGATCAGCAGGCGGCTTTAAATCTTCACCCGCATTATTCTTACTCTTTCGCCAATCACCAAATTGGGTGGCCTTAACACAATGATCCCTGTCAGGAATACCCGTCACACGGGCTCTCCGACACGACTCTATAATGAAACATGGAAAAATGAGGGAGGTCTGTGGCTGCAGTACTCTCATTATAATATCCTCCATAATCAGATGCCCCACATTCATCGTGTACCGAGACATCATCGCAGCAACTGTCACAACCTGGGAGCTTGTGAGGGTGTTGGCATTTTGTGTTGGGCACACCCTGTATCTGATCAAACTCCACCAAAACTTGTCTTGCAATGTGAGAGAATTTTAAAGATTTTCTTATCCGACTATGTTGCTTAAGGTGGAGTACCACGAGCTATTACAGCAACCGCCCACTGTAGCACCGACCTCTTACCCTTCCTATCACATTTTTCCATAAATTCTGTCTCATTGGTCAGCTCCACGAAGTCATTACCAAAATAGACCTTGTTAATGGCCTTGCTTGGGCATTACTCTTGGTTTTCATCTCTCCTGAGGCATATACTGAGGATCTTTCCTCCTCCTCTTCAGACTGGGAGGAGTTAGAAGTTGATGATGTCATGGTCTGGGGTTGGGATGTTAGGCCCCCTCCCCCCCCTCCTCCCCATCAGATCTTCTTTTGAGGCATGACATTCACCTCCTCTTCAGACTGGGAGGGGGAGTCATGTAGGGCATGTGTGACATCCACTCAGTCACAACCTCGACCTCAGTCTCTTGGCTGGATATGTCTCCTTACTGAATGTTTTGCAGTCATACCTGTAAGAGAAGTATCATTAGGTACGGGGCCATGAAGAATCAATCACAAAAGAAAGACAAAATCTTTTTGGATTTTTTTTTGTTTGATGTCGTAAAAGAAAATACGGGCCGTATAAAATTATACGGTTCGTATAAGCTGGTCGTAATGTTTCATCTCAGACATACGATTAGAGATACAGTCCGTATAAATAAATATGGACGTATTTAAGCATATATGTCTGAGGTAGAAACATTTCAAGTTTCTACCTTGGAAATACGTTCAGAGATACAGGCCATATAATTTTATACGGTCCGTATTTAAGCATATATTTCCAAGGCAGTGACTCCATTATTCTAATCCACCAACTTACGACCCAGGATACGGTCCGTATAAGATAATACGGTCCGTATCTTAGGTTGTTTTTTGTTATCGACCACAGTTAGCTTTTTCTGCAAGTTTTTTTCTACGATTTCCATTCAAACACTACACACCTACATATTTCATGGTTTCAATTCCTACGGGAGTTAGGTTACTCAGGCTTCACCTAAGTTTTACAATTTCAAGCTTACTGGTATTCAATTGAACAATTTGGCGGGCATAACAATATTGGGATCCAAATTTGAATTCATCAATCGAAATGCCCTCCAACCCATTGGGGTTTTGATTTCTCAACTGCCAAGAGTCTGTAACAACTCCATTTACGCATCCCCGAATTAGAAAAATCATTAACCATGAAATTCACACATAAAACCCTAGTTTAATCAACACCCATCATCCTTTTAATAAAGTTACACCCATATGTATGAATTAAAGAAAGTAGAGCATCAACATACCTGTTGTGATGAAGAATTCGTGACTACACTTGATGAGATAAAGAAAATAAGCAAGCAAATATTTTAAAAATTTGAGCAGAGGGCAGTCGATTGAGGGAAAGGGAATTTGTGGGGAATTAGAACAAGAATTGTGAGTTTTTATGGAGGTTGAAGGTGGAATAATAATGGATTTAAGGTGGATTGATGGTGGGAATCGTGGGTGAGTAGTGGAGTAGTTGGGGTGTGAAATGGAAGAAGAAAAGGTGTGTATGGGGGTTTTGTTTAAAACCCTCTGCTCGTTTTTTTTTTTTTTAAATATGATACGGGCCGTATAACATGGTACGGTTCGTATTTTATCACTTTTTTAGGTGATGCAATGTTTTGGTTACATGCTGAAATACGATCCACTACACGGCCCGTATAATTATACGGTCCGTGAAAGTGGTCCGTATTTAAGCATGTAACAAAACAGTGTTCAATTTAAATTTTACTTACTTTTCATGCCTAGAGATATGGTCCGTATTTTGAAATACGGCCTGTGCTTCCTGATCATATTTAAGCATATCACCAACAATGAGTGATTACTTTTGTGCCACACTTTTACGATAAAAAAGTACTTTTGTGCCACACTTTTACGATAAAAAAGTACGGTCCGTATTCTACTTCTCAGCCTGAAATTTTCCTGCATTCTCATCCTACACCAAAGCTAACGTCAAACTACTCTAAAAGAAAAAAATACATGAATATAAACTTGGGTTGCCTCCCAAGAAGTGCTTGATTTAATGTCGCGGCACAGCGGTGGTACTGTTGAGTGTATCCATACTTTAGCCTGTGCCTGTCTACGATCCTATATCCATCAATGCACCAATGGTAGTGCTTCACCTTCTGGCCATTTACTCGAAATGTCCGAGTTCCATCCATGGTTTTCAATTCCACCGAGCCATTGGGTGAAACATTCACCAATTCGAAAGGTTCGGACCACCTGGATTTCAATTTTCCCGGAAACAAGTTCAGTCGGTATTATACAATAGAACATAATCACCCTTCTAAAAGTCCCGCTTGAGAATCTTAACATCATGATAGTACTTCATCTTCTCCTTGTATAAATAGGTACTTTCATAGGCATGAAACCAAAATTCATCCATTTAATTCATCTGAACAACCTCAGCTTGGTTGCTTCTTCCCAGTCCATGTTCAACTTCTTCAGAGGCCACAAGGCTTTATGTTCGAGTTCAACTGGCAGATGGCACGCCTTGCCAAAAACCAGCTTATCAGGAGACGTCCCAATATGCATTTTAAATGCAGTTCTATATGCCCAAAGAGCATCATAAAGCTTTCTAGCCCAGTCAGTTCTATTGACATTGACCGTTTTGGCCAACATACTCTTTATCTCCCGATTGGAGACTTCCACGTGACCACTCTTTTATGGATGATAAGGAGTGGCCACCTAATGATGAACACTATATTTCTCAAGAAGTGTTGCAAATGCCTTGTTGCAGAAGGGCGAACCACCATCACTAATAATCGCTCGTGGGGTGCCAAATCGAGTGAATATGTTCTTCTTGAGAAAGTTAACGACGCTTTTCCCTTCATTATTGGGTAAAGCCACTGCTTCTACCCACCTCGAGACATAATCCACAGGCACTAGAATGTAATTTATGCCACCAGAACTCACAAAGGGCCCCATGAAGTCAATTCCCCACACGTCAAAGAGTTCAACTTCCATCACATAGTTCGTAGGCATCTCATGCCTCTTAGAAATAGCCCCTTGGCGTTGGAACTCATCACAGGACTTCACCATCAAGTTTGTATCATGTTACAAAGTGGCCCAGTAGTACCCACATTCAAGCACTTTCGCTACAGTACGATTTCCACTATGGTGACCCTCAATTGGGGAGTCATGGCACGCCTTCACAATGTCCATCACTTCAGATTCTAGGACACACTGCCTAATGATATTGTCAGCGCATGTCCGGAATAAACATGGCTTATCCCAATAATACTAACGAGAGTCCTTTAAGAGTTTGTTCTTCTGATATGCTTTGATTTATTCTGGAATAACACCCGTCACCAAAAAGTTAGAGATATCTGCATACCATCGTGCCATCTTAGAAGACACCTGTTAGAAGCTATATGTCCACCAAACAGTGTATGGAGAGACCTGGTTAAGTACCAGTTCGCTTATGCAGTACACTGCGAGAATCAACATAAGATTTTTACATGGAAAACTCCTTGCTCAGGGGATTAAAAATCACGACCTACCCCAGTAGAATTTCAACTCCACTAACCGAGCAAACTCGGGTTACAACTCTATTGCAAGCTAGAAGTTAACTCCCATAACCCCTCACCCTCACAATAACGCTTATGCAACCCTCACACTTGACTACCCTCTGGCCAAGCACACTAATACACCTAGACTAACTCTAGCCTAGTATACCACTCAAAGTTCTTATGAAGACGCCCTTCCAACAAGCAACCTTTGGGAATTCAACTACTACACTTAGACTAACTCTAGCCTAGCGTACCACTCAAGTACACCCTTTGAGAATTCACCACAGTGACTAACACTAGCCATCCATAAACTAATACAACTAAGCTACCTCTAGCCTAGTGTATCACTCAAAGGCTTGAGGAAACACACTTCCAACAAGCAACCTTTGAGACTTCAAAACACCTGCAATCAACTTATTTTTATTGAAGAGTAGGTTTACAGTTTAAGCACAAAAGAATAAAGACTAAACAACCTAAGGAACTAAAACATCTTCAGTTCTGGACCTAGTCCTTCGTGTTACTGAGGCTCTGTTCTTGAGGAACACATTGAAAGGTGGAGACTTGCACTTTGTATGGATCAATTTTCCAATTGTACAAGAACGAGTCTTCTCTTGGAAGATGATGTCTTTATATGCATGGAAAGAGAGGGTGTAGAGATGACCACTCATGAAATCCAGACCGTTATTCAATTGACCTTGCTGAGGTATGGCTATATAGCTCCATTGTACTTTTCAGCAGCACGCTTTACAACTGTGGATTTGGACTTTCAGCTTCTGTGACCAGGACCTTGTCTGGAGGAACCTAGTTCTTCATCTGTTCTTCGAGCAAGTTGTAAGTATTGGATACACCGTCAGTGTTACGGTTCACTTTCACGCGGGTGCATAAACGCTACTAAGAGGTTGTTGGTGCTCTAATTGAATTTTAGTAATTTTAGAGTCGTCACCTAATTTTTTTATGGAAAACTAGGAAAATCAGGTTTAAAAGTGTTTATCAAGCAAGAGAAAAATTCTTTTTGGACCAGAGTTCGAGGTAAGGGTTCTGGTGATCCCCTAGGGAAGGTTTTAAGCACCCTAGTATTAAGGATCCGTAGAATACGATTGACCTACGAGCTTCAATGTGTGATTAACGTATTTATTTGCTAAAATATGTAATTTTCCGCAAAAAATTGTCATTCATTTATCATAAAACTCAAAATTTTGGCAAAATATCCCCCTTAGAATAAGGTGGTTTTGGTTTCAAAATCCGTATAAGTGTTCAACTCACTTCATTTCTAAACCAAGACACACTTGGGATTTTTCCCAAGTAGAGTCACTACTATTTTGGTCCTAATTGTATGAGTTTAGTTCTTATAGGTTTTAATAATGCATATATAAGAGAGTATGAAGTATATCTCCTATTTTTATAATATAAATATATAATAGAAAGACGGAAAGTTTTCATTAAGTCCAATTCAGTCCCATTGAAGCTCAATATGTAAAACCTAGTCCACACCAAAGCCATCTTATTCTCAATTTTGGTCCAAGTATAATTCTCTTTGCTTTTGTCCCTTTAGGTTGGGCTTTTGGCCCACAAATGTTTTACTCTTTTCTGAAAATTTATCCAAGTTTACACATAAAAGTCCATTTCTGATTCTGAAAACTGGATTCTTCACTTATTATCCTTTCTCAAAAACAAAAACAAAATTCGGTGTAAGTTATAAACCTAAACAGTCCTCAAGCTCTTATTTTTTATTCAATCTAGATTATACCGAGGTCTGA
This sequence comes from Lycium barbarum, assembly GCF_019175385.1. NCBI lineage: Eukaryota > Viridiplantae > Streptophyta > Magnoliopsida > Solanales > Solanaceae > Lycium > Lycium barbarum. Next base: position 78,423,457 of record NC_083347.1, on the reverse strand, counting down.
AAGAAGTAGTTACAACGTATTGCAATAGGCTTAAGGCCCAAAACTCATCGTTTTATTTCCAGGTTTTTGCAAGGGTGGAAGGCCCAAAAATTCCATTTAGTTCTAATTTTTAAAAGTTATTTAGGCTTAACCATATTTAAACCAGTTTCAAACTTAAAGAAAACTAATCAATACCAATTTCATGCAAGTGTTAGATTAGGAGAGTTTGCAAGACATTTTTGAGCGACTTCCTTATAATACAAAGTGTTTTCCTAAGTTCTAACATCCATAGGGTTTTAATATGTTTTTCAAGTGTTTACATATACATATATATACAAAAAATGAATATAAGGAGAAAAGTTAGGCTGGTGGGCCTACCTAAGCCGACTAGTTACTATTTTCACCCATAGTTGGGCCTTCGCCATTTTCACCCATGGTTGGGCCTTCAATATATTAGCTTCCCTTTCATTCTCTTATCGGACTCGATCAAGAAAATGATGTTGGCCCTCTGGCCAACAGGTTTGATGCAAGGAGACGGCCCAAATGGCCCGGGATTGAACCACATAGAACATAAAGGGGATAAGGATTAGTAAATGTCTGAGTATTTAAAACTAAGGCATAAATAATTCATGCTTAAGTAAATTAAAGGCACAGACCAAGCAGATATATACAACAAAAGAAAGTAGAAACACTTTGAGAAAAATCTTCGGCCCAAATCAAATAACAACAAGGAAAGTTAAGGCCCAAATAGGTTTTTTTTAATAGAATAAAATAGATTGGACCAAGTAAAAAATACACTTAGCATATAAGAGGAGACCCAACAACTAGATGGAAAGAAACAGGCCCAAAAACCAAAAGGACTCAATATCAGTTAACACTAACAGATTTGTATGAGTGATATATCTTATATATACTCAATATACCAACTTCTATACACTTGAGAGTATATAGAATTGGATATACCTTGTATATCAGGGTATATCCCATTTGCATATCATGAACAAAACTAATCCATTAAAGAGAAAAACAGCAAAGAAGTCATACCAAGGCATTTAAACACTTGAGATTTCATTTAGGAAAAAAAAAAAACAGAATCAAAGCAAGGGAAAGTAATATACAAGGGAACTAATCAATATACATTGTGTGCACAAGTTCAAAATTAACAAAAATTGGAGCATTTTTTGGGAGAACACATGTTTACTTATCTGAGCCTAAGAAATAGGAATCCTGGATGCAAATACACATAAATTTCACTTGTTTTTAACATTGGAGGGTCCCATAGGATGTGGACTCCTATGAGGGAACCCCATAAACCTAGAATAGGGTTATTAAACTGAGTTATCCAGAAACTCAAAGTTGTATTCCCTTCTCCTTTAGTCCTAGGTAAGTCACACTCTTAATCATTCATATACTCAGTGCCGACCTATTTTTAATCTAAACTTTCAATACTTAGGCTTCATACACTGAATTTTAGACCATATATGTGACTCAATATTTATCTCAGACTCAACTTAACAGACACATAGAGAGGGCAGTAACATGTAGTGTTACAACTAGTAGACATGGCACTGTGAACATAAGCATAAATATGTAGATATCAGACATGGCATTTAATCAGGTGAACATGCATATTTGGCATTCCCATTCTAACATATTAACAAGATACAGCAGCCCCACTATTCATACAGGTTCAAACAAATATTACATAGGGATATATACTCATATAATTCATACAGTGTTCTTAAGCGAGTTTAAACAAACTCAAACTTAGTAGGGAGTGATCATATAACATACAGTTAGCATGTTTTATCAATAGGGAACCTCAAACATCCCTACAGGATTCAACAGAGCACTAACACATGTTTAAAAGATACTAAAACTGAATCTAAAACGTTGTTCAATCTTATTAAACATATTCTGAGATCTATAATACTAAAACTAACAGCAAGCTAATTGCACAGGCTTCATAGTTGGGAGCAGAGTCATTAGGAGAGCATACAAATGGTCTTGTTCACTTAATGAATCTGATCAAACGTCACTCCATTCTTAGTGAATACAGTTTAAGCCTAGACAAACCCAAACAACCTTAATGCAAGTAAACATCATGCTTCAAAGTAGGGGCATATAGACAACATTCAAGACAACTTAAAATGACATAATTTTTTATAGTGAAACCTATAAACATTTAATCAGTCCCAACACACACTAAAACCTATCCATCAATCATTATTTTAGGGTTAAACATGCTAACAGATACCAATAGGGCTCTCAAATCACGCATAGACTAGTTAATCAACCATCAAACTATTTAAGAAAGCATTTCAGTAATATGTTTATTTAACTAGCATGCCAAAGACTTTTAACCATTCTTATAACCTTAATCACAGACCTTATTAGCATATTTTCAGTCTAACCATATCCACAACATCTCAAAATAAACCTAACATGCTAGATATCTATAACTTAATCATGCTTACTACTATTAACTAGTAATCAACCTACAAGATTATTAAGCCATACTAAGCTCTATCAAAGAATAACCAACAGTAAATACACAAAGCACGCTAAACCATATTAAACTAACAACTACCAGTAACCATATGCTAAACTAAACACAAATAAATCAAAATAGCAACAAAACAAACAAACAGAGATTAAACAGAACTAGACAGGAAAAGGGAAGGGTGTTTACCTTTCTTTGGCGCAGCCTTAAATCGAGACTTGAACCTGGAGAACTCTTAATCTCCTTTCATCTCAACTTAGCCACAAAACCCACACAAGAACATACAAAAATACTTTAAAATTTAACTTAACTCAAAGACTTAAAGTTTTTAAAGCAAAGTGCTAAAAACTTAGGTATTTCGAGTTTTTACGAATATATGGTCATATTATGTGTGTGTTGAATGTGGATTGGGGGTTCTATTTATAGACCCCCAAATCTTTGAAACCCTAGACAAATTTTGATGTGGGACTCTTGCAATTTTGAGAATCGATAATGTAATCTACGGTCCACAATCGATGTAAATAAGTAAAGGAAGGTCGAATTTCAACCTCTTTGGGTCAATCCGCTTGGTTCTTCACGAACCAATCAAAACCATCAATTTCAAACAAGTGCAAACAAAATTAATTAAAGATTTATAGAGCTTTTGACCTTTAATTTACAGAAAAGTAAGAAAAAGGGAAGGTTAATAACTTATTTGGGTTGAGTATCGGTGGAAATGGTTGAGAAATAGCAGAGCATTTAATTCTCTTGCCATTCTTAACCATACAATAGCTAAAACAACGTCGTGTGTCCATATTTTTTCCATTTCCGACATTGATGACGTCGCAGAGATGGAAGGGGGTGCGGCGCTTTTAGGGTTTTTGAGAGAGAGGAGAGAGACAAAAGCACCTAAGGGGTCGTTTGGTTTGAAATTGGGAAGGGGAGGGGTATTACCCCCCTCTTTAATTGCTAACTGGGCCAGGTCTGGCCCTGTATTGGGCCAGACCTTGGCTGAAATTAAAAGAAAAGGAAGGGGTCTCTCATATATGTATATATACATGTGATATACATGTATACACATGTATATATATGTATATACACAGGGACTCAATAATCATTTTAACAAATGACCACAATTTAGAAAAGATTAATTAATTTAAACCTCAATTATGATCAACTTAAGACTTATCAACCAATTAAGAACTATGGTTAATTGACTTTGACCTATGCAATAGGTTATTTCAATTATGGCCACATTCGGCTCAATTAAAGAATTAAAGATAATCATGCATTATTGACCTTAATTAAATTTCAATCATGAATTTGGTTGTTTCAATTATGGCCAAAACTAAACTAATCAAACAATTAAGGGCTAGGTTTGCAATAATGGCCTCAACTGACTTAAACCATAAGAATTGGCTATTTCAATCAGAGTCAGAGTTAACCATCAATTGATCATTTCAATTGTAGCCACTATTGGTCACACATAGTAAACAATTTTATGAAATGAATCACAATTAAACACTCAATTAATTATGATAAATTCTAATAAATTGAACATGCAAAATTAAGAATTGAGGGGTAAATTATTAATTTATTTAATTAATCAAATTCCTTGAATTAAACAGAGTAAAATACTTGCTAATTGATTTTTGATAATTTAAACAATTAAATAAATAATTATTTTAAATTATTCCCTTGAGTAAGTTTAGAAAATGTATCATAATTGTTGCAAATATGTAAATTAATTTCCATATGATTCATAGTATTATAGAAATTATTTTGCCAAAAGAAATGACAAAATAGTATCTGAATAATTTAATAAAATCATTTTGATTTGTAGAAAATACAGATTTCACTCTGTTTGATATCCAAGGACTCTGGATAATTAAAATAAATTATGGGAGGTAAAAACTTAGGTGTCAACAACTGCCCCCTTTGGTGCTCGGGGATGGAAAGACCATCCCTGAGCAATGAAATTTGACTAACCCTAATTTTTGGCTGACCCATCTTCAGACTAAACTCCCATTTTTATGCGATTTTCAAATATATGGTCGGACCCTAGTTTCTAGGTTTACTACATATGTCAGACTACATGAGAATTTAGACCACATGTAGTTAGACTCGATTTATACTTCTAAATGCAAACTTAAGCACATTTCGGGCTTCTTGGCTACCAAACCCAAGACTTCCGAAGTGATTAGTTGGAGTGTAACTGACTCTACGTTATGAGTCCACCTACTTATCCCTGGTCTTGGGAATCAAGTCACTTGTAGATTGACTCGATAGGAAGAAAAGGATATCCCTTATGCGGGAATGCCTTTGTGTGTGTGCCGGTGTGTACCCGGCCGGTCACGAAAAATTAAAGAAAATAAAATAAAGCAAATAAGCAAGTAAACACTTTTGTGTGGCTGAGTATGGAGTGGAGTGATCTTCCAAGTCCTGGCCGGAGAGCTTGACTCTTATAGGTACCCTATCTCAACCGGCTTTGTAAGAAAAAGTTCCACGTTTGCTCCGCATATATCTAGATTTGATTTGATCAGCCTGCTCCATTTGGTGGCTGTAAATCTGTTTCCACCTGCTGAGTAACGTTGGTTGATTTTGGTGATGAATATTGTGGCCATCCGACCGGATTTACATCGTCTTAATCTTTGTAGTGAATACTGCAGTCATCTGACTGGTTTTACATCGCTTTAGCCTTGGAGCGAATACTGCAGTCATCTGACCAGTTTTACATCACTATGATTCTTTGATTATATCCGATAATTTGTAAGCATGAATGGCCCTCTCGGCATGTTTGTATGAATATGACCCTCTCAGTATGTTTGTATAAAATGGCCCTCACGACAACAAAAAAGAAATATGTAAATGGCCTTCATGGTAAATAAGAAAATATGAATGGCCCTCACGGCAACAGAAATGAAGTATGCAAATGGCATTCATGGCTAATAAGAAGATATGAATGGCCCTCACAGCAACAGAAAAGAAATATGCAAATGACCCTCATGGCAAATACGAAAATATGAATGGCCCTCACGGCAACAGAAAAGAAATATGCAAATGACTCTCATGGCAAATAAGAAAATACGAATGACCCTCACAATAACAGAAAAGAAATATGAAAATGACCCTCATGACAAATAAGAAAATATGAATGGCCCTTATGGTAACAAGGAAAATATGAAAATAGCCCTCATGGCAAATAAGAAAATATGAATGGCCCTCATGGCAACAAGGAAGATAAATTTGCAAATGACCCTGATGGAAAATAAGAAAATATGAATGGTTGTCACGGCAATAGAAATGAAATATGTAAATGGCCCTGACGGCAACAAAAAAGAAATATGTAAATAGCCCTCATGGCAAATAAGAAAATATGAATGGCCCTCACAACAACAGAAAAGAAATATGCAAATGGCCCTCATGGCAAATAAGAAAATATGAATGGCCCTCATGGTGACAAGGAAAATATGCAATGGCCCTCATGGAAAATAAGAAAATACGATGCAATGACAGATATGGCCCCTTCGGATAAATCGTCTTTCTTTCGTCCTTTATGCCGGTTGTGACCCTCGTTGTCAAATGTACCGTATTGCTTTACAGTGACCCTCTTTTGTTGGATATTTGTCCTTATGGCATTTACATCCTTTATCAGCCCTCGTGGCCAGATGTTTGCCCTTGTGGCATTCAAATCTTTATGGCCCTCGCGGCTAGATGTTTGCCCTTATGACATTCAAATCCTTTATAGCCCTCGTGGCTTGCTGTTTTTGAACACCCGGTCTCTGGTAGTGGCCCCAATCTCTTCTAGTGAACCATTTTACATGGACATGAAACGTTAGAAAAATAGGTCGTCCTCCTGACGACCTGGGGAACCTGCATCAGAAAAGGGCTTAGTTCCCTACTAGAGTTGATTCATGTTGCTGGGGTTGCCACATCTTTGGTTTTTCCTGGACTCAAAAACCCCCTTGAACTCAGTATTTGAAAGATGAATTTATTTGTCATTATGCAGGAAAATCATTTTTGTAAAACTTAGTACGGAGTTATCTACTTATAAATAAATGCGTTGTTTTAAAAGCTGAAAAATTAGTTGTCATGACATGTGCTTTTGAATGAGGAGCAGTCTTTCCCTATTGCTTGCTGGTTGAGGCTTCCTTACTTTCCTTGTGCGAAATTTTTGAGACCCTCTCAAAAATTCTGCCCCAGTTTAAAATGTAGGAAATTTTGAACATAAAGGGGATAAGGATTAGTAAATGTCTAAGTATTTAAAACTAAGGCATAAATAGTTAATGCTTAAGTAAATTAAGGGCACAAACCAAGAAGATATATACAACAAAAGAAAGTAGAAACAGTTTGAGAAAAATCTTAGGCCCATATTAAATAACAACAAGGAAAGTTCAAGGCCCAAATAGGTTTTTTTTAAAAGAATCAAACAGATTGGGCTAAGTACAAATTACACTTAGCACATAAGAGGAGGCCCAACAACTAGATGGAAAGAAACAAGCCCAAAAACTAAATGGACTCAACAGCAGTTAACACTAATAGATTTATATAAGTGATATACCCCATACATACTAAATATACCAACTTCTATACATTTGAGAGTATACGGAATTGGATATACCTTGTATATATAGGTATATCCCCTTTGTATATCTTGAAGAAAAACCATCCATTAAAGAGAAAACCAACAAAGAAGTCATACCAAGGCATTTAAACACTTGAGATTTCATTTAGGCAGAAAAAAAAAACAGAATCAAAGTAAGGGAAGTAAAAAACAAGGGAACTAATCAATATACATTGTGTGCACATGTTCAAAATAAACAGAAACTGGAGCATTTTTTGGGAGAACACATGTTTACTTATCTGAGCCTAAAAAATAGGAATCCTGGATACAAATATAGGTAAATTTCACTTGTTTTTAACATTGGAGGGTCCCATAGGATCTGGACTCCTATGAGGGAACCCCAGCAACCTAGAATAGGGAAATTAAACTGAATTAGCCAGAAACTCAAAGTTGTATTCCCTTCTCCTTTAGTCCTAGGTAAGTCACATTCATAATCATCCATATACTAAGTGCCGACCTCTTTTTAATTTAAACTTTCAATACTTAGGCTTCATACACTGAATTTCAAACCATATATGTGACTCAATATTTATCTCAGTCTCAACTTAACAGACACATACAGAGGGAAGTAGCATGTAGTGTTACAACTAGTAGATATGGCATTGTGAACATAAGCATAAACAAGTAGACATCAGACATGGCATTTAATCAGGTGAACATGCATATTTGGCATTCCCATTCTAACATATTAACAAGATACAACAGCCCCACCATTCATAAAGGTTCAAACAAATATTACATAGGCATATATACTCTAAGATTCATACAGTGTTCCTAAGTGATTTTAAACAGACTCAAATTTAGCAAGGAGTGATCATATAGCATACAGTTAGCATGTTTTATTGTTGCTCCCAAACGCAAACGCAAGTATACGCTGTCATACAAGTAATATAGACTGTCTAGATGTTGATCCCACAGAGACTTAGATTCTACTGTTAAACTAATTCAAATTCGAATGAAACAATACAAGAAAGTGAAAATCAAGATGTTTGTTGTACTAAACTAAAACTGAAAAGTAAACAATTTGTGATGAGTGTTTTTGTGACTGAGAATATTTCGACAAAGATTGTAAGGTTTATCAGATGAGAGAAAGTTCTAGGGTCATGGCTTTCGACAATCCAGTTGATCTTCAAACAATTCCACCTATCTTATTTCCTGGGTTACTAGTTGACGGGTTAATTATAACTTTCTGAGTATCTTCCGAGTTGCTCACAAGCTTGTAGATGCTACTATAACGCCTATATCCCTATGGTCATCAGAGGTAACAAGAACACATTTACTCCTCCGTATTCAACTAAGCAAGGCTAAAGGGTATATTCCTATCCTCATTAGCGAAACGATTTTATCGAACAAGTCCTATCTATTCTTATTACGCATGCAAATTCCCTATCCCTAGTTCAATTCATACGCCACAGATAGTTTCTAACTATTGGCCAGATAATTAAACAATTAAGATCAAGAATAAATAAGCAACCCAAAATATGGAAAATCAATAGAGCATAATTGTTCTCAAACCAACTTTCAAGTATTTCGCCATAACCCTTGAATTAAGAAGTTTAGCTACTCATGATTCTCAATGAACATCAAGAATTCATGAATAATCTAGGGTTAAAAAGATGAAAATAAAATAAAATCTAGAGAAAGAAAGTAAAACGGCGGCTTACAAGTCTTAGAATATTCCAGCACATCTTTTTCAGCTAATAAAATGTCTATATATAATCTAGGGTTAAAACAAAAAATAAGTAAACCTAATCCCGATTGAAACGGGAAAACTGCCCGTCGCTGTGCTTTCCTTCCGCGATGCGGCAAGATAGCCTGATGCACTTCCGCTTTTCTTCCGCTTTGCGGATGAAAAGCCTGATGGCAAATTTTGGTCAGGAGCTTGGTCTGTCCGCTTTCTTCACGCAATGCGGATGAAAAGCGGGACCTTTAGTTCAATTTTTTTGTTCTTTTAGTTCATCACTTGTGGTCTTTGACTCGTCACCTCGTGTAATCATCATATGCTCCAAAATCAATTCACTTTTAGCCCGGGTTTTTCATCATTTGTCATCACCGTACCTATACACATGAAATATACGACATAAGTTCTAATATGACGATTTCATCATCGATTAAGCGATAAAAGTCATAAGAATAGGATGAAAAATGATACGAAACATGATATTTGTGCCAAATATCATCACCCCCACTTAAACTTTGCCCGCCCTCGAGCAAACACAAATCAACACCGAACTACACTTCTAGCTCAACTCATTCAAATAGGTCTGCAACGGGATTCGGCTAGTATGGCTATCTCAAAAGAAAGATTTCAAAACCAAAACGATGAGCCAAGTTGCGAAATCATGCCAAAGATTTAAAACCCTCATTTTTAGCACCGATGACCGCCTTCCTCGAAAACACTTCACTTTTAAAACCATTTGACCCAACGACACCACTTTAAAGCATGTAAGCAGCCTTATGATCAAGAAATCAATACTTCACCACTCTATTGCTAATTATGTGCCCTCACCAAAATAAAGTAGTCCATATTCTCAAGAATCACATATGTTTAAATCAATGGATATAGAATCAATAATTACGCTCACTCTCACAAAGAATATCACATGTAAAATACGACGTACCACAGGCTTTCCCATAGTGTAACCACTCCACTAATACAAGTAAGATGAACCTAGAATCATGTAGGCCTTCGAGGGTTGTAATGTAAGCTAAGGGACGGGTAGGAATTATTTGGATAATAGTGACTAACCTCCCTAAGAATTTTAATACATATACTTCTATCATTCTTGCACAATTTCTTCATTAGCCCTTATTCAACACCAACCAATCTTTAAATTTCTCCCAATTCACCCATTTTTCTTTGTTTAAGCACCATTCTTTTAAAAGTCACACAAGTTAGAAGGGATTTTTTTTTTGATACATTTTTTTTCCTGTCTTTTTTCAGATTTTTTTTTTCAATTCCCAACTAACAAGTGAATTAGTTTTTTTTCATTCGGTGCTCCCATAGTCTTCCTAGATTACAATTAACAACCATTTCCTCTTTTTATTTCACATCCCGACTCCCATTATATATGTAAATGATTAAAGTGCTCATAGAGTATTTGAATAAAAAATCAAGTTTTCTAGAACGAAGGGGTACAAGCTAATTAACTGCTATCGAAGAAAAGGCTAAAGGCTCAAAAGGGTTAACTAGGGTGCTATTTACAAGTTGGTAGAATAAATTTTTAGGCTTTTTAGTGACTAATCAAAGAAATGCCTCTATCATTTTCTAGGCTTAATCGAACTTCATTTCGCTTCGCGAACACACAAGGCGAGTTCTAGACGTCAATACCAAACATGGATACAAATGAAAAACCTTACACACACATGGCACACAATCAACGCAAGAGGGATCCGGTTGTCGCTTGAATCAAACAACAATAAAAAACAACAATGCCAAGTGGGCCATAACTAGTCAAACAAAAACCATTTTCAAGTGCCTTAAAAAAATTATATAGTTTCAAGGCATGCTTTCACAAAAAATTTCAAGATCACTCATATGTCAATATTTCACCTAACCCGTGCACCTAGCATTTGAATACGCCTATCCTAACGACTAATTTTCCCTCAAGCAGGTTGTCATCCACCCATCATCAGGAAAAGGCCTTTCTATGATTATAAAAGAAAAATCTACCTACGCCCAGTTCAAAGGCCCCCCCTCGGGAAAGAATCGAGGCCATAAGAAAACCAAAGGGGGTGGATGATGAATGCCTACTAATGAGGGACTTAAGAAGTTATCAAAGTAAAAAGGAAAATAAAATCTTTTTGAATTTTTTTTGACACTAAGACGCAAAACTAATAAAAATAAAATAATCCTAAGGCATACTAATCATCATCCGCAACCTCAAAACATGTTGATACAAACCAGGGACGTATTTTCCTGTCACGACCCAACTAGGGGCCGTGACCGGTACCCGGGGCTAACCACCGAGCACCACTCATTTCCTTACTTGTCATAGTCATTATGCAATTCTTTACCATTCATATACTAATAATCATATGATGATCATTTTTCATTTGGAAAACATAATTAATTTTATATACATACGCCCTTCGGCTATCAAAATAGTAATGTATATACACCATGGTAGCATCGTGAGACCATACTACCCATACATACGTATCTACGAGTCTCTACTTAGAGTACTAGACATATGGGTGGGACAAGACCCCATCGTGCTCAAAATACATATACATATATATACACAAAAGTATAACCCGATTAGCCCCTTCGGAATAATGGAGTGCTCCTGCAAATCTGCTGATAGCTCCTAAAGGTCTGCGCTGTCTCCCTGTCTACCTGTGGGCATGAACACAGTGTCCAAAGAAAACGGACGTCAGTACGAATATTGTACTGAGTATGTAAGGCATGGATGAAATAAACATGATAGAGAAATCATAAGTCATCAGGTGAAGGCAAAACCTGCGCGACCTTTAAGGATGAATACATTTCATACATATATCATATATACATAATCTTCGTACATGAATCATCATAGCATATACATCATTATGTCATATAATTCATCATCGTAGTACCGTATCTGCTCATACACATAAAACATTATCCGTATTCGGCCACGTAGTGGCTCGACATTATCCGTATTCGGCCATGTAGTAGCTCGACAATATCCGTATTCGGCCGCGTAGTGGGTCGACAATATCACATACATATCTTCTGTATTCGGCCACGTAGTGGCTCGACCATTTCACATACATCATGACAAGGATCGGTATATCTCATTATCATCATTGCCATCACATACATCATAACAAGCTTATCGTAACCTTTCATTAAAGCATACATTTGAATTTAAAGAAAATCTATGAAAATCACATCATATTCATAGCATGAACTTCGTATGAATATCGTATGCTAGACTTTATAATCTCTAAACTTAGGCTCAACATTACCATTATCATTTCTATAGCATATCTCTTACCTTTATCTCATATGAAATCCTCTATGAACATAGACTCGTAACTTTTCGGAACATTGGTCATAGGACATGCATTAGAGCTTATAGACAATCTATAACAATGTCGGGGTGACATAAGGTCGAGAACCCCCGATTCCATTATGGAGCATTCATAGGTATTCTGCCTCACCTTGAAGGAATTAGTATATAAGGTGAGTGTATACAACAAGCAACACCAATAGATCATAGTTAATGTCGTTAGCTTTGTAGAAACATTATACCATGAACTCTAGAACCTTTAGACTTAAGTTTATCATCTTCATTATTGTGCTTATAACATGTCTCTTATCTTTATCTCACGTGGCTATTTATGAACGTAGGCTCTTAGTTCCGGAATATAAGGGAGCCGTGGGAATGTAGGGAACATAATATCCTAGGAGTGACGTAAGGATCATTAGCTTCATAGACATAGTTCCTTGCTTTAGAATCTCTAGGCTTTAGCTTATCATCATTATTGTCACATTCATGACATGTTCCTCATCTTTATCTTATAAGAAGATCACTATCAATGTTGACTCATAGTTCCCGGAGTGTAAGAAAGTCAGGGAGAGGTAGGGGAAGTAATATAATAGGAATCGTATAAGGATTACCCTCTTCGTAGGAATGTCATTCATGAGCTTTAGGACTCATAGACTTAGATTCATCATCAATATCGTCATGCCCGTAACGTGTCTCTTTTGTTTATCTTGTATGATGTTCTTTATGATCGTAGACTCATGGTTTTCGATACATAGGAAAAATCAAGAAGAAGAAGGGAATATCATATCATATGATTCATGCCTTAGAAAGAAGGGACTAGCCTTACATACCTTTTTCCTTTAGCTATTCTACCGCTTGATCGTTCTCCTTCAATGCTCGCGTCCTTACCTTCAAGAGAAGTCGCATGAACATTAGCTAATCTATTACTTAAATGTGCTTACTGAAGCTAAAGAAAATTAGGCAGCATTTCCTTTGCTTCTACTACTTTCCCCATATCATATTTCAACTCCCAACGTCAATAATAACATTCATAATACCATCATCATTATTCAATTCCTACAATTTACTCTCATGGTCATCCATAGTCATAATCATACCACAACGTTACATTCATTCTTATCTAATGTTTCTCTCATACTCCTAACATCATTCATAACGTGATTACAATCTCAACATATCAAGATTCATGATTCATATTAATCACTATTCACAATTTCCACCAATCTCATCTTTTATAATCCATTTTCCATTTTCTTCCATAATCCACGTGTTTCAACTTTTCCTTACCTTAAACAACATGGAATAATCGTGAAATTTACCTTTAAATGTGTAGGAACGGGTTTTGGTTGGAAATAATTCACTTGGAGAAACCCTAACTTCACTCCCAAGGGAATTCTTGACTTGGAGGAACCCTAGTGAGCTTCTTACACTTGATTCACTTGAATTCTTGATATTGATCTTTCCTTTCCTTTGTATTCTTGTATATGAAGTTTGTGGAACTTTCTAGGGGTCTTGAGAGATGAAGAAGTGTGTGGGAAATGAAATTAATGAAGTGGGATCACATATATATAATTGGAATAGCTCAGCGCGTCGGGACTTCCACGGACACTTGTACGGTCCGTGGAATATTGTACGGCTCATAGAAGTAGTCGTGGTTCACCAACAGGAAACCATCATCTCTGCTGGGTATTATATGGATTAGTATACGGTCCGTGGAAAGTTTCACGGTCCCTGCAACATGGTCGTGGAATTCACAGCTTTTTCCGAAGTTGTCCGCGTCGTTTCGTTTGATCTCCAATCCTTATACAACCTTCTTAACACTTGTTTAATACTTCATTAATGATCTAAACATCCCTATTACTCGTCCTCAAGACTTTACCAACAATTCTTAACGCAATAATTTACGAAACCTTTCCTAAACCTCACTTATACTCCACTTATCCTTATCAATCCTTATTCCATCAATTCATATAACTTTAAGATCTTAACGTACGCATTCCAAGACCACCAAATATTCATCTTATAATCTTAAGATCTTCCTGTGACCCTCAAGCTCGCATTGGTTCATTCACTATGCGACGACATGCAATTTCCAAGGTGTAATATTTCCCACCCCACACTTAAAATTATGCAATGCCCTCAATGCATATATATTTGAAAAAAATAAAGCTCAAGCAAGGTAAGAAATACTCCATGGGGCCCACTAGGGCCTAGTCGTCCTCCTCGAGGTAATCCTCATCATTAGCCTCGCCATCATCTGGCTCGGCGTCCTCTTCTCCTTCATTTTCGTCGGGCCTTGCATTAGCGACTCTACCTCTTCCCCCTCTTCTAGTGTAGTTATTACTCGATCAGCTGAATTTTCATCCTCATCCTCAGGTAACTGAGACACCTCACCCACAAGTTTCTGAGAATGTGGTGTGTGGGGGGTCTGAATAAAGACCCTCGAAAGATCAATGTTGAAATGCTCACCCGTAACCATCATTCCCGTGTAAAGCTAGGCTAGCACTGTGGATTGGGCGGACCTCTCATCTGCCGGAGTCAAATGATGTCCATATGAACTCACTGGGGCCATGACGTTTGAGATGTCGAGTGCGTCAGTGGGCGCCTCAAGCACTCTATCAGTAGAGTATGCCAACCCCTCATCGAGCCTCATTAAGTAATCAGTCAGAGTGTTTCCATAACTCAGCCTTTTAGACTTGCCAGCCCGCACTCTACGAATTTCCTTCATCATCCAATACCCAATGTTCACTGGCTGCCCTGTCATCAGGAAATAAACTATGCACACTCTGTCCTTTTGTACCTCCAAAAAGTGATCAAGTGGCACGATTCTAGCATTCAGAAGGCGCAACCAAACCCGGGCTTCTCTACAAAAATTACTCATGCTCATGCTCTGATGCTTCTGAAGAGGCCCTGAGTATCGTGCCCATTGAGCTTTAGAGTTGGCTCCACAAAGAGTTTCCCGGATAACCCTGTAATCGAGCCTTTTGACGAATTCTACCAAGGGTTCACTAGGCACATCCGGGACTCCAATTGCCCCGCACAAAGTTGAAGCCGTCAATGGCACCCAATTTTTTCGAATGAACACAGAATCGTGATTCCCGCAGCTTTCAATGCTAGCGTAAAATTCCATGACCAAATTAATATTCACTAGCCCCGATTGTTCAAACACGGACTTCCATCCCATGGCGACTATGCGGTTGTATATGTCTCGAAAGTTTCTCTTCAAAGGGACTCGACTGATCGTTCGCTCATGATTGTAACCCTTCTAGGTGTCGAATCCCGGATACCGCTCCTCCCTGTCCCCAGACAGATGGGGGTAGGGCTTCCTTTTAGATGCCTGAGGAATGGCAACCGCGGGATGCTTACCCTTGCTGGATGTTTTCCCTTTTGTCGCTTTGGACGGTTTTTGTGCTCTTCCTCTTTTTGTGCCTTAGGAGGAGGAGGTGACGGATTTGCCCTTGGACTTGGCATGAACCATCTTGCCTGCAAAACAACATATTACCAAACGAGAAGTACAGGTTAATAACTAAAGGGAGTCGTGGCACAACCCCACACCTAATCATATTACATGTACTTAAGTCTAGAATGTGTGCCCCCGTTAATTTTTTTTCGAACCTTAACCTTGAGCAATTTTTTTTTTTTTTTGCACACAATTTGGGGAACTAACCCCACACTTACTTCAAACTACATTACAAAAATCAAAATCAAAGAAGTTAACTACTCCTACATAAAAAAGTAAACAAAAACATAAAGTAAGCAACTTCATGTTGTAGGGCTTGGGGTGGAAAATCACAACTTTCGAATTCTCCATCACAATTCGAATTTTATGGTGAGAGGAGATGCACAAGGGTTCCTATGCTTGTTTAATGTTCCATTGCTACTCAAGACTTCATAATTTCCAAAAACAACTTGGTTTAGGACTTTTATCGAACACCTTATGGGCATAGAATCGTCCCTTAACCTTTGACAACAATGGTGGGATTGGAAACCCCTCCCTTGTGCAATGGAAGTCATATTCTAGCCATAAACACTCATACAACCCAAGAAATACCAATCCCCGCCCAAAATTCGCCCATACCTATATCCCAACTTTACAACTACAAACATCAAGAACAAAAGGGAAAGGGGAAAAACATGGAAGATGAACCCACTCACCTTTGTGAAGTTAATGGAGGATGGATTTAAATAATTTGAATTTGTTTTTGTTAGAGAGGGAATAGGGATGGGGATTTTCGTGTGAGAGGGATTGTGTGTGAGGAATAGGGAGTGTTTGTAAGGGAATAGGGGGAGGCACACGAATTATATCAAGTAGATAAAAAAAACCAGGTCGACCTGCGCGATTGGTCCGTATTGCGGATCCAAAGCGCGGGTCACTGGGTTTTGTCATTTTTTTCTGATTAGGCGATTCCTTCTCATCGTGGGAGGAACGCCTGATTTTTGCATTTCAGTCCACCATATGCCTGTGCGCGATGGGTCCGCATCGCGGGACCAATGCGCAATTCGCTGGGCGTTTTTCTTATTTTATTTTCTGCCCAATTCCTGCAACATGAACAAACGTGACATATATCATACAAAAAATTAGGTTACCTCCCAACAAGCACCTTAGTTAAGGCCGTGGCACAACACATGTTGTATTGTTCTCATTTTTTGCTCACGGGTTGCCTCCCGAGAAGCGCTTGATTTAACGTCGCGGCATGACGTAGGCTTTCCTCAAGCCTTCTTTAGATCCACCGAGGTCTTCTCCAGATTGATGACCTCTCCAAAATAATGCTTGACCCTCTGCCCATTTACCAAGAATGTCCGCTCTGCATTCAGCAGCTTCAGCTCAACCGCCCTATGTGCGATTACCCGAACGACTTTAAACGGCCCCGACCACTTACTTTTCAACTTCCCTCCGAAAATCTTCAGCCTGGAGTTATACAACAAGACTAACTGCCCGAGTACAAAGTCACGAGGTTGGATGCGCTTGTCGTGAATTCTCTTCGTTCGCTCCTTGTACAATTTCGCTTTCCCATAGGCATGATAGTGAAATTCCTCCAACTCGTGCAACTGCAACAATCTCTTTTCTCCAGCTTGATCCATGTCTAAATTCAGCTTCTTTATTGCCTAATATGCTTTATGCTCAAGCTCAACTTGGTAGAGGACATGTCTTACCACAGACGGGCTTATAGGGAGATGTGCCAATTAGAGTTTTATAAGCTGTTCTGTATGCCCACAGAGCATCATCGAGATTCAGTGCCCAATCTTTCCTACTAATGCTCATAGTCTTCTCCAAAATCCTCTTAATTTCTCTGGTTGATACCTCCACTTGACTACTCGTCTGAGGATGATAAGCAGTCGCTATCTTGTGTTTCACCCCATACTTGAGCAACAATTTATCAAAGAATCGATTGCAAAAGTGCGTACCTTGATCACTGATGATGGCTCGAGGGGTCCCAAACCTTGTAAAAATGTTCTTTTTCAGAAATCTTGCCACCACACTAGCATCATGTCACGACCCAACTCCGTAGGCCGCGACTAGTGTCCGTGCTGGACACTCAAACGTACCCAATAACCCAAATTAGCAACCGACAGAATATTTTCAAATATAGAAGTCGTTTGGCGTTAATAATAACCATAAATGAACCGACACCGTACATGGAAACCGATGAGGCTGTCACAGATCATATCATACCCAAACATATACAGAACCCACACAAGTATGTCTACAGACCTCTACAGATCATAACAAAATCATAAGACGGGACAGGGCCCCGTCATACCCCTGAATCGCATACATATATATAATATAGCGGCAGACTGTACCAATATACAGGCTCTGAACAAAAGAGCGCTCCCAATATAGCAGAATAGATGTCCTAGGCAGGCGATCAGCAAATCTGTCTTCTGTACCTGCGCGGCATGAAAACGCAGCCCCCGAAGAAAGGGGGGTCAGTACGAAATATGTACTGAGTATGTAAAGCACGGAACGTAGTGAACAAAGTCATAATCAAAGTAGAAGGTACAGAAAATGGACAAAATGTACAGATTAGCAAAATGCTGATCATAAAGTATAAATAGTATTTGTTGAAAACATATGTCGTACATGGTCCCAATACGGAACAAGATCATAACCGAAACAGAACTTACAGAGAAGTGAGTGACATCCGAAGTATCAAATGCATATTTTCGAAACATGAGGAGTGTGTTCAGAAACATATACCATATCATGTCCGGCCCCTGCCAAGGGCTCGGCGAAACAGAACGTGGCCACCCCCCGACGCTGGTGCTATCATACATAAGGAACCGAGTAGGGGATAACCCCGTAACATAACATATCATATCATATCAGATGGCCATATCAGATCATATCATATCAGAATGTGTGTACATGGCACAGCATACTCCAAAACCCATGTACATATATACCTGCCCCCTCACATCGAGGCACGGCGAACAATGCATTGGAATACGCTTGACAACATATCCTGGCCCGGGCTCAGTGTGGGAAACATTGAGGCATCCACGAATGGAGTAGTGAGAAACCAAATGCAATAAAAGTATCATGGATTTCTAGAGACTCAATGAGGCATATCGAATGACAAATCAAATCAATGAAGTCAGACGAAATCATAGTAAGCGTATGTTATGTGTCATGATGAATCACAGAAAAATAGTACCCCTGAAATCCTTTTCATATTTCAAAATGGTTTACCAGACTCGAGGGAATCATTAAAATAATTTCTTTTCAGTAGTTAGAAGGATAGTCAAAATACTTCATTTTATATTGTTAGAAAATAAGGCAATAGTGTAATAAAAGAGCAAAGCGGGAATAGTAGGAAAATAATTGTAATACGAGATATCGTACTTTTACAGAGACTCAATATAGTATTCAGAATAAGTATCATTAGTAGTTGGAAAAGTAGTTAGGACGTTTTCTTAAAAATCACTTGAAATCAAGTGGCAACTCATCATAAGGGTAAAATCAATATCAATCTACTTCGTAACATCTATACCATACCTTTCCCCTTTTCTCGTAAATTCTGTCTAGTCAATGTTTTCCATATATTACAACACTGGCTATCAGGGTCCGCCAATCAATCAACACAGTCATAAATGGGGCCCTATAAAGTTTCTAGCCATATCACACATCCTAATTCCCTTTTAGTTACCCAGAATTTCCTATTCGTCTCTCATATCTAAGTTTGCGAAAATTTTTGTACATTTCCCAGGGGGTCACCCATCCCAGAATTGCTCTGGCCCTGGCACGCTTAACCTCACAACTTTAATGAATTTAGGCACGTTAAGGCCGGTATAATTGCACCAATTGCCCTGCACGTCTTTTGTCACGTAATTTAAGACAAGTCGGGGTCTTGACAGCTTTTCAGAACGTTCTCGTAGCGGGTCCCACCCCGACCTAGCGAGAATTATTTTATTTTTCTGACTATATCGTCTTCAATACTTACCTCCATGTATATATATTATATATATACGTTTTGTATTCTTCCAATTAGAGGAAACTTGCTCGTCGAACATTTTTGCCCTTCCGCATATTTTGCCCTTCACATGGGCTATGCTAAAACAAAATGGGGTTAGAACATATTTATGGTCCCTCCAAATAAATTGTGAATTCGTTACTCGTATATGCTTTCTCGAGATAAAATTTTTCCGATAAGGGTAATGCTTCTTACAAATAACATGGAGGGTACCTCTTAAATTTTTAATCCACCATAATAGATTCATCCTATCGGTATCGACCTTCAAGACAGGTTAAGAATTTATATCTCATTTCCCTTTTCGTATTTCTAGAAAAATTTGGGCAGAGGTTCCCCTGTATTTCTTACTATCCCAAAACCTGTACACAGGAAATACCAATCATGCCTCACAGGGACAACACATATACATATATACATATCATATCACGGCGCATAACAGCCACACGGGGCTAACAATTCCAAATAAAAAGTATCAGAATGCCGAGGCTTACCTCACATGCCCAACTCGAACTGCACCTGCTACACTTTCCACGTTTGTTTCTCTTTTCAATCCTTAACTTTATGTTTCAATCGTATTTCAAACACCTCACCCAGCATACATCTTTCATACCATTACTTATCTGTGTACTGTGTAGCTTCCAATATCATCAGTCGCTGTCTTACGTCGATACCGTTCTCCAGCTGCAATAAAGGGTTAGTAAAGAAAGAAATTCAATTCCTACAGCTGGCTCTATCGCACGATCTAAGAATCAAAGAAAGGTAACACCCTAAATGTCCTGTAGCCTCCTGTCTATAGATGTGGTGCACAACACATCGATAAACAAGACTCTACTAGACACGGTCTGTAGACACTCCGAGGACGAACCGCTCTGATACCACTTTGAAATCTTCCATTTTTCCATACTTTCAACTAATTTCTACATACTACAACACAAAAAAACCTTCATAACATCATAAAAATGAATGAATTCTTACCTTTTTCCCTAATCTTCTTCACTTGAATATGAGGTCAACTTGAAGGAATAAGTGGTCCTTCTTCCAAAACAATTGCACCATGTTGTAGAGGACCCTTAAATTAGTGGTAAAACCACAAGAGAATAATTTTTGG
Organism: Lycium barbarum; assembly: GCF_019175385.1. Lineage (NCBI taxonomy): Eukaryota > Viridiplantae > Streptophyta > Magnoliopsida > Solanales > Solanaceae > Lycium > Lycium barbarum. The sequence goes on along the minus strand of NC_083347.1, from coordinate 78,402,792 downwards.
ATCATAATTTTTGGGAGGTGAAAATGGGGCAAGAGGGCCGAATGCCCTCAATTCTCTTGCTCTTGTTTGTCTTGTTTTTCTCCTTGTTAATTTCTTGAAGTTTCTATATGATAATGACCCTTATATAATTTGCACATGGAAAATTAATTAAAGTGGTGGGTTGGGCCCTAGTTGGCCGGCCACCCCTCTCTTGTTGGGCCAAAATTTTCATCCTTTATTTTGAGCCCAATTAATGATAATTCTCGTTTTGTAATTCCCGAAATTACAATTTTTGCCCTTGGCCTCCCTCCGTGTTTCCACATCCATATTTTCATAAACAACACACACATATATTAATTCAATTCAACATATGGCCTTATTCCTTATAAATCAAAATTATCTCGAATTTTTCCCGAATACGCGAAAGTACGGGATATAACATCCTCCCCCCCTTTAGAACATTCGTCCTCGAATGTTAGATTAAGCTTATAGGGTCTGTAAGTACTTCGGGGGTGTTTCTTTTACAGCCCGCACAATTGATACACATTCTCCTTGAATTTAATCAAATAAGGAATTTAGATCACCTGTGGGCATAAGAAATAAGTGAGGACACTTCTTTTCATTCCGTCCTCTACTTCCAAGGTCATTGCTTACTATAAGACCTTAACAAGGGGTATATCTTTAGTACGCAATCTCTGCGCCTGGCGATTCAGAATAATTACAGGTCGTCCTTCACCAGACAATTCCTCCGTCCCTTGAATATCATTCACTGGAAATATTCTGGAGGGATCACCAACACATTTACGGAACATGGATACATGAAGTACCAGATGTACCGCTTCCAGACCAGATGGTAGATCTAGCCCGTGAGCGACATTCTCAATTCTTCGAACAATCCGATAAGGCCTAATATATCGTGGACTGGACTTACTCTCTTTACCGAATCGCATTATGCCTTTCATAGGCGATACTTTTCAAAAATACTCAATCACCGACCTGGAACTCCAAGGGTCGATGTTGTTTATCAGAATATGACTTCTGTCGACTCGAAGCTGCTAATTGTCTCTCTCCGATAAGTTTCGCTTTATCAACGGCCTGCTGGATTATATCTGGACCGATTAATTCTGTTTCGCCAATATCAAACTAACCGATCAGTGACCTGAATTTTCTGCCATACAAAGCCTCATAGGGCCATCTGGATGCTAGAATAGTAGCTGTTATTATAAGCAAACTCGACCAATGGCAGTTGATCATCCCAGCTACCTACGAAATCAATATTACAGGCCCGCAACATATCTTCTAGCGTCTGCCTAGTGTGCTCGGCCTGTCCGTCACTCTGAGGGTGGAATACTGTGCTCAGACTTACCTGAGCCATTAATCCTTCCTGGGAACAGATCCCCCCAAAATTAGTCATAACTGAGTACCTCTGGCAGTGACAATAGATATAGGAACTCCGTGGAGTCTCACTATTCCTTTAGTACATATAGTCTGGCATAATCCTCACCTGAATAAGTGGTTCCGACGGGGAGAAAATGAGCTGATTTTTATCAGCCTATCAACCATACCACGTATGGAAATCATACTTCCGAGGAATGCGGGACAAGCCCGTAATAAGATCCATATTAATTATATCCCACTTCCAAATCAGAATTTCTATTTCCTGAAACAGTCCACCCGGTTTCTGATGCTAAATTTTGACTTGTTGACAATTCGGGCACTGGGCAACGAGCCTTGGGATGTCCTGTCTCATACTATTCCATCAGTATAGGCATCCGAGATCATAGTACACTTTAGTAGATTCAGGATAAACAGAATACCGAATATTATGCGCTCCGCTCAGAATTGGCTGTTGCGGCCCTACAATGTCGGGCACATATAGTCTGCCTTCGTATAACCATACCCATCGGGTGAAACCTCGAACTGGGTCTTTTTATTTGTTGAAGGTCGTGTCTCTACCATACCAAATAGACTCCTCAAACTGACACTGTTGTTACCTCTCCATAATCGATGATTCTGCAACTTCTCAGACGAAAATTCCGTTATCTTCAGAACCGACCAAACGGACTCCTAGGCTAGCCGACTAATGAGTTTTACAAACCAATTCTTTGTTTCCGAATGTACGCCGGTCAATGCCGTCTATAGGTTCACAACTAAGTGCGTTTGTCACAACGTCAGCCCTTCTAGGGTGGCACAAAATATTAACGTCATAATCTTTCAATAATTCGAACCATCTTTTCTGTCGCGAATTCAACTCCTATGGCTTAGAATATACTGGAGGCTCTTATGGTCCGTATAAATATAAACGTGGACCCCATGTAAGTGATGCCGCCATATCTTTAAAACATGAATCTCTGTGGCTAATTCCAGATCATGAGCGAAATAATTTCCCTCGTGCGGTCTGAGCTGCCGGGGAAACATAGGCTATAATCCGACCATTCTCAGAGAACTACGTATTTCAGTCGATGTCGAAGGCCTAGGTCAATTCTTTATCGCTTCAATCTTCTATGTGCCAATTGTTTCTACTTATACTTACTTTACTTCCATTCACTCCCCCTCTTTGGGGTTATACTTATACCATATCCATATCTTTTCTTTCTAACCTACAACTTGATTTCCTCCGTACGAGACCTTAACAGAATCACAATTATATAGTACACAATCTTATCTGATAGTTGGCACTCAAGTAATGTAATTAAGGTAGCTGTTTATCTCTTAGTAATCCTTCTTCATTCATACACATTCCTTATCTGTTGTTCTATTTTCTCGATAATCGAATTATTCGATATTCACATGATTCATCATTTCAAGCCATAAGTTTTCCTTTGTCCTGCGCTATTTCATTTTAGTCCTCTTTCGCAATTAACTTCGTGCTTTGCCCGTCGACTCTTTTAGAGGCTCCGCTTAGTCACGTTTCTTACGGTTCACCCCTTTTTTTTTTTTTTGACATTTTGATCTCCTTACCTCCCTTTCAACTATTCTCTTTTCTTTCCAAACATCGTTGTATTAGAATCTTCCAATCTCAACCAGTAGTAAAATCAATATAGATCTACTTCGTAACATCTATACTATACCTTTCCCCTTTTCTCGTAAATTCTGTCTAGTCAATGTTTTCCATATATTAAAACAATGGCTATCAGGGTCGGCCAATCAATCAACACAGTCATAAATGGGGCCCTATAAAGTTTCTAGCCATATCACACATCCTAATTCCCTTTTGGTTACCCATAATTTCCTATTCGCCTCTCATATCTAAGTTTGCGAAAATTTTTGTACATTTCCCAGGGGGTCACCCATCCCAGAATTGCTCTGGCCCTGGCACGCTTAACCTCACAACTTTAATGAATTTAGGCACGTTAAGGCCGGTATAATTGCACCAATTGCCCTGCACGTCTTTTGTCACGTAATTTACGACAAGTCGGGGTCTTGACAGCTTTTCAGAACGTTCTCGTAGCGGGTCCCACCCCGACCTAGCGAGAATTATTTTATTTTTCTGACTATATCGTCTTCAATACTTACCTCCATGTATATATATTATATATATATGAGTCGTGAGCGAACCACTCAATTCCCGATTGCTTGTCATACGTTTTGTATTCTTCCAATTAGAGGAAACTTGCTCGTCGAACATTTTTGCCCTTCCGCATATTTTGCCCTTCACATGGGCTATGCTAAAACAAAATGGGGTTAGAACATATTTCTGGTCCCTCTAAATAAATTGTGAATTCGTTACTCGTATATGCTTTCTCGAGATAAAATTTTTCCGATAAGGGTAATGCTTCTTACAAATAACATGGAGGGTACCTCTTAAACTTTTAATCCACCATAATAGATTCATCCTATCGGTATCGACCTTCAAGACAGGTTAAGAATTTATATCTCATTTCCCTTTTCATATTTCTAGAAAAATTTGGGCAGAGGTTCCCCTGTATTTCTTACTATCCCAAAACCTGTACACAGGAAATACCAATCATGCCTCACAGGGACAACACATATACATATATACATATCATATCACGACGCATAACAGCCACACGGGGCTAACAATTCCAAATAAAAAGTATCAGAATGCCGAGGCTTACCTCACATGCCCAACTCGAACTGCACCTGCTACACTTTCCACGTTTGTTTCTCTTTTCAATCCTTAACTTTATGTTTCAATCGTATTTCAAATTCCCATTGCTGCTTAACAAAATCAAGAAAAGTATCATGTTCCACCCAGAATTTGAGAAATCTGAATGGTTTGATAAAGTTTTCCGCTTGAGCTCCACAAGATACAAGTAATGGTGCATGATCAGAACCAGTCCTTGACAAATGTTCCACTTCTAGGTGTCCAAACCAATTCTGAAATGTATCATTATGCACAATCCTGTCCAATCTCTTAAAAATGCAATCATTAGCAGCCCTACCATTCCACCAGGTGAAAGGACTCCCTTTGAAAGGAATCTCATGCAACTCACAGGAATTCAGACAAAAAGCAAAATCTTCATATTCTTGTGGCAATACTGGTAAACCTCCTATTTTTCTTCTTCATTCAGTATAACATTGAAATCTCCACCAACCATCCAAGGAGATGTCATATTATTAGCCAAGAAGTATAAACTATCCCACAACTGCATTCTCTCCACATCTGAACATTTAGCAGACACCATTGTAACCACCATATCTCTATTGAAATCATGAAACTGCAGTTTTACAGTAATAGATTGCTCAGTATCCAACAGAACCTCAACATCAACATTGTGTTTCACAAAAAACCGGATTTTACCATTACAATTGGAATTAGCATAAGGCATTCCAAGACTCCTTCTATATTTCTGAATCTGTCTCTGATGCTGAAAAGGTTCCATCAGAGCTACCAAAAAGAACTTGTGATGCTTATTTAACATTTGAACTCTATGAAATGCTTGTTGGGACTTCACTGATCTTATGTTCCAGAATAAGGATTTAATAATCATTTAATAGATTTCTTAGTGTTACTCCTTGTTGAGTACCTCACTGTTTGTGGAACATCAGAATTTTGCCTTCTTCCTTTTCTTGGCCCTTTGCTTTGTGATTTTAGAGATACTCCTGCTTCTACACACATCTGCTAAAGTTTCATATCAATAGCATCACCATCAGCTTCTTCCTTCTTATTGTTGACCAAAGTCAACTTATCATTTTCCTCCTATAACTTGTGAGAGACTACATCATGTAAAGCTTTATTAGGTAATATCCTTACAGCAACACTCAGAGGCTGAATATCTTTAATATTAGGAATAATGGCCGAAGCTAAATTCCTTTGTTCTGCATCAGCAACTTTCTCAGGATAATAGCCAACCAACTGCAAGTTACAATTAGAGTTGTGTACCTCCTCATTAGAAATATCCTTCAGAATTAATGCCTGAGCAGAATCCTCCTGATCCATGGAACCAGTCATACCTTGGATCTTCTCATTAGAACCATCATTCAAATACAGATCACCTGCTTGAGTACATTCAGACATCTGATTTTCCAGAGAAACTTCAGAGGCCTCATTTCCATCATGAATCTGATGAAAATCTTCATCTGCATCCCTACCACCCCTATTTTCAACTCCTAATTGCTGATCATCTGTATCTGCAAGTGCTAGCATACTGTTAACTAGTACTTGATTCTTATTAATCAAGTTATTCACCCCATCCCCCAGATCATACATAACTTCCAAAACACCTTTATTTTGGTTAACTTCATCATTGCCCCCATATTGATTAAAGGGTCCTGGCACTCCTTCTCCAACATTAAGATCTTCATCAATTCTTCCATGCACCATTACAGATTGTTGAACATCTTCAGATAATTCAGTATTCTCCTGTTCTTAACAGTCATGAGACTTCTTTGAACCATAATTCACTTTAACCTCCAGAGATTCTATTTTGCCATCCAGCTGTGTATTTTTAATCTCTTTTTGAACAGGATCATCATTAGGCTGCTGTGTTTTGGCAATAGCTACTACACTTTGATTATCAGCTTCACTATTATGCACCTTAGTAATTTCATTCTCATAAAATTCACCCTCTTCCAGAGACTTGGTTCCATTTTTAGCCTGATGTTTGTCCAGAAACAAACTTGCAGCTTCCACACCATCATGTACCTTATTATGATCCTTCTTGCCATCTATACAGGCAGCTGCAACTCTTTGTTCTATAGAAACATCCTCTTCAATGACATGCTCCACATGACTTTTATTATTACTCAACTTACTAACATCAGCATCCTCTACTCCTTGGTTCAATACCTCAAATTTGTTTGACACCTTAACTTCTTTGTTTCCATCATCCCTACCAGTTGGAATCACTTTGTTCTTGTGCTGCCCTTTGTTTCCAGGGTAAATTACCATAGTATCACTGGATAATACTTTTGGTAAATATTGTTGCACTGGTTTTTTCCACCCCCTATTTCCTCTATATCTTCCTTGTTGGATCTGCCCTTGTTTACTTGTTCCAGGATCATCTGCTACAACTACAGTCTTTCCCTTGTTCTGAATCCCTTCTCCATTATCTGCCACCTTATTTTCTAACAGTTCTGGATGAAGCACCCAACATTTTTCATTGGAATTACTTTGTAAAAACCACTTTGTGCAATACTTTGGTACGTAGTCATATTGAATATTAAGTTTAATAGACCTGATCTCCTTTGTAACATCATCTTCAATCTCCATCCACACAGACTTAGGAAAATCTGCAAGCAAATCTACCGGCACTTTCACTCTTGTATAGTTTGGCCTAGTTTTGTTAATAGTAGCAGCATCTAACTGAATTGGATTGCCCATAGCTGAAGCTAATGTAAACAAATATTCCTTGACAAAGAAGGTAGGATGAAGGTTTGGAAACGAAATCCAAGCCATAGCAATTGAAGTCTCCTTTTCAATACTGAACTTAGAATCATATATTAACGGTCTCATTTGATAAGAATGACCATCCTTTGACTTCAACCAAAAGAAACTTTTTGATGAGATAGTAAAAAAATCCTCCCTTAGATCACATCTTATTAAAACATGCCTATCTCTCAAAAAGCCTACACGACAGTTACCCTTTACTCCACACTGCTGAGGAATAATAGTTCGCAACTCTTCCAGCTTAGGCCATCCATACGAAAACTTACCAAGAATGGCATTTTGTAGGTTTTCAATCCTCTCCATTCGTAATACTTCAGAAGAGGACCATCTTACGACGGGTTTACCATCCATAATCTCAACCTTCTTCATAGGAATGGATTCACACGTTTGCATGGGATTTTCAACAGTGTCATGCATTAGGGTTTGACGATAATTCTGTACTGTGTTCGTAGGGATTACTGTTTGTGGCTGCTGAGAATTGCTGGAGAGATGAGGGAGGAGGGAGAGAGGAGGGAAATCTTGAGGAGAGAAAGTCTGACCAACCACCAGATGCGGGAGCTGGCCAGTGGCCATAGCACTGTTAGGGTTTTCAAACTAGGGTTTGCATGGGAGGAGAGAGAAGAGAGAAGAGAGCTTTTTGATCGGTTATCGGTAATCATAATCATATTTGCATATTAGGGCATAATTTGAATGTGGTAACCCATGGCATTTAAGTCAGATTGTCCCAAACTTAGACAGGGTAGAGTCCAGTAGAGTTCCCAGTTTCAGGCACCTAGGCCTCGAGCACCTCCAGCTAGAGGAAGAGGATATTCTGGTAGAAGGGGAGCTCAGTGGTAGTGGTGGAGCTCAGTCTGGTAGAGATGGTTCTCAGTTAATGAAGGGTGTAACTCAGGCAGGGCGTGGTGGTCATGGTGGCACTTTGTCCAAAAATGGATGTGCCCATTTCTATGCTTTTTGGGGTAGACCAGAGGCCGAGGCTTCTGATGCGGTTAACACATGTACTATTTCATTCTGTCATTGGTCTGCTACAGTCTTATTTGATCCGGAATTTACTATCTCCTATGTGTCTACTTATTTCTCTTCGGATCTGGACATGTTGTGTGATTTTCTTGATGTATCTATTAGTGTCTTTACTCTTGTTGGTGATTTTATAATGGTAGATCGGGTCTATAGGTAGTGTGTGGTTACATTTATGGGGTACGACACTTGAGTAGATTTAGTTATTCTCGATATGGTAGATTTTAACATAATTCTGGGTATGGACTGGTTATCTCCTTATCACGCAATTCTGGACCGCCACGCTAAGACAGACACGTTGCCCATGCCGGGTATCCCGAGATTAGAGTTGAAGGGTACTTCTAACCCTACACCAAAGAGGATTATATCGTTTCTTAGGGCGAGTATTTAGCATATTAGGCTCATATCCGGGATACCAGTGTGGATACTCCTTACCTTGAGCCTTTACCAGTAGTTAGTGAGTTTTTAAAGTTCTTCCCCACATATTTGCCTGGTATGCCACCCATCGAGATATTGACTTTTGCATTGATTTGGAGCCAGGCACTCGGCTTATTTCTATTCTGCTCTATCGTATGACCCCGATAGAGTTGAGTGAGTTGAGGGAACAATTGCAAGATTTGTTGAGCAAAGGATTCATTAGACTAGTGTTTCCCCTTGGGCTGCTCACTTCTGTTCGTGAAGAAGAAAGATGACACCATGCGGATGTGTATCGATTACTGGCAGTTGAACAAGGTTACAATCAGGAACAATTATCTGATACCCCACATAGATGACTTATTTGACCAGCTTCAGGGTGCATCGGTCTTCTCCAAGATTGACTTGAGATCAGGTTATTATCAGTTAAATATTAAAGCAGAGGATGTTCCAAAGACATCATTCAGAACTAGATATGGTTACTATGAGTTCTTGGTCATGTCCTTCGAGCTTTCCAATGCCCCAACGGCTTTTATAGATTTGATGAAAAGAGTCCTAAGCCCTATTTAGATTTTTTTTTTGTCATTGTCTTCATTGATGACATTCTAGTTTATTCCCTTAGTAAGGAGGACCATGAGAAGAATTTGAGGATCGTGCTTGTTTTGTTAAAGGATAAAAAGTTATGTGTTAAATTTTTTGAAGTGTGAGTTTTGTCTTAGCTCGGCGGCATTTTAGGGACATGTAGTGTCTAAGATGGCATCAAGGTGGATCCCAAAAAGATTGATCTAAGCCTACTTCAATGATAGAGGTTCGGAGTTTTGTGGGTCTTGCGAGTTATTATCGATAATTCGTGAGAGGGTTCTCATCTATTACTTCCCATTAGACTCGGATAACTCAGAAGAATGTGGCTTTTCAGTGGTCCGATGAGTGTGACGACCGCTTTCAAAAGCTCAAGGCTTTATTGACTTCGACTTTGATCTTAGATCTACTTATGGAAGGAAAGGACTTTATTGCTTATTATGATGCTTCTCGGATTGGTTTGCGTTGTGTGTTGATGCAAGAGGGTAAAGTGATAGGATATGCTTCGAGGCAGTTGAAGGTGCATGAGAAGAACTACCTCACTCTTGACTTAGAGTTAGCGATGGTAGTTTTTGCCTTGAAGATTTGGGGACATTACCTATATGGAGTTCATTGTGAGGTGTTCACGGATCATTGTCATTTTCAACATGCGTTCAATCAGCGAGATCTAAATTCGAGACAAAGTAGGTGGATGGAGTTGCTGAAAGATTGTGACATTACCATTCTTTATCATCTAGGCAAGGCTAATGTGGTAGCAGATGCGTTAAGCCTGAAGGCGGTGAGTATGGAAAGCTCGGTGAGTTTGATTGTTAAGGAGCGTCGCTTGGCTATAGAGGTTCGATCTTTGTCTAATAGTATAGTGAGGCTTGATATTTCAGAACTGGGTAAGGTTCTGGCTTGTGTAGATGCGAGGTCATCACTTTTGGAACAAATAAAGGCACAACAGTTTAAAGATGTGAATTTGTGCAAGATTCAAGGTAAAGTGGTGCGAGGGGAGGAGAAGAAACAATTTTTTATGGTGAACGGGTTTTAAGGATGAAAGGGCGTGTCTGCGTTCCTCGTATGAGTGGTTTGATTATGTTTATTATGGAGGAGTCTCACAGTTCCAAGTATTCCTTCCTGGCGCTACAAAGATGTACCGTGACTTGAAGAAGCACAATTGATGGGGTAGGATAAAAACGGATATAGTAGAGTTTGTATCTCAGTGTTTGAATTGCAGCAGGTTAAGTATGAACATCAAAAATCAAGTAGTATGACTCAGAGGATGCCCATTCCGAAATGGAAATGGGAGAGGATAGCTATGGACTTCGTGGTAGGGCTACCGAAGACTTTCGGCAAGTATGATGGTATTAGGCTTATTATGGACAAGTTGACCAAGTCCGCGCATCTCATTCTGGTTCAGACTACCTATAATTTGGAGAAATTAGCAAAAATCTACATTAGGGAGATTGTTCGGTTGCATGGAGTGCTCATTTTGTATCATTTCAGACGAAGGCACTTAGTTCACTTTTCATTTCTGGAGGACTTTGTAAAAAAAGGATGGGGACCCAGTTGGATCTTAGTACCGCATTTCACCAGCAGACGGATGGCCTGTCCGAGAGGCCTATTTAGGTGATAGAGTTGCGGGCTTGCGTGATTAATTTTGATGGTCATTGGGACCAGTTCTTTCCCTTGGCTGAGTTTTCTTACAACAATAGTTATCGCTTGAGTATTTATATGCCACTATTTGAGGCTGTGTATTATAGAAGATGTTGCACTTCTAGTGGCTGGTTCGATGCATTTGAGGTGAGGCCTTGGGGTACTGATTTGTTGAGGGATTCTGTTATATCCCGTATTTTTGTACATTGGGATGTTTTAAGCTAAACGCGACAAGTTAAAGACAAGACTATTTTAGGGTACGAGGTAAAGACTTTTGACTTCCGATTTTGTTTCAATGCACAAGTTGCCTATAAACTTCATTTGGTATAGAAATATTATAGGAGATTTGGGATTAATTTACTATGATTAGATTATTAAATGAGATTAAAAGTTTAATTAGTCATACATTAAGTGTTAGTGGCCGTGGACCCCACTCATGGCATGGCCAAATTTGATTGGCCCATGCTATAAGTGGGACAAGTGTCACTCTATAAGGCAGCATATATAAGTGGAATGGATGACTAATTACATAGTCATAATCCATTTCATCTTCTCCACAACAATAAGCCATAGAGATAGAAAGGGAAGTGCTCACGGCTATGGTCGAAAAAAAATCAGGTTCACCAAGCTTGATTCAAATTAATTTTCCATGGTGTTTTAAATCAAATGAAGGTCTAGGGTAACGTGAATTGGTACTTTAGGGCAGCAAGGGTGGTTGTTAATTGAAGCCATTAAATTCAGCAAATTGTAGCCAAGTTGAAAAACCAAGTATTCTAGGTAAGATTCAACTTTCTTGTACATGTATTGAGGATGATTTAAACGTGTTGTAGTGTGTATAAATGAAGGAAATTCATGAAGTTATGTGTGATTATGATGAGGCCGTGTAGGGGCTGATTTAGGAGAAGTTGGTGGATTGACTTATTTGATGTTTTAGTTGTTGTGTTACAGACGTTATGGTGAGGATGAAGTTTAATAGTTCAAGTTGAAGTTGTAATTGTTTGTGAGCTGTTGTAGAAGCTAATATGATGCTAATATAGTTTCTTATATTTGTATAAATGACGTTGTTAAACGTGTGGTTGTTGGTAGGATTTGTGAATTGAAAGAAAGAATGTGTTGTTCTTGTTCTTGTCAAGTGTGGAGATTGCGGGTTGTTTGGTATATTGATTAAGCTGTTTTGAATATCGTGCGGGTTGTTGGAAGTGTCCTCGAGTCGTATTTGAATGGTCTCGGGTTAACACTTGAGCGTGTGATCATTGGTGTTGGCTTGATTGTATGTGGTTGATTTGAATGTAAGGGAGAAGTCGTCAAATTATTAAAAAGAAGTTATTAACGTTAGAATACGTGTTGAATTCTCTCGTAGCCTAATCGTAGTTCTTGATATCTCAATATAGGATAAGGTACTATTGGGCTGCGTATATGTGTTGTGTTGCGACTAAACGCTAAAGGTATGTAAAGCCTATCCCTTCTTTCTTTTGGCATGTCCTAGATGTAAATAAGATATGATATGCGGTTTGGGGTAATTCTACTCACTAGTTCCGAGCATGATTTATGATTCTTATTCGTTTTTGATGTTAGAACTCTTAGGATAGTCGAGCTATTACCCTCGAGTCTCTTATATGATTGACTAGTATATGATGTATAAAAGTTCCTATTCTTAAAGAATTCCATAATGAGTGGTGTCCTTGTCTTTCATAAGCTTTCTCGTATTAATTTGATACATGTCTACGATCCCCGAGACGTTCCTTTATGTAGTTCGTAATGACATTTAGAAAGAACTTAATATGGCTGTCATCCTGATATTCGAGAATTAATAAGTCTACTTGTTTATTGAGTCTCAAAAGATGATCTGGGTACATATGATTACTTATTACTCTGCTCGTGCTTACTGTTACGTCTTTCACTGAGTCCCGGGCCAGGACATGTTTTCGTGCACGTATCCAATGCATTATTCACCGAGTCCCTCACTAGAATGCCGGGACACGTTATATGTATATGTATATGATGATATGATTACATGATGATATGATGATATGGGGATGGCGGCCAGGACGGCATATGATGCATTATTCACCGAGTCCCTCACTAGAGGGCCGGGACACGTTATATTTACATGTATATGATGATTTTATTTGTCGAGCCCCTCATTAGAGGGCCGGGACACGTTATATATGCTTATGTACAGGATAATTATCCAGTTATGTCATTAAATCCTATAACGGTATGGGTATGATGTTGACACGTATGATTTATGTTCAAAGGTAAGTCTTATGGTTTTCTGGTTATTGTATTGAGTTCTACACTCCTTGTCTCAGTATGATCCTATCTACTATATTTCATGCTTTACATGCTCAGTACATATTTCGTACTGACCCCCTTTCTTCGGGGGGCTGCGTTTCATGCCCGCAGGTACAGACGCTCGTTTTGGTGATCCGCCAGCATAGGATATCTATTCAGCTATTTTAGAGTGCTCCCTTGTTCCGGAGCCTAGCTTGGTGGTACAGATCCTCTTTGTTATATATATGTGTTTGTTCAGGGTACGGCGGGTCCTGTCCCGTCATATGATACTGTTGTTACTCTTAGAGGTCTGTAGACATAAGTGTGGGTCTGTATATAGTTGTTGTTTAGTTGCGTGGACATGACTTATGTTTTGGGGCGTACCCATTCGTAGTAGCAGCCTTGTCGGCTTGCGTATATATATATATATATATATATGTTTTGGGATGTTGTGAGTAGTGGCAGCCTTGTCGGCTTGCGTAGATATATATACATATGTTATGGAAGCTGTATATTATGGTCGCCTTGTTGGCTTGTGCATAGCTGGGACGTTCCCCTTTATATAATGACAGCCTTGCTGGCTTATGTACGATATAATCTGTTGAGAGTTGTAACTCCTCAGGAGACAGGTGGCTATGATATGCATATATGCGACAGCTTTAAAGCAATGTCTTGTCTTTATATATATACATAAGTTCTTTATTATGCTAGCTGTGGATGATTATAGTTAACAGGTGTATACGAGTGTCCAGCTCGGGCACTAGTCACGGCCTACGGGGTTGGGTCGTGACAAAAGTGGTATCAGAGCGGTGCATCCTCGTAGTGTCTACAGACCGTGTCTAGTAGAGTCTTGTTTATTGGTGTGTTGTGCACCACATCTATAAACAGGAAGCTACAGGACATTTAGGGTGTTATCTTTCCTTCTAACTCTAGATCGTGCGATAGAGCTGTATTATCAGGATAATTCCTCCCTAACGGATTGTTATGTTTACATCGATGCCTCCAAAGAAGGTGATAGCTGCCCAGAAGGGCAAGTCAGTAGCTGGAGAGACCAGTCAGACCCGGAGGATTACTCGGGCTTATGCCCAGTCTGTGCCTGAGATTAGGCTTCAGTCAGCGAGCTCCGTTACGCCGCCATTACCAGAGGAGCCTAGAGCAGCAGCAACTACAGATCAGGGGACGGCTCCACCGCCAGCTCCTGGGGTTCCAGTACCCGAGCCTCCAGCCCCCCAGCCAGGGGCGGAGGATAGGGATATAAGGAATGCAGTCCAGTTACTGGCCAGGTTAGTGTCAGGGTAAGCTCGCAGGCACGGATTAGGAGGCGACTATGTGGACAGACATGATAGTTTGAGGGCCCGTGATTTCTTGACTTGTAATCCCCCAGAGTTCTATGGGTCAAAGCCCGCAGAGGATCCACAGGATTTTATTCGACAGATGCAGCGTACGTTGAGGATAATTAGAGCTTCCGCGACTGAGTCTGTTGAGTTGGCTTCATATCGGTTGCGTGATGTAGCTGTCAATTGGTATGAGTCCTGGGAGTTGTCTAGGGGTGAGGATGCCCCTCCAGCAGTATGGGACGAGTTCGTGGAGGCCTTTCTGTGCCATTTTCTGCCTCCGGAGATGAGGCGAGCCAGAGTTGATAGATTCCTACACCTGAGGCAGAATGGCAGGAGTGTTCGAGATTATAGTCTCGAATTTGATTCGCTGGCTAGGTATGCGCCTACTATTGTAGCCGACATGGCTGATAGGGTGCATCGTTACGTGATGGGGCTGGATCGTTATTTGATTGATAGCTGTATGGTAATGGCTTTTCAGCCCGGTATGGATATTGCTCGAGTGCAGGCATATGCACAGGGGGTAGAGGACCGACATAGAGGATGTCAGCCTGATAGAGATCATGATAGGGGTCAGCATAAGAGAGCTAGATCAGCTGGGTATTCTGGTGAGTTTCGAGGCGGGCAGCCCCAACAGCAGCATAGTAGATATCCTTCTCAGCCAGCACGGAGTGCACCTCCACGATTCACCGGTAGGAGATTTGATAGCACGGGGTATTCAAGAGCTGGTCAAAGCTCCATGGTTTTGGGTTCACAGATGCACAGGAGTTCAGGCCAGATGAGGCCATCTATGCCTCCGTGCTCTCGATGTGGCAGGCGCCATCCTGGGGAATGCCGTCTCGCTACTGGTGCTTGTTTTTCTTGCGGCCGTAAAGGCCATATTATGAGGGAGTGTCCATTTGGAGGTGGTTCAGGTGGTGCAGCTCAGCCTACTGGATAGGTTGCTGGTTCATCTTCTTCTGTGGCTATGCGCCCTATGGGGCAAGGTATTCCGACATCAGCAGGCCGTGGCAGAGGCCGTGGCGAAGTTTCCAGTTCTAGCGGTCCTTCGAACCGCATATATGCTTTGGCTAGCAGACAGGACCAGGAGGCGTCACCAAATGTGGTTACAGGTATACTATCGATTTTCTCTAGAGATGTTTATGCATTGATAGACCCCGGCTCCACATTATCGTATATTTCTCCATTTGTTGCTTGTAGAATTGGGATAAAACCTGAATTGATAAAACCATTTGAGGTAGCTACACCAGTAGGAGATTCTGTTATAGCAAAACAAGTATATAGAGATTGTTTGGCGATCATATATAATTGTTGTATCAAGGCAGATTTGATAGAGCTGGATATGACTGAGTTTGATGTTATTATGGGTATGGAATGGTTAGCTTCTTGTTATGCTAACGTTGATTGCAGAGGCAAAATAGTTCGATTTCAGTTTCTAGGGGAGCCAATTATAGAATGGAGGGGAAATACAGCATCGCCGAGGGGTAAGTTTATTTCATACCTCAAGGCAAGGAAGATGGTTAGGAAAGGTTATATTTATCATCTGGTTCGTGTGCATGACTTGAAAGCAGAAATACCAACTCTTCAGTCAGTCCCAGTAGTTAATGAATTTCCAGATGTATTCCCAGATGAACTTCCAGGCCTTCCTCCTGCGCATGAGATAGAGTTCACTATAGATGTGTTGCCAGACACTCAGCCCATATCTATTCCTCCTTACAGAATGGCACCTACAGAACTAAAAGAGTTGAAGGAGCAACTGAGAGATTTATTAGAAAAGGGCTTCATCAGGCCCAGTACATCACCTCGGGGAGCACCGGTATTATTTGTAAGAAAGAAAGATGGGTCACTGCGAATGTGTATTTACTATAGGCAGCTGAACAAAGTAACAATAAAGAACAGATATCCCCTCCCCTTGATTGATGATTTATTTGACCAGTTGCAGGGTGCTAAGTGTTTCTCGAAGATAGACTTGCGGTCAGGCTATCACCAGGTGCGGGTAAAGGAGGCAGACATTCCGAAGACTGCGTTCAAGACCCGATACGGGCACTATGAGTTTATGGTGATGTCCTTTGGGTTGACTAACGCTCCAGCAGTATTTTTGGATTTGATGAACCGAGTGTTTAAGCCATTCCTTGACCTGTTTGTGATTGTGTTCATTGATGATATTCTGGTCTATTCACGATCAGAAGAAGAGCATGCAGATCACTTGAGGACGGTACTTAGGGTCCTCCAGCACTAGAAATTATATGCTAAGTTCTCTAAATGTGAATTCTGGTTGACTTTAGTAACATTTCTGGGGCATATTGTTGGAGTTGACGGCATTCGGGTAGACTCGCAGAAGATTGAGGCCGTAAAGACTTGGCCTAGACCTACAACACCTACTGAGGTACGTAGTTTTCTGGGGCTAGCAGGGTACTACAGGAGATTTGTGGAGAAGTTTGCTTTGATTTCAGCGCCTTTAACAAGGCTAACTCAGAAGGCAACTAAGTTCCAGTGGACCGATGCTTGTGAGCGAAGCTTCCAATTATTGAAGGACAAGTTAACTACAGCTCCAGTCCTAACTCTTCCTGAGGGACCAGATGGCTATGTCATTTATTGTGATGCTTCCGGTGTTGGACTAGGTTGTGTGTTGACGCAGCATGGTAGAGTTATAGCCTATGCCTCCCGGCAGCTCAGGAAACATGAAAGGAATTATCCTACACATGATCTGGAGTTAGCAGCAGTAATTCATGCGTTGAAGATATGGAGACATTATCTATATGGCGTACATGTTGATATTTATACAGACCATAAGAGCCTCCAATACATCTTCAAGCAGAAGGAGTTAAATTTACGGCAGTGGAGATGGCTAGAGTTGCTGAAGGACTATGATGTTGACATTCTATATCACCCAGGAAAGGCCAATGTTGTAGCAGATGCACTCAGCCGTAAATCTATGGGCAGTTTTGCAGATGTACTACCAGAGCAGAAAGAGATAGTCTGTGAGGTTCGTCAGTTAGCTAGTCTGGGAGTCCGTTTGGCTGATTCTGATAATGGCGGGGTTTCGGTGCGAGGTATTGCTGAATCCTCTATTATAGAAGAAGTAAAGAAACACCAGTATGAGGATCCTATTCTTGTACATTACAAAGATAAAACACTTCAGAAGGATGAGACCCCATTCGAGATTTCATCTGACGGAGTACTACCATACAGGGGCAGAATATGTGTACCTGAGGTTGCAGGGTTATGGCGACATGTTATGGGAGAGGCATACTATGCCCGTTATTCTGTTCATCCAGGGTCAACAAAGATTTATCATGACCTCAGATGCTTGTATTAGTGGGACGGCATGAAGAAAGATATAGCAGAGTTTGTTGCTCAGTGTCCGAATTGTCAACAGGTTAAGATCGACCACCAGAAGCCTGGGGGACTATTACAGGAGATGGAGATTCCGACCTGGAAATGGGAAGTAATCAATATGGTTCGTCACAGGTTTACCTCGCACTCCGCGAAAATATGACTCTGCCTGGGTCATCGTTGATAGATTGACAAAATCAGCCCACTTCCTTCCAGTCAGGACTACATATTCAACTGAGGATTATGCCAGATTGTACCTTAAGGAGATAGAGACTTCATCGGGTTCCCACAGTTATTATCTCCGATAGAGGAGCCCAGTTTACAGCTAACTTCTAGAGATCCTTCCAGGAGGTATTGGGGACACAGGTGAGTCTCAGTACAGCATTTCATCCTCAGATTGACGGATAGGCCGAGCGTACCATCCAGACACTACAGAATATGTTACGGGCCTGTGTTATTGATTTCAGGGGTAGCTGGGATAATCACTTGCCACTTATTGAGTTTGCTTATAATAGCAGCTACCATTCTAGCATCCAGATGGCACCGTATGAGGCTCTATATGGCAGAAAGTGCAGATCACCTATAGGCTAGTTTGATATTGGTGAGACTAAGTTGATAGGCCCAGATATGGTTCAGCAGGCTGTCGATAAGGTGAAGCTTATTCAGGAGATATACATTGGGCCTTATCAGGTTATCCGTAAGGTAGGCCAAGTTGCCTACGAGTTAGACCTACCAGCTGATTTGGAAGCAGTACATCCGGTCTTCCATGTATCAATGCTTCGCAAATATATAGGCGATCCTTCCAGGGTGTTTCCTGCAGATGATATCCAGGTGACAGAGGAGTTATCCTACGAGGAGCAGCCTATAGCCATACTTGATCGACAGATCAGGAGGTTGCGAACCAAAGACGTGGCTTCTGTTAAAGTATTGTGGCGAAACAATAACAGGGAGGAGATGACTTGGGAAGATGAAGAGGAGATGAAGAAGAAATATGCTCACTTGTTTCCAACGCCTACAGGTAACCTAAACTCCTTGCTTAGTTGTATTAATTGTCTGATCAATCTATATGTTGGCGATAAAGAGAATCCTTCCCAAGACTCTTATAGGACCCGACGGAATTAATTTAACATTCGAGGACGAATGTTCTAAAGGGGGGAAGGATGTTATATCCCGTATTTTTGTACATTGGGATATTTTAAGCTAAACGCGACAAGTTAAAGACAAGACTATTTTAGGGTACGAGGTAGAGACTTTTAACTTCCGATTTTGTTTCAATGCACAAGTTGCCTATAAACTTCATTTGGTATAGAAATATTATTGGAGATTTGGGATTAATTTACTATGATTAGATTATTAAATGGGATTAAAAGTTTAATTAGTCATGAATTAAGTGTTAGTGGCCGTGGACCCCACTTATGGCATGGCCAAATTTGATTGTCCCATGCTATAAGTGGGACAAGTGTCACTCTATAAGGAAGCATATATAAGTGGAATGGATGACTAATTACATAGTCATAATCCATTTCATCTTCTCCACAACAATAAGCCATAGAGATAGAAAGGGAAGTGCTCACGGCTATGGTGGAAAAACTCAGGTTCACCAAGCTTGATTCAAATTAATTTTCCATGGAGTTTTAAATCAAATGAAGGTCTAGGGTAACGTGAATTGGTCCTTCAGGGCAGCAAGGGTGGTTGTTAATTGAAGCCATTAAATTCAGCAAATTGTAGCCAAGTTGAAAAGCCAAGTATTCTAGGTAAGATTCAACTTTCTTGTACATGTATTGAGGATGATTTAAACGTGTTGTATTGTGTATAAATGAAGTAAATTCATGAAGTTATGTGTGATTATGTTGAGGCCGTGTAGGGGCTGATTTAGGAGAAATTGGTGGATTGATTTATTTGATGTTTTAGTTGTTGTGTTATGAACGTTAGGGTGAGAATGAAGTTTAATAGTTCAAGTTGAAGTTGTAATTATTTGTGAGCTGTTGTAGAAGCTAATATGATGCTAATATAGTTTCTTATATTTGTATAAATGATGTTGTTAAACGTGTGGTTGTTGGTAGGATTTGTGAATTGAAAGAAAGAATGTGTTGTTGTTGTTCTTGTCAAGTGTGGAGATTGCGGGTTGTTTGGTATATTGATTGAGCTATTTTGAATATTGTGCGGGTTATTGGAAGTGTCCTCGAGTCGTATTTGAATGGTCTCGGGTTAACACTTGAGCGTGTGATCATTGGTGTTGGCTTTATTGTATGTGCTTGATTTGAATGTAAGGGAGAAGTCGTCAAATTATAAAAAAGAAGTTATTAACGTTAGAATACGTATTGAATTCCCTCATAGCCTAATCGTAGTTCTTGATATCTTAATATAGGATAAGGTACTATTGGGCAGCGTATACGTGTTGTGTTGCGACTAAACGCTAAAGGTATGTAAAGCCTATCCCTTCTTTCTTTTGGCATGTCCTAGATGTAAATAAGATATGATATGAGCTTTGGGGTAATTCTACTCACTAGTTCCGAGCATGATTTATGATTCTTATTCGTTTTTGATGTTAGAACTCTCAAGATAGTCGAGCTATTGCCCTCGAGTCTCTTATATGATTGACTAGTATATGATGTATAAAAGTTCCTATTCTTAATGAATTCCATAATGAGTGGTTTCCTTGTCTTTCATAAGCTATCTCGTATTAATTTGATACATGTCTACCATCCCTGAGACGTTCCTTTATGTAGTTCGTAATGACATTTAGAAAGAACTTAATATGGCTGTCATCCTGATATTCGAGAATTAATAAGTCTACTTGTTTATTGAGTCTCAAAAGATGATCTGGGTACATACGATTACTTATTACTCTGCTCGTGCTTACTGTTATGTCTTTCACTGAGTCCCGGGCCAGGACATGTTTTTGTGCACGTATCCAATGCATTATTCACCGAGTCCCTCACTAGAGGGCCGGGACACGTTATATGTATATGTATATGATGATATGATTACATGATGGTATGATGATATGGGGATGGCGGCCAGGACGGCATATGATGCATTATTCACCGAGTCCCTCACTAGAGGGCCGAGACACGTTATATGTACATGTATATGATGATTTTATTTACCGAGCCCCTCATTAGAGGGCCGGGACACGTTATATATGCTTATGTACAGGATAATTATCTAGTTATGTCATTAAATCCTATAACGGTATGGGTATGATGTTGACACGTATGATTTATGTTCAAAGGTAAGTCTTATGGTTTTCTGGTTATTGTACTGAGTTCTACACTCCTTGTCTCAGTATGATCCTATCTACTATATTTCATGCTTTACATGCTCAGTACATATTTCGTACTGACCCCCTTTCTTCGGGGGGCTGCGTTTCATGCCCGCAGGTACAGACGCTCGTTTTGGTGATTCGCCAGCATAGGATATCTATTCAGCTATTTTGGAGTGCTCCCTTGTTTCGGAGCCTAGCTTGGTGGTACAGATCCTCTTTGTTATATATATGTGTTTGTTCAGGGTACGGCGGGGCCCTGTCCCGTCATATGATACTGTTGTTACTCTTAGAGGTTTGTAGACATAAGTGTGGGTCTGTATATAGTTGTTGTTTAGTTGTGTGGACATGACTTATGTTTTGGGGCGTACCCATTCGTAGTAGCAGCCTTGTCGGCTTGCGTATATATATATGTTTTGGGATGTTGTGAGTAGTGGCAGCCTTTTCGGCTTGCGTAGATATATATACATATGTTATGGAAGCTGTATATTATGGTAGCCTTGTTGGCTTGTGCATAGCTGGGACGTTCCCCTATATAATGACAGCCTTGCCGGCTTATGTGCGATATAATCTGTTGAAAGTTGTAACTCCTCAAGAGACAGGTGGCTATGATATGCATATATGCGACAGCTTTAAAGCAATGTCTTGTCTTTATATATATATATATATATATATATATATATATATATATATATATATATATATAAGTTCTTTATTATGCTAGCTGAGGATGATTATAGTTAATAGGTGTATACGAGTGTCCAGCTCAGGCACTAGTCACGGCCTACGGGGTTGGGTCGTGACAGATTCCTTGGATAAGGTGATGTTGATTCGGGAAAAACTGCTTGTGTCTTTGAGTAGGCAAAAGGAATATGCATATCAAAAGGTTCGAACATGGATTTCATGGTTGGTGATCAGATTCCATCGAAGGTTTCACCCATGAAGGGTTTGATGAGATTTGGGAAGAAGAGCAAGCTAAGTTCGAGGTTCATTGGTCTATTTGAGATTATTCAGTGTGGTGGTGAGGTAGCCTATGAGTTGGCATTGCCACCAGTCTTAGAGGGTGTTCACCTAGTGTTTTATATTTCCATGTTGAAGAAATACCATTCAGACGGGACTTATATAATTAATTGGGACTCAATGTTATTTGATCAAAATTTGTCCTTTGAGAAAGAGCCGATGAAAATATTGGATAGGCAAGTTAGGAAGTTGAGATCAAAGGAGATAGGTTCAGTAATGGTACAGTAGACGCACCGCCTGGTTGAGGTGGCTACATGGGAGACCGAGGCAGATATGCAAATTATATATCTGTTACACCCCATACTTTTATACGTAAGTTTCGTCGTGAGTTAGTTGACGAAGATTTAAAAGGCAAGGTTGTCATCAAGGTCATAAGGAATTATACATGCACATTCTTCATACATGAGAGCTTGGTATCATGCTTAGTAAGTATCGGGAAGATTGGATGCTAAGCGAATCGAAGAAACCA
Organism: Lycium barbarum; assembly: GCF_019175385.1. Classification (NCBI taxonomy): domain Eukaryota; kingdom Viridiplantae; phylum Streptophyta; class Magnoliopsida; order Solanales; family Solanaceae; genus Lycium; species Lycium barbarum. The sequence continues at coordinate 78,380,614 of NC_083347.1, read as the reverse complement.
AGGTTGTTGAAAATTTGGGAAAATTTGGCAAATTTTCAGACAAACATTTTGGTTCCAATTTTAAGGGGTATATCTCCTAGATTATGAGGAATTACGAAGCCCATAAACTATGCATTCGTAATTTAAGCGAGTCAAATTTCGATTGGAATTGGCAGAACTGCATTTTCACATCGAAGGTGGGAGTTATGAACCGTCGAAGATCGACGGTCCGTCGATGTACATCGACGGTCCGTCAACAGAAAGGCGGTGGACAGGTGTCCCATTTGTTATATATTGATTTGTTTCGTTTTAACCTTCATTATTTCACAAACCAACCGACCCTAAATGTCCTAATACTCCTCTCAACCCTTTTCCTAATTCCCTCCACCATCCAAGTAAGATTTGAGCCCGTAAAACCCGAGACTAGTTAGAACATCATGGTAGCTTGTGTTTCTATTGTGTTGGTGGTCTTGTGACCTTAAAGAAAAGTGTTGTGGTTGATTTTTTGGACTATATAAGGTATGTTTTCCATCTAAGCTTTGATATTAAATGGTTCTTGAAGGATTTTAATAGTTTTAAGTTACGGAAATTGTGATATAAAAAGGTTACATGCGGGCATGTCGATGTGGTTGGCTTGGGATCTGATTTGAAGGAAGTTTTCAGATAAGATTACTTATGCCATCACTTGTAGTTATTTATTATGTTGTTGTTGATGTTGGTATTGATGTTTGGGCTTGATTTGGAGTTGGTTTGGAATGGAAATTATAGGGGAAATGCTGCCCGAATTCCATTAACTTAAGAACTAGTTTAACCTTGAATTATGAGTTTTCCCTTAACCTAATTATGTGGTAAATGGTCTTGAATGTAGATTTGTGAAATCAGGAAGATCGGCGTTGAGTGAGTAAGGAGACGCAAAGGTAAGGTATGTTAAGGCTGTCCCATATATTCTTTTGGTATGATCCTTATCATATGAACGAAAGAAGTAAGCAAGCGAGTTCCAAAGACTACTCCTAGATGGTATAGGATTCATTGTATCATTGACTTCATGTGTGTCACACCCCAATCCTGATAGGGCATGACGGGCACCCGACTCTCATCAAAGTCGAGCGAACCCTCAGACATTCGCTCTATCAAAACCTGTCTTTTCAAAAACTTTTAAGAACATAAAACTTTTCCAAAAAGAAATCATTATCTTTATAACGATTATGAAAACTTTCAATCAAATAAGTACTTTAAACCAATTGAAATCCTCTAAAATACATACTCTTTTAAAATCCACAAATGACTCAATTGACATCACTTTGTCGACATCTCGACAAACATACCGCAGGACACTGTCAGCAGAAGTCTCTAAGAAGTAAACTGAACATTAAGAGTCAGGACAGGGCCCTGACATACCCTTAATCATACATATCTATACATGACTCAGCACAGCTCTAGAATGAGGTGGAACTTGCCAATCCCAGCTAACGTCCAAGCATCTTAGCTATACACTTAACCTGCCAAACAATCTGGGGCTGCGGGCATGAACGCAGCGTCCCCAGGCAAAAAGACGTCAATACGGATAATGTACTGAGTATGTGAGGTGGTAACAAATCATAATCATAATTTGACTTAGGAGAGAAGAAATCACAATCTAACTCAATACCTGCAGCCTTTGCTGGAAAAAATATAAATGTGCACACGAGGTCTCAAAACAATCTTAAAGTAAATAATGCAATCCAAAACATATGTCACTTCCGACATGTTAACAGAATAGTCCCTTCGGACATCCGCTTCCGGCTAGTATCACAATAATCCCTTCGGACGACCGCTTCCGGCATAATAATGATGGCCCCTTCGGGCAACCGCTTCCGGCTTAGCTAGGGTGGCCCCTTCGAGCAGCCGCTTCCGGCTTAATATCACCCTCATATCAACACAAAATAAACCCACAAATAACAATTTCAATTCAAGTCATAAGTCACTAATCAATTCATAACAATCCAGTTATTAGCCTTAGTCTTTCATAAGAAGTTATCAAATTTGTATCTCACTAGACTTATGAGGACATACTTCCAGGTTTGAGGGTAGAATTGTTATGAAATTCTTACTACTTATATTCTACTCAATTCATCTTATTGCCCTACCCAAAGAATAAATGATCATATCAATACAAAGGGATGATACTATGGAATGTAAACAGAAATCGTAAATGAAATGAAGTAGTGAAATCTCGCACCCCCTTCGGAGTGGTTTTGAAAATCAAACTTTATGTTTCCTTTAGTATAAAACTCGTTTCTTCGAAATCATTAGTAAAACCATATACACAACTCAACTTGGCACCTTATGGGTGTTCCCTTTGGAACAGAATAGGAGTACAATATCAATAAGCCATCACAAAAAACATTTAGACCTTACTCGTCTAAGAATGGAATCATATGGAGTACATATAGAATGAATAACAACAAGAATCATGCCAAAGGAAGAAAGGTTTGCTTTACATACCTAGAAGCTTACTTTTCACTTTCCAACTTACTTCTTGTCTTGCAATCTACGTAAGGTCATTCATAGTCTCGTAATCTTATTTTCCAAGAACTGTTCTTCATCCGCCTTACTACACTACGAAGGATCTCCGATCCGCTTAAAGTAGCAAGAAACGTTGCTGCTTGACAAGGCTTTCACGTTACCATTTTGGCTTGGAACAAGCCAAAGTTGCTGCCCACCTCTAACTTCCTCTAGACTAAGGCAAGAAGAATTACATTTATATTCTCTACATATCTTGTACTTTGAAGCTGCACTCAAAGATATACATATATATATATATATATATATATATATATATATATATGTCTCAAACCAAAATAAAATGACAATGTTTGCAACATTTAGTGGTTAATGGGTGTTGACACCCAATTTTGGCCCTCTGTATTTAAAAATTAACTTCTTTAGGCTTCCTAGTCATTAAATAGCACAAAATACTGTTTTTATACATTTTTTAACTTTAATATAATTTATTAATGATTGTCCTTATTTTCAAATAATAGGAATTTTTATCAATTTATTTTCATTTTAAATAACTATTTTGTTACAGTCGTTTGTATATAAACAACATGCTAATACAGTTTTACTTCAATTAATTAGCAGGTCTCCTTAATTCAAATCACATTTTTTACTTTATTCACGAAATTACCATAAATATATTTTTATACTTTATTATTTTAGTTACAGTCTATTATTACATGAAAGTCGGAGGAACTAATTTTAAACACAGATAAGATTTAGCACATGGTTTTGTGAAGCCCATGGTTTTGGCACATGGGTTTGGAAAAAGAGTGATTTACCTTTGCCTATATAAAGGAGGACTTCCCCTCTCATTTTTCTCATCACTTGCACACTACCTTACACACATTTTTCTTCTCTCTACACTCTCTAGATTTTCTTTCTATAGGAAGACTAGCAAGGCTAACACTTTCTTCTTCTTTCTACATATATATATATATTTTTTTTTTCTTTATATTTCATTCATACATCGCTTCTTTACTTATTCATATATATTGTCTTTACATTTATTTGTTTTCATTGTCTTTATATTTTTTTTATATATATATTGCCTGTATATTTATTAATCTATATTATTTTTGCATTTATTTATATACATTGTGTCTTTAAATTTCTTCATATATTATTTCTATATTTTTGTATTCTCTATACATTTTTCTTTATATTTTACATACATTTTCCTTACACTCGCCACACTTTTCCTTTATATTATCTTACATCTATCTATTCTTTTATATATTTTTTATACACATACGTTATATACTTATACATATACATATTTATATTACTTAACTACTAAGAAAAGAAGGCAGAAACTTTTCATTAAAAGGAATGCACTTATTGTCTCTACATCTTTTATGCATTATCTTTATATTTTGATATATTGTCTCTACAACTTTATTTATTTTCAATACATGTATACATTGTCAAGTATTTTCTTTACACTTTTGTCAATACCATCACACTACATGCCTATTTTGTTTCTATATATTTTGTTATTTACATTTACTCTACATTGGCTATTCATTATATTTATATTTACCTATATTTTCATTTGTATTCTTATGTTCTTTTTACGTACATTATTCACCTATACATTTGTTACATTAAATACACTACAGTAATCCTAAGGTCAAATCAAGTTTCATCATTCTTTTGTCAAATCACTTTTTCAAAAAACTTTATGTCAAATCATCTTTTCAATAACTTTTTGTCAAACTACTTTTTCAAGGACTTTGGTCACATTACTTTTTCAAAGAATCTTTATCAAATCACTTTTTAAAGACTTTATGTCACATACTTTACTTTTTGACATTTTTCAAATTATTTTAACTAATACTTTTTCTTTCATCTTGTAATTTAATACAAATACTATACTTTTGACCGATGAAGAAATTTCCGTCGATTTCCAAGGCCTACCCTGTACAAAAGATGGGTTTTTATGTTAAGTTTATTCATTATTTCTTTAATTCATTCTATAGTTATTTATTCTCTTACTAACACTTTCACTAAGTGTTTATACAGGTACCCGGAGACACATCCCGAAGACGACACTCGGAAATAACCCGAAGACTTCATCGAATCCTTTTTTGTATTTACTTTCGCGCATTATTTAAAATTTTACAAAACATAAACTCGGAGTAGTGAAAACTTCACTTTAATGTTGGGCGGGGATATTTAATTACTTGTCACTTATATGTTTAATTTAAAGTTCGTTATTCGCTTTAGGCAAAACTTAGGCCGTCTACATTTTCATAAATTGATTAGATTGACTCGATAAAAATACGTTGTTAATTAAATTGACACTTTTGGCGTTTAGGAAAAAATACTAATCCATCCTTTATTTTATATTCTTTATAAACTTTTAATACAACACACATTTTATATTTGTTCGTATACACTAATACATATTTTAGTTAAGTTAAATCTACATTTTTGACGCTAGGTGAATACTAGGATGTCCATTTATAAATCTTTTATTCTTTAAATGAATTATATCTTTTTCACTCATTTTTTTATACAAAATTCCTTATACTTATTTTTAACCAAATTTTTTTTACTATCCTTTTGTTCCTTATTCTTTTGATAGGATATTCATTAAATGAACACTCTTTTTAACTAAACTGTAGAAACAAGTAAAATCAACTTCACTTTTATTAAAGATTTTATTATATAAGATCTTTACACCAATGAATACTCGTGAATTCCTTTTACTTTCTTTATTCACAGATATACCTAGTTATACAAGTCTTTATACATTTTGTGTTTGATATACACTCTTTTATACTTGAAATACATTCTTTATATGTTTAATATATATCCATTCTTTTAATATACATAGACACACATTCTTTATATACTCGATATACCTATTTTACATAATCTCATACATTTTATACATCTTTTATTCAGTTGTATACATTCTTTACACCAACTGATATACCTTTCGTGCCAATAGATATACACTTATTTTACTAACAAATACACTACCATAGGAACGAGGTATGTTTTCTTTACAGTCCTTTGTACATTCATATTGATATACATTCTTTATAAATTCTTGATACTTGATATAAATACTTTTTTTTACACTGTATACACTAAGCATATTATCACCTAATGTAACTTTCCATGAAATCACAACATTTTGAAAATAGGTAATAATAATGATAAACAGATAAATAATCCCCCTCTTGTGTTCAGTTAAATTAAGTTTAAGAACTGTCTTCAGACAGGCTCTGAGGGATGCTTAATACCTTCCCCTCGGGGTAAATAAAACCCTTATCTAGAATCTCATAGGTTTTGTGGACTAAAAATAGAGTAGACACACAAATACATATAGGTTTCCTGTTTTTCCTTAAAAATAAGGTGGCGACTCTAACCCTCTTAAAACCAGTTAGAAGAAATGGGAAGTTGTAAACTATCTTGGACCAGTTCAAAATAAAGCGTAACAGAATGGCGACTCTGCTGGGGACTACCTAGGTTTTGACCTTAACAGACATAGTTTAAGTGAGCACTTGAGGGATAAGTGATTATTTATCTGTTTTTATTATTATTACTTGTAATATATATCGTGAACTGCTACAATATTACCTTTGAAAGGACGCGAGCAAAGCCAAAGTTGTGTTCCTTATTTATTTGAAGACATTACATGTTACTGCTTTCTTTATATTGTCCTCGCACTTTCAATTGAGTCTTTGGTCGTACACATACACACATTGTACACACGAGTTGTGCTTTGCGCTCCTCCGAACCTTCTTCAAACTCCTTTGTTTTAGATATTGGTGGGCTAGTCGTACTACTTTCCATCTCGCAGTTGTCCGAATATTCTTTATCAGCTTAGGTGAATCTACTCTTAAAATTCTTAGGTCGTTGTACATATAATTTTGATAACTGCTCTAGCCGGATTAATTTCATTCTTTATTTGTCACACATTCTTATTTTCTACATGCTCTTTACCTATTACATATTCTTTATTTGTTTCACATACTGTAATCATTAGACATTCTTTAGTTGTACATATATACTAGACATACCTTCTTCCGCCTCGTCTGCTTTATCAGACAATTTTGGTTGACTTGTGTTGAGCTTGCAACCTTTCCAAACCCTCACACCCATTTTTTGGTCTTTATGACCACCATCACAGCCACATTATTTTTCATACCCATTTCCGGTCTTTGTACCATTGTTTTGACTTTACCATTCTTTTTTTAATATAAAATGGCCTTGTACATTCTTTATCTCTCTGGAACACACTTTTTCCAGATTCGAACTCTTGTACATAGCCTCACTTTTGTTCAATACAACCACCAATTCATAGAAATTACATACAACACCGTATCTGCCCGAACTATGCCTGACCTGATTCTTGTCCTGGCAAGATACGTAGGCAACCCTACATAAGGGCTCGATCTCCCCACTGTTTCAAAATAATTCACCGGAATAAAAAACTGGGTCAATTATTTTGAAGCAGTTCAAAGATGCTCTCCAAAAAGGATTCTAAGAGCGTCAATCAACCCCTTGAAATCCAAAACCCAACAATGCTAATACCATCCTTACCCCAACCATCACTCGGCTTTGGTCCCAAACTCTAGGATATAAGCTTTTCTTCTTCTCCCAAGCATAGCAGGCCAAGGAACTTTGGCTTGTCGGTGTTTATTTTTCAACCCCAAGGGTTCAACACATGTAAATTCTCCCCTTTCCGCCCCCCCCCCCCCCCTCACTATACAATAATCGTGCCAGCTGACAAGGAGTAATGTCAAAGCTCCGCAAACAGATTGCTACCCAATCATTGCAATCTTACCGATAGGCGCGGAGTATTTTTAGAAACTCCGTAAAGGTCTGCATCCCCTCTTATCACCTTGCCAGCGGACGCAGATTCTTTTTAAAGCTCCGCTGACCTTGACATTTCCTCATAGCCAACCATGCCAATGGATGCAGAGTACTGTCAAAGCTCTGCCAAGGTCCAACCGTCTCCTCCATAACAATTTTGTCAGTGTACTGGAGTAATGTCAAGGCTCCATCTACGGTTGACATCCTTCTTCTCGGTAGCCTGGCCATAGTATTGTCCAAGTTCTGAGCGTATGATTGGTCCTTTCCTGGATAATTTTCAAAGCCCTGTGCCTACGATGGACACACTCTTCTGCTGTCTGTCAGAGTACTTGCAAAACTCCGCCTTCAATCGGCACCTCTTCTTATATCTTATCTGCAAGAACTACGCACACTTGATTCTCTTCTTTGATGAGATACGTAGGCAGCCCTTTTGGGTTCGGTATTCATTATCCAAAATATCAAAGAAAAAACAATTCTGGAAACAATTTCAAAATCATAAAAAAAAAAAAACTTTGTTCTTACCTCTCTGAACGAACTACGTGCACCTGATTCTCATCAAAGATGAGATATGTAGGCAACCCTTCTTGGGTTCGGTACCCATTATTCAAAATATACAAAAATATTTTTTAGATTAATATATTTGACTTGGTTGGTACCAACACAGTTAGGAAATAAACAAGTAATAATCGATATGATGCAGAGGACTGACTTCGTGGTAAACCATAGATTCGTTTGGTACCTCTCGTTCACACCTTAAGTGACACTTGAAAAATTCTCTTGCATGCTTTTAAGACAAGAACAAAACCAACCTCATTGTTTCATGTGCATTGTGTGGTGAGCTTTAGATAACATTCAATTGCATTGCATTGTGATCTAGAATTTGGCCTGAATGTCTATTAAGGCGAAATTATGAGTAATACTTGGTACAGGAAAGGATCGTAGTCCTTCTTTGACCCATTTGAGCCTTTCTAGCCTACCAAATGATATTATCGCTAGCATTCCCCCTTTGAGCCTAAAGCCTTTTCTTTGACAACCACATCATAAGCCTATACCATTTCTGCGTGCTTACATGCACTATCCCTCTCTTGGACCAACCTCCCTGAGCGCACTAGTAACGTGCAACCGCGGATAGAGATCCAAGCTGAAGCTTCCAGAAAAAAAAAAGATTCAACAGTCCCAGAAAAATAAAGACGAAGAACGACCTCCAAAGCAAGAAGGAGCCCACAAAAAAATCAGTCATTCGGGATCACGGATATACAATCCGTTATTCCTTTTATTTTTTACACTCCGGCATACAACCCGAAATTAGCATCAAGACTTCAGGCATACAACCCAGGTCAATTCTCTTAATCCTCACAGAGTCTCGGGCATACAACCCCGAACTCTAAAAACAAAGAAAAAAAAGAAACAAAGCTCCAACTTGCAAAAGAAATCGCACAAGTACAAAAGAAAGGGACAACAAAACGAAGCAGATCAGCGTCAGAGCACACAAATACCAAGCACAGACATAGTGCGATGCTTAGGGAAGGATTTGTCCATCATTACCCAAATGATATCCTACCTTTTTCGCAAGCTTACAATACAAACCCATAACAAGCCCTACGTGATCCTATGCCAAGGGTTCTCACATTAGTGGATACTTACATGACGGCCAAGCTTATGGTATCACAATTGCATAAGTATGAGTGTACTTCTCTAGACGTCCCAAAGTTATAAAAATACTGAATATGTGTTAAAAAGGGACTTTATTTCTAGTGAGGGCACTTGAAACATGAGGATAGGTATAGTTCGAAACCTTTGCATGAAGCAAGACGAACAAATCTTGTCGATACTTAGGTATGTCTGAGATACCACTTGAAGCTATAGGAATTATCCCGAAGTCAATCTCGGTTAGCTGAAAAGAAATTGATGAAATTCTTATGCACAAAACTAATTGTTGGTACTAAAGTCAAGACACGATTCTCTTCACTTCTTCATTTTCCAATATTCTTTAGAACAAAAGCAACGAAAAATGCATCGAAAAAAAAAAATTATTATAGGCGCCCACCATCTAATGCGGGTATTTTAATTTCAGTCAGGCGCTCACCTCATAATGCGGGTATTTTATTTTATGTTAGGCGCCCACCTTCTAATGCGGGTATTTTAATTTCAGTTAGGCGCCCACCTTCCAATGCGGGTATTTTAATTTATATCAGGCACTCACCTTCTAATGCGGGTATTTTAATTTCAGTCAAGGCACCCACCTTCTAATGCGGGAATTTTAATTTCAGACAGGCACCCATCTTCTAATGCGTGTATTTTACTTTCTGTTCAGGCGCCCACCTCATAATGCGGGTATTTTAATTTATGTTAGGAGCCCACCTTCAAATGCGGGTTTTTCATTTCAGTCAGGCGCCTACCTCATAATACGGGTATTTTAATTTATGTTAGGCGCCCACCTTCTAATGCGGGTATTTTAATTTCAGTCAGGCGCCCACTTTCCAATGCGGGTATTTTAATTTCAGTCAGACGCCCACCTTCCAATTTGGGTATTTTAATTTATGTTAGGCGCCCACCTTGTAATGCAGATATTTTAATTTCAGTCAGGCGCCCACCTTCCAATGCGGGTATTTTAATTTCAGTTCAGGCACCCACCTTCTAATGCGGGTATTCCATTCAAAGCTCTGGCACACAAACCAGAGTATGCATCAGGATCTCAACACACAACACGAGATATCATTTCATTCCAAGGCTCCAGCACACAAGCCGAAGTATGCATCAAGGTCCTTATACACTATCCAGGACCCCTCTCCATTTAAAGCTTCAGCACACAACCCGAAGTTTCATCAGGATCCCGACACACAACTCCGTAGTCCATTTCAATCTATGGCTCAGAGTTTGGTTGCCCCTATAGCAATAAATCATTTTCCCGAACTACAATCGGTCTGACTCCCATCTCAGGGATATGTAGGTAGATCGAATTTGAGCACGACCGTTCTTCGTCCTACACTTGCTAGGACCATTCTAACAACATTGGGGCAAAATTTTGATTGGACGATCAAAATTTGCCACAACATCCATTAGGTACCACCTTTCCAACTACATTGACCTGATTCTCGTGATGGACGAGATATGTAGGAAAGTCTATGCAGAGTTCGGTCACATCGAGGCGAGAATCATTCTTACCCCAGCAAGTATACAATCTTGCACCCTCCCAACGTCTCATAGCTCGGCACTGGGGCAATTTTAGAAGCGATGACATAGGTACGTGAATGTTTTTCGGCCCTAAACAATCCTTCCCTTTTTATCATTTATCTTTTTATCACAACCCCGCCAACGAAAGGAGAGTATTGTCAAAGCTCTGCTAACATCTGGATACTTTCTCTGTAAATAACATTTTAACAATCCCTTGCCGAGCCAAAATTGTCTACACGTCAACGTCTTCGTCCGAACACTCTTTCATCATCTTCGGTCGAAGAGGGACAAGCTGTTGACACCTAATTTTGGCCCTCTGTATTTAAAAATTAACTTCTTTAGGCTTCCTAGTCATTAAATAGCACAAAATATTATTTTTATACATTTTTTAACTTTAATATAATTTATTGATGATTGTCCATATTTTTAAATAATAGGAATTTTTATCAATTTATTTTCATTTTAAATAACTATTTTGTTACAGTCGTTTGTATATAAACAACATGCTAATACAGATTTACTTCAATTAATTAACAGGTCTCCTTAATTCAAATCACATTTTTTACTTTATTCACGAATTTACCTTAAATATATTTTTATACTTTATTATTTTAGTTACAGTCTATTATTACATGGAAGTTGGAGGAAATAATTTTAAACACAGATAAAATTTAGCACATAGTTTTGTGAAGCCTATGATTTTGGCACATGAGTTTGGATAAAAAGTGGTTTACCTTTGCCTATATAAAGGAGGACTTCCCCTCTCATTTTTCTCATATCACTTGCACACTACCTCACACACATTTTTCTTCTCTCTACACTCTCTAGATTTTCTTTCTATAGGAAGACTAGCAAGGCTAGCACTTTCTTCCGCTTTCTATATATATATATATATATATATATATATATATATATATATATTCATACATCGTTTCTTTACTTATTCATAATATATTGTCTTTACATTTATTTGCTTGCATTGTCTTTATATACATTGCCTGTATATTTATTAATCTATATTCTTTTTACATTTATTTATATACATTGTGTCTTTAAATTTCTTCATATATTGTTTCTATATTTTTGGATTCTCTATACATTTTTCTTTACATTTTACATACATTTTCCTTACACTCGCCACACTTTTCCTTTATATTATCTTACATCTATCTATTCTTTTATATATTTTTTATACACATACGTTATATACATATACATGTACATATTTACATTACTCAACTACTAAGAAAAGAAGGGAGAAACTTTTCATTAAAAGGAATGCACTTATTGTCTCTACATTATTTATGCATTATCTTTATATTTTGCTATATTGTCTCTACAACTTTATTTATTTTCAATACATGTATACATTGTCAAGTATTTTCTTTACACTTTTGTCAATACCATCACACTACATGCCTATTTTGTTTTCTATATATTTTGCTATTTACATTTACTCTACATTGGCTATACATTATATTTATATTTACCTATATTTTCATTTGTATTCTTATGTTCTTTTTACGTACATTATTCACCTATACATTTGTTACATTAAATACACTACACTAATCCTAGGGTCAAATCAAGTTTCATCATTCTTTTGTCAAATAACTTTTCAAAAAACTTTATGTCAAATCATCTTTTCAATAACTTTTTGTCAAACTACTTTTTCAAGGACTTTGGTCACATTACTTTTTCAAAGAATCTTTATCAAATCACTTTTTAAAGACTTTATGTCACATACCTTACTTTTTGACATTTTTCAAATTATTTTAACTAATACTTTTTCTTTCATCTTGTAATTTAATACAAATACTACACTTTTGGCCGATGAAGAAATTTCCGTCGATTTCCAAGGCCTCCCCTGTACAAAAGATGGGTTTTGATGTTAAGTTTATTCATTATTTCTTTAATTCACTCTATAGTTATTTATTCTCTTACTAACACTTTCAATAAGTGTTTATACAGGTACCCGGAGACACAGCCCGAAGACGACACTCGGAAGGAACCCAAAGACTTCATTGAATCCTTGTTTGTATTTACTTTCGCGCGTTATTTAAAATTTTACAAAACATAAACTCGGAGTAGTGAAAACTTCACTTTAATGTTGGGCGGGGATATTTAATTACTTGTCACTTATATGTTTAATTTAAAGTTCGTTATTCGCTTTAGGCAAAACTTAGGCCGTCTACACTTTCATAAATTGATTAGATTGACTCGATAAAAATACTTTGTTAATTAAATTCACACTTTTGGCGTTTAGGAAAAAATACTAGTCCATCCTTTATTTTATATTCTTTATACACTTTTAATACAACACACATTTTATATTTGTTCGTATACACTAATACATATTCTAGTTAAGTTAAATCTACATTTTTGACGCTAGGTAAATACTAGGCCGTCAATTTATAAATCTTTTATTCTTTAAATGCATTATATCTTTTTCACTCATTTTTTTATACAAAATTCCTTATAATTATTTTTAACCAAAAGTTTTTTTTACTATCCTTTTGTTCCTTATTCTTTTGATAGGATATTCATTAAATGAACACTCTTTTTAACTAAACTGTAGAAACAAGTAAAATCAACTTCACTTTTCTTAAAATTTTTATTATATAAGCTCTTTACACCAATGAATACTCGTGAATTCCTTTTACTTGCTTTATTCACTGATATACCTAGTTATACAATTCTTTATACATTTTATGTTTGATATACACTCTTTTATACTTGAAATACATTCTTTATATGTTTAATATACATCCATTCTTTTAATATACATAGACACACATTCTTTATATACTCGATATACCTATTTTACATAATCTCATACATTTTATACATCGTTTATACGTTGTATACATTCTTTACACCAACTGATATACCTTTCGTGCCAATAGATATACACTTATTTTACTAACAAATACACTACCATACGAACGAGGTATGTTTTCTTTACACTCCTTTGTACATTCATATTGATATACATCCTTTATAAATTCATGATACTTGATATAAATACTTTTTTTTACATTGTATACACTAAGCATATTATCACCTAGTGTAGCTTTCCATGAAATCACAACATTTTGAAAATAGGTAATAATAATGATAAACAGATAAATAATCCCCCTCTAGTGTTCAGTTAAACTAAGTTTAAGGACTGTCTTCGGACAGGCTCTGAGGGATGCTTAATACCTTCCCCTCGAGGTAAATAAAACTCTTATCTAGAATCTCATAGGTTTCGTGGACTAAAAATGGAGTAGACAAACAAATACATATAGGTTTCCTGTTTTTTCTTAAAAATAAAGTGGCGAGTCTAACCCTTTTAGAACTAGTTAGAAGAACCAAGAAGTTGTAAACTATCTTGGACCCGTTCAAAATAGGGCATAACAATGGGGTCCACTTTATTCTTACTTTTCATGAAAGAATTTCTTATCTTAAAAGATATCCCTCCACCTACAAGCTTAGTCATTTAGCTGCACTTGCTACAAAGCCACGTGGAAATGTTATTACTTCCATAACATTCATCCTTCATCCAATAATACCAAAATTAATTCCTTACTCTCCCACATTATTACAATAATTAACCAATTACACACATAATTAATTTCATGATCTCAATTTACTTAAATAGTAGTCATTTTTAGCACACCTCATATACTCATTATTGTGATCATGAGATATAGCACTAGTCCATACTCTATTTATGCACACGGCAAATATTATTCCTAATCACCGTCATCATACTTGTTAAGTCCTAAACCATTTCAGGACCTCTTCATTTTACACACCGAGCTCTTTATTGATTTTCATGCTTGAATATGACCAATCCTCCGGCTCGGGTAAATTTGTTCATGTTGGACGGTTTAATTTTCTAGTCCAAAAATATGGAATGTAACATCCTTCCCCCTTTTAGAACATTCGTCCTCGAATGTTAAACTAGTCTATAGAGTCTTATAAAATTTCGGCAGAGTTTCCTCTATATTTCTTACTATCCAAAACCTGCACGCAACAAATACCAACAATACCTCACAGGGCTAATATATATATACGACATATATCAGCCACACAGGGCTCCCAATTTCAAGTAAAAGTACAAAGATGTCGAAACTTACCTCATATATCACACCTCGAGATGTACCTGATCTTTTAGTGATTTTCCCTATTATACCTTCCTATTTACTTTCCCTTTAATTCTTCAACTTGACATTTCAATCATACCTCAATATTCTTACCTTACCCGACATATATCTTTTGTAGCATTGCTTACCTTTGTACTGATTCATTCAATTTGTTTAGTTCACAAACTTATAACAGAACTTATCATCAAGAGATACATTTAATCAATTCCTCTGTTGTACGAATACTGACTTACCTCTATGACAACCAATCCATTATCATATAAATACATATTCTGATAACGTAGCCTCAATGAAGTGACTTACCTCTGTAACTTTCAATATCATCAATCACTTTCTTCTGTTGATACCGTCCTTCTGCTGAAATCAAGGGTTAGTATAAGGAATCTCATTTCTTATAGCTGGCTCTATCGCACGATCTTAAATATAAAAGAAAAGTAACCATCCTAAATGCCCTGTAGCCTCTTGTTTATAACTGTGGCGCGCAACAGACCATCAACAAGACTCTACTAGACACGACTTTGCAGACAATCCTTAGGACGAACTGCTCTGATACCACTTTGTCACACCCCAATCCTGATAGGGCATGACGGGCACCCGACTCTCATCAGAGTTGAATGAACCCTCAGACATTCGCTCTATCAAAACCTGTCTTTTCAAAAACTTTTAAGAACATAAGACTTTTCCAAATAGAAATCATTATCTTTATAACGATTATGAAAACTTTCAATCAAATAAGTACTTTAAACCAATTGAAATCCTCTAAAATACATACTCTTTTAAAATCCACAAATGACTCAATTGACATCACTTTGTCGACATCTCGACAAACATACCACAGGACACTGTCAGCAGAAGTCTCTAACAAGTAAACTGAACATTATGAGTCAGGATAGGGCCTTGACATACCCATAGTCATACATATCTATACAAGACTCAGCACAACTCCAGAATGAGGTTGAACTTGCCAATCCCAGCTGACGTCCAAGCATCTTAGCTATACACTTAACCTGCCAAACAATCTGGGGCTGCGGTCATGAACGCAGCATCCCCAGGGAAAAGGACGTCAGTACGGACAATGTACTGAGTATGTAAGGTGGTAACAAATCATAATCATAATTTGACTTAGGAGAGAAGAAATCACAATCTAACTCAATACCTGCAGCCTTTGCTGGAAGAAACATAAATGTGCATACGAGGTCTCAAAACAATCTTTAAGTAAATAATGCAATCCAAAACATATGCCGCTTCCGACATGTTAACAGAATAGTCCCTTCGGACAGCCGCTTCCGGCTAGTATCACAATATTCCCTATGAACGACCGCTTCTGGCATAATAATTATGGCCCCTTCGGGCAGCCGCTTCCGGCTTAGCTAGGGTGGCCCCTTCGGGCAGTCGCTTCCGGCTTAATATTACCCTCATATCAACACAAACTCAATCCACAAATATCAAATTCAATTCAAGTCATAAGTCACTAATCGATTCATCACAATCCAGTTATTAGCCTTAGTCTTTCATAAGAAGTTATCAAATTTATATCTCACTATACTTTGGAGGACATACTTCCAGGTTTGAGGGTAGAATTGTTATGAAATTCTTACTACTTATATTCTACTCAATTCATCTTATTGCCCTACCCAAAGAATAAATGATCATATCAATACAAAGGGATGATACTATGGAATGTAAACAGAAATCGTAAATGAAATGAAGTAGTGAAATCTCGCACCCCCTTCGGAGTGGTTTGAAAATCAAACTTTATGTTTCCTTTAGTATAAAACTCGTTTCTTTGAAATCATTAGTAAAACCATATACACAACTCAACTTGGCACCTTATGGGTGTTCCCTTTGGAACAGAATAGGAGTACAATATCAATAAGTCATCACAAGAAACATTTAGACCTTACTGATCTAAGAATGGAATCATATGGAGTACATATAGAATGAATAACAACAAGAATCATGCCAAAGGAAGAAAGGTTTGCCTTACATACCTGGAAGCTTACTTTTCACTTTTCAACTTACTTCTTGTCTTGCAATCTATGTAAGGTCATTCATAGTCTCGTAATCTTATTTTCCAAGAACCGATCTTCATCCGCCTTACTACACAACGAAGGATCTCTGATCCGCTTGAAGTAGCAAGAAACGTTGTTGCTTAACAAGGCTTTCACGTTACCGTTTTGGCTTGGAACAAGCCAAAGTTGCTGCCTATCTCTATCTTCCTCTAAACTAAGCCAAGAAGAATTACATTTATATTCTCTACATATCTTGAACGTTGAAGCTGCACTCATAGATATACATATATATATGTCTCAAACAAAAATAAAATGACAATGTTTACAACATTTAGTGGTTAATGGGGTCCACTTTATTCTTACTTTTCATGAAAGAATTTCTTATCTTAAAAGATATCCCTCCACCTACAAGCTTAGTCATTTAGCTGCACTTGCTACAAAGCCACGTGGAAATGTTATTACTTTCATAACTGTCACACCCTAATCTTGATCTGGGTGTGATGGGCACCCGACCCTTACTTAGGGCCGAGCGAAGCCTCAGACTCTTAGTGCACACATAATCTTCTTAGACTTTTTAAATCAAATAAAGATGGAATACATGGTACATTTTGTTTTTCAGAAACATTCTTTTTATCATTCTCAAATCCAACAAAATCTGTAATCACATGGAATTTATATCATAACACAAAATGACACATCGGCTGATGGAGCCGCTTACAGACTGACTTCCAATACCCACGACTCTGTCTGCAAAGTCTCTAACATCAATCCAGAAATCAGAACATACATATACTCTGACTCGGCAACACTCCAGAACAAAATGGAGCCCGCCAATCCTGCTGAAACATCTTTCTGACGAATCTTCTACTCATTTGTATGTACCTGCGTGGCATGAAATGCAGCCCCCGAAGAAAGGGGGTCAGTACGGAAAATGTACTGAGCATGTAAGGCAGAGATCACAGAAAAGGGGCAGAACTGATAGTAAGAATACATGTACAATGTCCAGAATATCAAAATTCTTGCCTTTAAAACATAAATCATGCATATAGTTATCACATACCATACCCGGCCTGTTATGGGACTCGGTAGATAAAATCATGTCATCATACTTTCATATCATGATGCATGCATATACATATACACATATATATATATACCGTACCCAGCCCTCTAGTGAGGGACTCGGTGAATGAAGTCATACCGTACCCGGCCCATTAAGGGACTCGGTAGATAGAATCATGCACGTGCACATCATATATCATACACATACCGTACCCGGCCCTCTAGTGAGGGACTCGGTGAATCAAATCATCATATGCCGCCCTGGCCGCCATAACACATCATCATCATCATCATATCATCATATACATATACCGTACCCGGCCCATTAAGGGACTCGGTGAACAATGCAGATGAGTGCGCACGATAACATACCCGACCCGGGACTCGGTGAATAGACATATTGAGCTTGCACGAACAGAGTAGTGAGAAACCATATGCACACAAATCAAGACTCGATAGGTAAGTAAATAAACTGACACTTGAGGTTCGTAAACACGTTTCGAGTCAATCGGAGTTCGTATGAAAAAGTTATGGACGTTTTAGTACAGAACTTTTTTTTTCAAACGTTTCAGAAGCCATTTTTGGAAAATCAAAGCAACAATCATGTTAAGTACCTTTCGAATATCATTATGGATCAAATCAATATGCCGACATCATATATCATAGATACATATAACAGATTCATGCATGCATACTCATAGAACATCAAACAGTGTATTGCTGCGGAACGTGCAGCCCGATCCATACAATATATTGCTGCGGAACGTGCAGCCCGATCCATAAATATATTGCTGCGGAACGTGCAGCCCGATCCATAACTATATTATATTACTGCGGAGGAACGTTCGGCCCGATCCAAGACTCTATGCAAAAGTTAGAAACATTAATACTTACAGAACCATTTTAAGGACATGAACTCTTATACCTGGCTCGTTATCCAATCAGGCCATGACCTCAACCATACTAAGTATGCTCATATCAATAGGAAAATAAGAATCGTAGACACGTTCAGAAGCATATCCATTAGAACTTTGCAAACCATGGATACGTATCAAAGCCATATGAAACAGCTTATCGAAATCAAGAACGTTAGCCATCTTAGTGGCTCTAAGAATAGGAATCTCTTTGAAATCATACATATACACCATATACTCGTTTCATAGGGATCATGCCAAAAGAAAGAAAGGGTAAGCCTTACATACCTGTGCCACGCCTTATTAGCTACGCTTATTTGTCCCAAACTTGCTTGTCTAGATTCAAGAAGATTTTACACAATCATTAGACTCATCGACATATACTTGTCTTAGTATTCCAAATGAGTTCACTTATATTCTACCGAAATTTCGGCAGCATTTCCCCTGTAAACACATCATCCCCGAGAATCTAACTCGGCCAATTTATCAACAACAAACCCGAGAGTGCAACTCGGCCAAATTATCAATAGCAATACCAACAATCATATATTCGAACTTCAACAATTATTTCAAAATACGTTCTAACATTAACAATTCTTTCTACACAATCCGACAGCATTCCATTTTTACTCAATTCAATCACATGAAATCAAGCCAACATCAATGCTTACACATGAAATCAAGCTAACATCAATGCTTACACATTCAAATACTTGCCCAAGACCTTACAAACACAATTCAAGAATACTTCAAACAAGTCATACAATATTCAAAACAATCTAGCCAATATCCTATTTCACCCGAAACCTTCCAAAAGCAACAAGAACTATAACAACACACTTCCTTCTTTCAAATTCAATTACAACAACCCAACTTACAATCTTCCAAACACATGTCTCATTTCCAATATTCATGAATTATATTTACAACATACACATTAGCAACTCTATTCTTATAATTATAAGGAACCATACTAATGTCACATTAACTTCTTCCATAATCCACAAACGATTACAACTTCATTTTCAACCATTAAATCCTCATTTTACATCATAGAATCCACAACACAACAACAATCAAATTACTAAATAAAATCAATTCATTTGTTCTACACAATACAACTACATTCGGCCACAATATCAACCCACACGGCTACAACATAGCATCCACACTTTCATGAATTTCATCCATTTCTTCACTCTACAACACATACAAACCACCCACGACATATAAAATAAGATGAAACCTTACCTTTTTCACTTAGTTCTTCAACTTTGCTAGAATTATGCCTTGTAAGAATGAATGGTTTTATTGCTCCAACAACCACTCCATGTTAATTAGGGCCTTCAACTTGCTTGGAACACTAGGAGAAAACAAGTTTTCTTGATGAATTTCCATGGCACTAAATTTTCTTGCCATGGCCGAACCTAGCTCCTCTTCTTTCTTTTTTTCTAAGCTTCTTGAATCTTCCCAAATGTTGAAGATGAATAAGATGATATACTTATCATCTTTTGGGCCATTTATTTTAAACATCCATATGGGCCAAGGCCCACTATAACTTGGACGGCCACATGGCCATTTTATTTCAAGCCCATCTTTTTTTTTTTTTGTAATTCATGAGAAATTATTTTCCTAATTCCAAATTTGCCCTCAGCGTTCCTCATTATTTCCATGAGCCATCTTGTGAATTTCCCTTTTTACCCTTAGCCTTTCTCAATATTTCCATACCAATAGTATTCGTAAATAATATTCACAAACAACTTGCACACTAAAATAGTTTTGGAAAATGGTCTTGCCTTCAACGTACCACGACTACCTCGAAATATCCGAACGTACAAAGTATGGGCTATAACATCCCCCCCCCCCTTTAGAACATTCATCCTCGAATGTTCAACTGATTTTAAGGGGTGTCATAATACCCCTTTTTATAGTTGTCCTTTTTCTTCCTACCCCTTCCAATTTACTTTATAATCGAACTTCTTAGTCTTTACATGAGTCCTCATTCTGTGTCATGGGATTTCTAATCCGCTGTGCCCACTCATGATCCTTGTGCTCCCCAGATTATCTCTTTTCTGTTATTGCTTTGTTACCACACCTTAATAGAAGCCCTGTCTTTGGTACGCAATCTTCGCTTAACTATCCATATGGCCACAGGCTGTTCCTTGCTCTCATTTGATCTACAGTATTACAGTCTCGCTTATCATGCTATAATTATCCATCGGTCTTTTGGTGTTCCCTTTTCTTCGCCCCCTGTTTCTTTACGTCTTTGTCACTATCCCTTTTAATCTTTCATTCCGAATATTTACCCAAAACATATGTACATAATGTTTCTTTGCCAATTATTATCCTTCGCAGTCCAGTCGCGCTTGTGGTGACTTATGCTCCGAATTCACCTAACTTCTTAGCTCGCAACATCTTGAGTTCTTACTACAACTTTCCCTTTATTTCCTTCTCTCACACTTCTCGACACAAGTATACTTGTTTTTGATCTCTTTGTATTGGCGCTGGTTTCACCCTTCATTATTTCTTGTTGGCTCTCCGGTGGGGGATTCCTTACAAATATGATCGAGCATCACTTCACGTCGATGATTCATATACTTTCATAGCGCATATTCTCATATTCCGTACAATTAATGGTCCATGAACTATTTTCTAGTACCCGGTGACCTCTCTTATTTCATTCACGGGCGCCGCGTTCTTTCTTTCCTTCAAAAATTTCCAGATTACCAATTGTTGATACTTTCGTCATAATCGTCGTTGCTGTCCGAAATATCTTTTGGATCTTATCATTTTCTCCCTTATTATTTGTGCACTTAGCTTGTAGACCTTTCTTGCTCTCTTTGTTACCCTTTAAAACATATCACTGTATACTTAGGTACGATGCCAGTTTGCCCGATAGGAGAGATTCAAATTATATTCTAAGCATATCATAACTCACGTTGGCATGAAGCATTCTCTTAGAGTATCTTCCATCCTTTCCCTTCATGTCGACCTCACGGTACACTCATTATCAATTCGTTTCTACTCCTTTCATGTATTCTCTTTATGTGCCAATATGTTCTAAACTCTGGCCCCGAGCTAATAAATTTCCTTTTCTGGCGCTTGAAATTGCTGTGATTCCTTTTTTAAGCCTGATATAATATGTTCTCTCCCCCCCCCCCCCACTTTATAAGGGGTTCCTTATATGTCACAATCTTCGAGTATCCTCGTCTTCCTTTCCAACTCTACGCATAACATGTCGAAAACTCCATACCATAAGTTTTTCTTTCATGTCCTATCTATATCATCAGTCTGGTCAATCATTCCCATATCCTTCCATCCATTATTAGTCCTGTCACTCATTTAGCTCACTTACTCGTAATTCCTCTTAACCATGCACTTGCATTGCAACGACGCATCCATATTTTTCGAGCATTCCGCTACTCTTATTCTTAGCACATAATCCTTACATTTTGTACCTTTTCCTTTCTTGTTGTTTGCAGCATCAACTTGAAGTTCGTGAAATATTCCACCTAAAGCACAAATCCGTCCTATTCTTAAGCCACCTTTTCAGGAAAGCTCTTCCACATCCGAGGCAACCATATTAATATAGCTGCCCATTTTATTCCTTTATATACCTTTCAAGAGCAGGAATCTTCTAACATCGTCACAAGGCTTAATCGTTCGTTTCTCTTACTTTACATTCCTTGTTGCAATCACTATTCTTTTAGCCCCACTTATTTAGAATTGGTGCCCGATCCTCGCACATTCCCTTTTTGCTCCATATTACCACACTGTATTCTTTTCACGTGCCTATCTTTGAATTTTTATCCATATAGTCTCATACCTTGCCGGTAATTTCTCTCGGGGCTTTACTCACTAAGGTTTCTTACCTTTCACCTTTTTCTGACACTTTGATCTCTTTATCTTCCATCTACAGTCTTTCCCTCTTTTCCGGATATCGTTGTGTTAAGACCTTTCCATTCTTAACCTGTAGTGAAAATAGCAGCTTATCTTATAACACTTGCACCATTTATTTTTACTGTCACTCGAGCTTCGGTATCCTTTACTCGATTGAGGCCTTCTTTACCATAGCGCCGGTTACGGGGACTCACATTTCCACTGATACAATCACATATAAGATATCATACGCATTTATATATATATATATATATATATATATATATATATATATATATATATATAATTATTATTAAATAACCCACAAAATACATCCAAACGCTACTCAAGCCTATCCAAATTTTTATAGTTGTGACGCACTCTCTGTCTCTTCACTAGTCTAGTCAGCCTCGTCCTGCGCGACCTCTTATGGTCTCCAACCACCCCGTATACTCTAGTTTCCCTTAGGTTACTTTAACTTCTCATTTATCTCTTATGTCTGGATATATAGAATTTCTTGCATACTTCCCAGGGGGTCACCCATCCTAAAATTGCTCCCACCTTAGCATGCTTAACCTCAAAACTTTGGTGGAATCCGGTGCCTTAATGCTGATATAATCGCGTCCGCTTCCTCACATGACCTTTATTACATGATCTAGAGAAAATTGAAGCCTTACAGATTCCGAGACATTTTCGTAACACGTCCCTTCTTTTACAATTACTGTTTTACCCTTTTCAATTCCCAATGTTCACCTTTCTCCTGTGAGTATGGTTACCTTTTATCCCAGATTTCCAAATTCCCGATGGTGGGGAACAGGCCTTCGTCGTCGTTACTTATAAGTACTCAGGTATCAGTATGTTCAGATTTCCACTCACCATCCGTACATAATAATCTACAGCAAAACTGTTTGTCAACTTTCTCTGAATCCTTCAACAGACCTGGTTCCTCTTATACCATTCTTTCCTTTCAAAATCTGTACACATCAAATATCAACAATGCCTCACAGAGCATACGGCTATTTATCACATTCTAGCCATCCGGAACTGCCAATTTCAAGTAACAGATCAAATATATCAATACTTACCGCAGTGACTTTCCATATCATCACTTACCTCCTTGCGTCGTATGTAAGGCCTGTATAAGGAATTTCATTTTCCTATGACTTGGCTCTATCGCACGATCTATGACAGAAAGAAGGTCAACAATCCCTAGATGCCCTGTAGCCTCCTGTTTATAAATGTGGCCCGCTTCACACCATAAACAGGACTCTACCGGACACGACTTTGCAGACAACCCCTAGGACAAACCTGCTCTGATACCACTTTGTCACACCCTAATCTTGATCAGGGTGTGATGGGCACCCGACCCTTACTTAGGGCCGAGCGAACCCTCAGACTCTTAGTGCACACATAATCTTCTTAGACTTTTTAAATCAAATAAAGATGGAATACATGGTACATTTTTTTTTCAGAAACATTCTTTTTATCATTCTCAAATCCAACAAAATCTGTAATCACATGGAATTTATATCATAACACAAAATGACACATCGGCTGATGGAGCCGCTTACAGACTGACTTCCAATACCCACGACTCTGTCTGCAAAGTCTCTAACATCAATCCAGAAATCAGAACATACATATACTCTGACTCGGCAACACTCCAGAAGCAAATGGAGCCCGCCAATCCTGCTGAAACATCTTCTAACGAATCTTCTACTCATCTGTATATACCTGCGTGGCATGAAACGCAGCCCCCGAAGAAAGGGGGTCAGTACGGAAAATGTACTGAGCATGTAAGGCAGAGATCACAGAAAAGGGGCAGAACTGACAGTAAGAATACAGAAGCATGTACAATGTCCAGAATATCAAAACTTTTTCCTTTAAAACATAAATCATGCATATCGTTATCACATACTATACCCGGCCCGTTATGGGACTCAGTGGATAAAATCATGTCATCATACTTTCATATCATGATGCATGCATATACATACATATATATATATATATATATATATATATATACCATACCCGGCCCTCTAGTGAGGGACTCGGTGAATGAAGTCATACCGTACCCGGCCCATTAAAGGACTCGGTGGATATAATCATGCACGTGCATATCATATATCATACACATACCGTACCCGACCCTCTAGTGAGGGACTTGGTGAATCAAATCATCATATGCCGCCCTGGCCGCCATAACACATCATCATCATCATCATATCATCATATACATATACCGTACCCGGCCCATTAAGGGACTCGGTGAACAATGCAGAGGAGTGCGCACGATAACATACCCGGCCCGGGACTCGGTGAATAGACATATTGAGCTTGCACGAACAGAGTAGTGAGAAACCATATGCACACAAATCAAGACTCGATAGGTAAGTAAATAAACTGACACTTGAGGTTCGTAAACACGTTTTGAGTCAATCGGAGTTCGTATGAAAAAGTTATGGACGTTTTAGTACAGAACTTTTTTTTTCAAACGTTTCAGAAGCCATTTTTGGAAAATCAAAGCAACAATCATGTCAAGTACCTTTCGAATATCATTATGGATCAAATCAATATGCCGACATCATATATCATATATACATATAACAGATTCATGCATGCATACTCATAGAAAATCAAACAGTGTATTGCTGCGGAACGTGCAGCCCGATCCATACAATATATTGCTGCGGAACGTGCAGCCCGATCCATAAATATATTGCTGTGGAACGTGCAGCGCGATCCATAATTATATTATATTACTGTCGAGGAACATTCGGCCCGATCCAAGACTGTATGCAAAAGTTAGAAACATTAATACTTACAGAACCATTTTAAGGACATGAACTCTTATACCTGGCTCGTTATCCAATCAGGCCATAACCTCAACCATACTAAGTATGCTAATATCAATAGGAAAATAACAATCGTAGACACGTTCGGAAGCATATCCAATAGAACTTTGGAAACCATGGATACGTATCAAAGCCATATGAAACAGCTTATGGAAATTAAGCACGTTAGCCATCCTAGTGGCTCTAAGAATAGGATTCTCTTTGAAATCATACATATACATCATATACTCGTTTCATAGGGATCATGCCAAAAGAAAGAAAGGGTAAGCCTTACATACCTGTGCCACGCCTTACAATAACATTCATTCCTTCATCCAATAATACCAAAATTAATTCCTTACTCTCCCACATTATTACAATAATTAACCAATTACACATATAATTAATTTCATGATCTCAATTTACATAAATAGTAGTCATTTTTAGCACACCTCATATACTCATTACCATGATCATGAGATATAGCACTAGTCCATACTCTATTTATGCACACACCAAATATTATTCCTAATCACCGTCGTCACACTTGTTAAGTCCTAAACCATTTCGGGACCTCTTCATTTTACACACCGAGCTCTTTTTTTTCTTTTCATGATTGAATATGACCAATCCTCCGGCTCAGGTAAATTTGTTCATGTTGGACGGTTTAATTTTCTAGTCCAAAAATACGGGATATAACAATGTGTTTCATATCTACAGTTTTCAGAGTATCCTTTCATAAGTCCTTCATGCATTTATATATATGTATAGATATTTTCTCACACCGCCCCACGCTATAATCGGTCGGGCAGGCACGTAGATGTGCATACCACTGCAGTGGGCAGATTATGAGATTACCCCGGACGCGGGATGACATGATATATGGATCTGGTTGTACGTTCCTCAGCACTAACATTTATGGATCGGGCTGGGCGTTTCTCAGCACTAACAGTATATATATATATATATATATATATATATATATATATATATATATATATATATATATATATATATATATATATATATATGATTTTTAAAGAGAGCATTCATATCATACGCCGCAGAGGCACTTTCAGATATTGAGATTAGCCTTTATGTTTCAGATATCTTTCATGATCCTTTTGTACTTGTTGTTCTTATGCCTTACATACTCGGTACATTATTCGAACTGACTCCCTTATTGCTCGGGGGGTCTGCGTTTCATGCCCGCAGGTCTGTAGATATAGATTGGTGATCCCTCAATTAGGGTATCAGCTCAGTGGATGAAGTTGAGGCACTCCATCTGTTTCAGAGATGCCAGGAGTCAACATTGTCTTATGCATATAGAGATATGTACACACATATGTTTATGGGTATGGCGGGGCCCTGTCCCGGCCACGTTATGTTATGTTTCCAGTAGAGGCTTGTTGACAGTTATTTACAGCCAGATGCTGTCCATACTTGAAATTTCATTTGTTATCACAGTTAGTTATGATAGCCTTACCAGCTCATATAGGATGTTCAGTATTTTCATACAGATGAGTCTTTCAGCGTAGTTGATATATGCATGTTCCCTATGAGTTATTGTGAGCCACATGATGGCCCTATCGGCTCACCTATGTTCAGATTCATGTCAGATGTATGTTAGGTGGTACTTGACTAGTACCGTTAAGTGCTCGTCATGGCCCTCCAGTTTGGGTCGTGACAGAAGTGGTATCAGAGCAGTCATGTCCTAGGGTTATTTACAAGCCGTGTCTAGTAGAGTCTTGTTTATGGGTGTGTTGCGCGCCACACTTATAAACATAAGCCTGCAGGATATTTAGGATGGTTTTCTTCCTTTCTATTCTAGATCGTGCAATAGAGCCAAGTGATAGAATGTGAGATTTCCAGCTCTAACCTTAATCGTTTTTGTAGTTGTGAGATGGCCTCTATGGGAAAGAAAGCTGATGATTTGGGGGCTTCCAGAGTCAGCCATTCGTATGATACAAACCCTTCAGAGGACGTGCCCTCTATTGACACGGATCCATTTGAGGATATATCTTATATGGAGACTGATCCGTCAGAAATTCAAGAAGAATCAGCAGAACAGGTAAGGAACCAGCAGAGAATGGGAGCCAATCTTTAGGTCCCACATTATGATAGGTTATTCAATGAGGCAGGGCCTTCTGTGAGGCCAACGAGGTTACAGACGAGAGAACTAAGTAGCCGAGGCTTAATGGTATCCGCATAATAGGGATCTAATGATACTGATGGCCAAGCTAATAGGATTAGTATAATTGGTATGTTTATAAAGAATTCAAGTATTGCTGAGCAACCTATGGATGGGCAACAGGAGGGAGAACCTCCTTATCTACCGTTGGATCGATTCGTGCCAGATCAAAGTTCCAGGATAGGATCAAGGTAAGAGATCCCTATAGCATTGAGTTAATAGTGATAATGAAGTGCAAATTGATTGATTAATTACAGCAAGGAGTAAAGGAGCGTATGCAGAAAGAATGTATTATGAGTATATGAACTTTTATTTAAGAGGATTGATTAACGAAGGGTTTAGAAAATAAATTTGATGTTTTGCAAGAAGGATGCCCAGATATGGCATATGAAGCGAGCTTTATAGTCTTATATCCCCTTTCATACCAACAGCCCTGTGTGGCTGAGTTGTGTATCACGTGTATTTTTATAAGTCTTATGGGTAGCCCTGTGAGACATTGGATGTATTTTATGGGTTGTGTGCAGGTTTGGGATAGTAAGAATTATAAAGGAAATTCTGCCAAAATTTCGCGAAATTTAAGCTATTTGAGTATATGTGTGCTGCAAGGGTAAGATGTCATTATAGATCAAAGAAATTTAGTAATGGGTGGTTGAACGAGGAATTAGCAGTGACTCTGTGTAAGGAGGGAGAAATAGTAAGATGGCTCTATACGTAAGTGAGAAAGCGGATATAGAAGTACTAGAAAGAATTAACATGTTCCCTGCGAACAGAAATTAAAAGAGGACCCAAATGTTTAAGGAAGGTTAAGAGAGACAAGTCGTTTCAAAGGCAGTTTTCTGATATATATATATATATATATATGAGTCACATTGGTCTCGAGTACTAAGAATTATCTCTGAGATTTCGAGGTGTTGAGTATGTTATTCCATGTGTACCAAGGTATGAGCTCATGATTATTAAGTTACGAAAAGGTTAGAGGTTAAACAAATCAGAATGATTTGAGGTTGCGGGGGTGTGAAACTCGACGGGTAGAAGGACGGACCGACGAGCAGAACGACGGCCCATCGAATCACCACCATCGAGCTACCTTGGCCTTTGACCAACGCTGCACAACGATGGTGCAACGGGACAGTACCGTTGAATAACGACGGTCCGTCGATGTACATTGTCGAAGTGAGGTAGTGGTTGAGCTTTTGAGATTTTATATATTGACCCCTATGTTTGTTAAGATACAAGGCAGAATTGGTATGCATATATATATATATATATATATATATATATATAGTACGACTACAGGTTAGCAGATCAGAGATAGATTCATTGTTGACGAATAAAGTTTATATGTTTGATAGACCAAATCTTATGGGCTCATAATAACGACATAAGATAATGAATAAAGAAATTTGTTATATGGGATTGAGGATATGTTAAGGGAATGATTATACGAAGAAGTGGTCGTTGTAATTAACATGGCGGGAATGATGAGTAAGGAAAGAATAGGATAACGAGTCGATAAAGAGGATGATGCGATAACTAAGAGCAAGATGACAAGGACGACAAGTTAAAGGATGAGTGGAGAGTGAGCAGTGACATTATGAAGTATTCGTGATTAAAACAAATGAAAGGGAAGGTTTAGAAAGGAGGCGAATAATTAAATGCCTACCCGCTATAACGGCTATGATAAGTATAGTATGAGGAAGATATTGTCACGACTCAAGCCGATGAGTCGTGACGAGTGCCCGACCATTACTGACCAAGCACCCCTAATCTCATACTTGCATCTCACCGAGCAACTTGGTAGCCCATAAATAACTTATAACTGAGCTATACCATTTTTTGTAAGATTAATACCATAGACTCTACATCAAAAACTCACAACCAACGCATATATATATGAACATACGTGCTAAGGATAACAGTGCAAGCCGACTAGGCCGCTACGTATGCTGTACAACAAAAATAAGAGCTGACAAGGCTACATAACATCCCAACTACATATAACTATCTACAGAACTCTATGGAGTACGAGCTATAGAAAGGACGAGACAAGGCTCTGTCATACCCATAGATAAATGTCAAAATGGCATACCAAAAGGGACTACAGCTCCGAGCCAAGTGGAGCGCACCATCTGTAGCTGAGCGGAAGGCCTACTGAGTTGGATCGCCTATCTAGCTACCTGGACCTGCAGGCATGAACGCAGCGCCCCTCCCTCCCCCCCCCCCCCCCCGGGGCAAAAAGGACATCAGTACGAAATAATGTACTGAGTATGTAAGGCAAAGGATAACAAAAACTGAACTGAAAACAATACAATCTGGAGGCCAAAGAATGCCCTGAATATCTCACCTGACCTGTCTCATATGAAATGCAACATAATGCTATTATATATCTCACTGACCGAGTGGCCAGGCAACTGAAAAATCTCACTAACCCATCGGCCAGGCAATCTGTCTCGCTGACCCGTAGGCCAGGCAATCTGTCTCACTGGCCAAGTGGCCAGGCTAAATAAAATGTCTCACTGACCAAATGGCCAGGCTAAAGAAAAATATATGTGTATAACATGCATGTGCTGAAAAACACTGATACAATAACATGTCTCTTTTGTCTCTCTATAAACTCAAGGACATAGGGAGGGGATATGGCCCCACAGAAAGAACAACATAACACTCGGAAACTATGCCACAATATGACAAGCTCTACTTTGACAAATCTCTAGTCATAAGGTTCTTCACGCTCCTACCATATATAGAATCATGCCAAGAAAAGAAGGAACAGCCTTAACATAGCTGGAAGTTCACTTCTCGACTTTCCAACCTACTTCCGGTCTCGCAATCTACATATAAAACCATTCATACTATTGTTAGGCTTATCGTTGTATGCTTATCTTATGCCTTCAAATTAAACCCATTTCAGAATCTGCCGAAATTCAGGCAGCATCGCTCCTATATCTTCTACTCCCTCCAATCTTCAAAACAACTCTCAAAGCACAATAAAACATCAACAATTCCATAATCAAAAGATTACATTCAAACTATATTCAATTTAATCCTAAAACTTCTTTTCATAATCAATCCATAATAACAACTTCATACAACCCCTTATACACTCGTATAAAACAATTCCTTAACATCATTATTATCCCTCATAGCAAGATTATGCTCAAAACATACTAATAATTATAATTCAAGTTAATTCACAACTCAAAATATCATCAAATGCATATTTGAACTTTTCCTCCAATTTTTTTCTCCTCAAATCTTAACAAAATTACCAAACAAACTCATAAACATGGAACTAAGACGAAATCTTACCTCAAAATTCAAGAAAATTTCAATTACATGGTTACTCCACCTTAAAAATACTCACCCAAACATCTTCAAGAAGAGGAGACAAGTGTAGACCTCACTTGGAACCCTTAGCCACTTTAATCTTCACTTTGATCCTTGGTTTGGGCTTGGAAATATGTTGGAGTATATTTGGAGAGGTTTCTATGATATCCTAGGACTTGGGGCTATGTTAAAAATGAAATAAAAATGACCAAAATTGTCATATAGACTTGTAGGAATATGTGTGCATGTTGTGGAAGTTGGAGGAATGTTCTAGAGGATTTGGGATATATTTAGGGGGGTTTGGATATTGGATGAATGTTGTGGGAGGTTTTAGAGAGGTGTGGGGATGAGAAATGGTGAAAAATTAAGTGATTTAGGTGACTTAAGGGGGTATATATAGTAGTCCAAATTAGGTTGGGCTGATGGGCCGAAATTGGTAGGCCTTTTAAGTTGTTTCTAGAATTTTCGCATAAGTTCGTAGGCTTCTGACAGTCCGTTTTAAAATGCCCATAACTCACTACTCTGATATCGTATTGACGAACGGTTTGTTGCGTTGGAAACTACACTCGACGAACTTCATTTTATGCTCTTTAAACATCTCAAAACTCCTGATATCCCAAGAGATATACCTCTCTAAAGTTGATTCGAAATTTCTATCCAAAATTCTGCCAAATTTTTGACAAACTTATTTTCTTCGATTCACTTGCTTAACACTTGTTAAGAGTATTCCTTAATCTTATAAGGGTTCCATGACCTCTCCGAGCTTATGTTAGTTTACTCACGATGCAAACGACGCGAAAATTTTCGAGGTGTAACAAATATGCTCCCCACAAGTACTTCTGTACTAGGAGGGAAATTAGCACTTCAAGACGACTGGAGTATCACAAGCCGCCAAGGATATGTGTTATGTGATTACTTTTTTTAATGGGAAAACGAGGCGTTATAATTTGTAAATACTTCAGTTCTCCAAATATTGGTTAAGAATGGATTTCTCGCCCCTCCTAAGTACACTTAATAATCTCACCAGGATTCCAATGATCCCTTAAAGTAATAAAGGATCACCCGTTATAGCATCACGGACTAATTTGAGGAAATTCCAAAAGGACGCAGTTCAATTCAAATTAAAGTTATTGCCAAAGGTGAAGTTTAAGACGTTTTTGGTAATGCCCAAGGTTAACCTAGTATGTGTTTTGCCGTCTAAAGAAAAAAAAAATACGAGACAAGGAACAAAAAGGACGAATCATTATTTTTATGTTGTTGGATTATTTTGAGGATTCAAGAGGTTATTATGAATAAACGTCGGGGATAAATGATATAAGTAAGTTGTTCGTGATGATCTATCATGATAAGATAAAGCTATTAAGGGGAGAAGAATAAATTTAAGTGCAATAGACAAGATTAAGATAGAATGTTTATGAGTCACAATCGATAAAAAGGGCTGGATGATCATGAGTTATTTTCGATATGATAAATTACGTTTAGAAAGGAATTAAGGTTGTAAGACGGACAAGATTTGAAACCTTAATAAGAAATGAATGACGAAGGGAATCCCATGTTAAGAAAACGACAATGAGAAGTGGAATCTTCAGGTGAATATTAAGACAGAGGCGAGACAACAAAGACAGATTTGGAGGTATACGATAAGAGACTTCCATGAGTAACATGGTAGATGATTGGGAGAACGACGACGGTACCAGAAAAGACAGGTGGTGAGTTATATAAATTATGATACCAAAAAGAAGGAAGATAAGTGAATAAATGTTGATTCAATTCCTATACTGATGACAGAGAATTCAAATGTAAGAAAGGATTGAAATAAGAAGTAAAACTTAGTCAACAAAACCTGTGAGGCTATTCTGAGATTCGCCAATATGACGCGACATGTCTTTAATGCTCCCCTACATGAGTTGTGCATCTTAGAGTTTACAAGTACACCAGATCTAGGGATATCAAATATGCCTATAATCAGTTAACATTCGAGTGTGTTAATCCTAAAGTTTAGTTTCAAGTTGCAATAAGGAGATTAGAGTTTCCCTAAGTATATTGTTGTTAGAATATGATTAAATGAATTTATAGAATATTGGTTAATAAGAGTGGTATTTAGGATGAAGCATATGACAACTCCCAGAATACAATTGCGAAAAGCAAAGTACATGGGGGATTTATGAGAAGTAACCTGTGACTAAGCTTAACTTGTAAGGAGTTCAAGAGAACATGACTTGGGATGAACGACGGGATAGGGAAACTTAAAACCCGAAAAAGGATGGAACATAACTAACGATACAACTTTATAACTTGCAGGTATGACAATGAATAATAGGAAACCCAGTGTAATGAGTCAGAATTTGATAAGACAGGAACAGGGCTCAATGCACAGCCAATAAGAGATGGTCAATGCTTGAAGGTAAACGATGGATGGTAAGAGTGGGATACCACAAAAGGAAGTACAAATAGCAGTATGGAATCGATACTAAGAAAGATAAACATACTATTACACCAAAACATAAGCAGGCAAGGAACTACCATACGAAGAACCTGATGTAACCATTAGCCAGTTCAAAGGAATTGATTGACAATAGACTGAACATTTTTAAGGGAATTGCAGGGCACAAGAATGATATTTAACTTAGGAAATGAGCGAAGAAAGAATAGAACGAGGTAAATAGTAAAAGAAAGACAAGATAGATAAAATACAAAGGCGAAAGCGACAATGTAAAGTAAAGGATATAAAAATGATCCTATCACTATAGAGACAAAAGTAAGAAGAATGTTGAAGCATATCGAGCACAAAAGTCACAACACTAAGTTGACAAAAGTATAAAATTTGAGAAGGGCTACTGGTGTTATATCCCGTACTTTGTACATTCGGATATTTCAAGATAACTACAATAAGTTAAAGACAAGGCTATATTCCGAGTTTGTCTTAATGCACAAGTTGCTGGTAACTAATATTAGTGAGGAATATTAAGGAAGGCTAGGGGTAAAAAGGTAAATTCACAAGGTGATCTATGGTAATATTGAAGAAGGCTAAGGGCAAATTTGGAATTAGGAGAATAATATTTCATGAATTACAAAAAAAAAAAAAGAGTGGGCTTGAATAAATGGGCCAAGTGGCCGGCCAAGTTGGGGTGGGCTTTGGCCCACATAGATAAATTGTGCATGTGTATAAATATGACTTAATAGTCATATTCTCATCTTCATCCTTAAGAATTTTCAAGAAACTTGGAGAGGAAAAACAAAAGGGCCATATTCGGCCATAGAGAGAAATATTTGAAGATTTCAATCTTGATCAAAAAAATTATTTTCTTCTAGCATTCCTACTAATTTGAAGGTCCTCTTTAACGTGAGATAATCGTTGGAGCAAGTAGACCACTCTTTGTTGCAAGTTCATAACCCTAGCCAAGTGAGAAGTTAAGGGAAAAGGGTAAGATTTAATCTTCTTTTTATATGTTATGGATGATTGTGTATGTTGTAGTATGTAAAAGTGGATGAAATTCATGAAAATATGGATGTTATGTGTGGCCGTGTAGGTATGGTGTGGTGTGGAAGAGAATGAATCAAATTTTCTTAGTATTTTGGTTGTTGTCGTAATGGAATCTATGATGAAAATGAAAGTTTAATGATTCTAGTTGAAGTTGTAAGTGTTGGAGAGTTGTTTAGAAGCTAATGTGATGTTAAAACCATTTATTGTATTTATGGAAAATAATGTTGTTAGTGTGTGAATTGTTGGTGTAGTTCATGAACTTGAAGGAAGGAAATGTGTTATTATTGTTCTTGTTGCATTTAGAAGGTTTCGGGTGGAATGGCATACAAGTTAGATTATTTTGAATATTGTGTGGACTGTTTGAAGTGTTCTTGAATATTTTTTGAATGGTTTCGGATTGGTACTTGAATATATAAGCAATTATGAATTGAACATAAATGAAACGCCGTCGAAGCTTGTAGAAAGAAGTTGTTAACGTTGGAATGCGTTTTGCATTAATTGTTGATATTGTTAGAATGACTTTTGATATTGTTGTTGATAATTTGGCCGAGTTGAATTCTTGGATTTGTTGTTGATGATTTAGCCGAGTTGGATTCTCGGGGATGGTTGTATTTACAGGGGAAATGCTGCCGAAATTTCTGTAAATAAAGTGCTGGTTTAGAACTGGACTCTTAAGTGTTTGTGTCTAATGTTTGGTATATACTAATATTGTTGTAGATCTTGCGAAGCCAAAGACTTAAGTTCGCATTAGCTTAGGAAGCGGGCAAGGTATGTAAGGCTTACCCTTTCTTTCTTTTGGCATGATCTTTGTGAAAAAAACAGACAAAGTATATGTATGATTTCAAAGACACTCCTATTCTTAGAGCCACTAGGATGGCTAATGTTCTTGACTTCCGAAAAACTATTTTTTGCTATGTCTTGATATGTGCGTATGGTTTCGAAAGTTCTATTTTGATTTGATCCATAACGATATTCGAGAGGCATTTGATATGACTATTGTTTTGATTTTCCAAAACAGGTTCTGAAATGTTCAAAGTGGTTTCTGTAGTAAAATGTCCCTAACTTTCGTATACTAACTCGGATTGACTTGAAACGTGTTTATGAACCTCAAGTGTCGATCTATGTACATATCCATCGAGTCTTGAAATTTGTTTTATATGCATATTGTTTCTCACGACTCTGCTCATGCATGCCTTAATGTATCCTCCACTGCGTCCCGGGCCAGGGTATGTTCTCGTGCGTACTTCATTGCATTGTTCACCGCGTCCCTCACTTGAGGGCCGGGGCACGTTCATGCATACGTGATACATGATATTGACATACATACCTTTATTCACCGCGTCCCTCACTAGAGGGCCGGGGAACGTTATATGTATATACGATAGATGATGATGATATACATGATTTTTACCGCATTCCTCACTAGAGGGCCGGGGCACGTTATACGCATATATGACACACGATGATGACATGCATGATTTTCATTCCAAAAGGCAAGTGTATTGATGTTTTTTAACAGCCATACGTGTTCTGGTGAGTTCTATTTTAGTTATGATCCTCTATATTGTACTTCATGCCTTACATACTCAGTACATATTCCGTACTGACCCCCTCTTCTTCGGGGGTTGCGTTTCATGCCCGCAGGTACAGACGCTCGTTACGGTGATCCGTCAGCCTAGGACATCCGTTCTGCTATTTTGAAGTGCTCCCTTGATCCGGAGCCCATACTTTTGGTACAGATCCATCCGTTGTATATATTTATGTATATGTGACTATTTAGGGGTACGGCGGGGCCCTGTCCCGTCATATGATTCTGTTGTTTTAGTTAGAGGCCTGTAGACATGTATGTGGGTCGTGGGTCGTATTTGTTCACTAATGTTTATATGGTTTGTGTTCGGCGTTCCCCTACACTACGATAACCTGATCGGTTTAGGTGTTATATTATAAGTAACGATTTAAACGGTATATTGTCTTGTATGCACGAAGTCCTTAATATGTTAAACGCAAGTAGATTTTGGCTAGTAGGTATGTACGAGTGTCCATCTCGGGCACTAGTCGCGGCCTACGGGGTTGGGTCGTGACAACTGGCATCAAATGATGATTTAGTAAACAATGGGATAATATGGTATCTCCAGTAAAGCATTCAAACGAATGGGTTATATTACGCGAAGAACAAACCAAAAGGAAAATTCTAGGGACACAACGTGAGGTGAAGGTAATGGTAACTTGGAAATATAAAGGAAAAGAGTTTCAAGGCTTGTGATAAGGATAAAGAAAGAGTGATAAAACAGACTTTTAAATACTCAAAACTACATTCTTCGACCTATGGCTTCCATGTATTAAAAGGTTCAGATATGAAAGTAAAAGGAAAAATAAGGACCGTTTGGTGTCTCGTTTGTAGCTCCAGAATAAGATAAGAAAGCGTGTGATATTAGCAAATTCAATGCAAGGTGTGAGTAGAAATAAGTCGAAGTAATGATAAGAGTACGTGTGAAAGGAAAATGAGAAGAGAAGCAATGAAAATATGTCAAGTTAAGGAGAACAATGGTACGATTAGACATGACCCATTGGGAGGAAGGTACGTGCAGGGCATGAGTTCAATAAGAGAGCGCTTTAGGAAGTGTTGAAACTGCAAGGCAAGTTTAACATTCGAGGATGAATTTTTCCAAGGGGGGAAGGATGTTACACCCGGTACTTTTATACGTAAAGTTTCATCGTGAGTTAGTTGACGAATATTTAAATGGCAAGGTTGTCGTCAAGGTCATAAGGGATAATACATGCTCATTCTTCATACATGAGAGCTTGGCATCATGCTTAGTAAGTGTCGGGAAGATTGGATGCTAAGAGAATCGAAGAAACTAAGGTTGTTGAAACTTGGGAAAATTTGGAAGAATTCCAGACAGAATTCTTTGGCCCACTTGTGAGGGCCATATCTCCTAGAATATTAGGAGTTACGGAGCCCATAACCTATGCATTCATAAGTTCAGCGAGTCAAATTTCTATTGCAATTGGCAGAACTGCATTTTCAAATCGAAGGTCGTAGTTATGAACCGTCGAAGATCGACGGTCCGTCAACAGTAAGGCGGTGGACAGGTGTCCCATTTGTTATATATTGATTTGTTTCGTTTTACCCTTCATTATTTCATAAACCACCAGACCCTAAATGTCCTAATACTCATCTCAACCCTTTTCCTAATTCCCTCCACCATCCAAGTAAGATTTGAGCCCGTAAAACCCGAGACTAGTTAGAACATCATAGTAGCTTATGTTTCTATTGTGTTGGTGGTCTTGTGACCTTAAAGAAAAGTGTTGTGGTTGAGGTTATGGACCATATAAGGTATGTTTTCCATCTAATATTTGATATTAAATGGTTCTTGAAGAATTTTAATCGTTTTAAGTTAAGCAAATTGTGATACAAAAGGTTACATGTTGGCATGTCGATGTGGTTGGCTTGGGATCTGATTTGAAGGAATTTTTGGGATGGAATTGCTTATGCCTTGACTTGTAGTTGTTTATTATGTTGTTGTTGATGTTGGTATTGATGTTTGGGCTTGATTTGGAGTTGGTTTGGAATGGAAATTATAGGGGAAATGCTGCCCGAATTCCATTAACTTAAGAACTAGTTTAACCTTGAATTATGAGTTTTCCCTTAACCTAATTATGTAGTAAATGGTCTTGAATGTAGATTTGTGAACTCAGGAAGATAGGCGTTGAGTGAGTAAGGAGACGCAAAGTTATGTTAAGGCTGTCCCTTATATTCTTTTGGTATGATCCTTATCATATGAACGAAAGAAGTAAGCAAGCGAGTTCCAAAGACTCTACTCCTAGATGGTATAGGATTCATTGTATCATTGACTTTGTGTGTTTAATATCTATAGTTTTCAGAGTATCCTTTCATGAGTCCTTCATGCATTTATATATATGTATAGCTATTTTCTCACACCGCGCCGCGCTATAGTCGGTCGAGAAGGCACGTAGATGTGCATACCACTGCAGTGGGCAGATTATGAGATTACCCCGAACACGGGATGACATGATATATGGATCGGGCTGTACGTTCCTCAACATTAACAATATATATATGTATATGATTTTTAAAAAGAGCATGCATATCTTACGCCACAGAGGCACTTTCAAATATTGAGATTAGCCTTTATGTTTCAGATATCTTTCATGATCCTTTTGTACTTGTTGTTCTTTTGCCTTACATACTCGGTACATTATTCGTACTGACCCCCTATTGCTTGGGGGGTCTGCGTTTCATGCCCGCAGGTCTGCAAATACAGGTTGGTGATCCATCTATTAGGATTATCAGCTCAGCGGATGAAGTTGAGGCACTCCATCTGTTTCGGAGATGCCAGGAGTCAGCATGGTCTTATGTATATAGAGATATGTATACGCATATGTTTATGGGTATGGCAGGGCCCTGTCCTAGCCACGGTATGTTATGTTTCCAGTAGAGGCTTGTAGACAGTTATGTAGAGCCAGATGGTGTCCATACTTGAAATTTCATTTGTCATCACAGTTAGATATGATAGCCTTACCAGCTCATATAGCATGTTCAGTATTTTCATACAGATGAGTCTTTCAGAGCAGTTGATATATGCATGTTCCCTATGAGTTATTGTGAGTCACATGATGGCCCTATCGGCTCACCTAT
Organism: Lycium barbarum; assembly: GCF_019175385.1. Classification (NCBI taxonomy): domain Eukaryota; kingdom Viridiplantae; phylum Streptophyta; class Magnoliopsida; order Solanales; family Solanaceae; genus Lycium; species Lycium barbarum. The sequence continues at coordinate 78,341,573 of NC_083347.1, read as the reverse complement.
GTTCAGATTCATGTCAAATGTTTGTGAGGTGGTACTTGACTAGTACAGTTAAGTGCCCGCCATGGCCCTCCAGTTTGGGTCGTTACAATATCCCCAGCTCATTATCGATTCAGGTACGTTCCCTTCATTTTTTTCGTTCTAAAACGAACGTTTGTTCAATTGGTATTTGATATAACTACTCATTTGGTCGTTTTAGGCATTTCACCTTTTCTTCCCTAAATTACCCTTTTTGTAGTTTCATTTCGGAGTTCATGAGTTATGGGGATGGGTGGCGCGGTTCCCGAGGCAATCGGGTGAGTTTTGATTGGCTTTTGGTGATTCTAGAAAGTCTTAAGTTAAAAAAATGAAAATATTTGACCAAAGTCAACACCGGGGGTATTCTTGTCATTTTTTAAATTTCATCAATTCTATTAGGTCCGGAACATCATTTGTGACTTTGTTGAGCTTTTGGTTAGGGTCCGGAGGCGTTCGGGTGTGATTTGAATCATTGGTTGGAATTATGAATTTTGGATGACCTCTTTTGGAAAATCTATGTGCGCGAGCGAGTTTGTAGCGTCATTTATACCCAGTCTACATATTTGGTTTGTGTCCGGGAGGTTCTGGGTGAGTTCAAGTTTCCATTCTGAGTTTGTGAATAACCAGATTTTTCTGGTTCAGTTTGGCTAGTTTCCTTCTCGAGTTCACGATGGATATCGCGTTCGCGTTCGCATGGGCCTTCCCACGTTCGCAAAGGCCAAGTCCTTTGGGCCGGGTCACGCATCATCAAGATAGCGAGGTGGCTCCTCGATCACGATGAAGGAAATCACTGAACCAGTGATTTAATTCCGAAATTCGAAAGAAGGCTTCATTTTCAAATATTTTATGTTCTAGAGCTCGGTTTTGGGTGATTCCAAGTCCAAATTCAAGATTCTTCATTGGGTAAGGTTATAACTCTCTTCTAGACTTTATTGCAAGATTTCATCCTACAATTTCCTTTCTAATCCATGAACCCACATAGGAAAATAAGGGTTTGATATAGATTGGGGTTTTCAACTAAATAGTAAAATTGAAGGCTAATTTGTGGTTAGATTCTCGTGAAGTTTAGGCTATGGACTATCTAGACTATGGGTAACATGATTTTACATTCAATTTTCAGTTTTGCTCTTGGAGCTCGGGGTTGGTGATTTTGGGTTCATTTTTGAGTTTCAATTTAAGTATAGCAATATGGGTATTGTTGGGTTTGTATGACCGTATAGATTACTGATTTGATCCTGTTGAGTTCAATTTCATGAAAATTATCATTTTGACCTTCAGAGTTTGGGACAGGGTTTTTGGGTTCACTTTTCGGACCCAAATCCTTTTACGGTTTATTGAATATCCTTAGGTTCATATTTTTGACATAAAATTTATGCTTGTTAGACTTTGATCATTTAGAAGCACTCCAGAAGGGTAAAGCTTGACTTAAGGGTTCATGGCGCCGGCTCGACTTTGAGGTAGGTTACGGTTTATTCTTTAGACTCTGATTGGAGGGGTATTGGGCGTGATTGTGGTCCCACCTTAGTGATTACGATGAGCACTTGGGTGAGTATCGGTGTATATTGTTGGGTGAGTACCGTGATTTGACTTATACTTGTGATTGGATTATTTACCTCATCGTTTATATCTTGTATAATTGTGAAAGAAGATTGCTTTAGAATTATGAATTGGTACATGAATCTCATTGATTACATATATTCATACTTCAGGTTTATAATGTTGTTGGCATGAAATGTTACACTGTTGCATTCATATGCACATATGGATGAGTTGTAATGAAGGAAAGATATGAGATGATAAAAAATCATAATGAGGTAAGGTTGTTGCTCCCACAATCCGATGGTAAAGTCGGGCGGTACAGTGAGTGTCTCACAGTTCGGCGGTAAAATTGGGCAGTATAGTGAGTGGTCATGGTTTTAAGGGAAAAGACCTCGGGCTGTACAGTGACATTGTCACTATATAGGCCTCGTGAGTCTCTCATGGGTCACGGCTATATGGAATGACCACTAGCGTGTGTGTGTACCAGGTTTGATATTGGCCATTGCACTGCATTCATGCACTCATATATCCATTGTCTCCTACTCTTCTTATATGTTTGTGTATTGGTTTCCTTAGTGTGATTTGATTTAATTGGGCTTGGTGGTGAAGTTAAGTTGTACTGATGTATTAAGTAATTGACTTCAATCTTTATATCATGTATTTGTTTTTCCTTCGTTATCGGCCTATGATACCTATGAGTACTAATGGTGTGTGTGTACCAGGTTTGATATTGGCCATTGCACTGCATTCATGCACTCATATATCCATTGTCTCCTACTCTTCTAATATGTTTGTGTATTGGTTTCCTTAGTGTGATTTGATTTAATTGGGCTTGGTGGTGAAGTTAAGTTGAACTGATGTATTAATTAATTGACTTCAATCTTTATATCATGTATTTGTTTTTCCTTCGTTATCGGCCTATGATACCTATGAGTACTAATGGTTGTACTCATACTACACTTGCTGCATTTTTTTTGTGGGTGCAGATACTGATCCTTGTTGCAGCATTCGGCCTTGTGACTGATCCTGAGGCGGTCTGTCTCGAGATTACAGGGTGAGCGATCAGACAGTTCTGCATCCCTGAATCTCCTCTTATCTTTTGAATCCGCTTATTTAGATTTTCAGAGAGTTTCTCTTAGTATTTCAGACTTGTACTGATTAGAAGCTCTGTATGAATCAGTCCAGATTTTGGGGTTGCAAAGACTAGATTGTCATTTCCACACTTATTTATGGTATCAAGACTATTATATAACATTGTTGCACTTAATTTCCGCATTTTCCTTTGTTATACTTGAGCAATAATTTGGGGATGGTTCGCCTACCGGGGGATCGCATAGGTGCCATCATGACTCATAAATTGGGTTGTGACATTGATGGTAATGTTAGTTAGTCTTGGCTAACTAGCCAAGTACAAAATGAAACAACATGAGTATAAAGTTTTCATTGACCTTATATGGAGGCTGTTGGCAAATAATTGGTATTCTGTACTCCTAAATGGCCAGGCACATGGTTTCTTTCATTCTACATGGGGTGTCAAGCAAGGGGATCCACTCTCTCCTGCTCTTTTCATTATAGCTGTAGAAGTTCTTTCAAGGGCATTAAATTCTTTGTTTGATCAGCCTGGTTTTGTTGGATATGGGATGCCAAAGTGGAGTGCTGAGCTAAATCATCTGGCATATGCAGATGATACAGTCATTTTTTCTGCAGCAGATAATCAATCTTTACAGATGATCATGGATACTCTCCAGGAATATGAGAAAATATCTGGACAGCTGATAAACAAGAGGAAAACTTCTTTTTATATGTTCAGCAAAGTATCAAATGAGTTAAGTCAGCAGCTTGCAGCAGTAACAGGATTTGTGAAGGGACAATTTCCTTTTACATATCTTAAAGTACCAATTACTCATTCCAGGAAAAGGAAAGTGGATTATACTTAATTATTGAAGAAAGTCAAAGACAAGTTACTGTCTTATGGAGGAAAAGCAGTGTTGATTATAAGTGTCCTTCAAAGTATCCCAATTCATGTTCTATCTGCTATAAGGCCTCCTAAATGTGTTATAAAGGAACTACACAGGATCTTTTCCAGGTTCTTTTGGAATAATAAGAAGGAAGGAAGATGCAGACACTGGGCATCTTGGCTTAACATGTGCATTCCCAAACATGAAGGAGGTTTGGGTTTCAGGTCTATTTATGACATGTCCAAAGCTTTATGTGCTAAACTCTGGTGGAAATTTAGAACCACTAGTTCTCTTTGGGATAATTTCATGTGGAATAAATACTGTAAGAAGCAAATTCCTCAGGTGGTTCAATGGAAGGGAGGGTCACAAGTCTTGAAGATGATGTTGGAAGCAAGGGATAATATAGAGCAGGAAATCTGGTAGGAGCCAAATATTAGAAGTTCAAACAGCTGGTTTGACAATTGGACTAAGCTAGGTGCTCTTAGCTATGTGGTTCCCAGTCCTGGCAAATCAATGATCATGCTGAAGATGTTTCTGAGCTTATGTCAAATGGAGGATGGAATATCAGCAAACTCATGCAGCTGTTTCCTGAAGATATTGTGCAGCATATAATATAGGAAATTGACATTAAATATGCATCAAATGAATGGCACAGACCTTGGTGGTTGATTACAAGTACAGTGAGGTTTACAGTAAGTAGTGCATGGCAGTTATTGAGACAAAAAGCTAATATAACAGTGCCATTTCAGAATATGTGGATCAAAGGTGTGCCTTTTAAAATTTCATTCTTCATGTGGAGATTGTGGAAGTTTAAAGTGCCAATTGATGAAGTGGTGGCAAGTATTAGCATTCCAATAGTCTCAAAGTGTTGTTGTTGTCATACTGCTCAGATGGAGACTATAAACCATCTGTTTCTGTGTGGAGATTTGGCTACAAAGGTATGGAGATACTTTAATATGGGGGTTGGATTGAGCATGAATTGTATTCAGGTCAGACATGCCATAAGAAGGTGGTGGGAAGCAAAATGCCATTTTAAAATGAAGACAATATACAAAGCAGTGCCTGCTTTTATTGTGTGGCAAATATGGAAGTGGAGAAACAATAGGCTTCATGGTGGTAATATCAATCTGAATAGAGTGCTATATGACATAAATCTGAACATTTATATGTTATGTAAAGTTCAGTTTCCTGGGCTGAATATTCCAACTAGATGGCATCAGATTATTAAGTTCTTTGAAGGATATAAGCCTACTGTTATATGCAGAATTATTAAATGGATGAGACCTGCATCTGGATTCTACAAGTGTAATACTGATGGAGCTGCTAAAGGAAATAAAGGACCAAGTTCTCCTGCTTTTTGTATCAAAACTGAAGAGGGAGATTTGGTGTATGCAGTTGCTAAAATTTTGACAGATGGAACAAATATTGTGGCTGAGGCTGAGGCTGAGGCTATTAGAATGGGATTGAGGTACTGTGTGGAAAAGCAGCTTTTTCCACTGATTATAGAGACTAATTCCATGACTATGAAGAAGATTTTAAATGCTGAATGGAAGATCCCTTGGAGCATTTCAATGTTGGTGGACGATATCAAGAGGATGATGGATGATCAAAGAGTATCTGTGGAGCATATACATAGAGAAGGAAATGGGCTTGCAGATTTTTTAACTAACTTAGTTTTTGTTTTTGCAGGTTCAGTTCAGTTTCATAATTTTCAGGAATTACCAAGTCAAGCTAAGAGGATTCTGAATATGGAGAAAAGAGGAATTCCTAACTTGAGAATAAGAACCCTTCAAGACAAAGCACCAGATTAGTCCTTGACTACAGAACTGTAAACTATTACTGAGTACAGTTTTCCAACAGATTGTGAGTATCTGCAGCATTTGTATTAGGGTGGTATCATTGTGCTTGGCATGCTCATTCCTTAGTATAAATGGTGTGATGCTCATGATCTAAGTAGCAGATTGTACTATTTATGGATCAAGTACTATAGAGGCCTGGTTTTCATGCAAAAGGTCAAGCTAGGGAGAGTTTGAACATTGAAAGGAAAAGGACAGCCTATGAAACAGCACCAGGCTGATGAACAAGATTTGTAGAAGAGTCATATTCAAATTTTGTATGAACTAGCATGGACAGATGCAATAACTATATTAAGGTTGTATCATTTCTTAATATGGAAGCTACACAAGTCCAGGCTAGGATTCATGATCTTTTGACAATGGTACAAAGTTGAGAGTGGTTTTTGCTTCCATACAGATGATGGTTTCTACAGAAGAACACAACTATATTTAAGTGGCCTGAAGAATGATACAACTGATTTGAAACAGTCCACCTGTGAGACTTTGAAGTTGTGATAGATGTTATCAAGTCAAGGCCCTTGGATTATTAGTTGTTAATAGTCCGTTTCAAACTAAATCTGTATTTCTATTTTCCACTTGTTGATTTTCTTTTCTGTTGTTGTTTTATTTATTTGATCAATCACTTTTGGATTGATATGTACATATTTTGTTTATCAATAAATTTCCACCTTTCTGGTGGCTTTGCTTAAAAAAATAAAAAATTATGCCCTAATAGCCATGTGTAGCACCTCGTGCCTCTTAACAAAGTTACGTTCATGATTCGAGACTTAGAAACCAAGAAGCGAAGTGGTTGGATTAAAATTTTCCTTAGAAAGATAAAAGTACATTTTATGTCAGAATGTACGAGTCGTACTTCTTGGACGTACCTCACATGGGAGAAAACAGAGCCACTGGAATTTGGCACTCCTAGTACGGCCTGAATGTACGGGCCGTCCTTTTTGGCCATTCAATTTATATGGAACGTTCTTTAAAGTACGGGCTATACTTTTCATCACGTACCTCATTGACTAAAAATCGTAGCTTCTAGAAATTGACACGTGAGATATGTCCATAATGTACGGGACGTACAATAATGTATGGGCCGTATATTGTGCCCATACTTCTTCCCGCTTTAGTAAAAGTATAAATACACGGGTTCAGTTTTTAATCCCACTTTTCATATTCTCAGGCCCTAGCACGAAGTTTTTCTTCTCCTGCCATCAAAGATAAACTACGGTAAGCCTATTCCAAGCCTTTCAAGTGAATTCTAACATGTATCCGTGATTTCTAAACAAGAATCCATTGTTCCTAGCCTAGGGTTTTCAAGAAAACCCATCTAAGGGATTCAAGATTAAGACTTTTGGATTCTTCTCCAAGTTCATACCATTAGTTACAAGTTTTGGAGCATTAACAGGTATGTAGGGTTTCTATCTATCTGTGGGAACATCGTTGTTCTTCCCTACACCACGTTCTTCCATGATTATACGAATTTTTACCCTAAACTAGGGTTCTAGACATGTTCATGATAACCCTAAGTACATGTACCATGATATACCATGTTTACTTTAATAGTTCGTTATTGTGTTCTTCATATTTCCTTTTAGTTATCGAGAATCTATTCGTAATTCATGAAAACTCATACTTTGCATTCCATGGGTTCTTAAATGCAAGATATGAACTTTTATGTTTATTTTGATGAACTTCTACATCCTTCCATGTTTTCGTACTAGTTATACTATATATCTATCTTGATGTTACAATACAATCACGAATCATGTTTACAATCATGTTTATATAATTAATGGGATACTAAGCCAATTATATCCATGTTCATGTTTTGGAGTTGCACAGATTACCGAGAGTGTTTAATACTTGAAACTATGTATGCCAGCATAGGATGAGGATCACTCCGCCCAGTTGGGATGATTCCTTCTTGTTTACCCATTGCGGGTGTTGACACCTAATTTTCACCTCATAAGATGCGTATTTTAATTTTCATATTTCCCTAGCCAAAGACGAAGTAAGGATGCACCCTTTAAAAATTAAAATTTCAAAAAAAATCCCGACAAAATTTCACAAATGATGTTTAATTATTATTTTCTAAAGAAAATTGACAATTATAAGAAATATGAGTTATTTATATTCATCCCGCTCCATCTAGTCCAGAAAAATTGTTAATTTAAATGACGTATGAATTACAACTCATTTTTTATCGCATTTTTTCATATTTAAAATATTGCTCGGAACTATGTCAATATAGGGCTTGTTTTAAAGCTAATATTTTACCTTTGATAGTTTTAATTTTTAATTAGCCTAAATAATTATTGTACTTAGTAATATGTGTATTTATAATATATAGTTTATATTGATTAAATTAGAGAGGGGGGGGGGGGGGGGTTATGTGTTATTTTTAAAAAATAGAGGGCAAATGTAAAAAAAAAAAAAAAAGGGGGGGGGGGGTGATATGTTTGTGAAAACAAACTTCACCCCCATCTCTTATTTCATTTGTTACCCACACCTTTACTCGGCTGAACTTGGCGATTTGGGGTTTTTCCTCTAGGGTTCCACCACTGTGGTGATTTCATGGTGATTCACGGCCATTTTGTGCTGGATCTTTTAGGGCTTTTATGCACAATCGCGAGTATTCGTGATTTCTAGGTTCAATTTCATTTGAATTTTATTTATTCATCCCAAATTGAATCATGTTTAAGGATGTTACTCGGATTCCCTCATGTGCATGGTTGCCATGGCAGGGCCACCATATGCACTCAATCTACGGGAAATTTCCTAGATTGTTAACGGTTTGAGTACAAAATTGGGGATTTTATCTTCATTGTACCATTTGGTACTATTGTACCGTTAGAATGGTACAAAATTTGTTATACTTGTACTATCCTAGTATTTTCTGCTTTTATTAGATTTTATGTGGATTTTAGGGTACAATTAGTTGGTATTGTTTGTTGTCTTATCTGATAAAATTTGAATTTTGAGGATAAGGTACAAAAATTGGGATTTTGGGGCGAAAAGTTTAGGCATAGGTGTCCTTGTTTCATTCCTAGGATTCCCTATAATGAAAAGTCTATAAGTAGTAAGTAGAAGGGAGAAGAAAGGACCTTTTTTCGGAAATTCAGAATTTATTCCTAAAACTAAGCAATATGTTAGCTATACACTATATACAGTCAAGAAAATACTACAAAATTTTTAAATATACAATCAATATACACAAAATATATAATAGGAAAAATATAAAGAAAGGTGATTTTTTGAAGATCAAAGGGGTTTGTAATGACCTGTCTGGTCGTTATTTAATATTTCACGAAACCATGCCCAATCTAGGTCGAGTATTGTAAATAATAAGCTCCATGATTTGTTTTAAGAGTTAAGAGTGGGAAAAAATTAATTTTGGAAGGATTTAGAAATTTCAGGCCAGAAAATAAAGCAGATCGCTGTAGCGGTTAGTGGACCGCCATAGCGGTACTGCTATAGCGGTCAGTGGACTGCCATAGCGGTACCGCTATGGCGGCTTAGCGACCAGTGCAGCGTTCCACGCGGAACAGTAGCCCAAATTTCTGTATTTAGTCTATTTTTCTCCCCCTTTTAACCAAAAGACTATCAAGGGCTGCTCCTAGGGTTCCTCGTGAAAGAAAAATCATGGACCCCAAGAAAAAAAGAACCCTTCTAATTTCTTTTTCACCCTTCCCTACGAACATTATCGCTCATGGAATCAGATAAAGGCTAATCCGACGAAAAATTCTTGAAGAATCAAATATTTGTTCATCAAAGAGGTAGGTTATGGTTTACGTTAGTTAGACTTTGATTAACGAATCGTATATACATTTAGAGTTGATGGGAGAATGCATGCTTAGGTCTTCGGATACAGAGTTTTAATGCACAGACTTGTTAATGTGACAAAAATATGGTATAATTATGGCTATAATAATAGTGATTAAGTATAATAGGAAGTGATGTTGTCGCTAAGGAGATACCTCGTGTTTACTTTTATGCAACCCTAGAAGGGGGTGAATTCCATCTGTATGTTTTATTTTGTTGAACGTTCATAAGATTGTTTCCTTGAAAATAACAGGCTGTATGAAAAAAATTATATTGAGTTGGGTTGACATTACGCTCATCAAGGGCTGGAATTATGATTGATTTGTCATCCAATTTCTTGCATTGCACTGCATGGTTTATGCGGAGATATAGGTAACAGGCAAGACTGAGTATGGGCATTGTGTGTATCTGGCCTTGTGGCCGTTGAGCTGAGTACACGAATTACATCTATGTATATGATTTGAATCCGCCACCGAGGTTCATTCCGGGGCGGAGGTTTGTGCTCGGGTCCGAGGAGTATTCCGGAACGAGTGGTACATAGACACCATGAGTCCCCTGCAGGTCATGGCTATTGAGCAAAGACATTAGATAACGTGTATGTACAGTGTGTTTGGGCCCTGCATCGCATTTGCATTGCACTACATCTCATGATTTTATGTTATACATGTGCGTACTACTGTCATTAACATTGCTCATTTATTTCATGTGTGTTGTTGAGAGTCTGGTGGAGTGGGGGTTGGCTGTCAGATAGTGATTTATTTTCCTGGATACATTGTATTATAGTAGTAATGTGAGTAGGTGAACTCTTTTAACAATAAGGGTAAAAGTATAGCATACGGTGAGTGGGAGAGCGAGTGTTACTAGGTTGGATGAAGGTAGGGGATGGTTATGATTTAGTAGAATACCTTATATTTTGAAAATAAAAGAAGTGAGCTTCGATGGTAACAAGGCACACGAGTTAATGTTGTAGTAATCCTTATTTAGAATTTGGAGGTTCATTGACTTAACTGCTTGTCTTATTGACTTTATATTATGTTGTGTGAATTAATCTTATTCGACCTATGATGCTTACCCGTATGTGTAGTGTACTAATATTACTCTTACTATATCCTTTCTGGGTGTAGATGTGTTGCAAGTCTTACCTGAAGTTGCGCCGAGTGGATCTATCGGATATTCTTCTACAACTTCGCCTATCTCACTTCCGGCGGAGGCTGTGTCATTTATTCTATCTTCCTGTACTTTAGGAGTCCTTGTACCTGTCTAGACTAGATCCCGGGGATTTATTTCGGATTTATTTGTATTGAAAAGAGTCTATAAGAAGTGTCTATTTTAAATCTTGTAATTTTAAAGATGATTGTCTCATGTTTTTAAGTGCTGGGTTGTCAGTAAGGGTTCGCCTACTAAAGGTTAGTAATATGGTAGGTGCCCGCACGACCCGCGGCTTGGGTCGTGACAGTTGGTATCAGAGCCTAGGCTACCGGTCTCACAAGTACAAGAGCAAATGTCTAGTAGAGTCTTGCAGAATGGTATGATGACGTCCGTACCCGTCCGCAAGAGGCTATAGGGTATCTAGAAGTTTCTTTTCATTCATTCTATCGTGCCACCCCAATATGTCATCCCCTAGTTGGATCCAATTAGTATCTGGTCGATTCCAATTGGTATCTTGACGGGATAATTGGTATCTGTCGATTCCAATTGGTGTTTCTCTATTTTGACTCAAGGTAGACCATCCATAAGTAGGTGCGTAAATAATTGTGTGACCAAGTGAAAGTTCCATAGTAATGTTGGTATTGTAGACTGGGTGATTATTCTGGGACTATAAGCGAAGTTAATAGCGCATTCATACTTACGTGCTAAGCAATTTAGTGAACCCCTACGCGATTTGGGTTGGAATACCGGAAAAAAACCAAAAATATTCAGTCACTGGCACTGTAGCACCATTGTAGAGGTCCAAGGACCACTATAGCTGGCCCAAAATTTCTCCCAGGGCCGCTATAGCGGTGCACTTACCGCCATAGCAGTACCGCTGCAGCGATCAAGTGACCGCCACAGTGGTACCACCTGACCAGTAGCCTCCTCCTTTCGCCCCTGTTTTGACAAGTTGTGTAGTCCATCAACAAAACAAGAATAAATCAATTTCCAAAATGGACACATCCATAAAAACATCTGCCCCACGAGGGAAATTGTCTTACGAGCACCCTTAAACCGGGGCACCCGCATCAAAACAACCAAAATAAATAGTATTCAAATATGTCAAACACAACCAAAGCAATAAATTGTCTAAACATCAAAGCCCAACACGGGCAAATGATAACGCAAGCTGATAAAGGGGGGGGGGATCTCTAAACCGCTCCTCGGCTAGTCGCCTCATCGCCCCCATCCCCCGAGTCACTAGAGTCCTCGCTACCAAGTCCGGACTCGTTGAGGAAAGAGAACTGGGAGGCGTCTCTGGTAGTCACATTGGGAGGCTTCACCTTCGGGACTAGGGCCTTCAAGACACTCTTGATGCCCTTCCACATCTTCAAAAATAGCTTGTCCCTAGCCCGACTCGTTTTCTTCTCTTTGTCCAAATCCTCCTGGAGATCCACATGGGCCTGAGCGAAGGATCTATAGGCACCCTGCAAGGCATCCACAGCCTCTCTCATCTTGGTCTAGGTCTCCATGTAACTCTTCATTTTCTCAGTAGTAAAATAGCTAGTACCCGCAGCACTGCTAGACGACACGACCTCTATGGAAGGTCGTGCAAACCCCATCATGGCCGCCCTTACCGCAACCATATCAGCCTCCATGTGCTCTAGGGTACCCGAGGTCTGTGACTGACCGCTCCCATCCGGTGGGCCACCGCTATCCTCGCTATCATCTGAGCCAGTCCTTTTCCTCTTGACCCTGTCCTATGACCCTTTGACCTTCAATGGGTCTAAGGCAATATCGGACTCCACATAGCGGTCCCCAGGCTCCGTAGGCACCCCGACATTACGACAGAGATGGGTAATCAGGGAAGGAAACATCAAGCTCGGGCCAGCCTTGGCTATAAAACCCTGCTACTCTTCGATCACCTGCATACCCACATTCACGGGCACACCATCCAGAATGCAAGCCACCATGAGGGCCCGTGGGTAAGTGACATCAGCAGTATTGCTCGAGGGGTGAACCCGCCAGGAAACGAGGTTTAGCCATCTCCGAGCCTCAGTAGTAAAGTGTTGGCTCTTTATAGCCAATCGTGAGACAACCCAAGTAGCCTTCTTCCTCTTCGATTCTCGTACCGGCATCCTTACTAGCCACAGTCCGTTATGTTCAACATCCTTGGCCCGAAGCTCATCCTGTGCTGGGTTAGGCAGCCCGTGAACGGTATTGATGGCCTCGGCACTCACCATCACTGCGACCCCCCGAATAGTAATCTGCGACTGCAGGGCTGTCCAATCCAGAGTGGGGAGGAGAGCATAAAACTCCCTGACCCAATTACAGTTGACATCATCGGGCTCCTCAACTAACTGGGCCCAACCAATATGATGTAGGGTCTGATAAATTTTGAGGCCATTTCTTTGTCCCGGTCCATAACGAAAGCTCTCTCATAAAGCAGACCCTTGGTCTGCTGCTCCATGAAACGCCGTTTGCAAGTGTTGTTGGTAAACCTGATATATGCGGGGTGAGCTAGGGGTTGTTGCCCTTGTTGTTGTTGTTGTTGTTGATCCGCCATGATAAGTGAGAGAGTTAACCTAAAAAAGTAAAAAAGCGGAGTTAGAATAGTGTGCCATAAAGAATTAACGGTGATAAGCTATGTATGAAATAGTAGAAAAAGTTAAACATTCGATTCTTCCAGAAGCAGCTCTGTTGCGATGGTGGTATGGCCACTGCAGCAAAGCCGCCATAGCGATAAAAGGATAGCTACAGCGGCCAAGGCATCGCCATAGCTGTGCTTTGTCGCTGTAGCGGGCTTGCTATAGCGAGCAGGTCACCGCTATAGCGGCCACCTCCCAGACTCGATGGGCCGCTCCAAGTGATGGTTCCATCGCTACAGCGGTACCGGTGTAGCGGTGGAAGGTCCACCGCAGCGGTCCCACCTTCTTCAGTCCAAAAAACTCCTACCCCAACCCTATTCCAAACCCAAAATTTTCACGATGGTTTCCCCGTTGTTGTCAAGGATCAAGTAGCATGATAGCATGCATGAGTTTTATAACTTGTTCTACCTATTTCAACTACCATAAATCCCAAAATTTTGAGCAAGAACACCAAAATTTGCACCACTACAAATCGTCCCACCCCAACATAAACTACCTCATATTTAGCAGATCTTTAGTATAAAGTGTTGCTAAGACATTCTGAACGTGAATTAACCCCCCATGATCCAAGGAACTACCCTCCCCAAGGACCAAAAATCCCTTTTTGTCTAGAAAATCGAATTTCTTTCGCATCTAGCAAGTTAAGCAAGGATTTTTAGAAATAAAAAGCCATATACCAGGTATAGGTTAGTAAAAGAGAGCATATACCTTGAAATGGAGGGAGATCTGCAAGCCTGACAGGGGGAAAATGAAATTTTTGATATAGAAGAAACATTTGCTTTTCAAATTTTGTTTAAGGATTTTGGTGAATGGTAAGGGGTAGGGTGGTTATAAGGTAGTAGGGAGGGAGATGAGGGGTTGAGAAGTGAATAAGGGGGGAATAATATTTTTGGGAAGTGGAGAGGTTTTCGGTTATGGGGGTATGAGGGAAGTGGGAGGGGTAAACTAAACTCAGTTCACCCCCTTTATTTTTTTGATTCTGCCCGATGATCGCTGTGGGCGGCGCTTGGACCGCTGCAGGGGTACCGCTATAGCAGTCCTCTGGCCGCTATAGCAGTGGCAGTGAAACATTTTCGTTTCGTTTATTTTATTTGTCGTTCATTCTTTCCCCATAGCAATGGCTCGAAACCCTGTTCTCATGGGGTATGACCCAGGAAAGGGACCCTTACCTCACCCGAACCGTTCGAGGACAAACGATAGTTTAATTGGTATCTGGTGTAACCACCCGTCCGATCGTTATTTAATATTTCGTGAAACCATGCCCAATCTAGGTTGAGGATTATAAATAATAAGCTCCATGATGTGTTTTATAAGTTAAGAGTGGGAAAAAATCAATTTCGAAAGGATTTGGACATTTCGGGCTAGAAAATAAAGCGGACCGCTATAGCGGTCAATTGACCACCATAGCGGTACCACTATAGTAGCTTAGCGACTGCGCAGCGGTCCACGCGGAACAGTAGCCCGAATTTCTGTGCTTTGTCTATTTTGCTCTCCCTTTTTAACAAAAGACTCTCAAGGGCTGCTCTTAGGGTTCCTCATAAAAGAAAAACCATGCACCCCAAGAAAAAATGAACCCTTCTAATTTCTTTTCCACCCTTCCCTACGAACATTATCGCTCATGGCATCGTACAAAGGCTAAGCAGACGAGAAATTCTTGGAGAATCAAAAATCTGTTCGTCAAAGAGGTAGGTTATGGTTTACTTTAGTTAGACTTTGATTAGCGAATCGTATATACACTTAGAGTTGACGGAAGAATGCATGCTTAGGTCTTCGGACACGGAGTTTGGATGGATGGACTTGTTAATGTGACTAAAATATGGTATAATTATGGCTATAATAATAATTATTTAGTTTAATAGGAAGTGATGTTATCTCTAAGGAGATACCTTGTGTTTACTTTTATGCAACCCTAGAAGGGGGTGAATTCCATCTGTATGTTATATTTTGTTGAACGTTCATAAGGTTGTTTCCTTGAAAATAAGAGGTTGTATTCAAAGAATCATATTGAGTTGGGTTTACATTACGCTCATTAAGAGTTGGAATTATGATTGATTTGTCATGTAGTTTCGTGCATTGCACTGCATGGTTTATGCTGAGATACAGGTAACAGGCAAGGCTGAGTATGGGCATTGTGTTATCTAACCTTGTGGCCATTGAGCTGAGTACATGAATTACATATATGTATATGATTTGGATCCGCGATCGATCTTCGTTCCGGGGCTGAGGTTTGTGCTCGGGTCCGAGGAGTATTTCAGAACGAGTGATACATAGATACCATGTGTCCCCTGCAGGTCATAGCTACTGAGAAAAGACATCAGATAGGGTGTATGTACAGTGTGTTTAGGCCCGACATCGCATTTGCATTGCACTACATCTCATGATTTTATGTTATACATGTGCGTACTACTGTCGTTAACATTGCTCATTTATTCCATGTGTGCTGTTGAGAGTCTGGTAGAGAGGGGGTTACACAAGGTAAGTGTAGGGTTGGTTGTCAGATAGTGATTTATTTTCCTGGATACATTGTATTATAGTAGTAATGTGAGTAGGTGAACTTTTTTAACAACAAGGGTAAAAGTATAGCATACGGTGAGTAGGAGAGCGAGAGTTACTAGGTTGGATGAAGGTAGGGAATGGTTATGATTTAATAGAATACCTTATATTTTGAAAATAAAAGAAGTGAGCTTCGAGGGTAACAAGGCACGCAAGTTAATGTTGTAGTAATCCTTATTTAGAATTTTGAAGTTAATTGACTTAACTGCTTGTCTTATTGACTTTATATTGTGTTGCATGAACTACTCTTAGTCGACCTAGGATGCTTACCAGTAGGTGTGGTGTACTGATACTACTCTTGCTACGTCCTTTCTGGGTGTAGATGTGTTGCAGGTCATAGCTGAAGTTTCGCCAATTGGATCTATCGGATATTCTCCTACAGCTCCGTCTATCTCACTTCCGGTGGAGGCTGTGTCATTTATTTTGTCTTCTTGTATTTTAGGAGCTCTTGTACCCGTCTAGACTAGATCCCGGGGATTTATTTGTATTGAAAAGAGTCTGTAAGAAGTGTCTATTTTAAATCCTGTAATTTTTAAAGATGGTTGTCGCATGTTTTTAAGTGCTGGGTTGTCAGTAAGGGTTTGCCAACTAAAGGTTAGTAATACGGTAGGTGCCCGCACGACCCGCGGCTTGGGCCGTGACAGGTTTAGTTGCTTGAAGTTGGAATTTCAATCCCCATTTTGGTCTTTGTGTTGCCCCAATAAGAGGTAACTTCTTATTTCAAACCTTATTATATTTTTAGTCATGATTATTTACTGTTTAGGCTTGTTTGTTATTCAAAAATGCTATAAATGATTAGTTTAGTCCTATATGTTGCTATTCTATTATGTTTTTGTTATGCAAGGTTATAAAAATAAGTTGTGGTTTAAATTATGTCACATTAAGTAGATAGTATAACCTGTTAGTTAATAAAATGTGAAGAGTGGTTGAAGAATAGGATTTTGGAAATTTTGAGTTAGAAATGCATAGTCTTTAGTTCAAGGATAAGTTAAATAAGGTGGTGTGATGGGAATCCTAAATTGCTAAATCTGTGTTAAGTTTTTTTCAATATAGTCATACTTTGTCCCTTTTTTTTGTTTGAAATGGTGATGTTTAGAAACTATTTTAATGAAACAATAATATATAGTTACTACTTTAGTAAAGGTGAAGTTACTTTCAAGGTCTGAAAATAATTTTGTGGCGTACCTTAGATTCTGGACTTTATCTTGCTTCAACTTAGCTAAATATGATTTCTATTAGCTTAAGTCCATTTTTAGAATACTATGCTTGTTTGATATGTTTAAACTGTCTCAAATAAGTAAGCATTTTCCCTTGAAATGAATCATGGAAGTTACTTGTTAAGTTTTGAATGAAGTTCCCTGAAGATTGAATGTCCTGAGTTTGTTTTGTTCGAATGATTGAGATCTGTCACTCCCTTTTGTTGTCAACACTGTTAAAACATGACACGTAGTAGGATAAGTGAGCCTGCTTACTTGGCCTTTGTGTGACCTATTGTGTGCCTATCTTAATGTGTCTTTTTGACCTCAGAATAGATTCATTAACTTTTTATAAGTCTTTTTTCCTTAAAACTGGCAATCCTTGTGAAAAATTGATTGACTATGTGATTTGAAAAGTGAAAAACCTACTTTGTAATTTGTTTTTTAGATCAAGCTAAGTTCATTTAGGTGTTGTTTGGGATCATTATGATCCATTTAGGATAGAACTTGCCTCTGAATGTTGCTGTCAACCTTTGCTAATAGCTTGACACTTTCCAGAACTTGTCTTTTGAAAATTGAACCTATTATTTGCCAGATATAGGTCTTAGAGACTAAAAGCGGTAAAAAAAAAAATTGTTTTGACTAAAGAATAGCAAATGTGATTGAATATCATTATAACTTGCACTTTCTTGCTTATTTTCCCAGTTTGAGAATCTAAAATTAGGTGAAGCCCTCTTCTATGCCAAGAACTATTCCTATATGATCCTTGTTAATTGTTGCCTTGCAGCTTAGAATAACTATTGAACCTGCACTACTGAATCCTGTCCTATTTGCTTTGTTTACTAAGTTAGTTAAATAAGTGGAACTAACAAGAATAAGAACTATTAGCCTTTTGTGAAACTGATAGTACAAAACTGTCTGTGAATTTATTTCTCTTATTTCTCCTTGTTGATTGATTTGAAACACTTAGAATAGGTGAACTTGTCTTAAAAGATAAATGACTGAAATGGTAAGAGTAAAGATTGAAACTTGTTACTCGTATTAAAAATTGATTGCAAAGAAATTTGAAAAAAGGAACTGTAAGTTGAAAATATGAGATGCTTCTTATCCTGTTGATTAATTGGGCTATTCCTCAATCTTACTTAGTGTGTTCTTTTGTACGACACTGTACATTTCCTGAATCCTTTTTGGGATTGACATAGTTATTTGATTACGAAATACTTATAAGAGCATAATGCAGTTCTGTTTTTTTCTTCTTTGTTGTGTATTATTGTTCCATTTAGGATAACTGCTAGGTAGGGACTTTGCTTATGAATCACTATTTTTCCCACTTGGCACCTACTTGAAACTGCTTAAAATTGCAAAAAGGCTTCACTTAGCCAATTTAGAAGACTGTCTTTGTGAGTTTTGGAACAACTTGAGACTAAAAATGCATTTTTTGAAAACCTAAAAGATTTGCATATTACCTGAATAATTTCTATTTGACATCAGTCTGAATTTGAAATCTAGGTGTACCTTTTGCCTGGCATCATCCCTGAATCCTTTTAAAAATAGGCTAGTTTGAATTGAAAATCTAGTCTGTGACTGAGTCAGTGGAACTTTCATGTCAGCTTTAGAATTGCAAAGTTTATTTTGGAAAACCTTGTCAATTCTGTGAGGTCTCATTTAGGCTACGTTGATCATGTCCAATTTGGATAACAATTTCACATAAAATATGCTCTTTGCATTGTGTTTGGACACTGGTTCTTGTGGCTTGTTTTGATTTGAGATCGTTTGTTCTTTGCTAAGTGTTTGCTGGAATACTACTTGTTTTGCTTGCCTGAGTTGTTGGCCTCGAATCCATGGCCTTGACTGTTTATATGCTTAATTATTAGCTAAGTTTTGAAGTAGCCTAAACCTGGAATGTTTTGGGCATTTCTAGAAATTGAAATATCCTATGAAGTAGTTTAAATGGGGTGTTTGAGAGGAGTGAATATAGAAGAGTATATAGTGTATATGGGTGGTATATAGAGGGTATGCCTTTCAAGGGGTTTTGCTCTCCATATGACGGTATGTCACATAGTATAGCAGGTATATTACAATTTGACACTTAGAAAAATTCATGCCTAGGTGATAATTAGGGCCAGTTGGGCCTAATTAGTACTTCAGTGGATATATATTTGACAGAAATGTCCCTTTTGCATAAACTGTCCCTTTCCCCATTTATTCAGTGATTATGGGCTTGGCCCAATTCTATTGTAATTTAATTTTTGGCTTTGTAATTTAATTTATGTCCTTCAGTCAAATACTAATGCAATGTATACCTGTTTTATTTGTAAATCCCCCATCCGTTGGTGGGTGCAACGAGGCCCTATAACTTTCCTGGATCGAGTTGACCTCAACCATGGAAGGACTAAGCATTTGGAGCGGACATATTCTTTATACGCATTTTTTGTTGGGCTTGGTAGGCCCAACTCCCTATCTCTTATTACTTATTTGTCAAAATTGATGAAAAATGTGTTTTATTGGAACCTTTAAAAATTGTCAGGTATTAGAATCGCCAAAAAAACATTTTTAAATACAAAACTGATTTTTGACAAATACTAGCATGCAAAAACATTTTTGAGACTAAAATTGCAACTTATGAATAAAAATGGACATTTCCTTTAAATGAAAACACGATTTTTGGACAAAACATGGACTTGACTAATTTTATAGACTTGAGACAAAAAATTATTGTGGACCGTGTACATGTGGACATTTTGGACAAAATATGGACTTAGACTTTTTTGAATTAATTTGGACTAAAAGACTAAAAGTTAATGTAAAATATGGTTAAAATATGGATAATAATAGTATGCCAAAAGATGATTTTTGTAAAGCTTAAACTAAAAGCTCTTTTCTAAAACTCGGGTGGGCTTACGTGGTGTTCTACTTAGGTTAACGCCTTCGGATTTTAACCTAGTTGTTCTAGTCCGAAACCCAAAACGCCCAATTTTGGCCAAAACTCTACCACTATTATTTCTTGAAAGTGTTCTATTTTTGCATAAATGACTAACCTTTATTTGCAGAAATATAAAACAAAAGCAGTTTTTATCAAAACTAATTTATATGTACAAAACATACTATTAGAACCCGTAGGTCAATCGTATTTTACGGATTCTTAATACCGGGGTGCCTAACACCTTCCCCGGTGATCACCAGAATCCTTACCTAGGCTTTGGTATAGATTGGTTTCTTTTAAAATTTAGCCGTTTTAAATGAACCCTTTCGAACTGGTTTTTCTAACTTACCTATAAGTTAGGTGGTGACTCTAAAACAATGTCCATTTAGAGCCCCATCCACGTAGAAGTATATTTTTCCTTTTTTCCGGTACGATTGACAGCCATACTTTCCCAAGATATTTTCCTTTTTAAATGAGACGAATGCAAATCCGAATCGAAAAAAAATAGAACCGCTACAGATGGCGACTCTGCTGGGGAAAATTTAAGGTTCTAACCATAAGGGTTCCAATAATTTGTTTGCTTTGTATGATATAAATTGTTTAAGTGATATAAACTGCTTATGTGTTTAAATTTCCGCAAAATATAACTGTCATTCATGCATGCATACTCCGGCTCTCCTGGCATTTATTTATACTTTGTTCCAAGGGTGACGATGCGGGATGAGCTGCTATCATACCTCCAATAAAAACCCTTTTGCTATCTTTTTTTGGCGGTCTCTAAGGTAGAGTGGGCATGCGGTCATCCCACGGCCTTAGGGAACCCACTACTAGCTTGTCCGCTTGGGTAACCTGTGTCATTTGCTTGAAAAACCACTCTAAAATAACTAGTGTAGAGCGAAGCCAAATCCTTACTGGTTGTAACGACCCTTCCGGTCGTTATGGGAATTTAGGACTCCATTGGGAATTTCGAGGCCGCGGGTAGGTTCGTAGGCCGTCTTTTTGTATGTATGTATAATTTATGTTGTGTTTTGAAGCCTTGGATTAAATGAGGGGTGATAGGGGGAAAGCTGGACAAAAAGCCGACCTCACTGCCTAAAATGGACCCCTACAGCGGTGGGACTATCGCTGCGGCGGTACCGCTATAGTGGTGCCTCGACCGCTACAAACGGCCATCCATTTCTTTGGTGGCCGCTGTGGCGGACGGTGGACCGCTATGGCAGTACCGTTATAGCGGTGAATCGACCGCCATAGCGGTTAGGCGGGATAGTTGGGGACCGCTATAGGGGGACCGCTGCAGTGGTCGACGGGAAGCAGTGGTCGGGTTTTTAATGCCTTAGTTTTATTTTCTTATTCATAATACCCTAACACACTTCCCAACAAACACTTAGAGAGAATTTTCAAGCTAGGGCAAGACAATCTTGTGAGGTAAGTTCCATTGCTTTTCATTCTATCATTCCTTTCCCCTTCATTATTGTAATCATCTCCATGGGTCTTTAATGGTGAAATTGAAATAGAAACCCTAGAATATTAATAAGCCTTCTAAACTTGATGGGTTATGGTTATTATTGCTTAGTTATCATCTAAATGCATTGGTTAGTTGCTGTTGATCATAAAATGAATAGTTAGAGACATAAACTAAGTGATTGGAGACCTAGGGTTCTATAAAAATGGTGTCTTTTCCATAGAAAGCTGTTGTAATAGGAATGTTTGATAGAATATGGTAGAAATTAATGGTTTATGAATATTAAGGGACTTTGATAGGTTATCTATCACCTAGAAAATCATCCACCCTTAGAATGAGGAGAGGGAAGGGTATTTCTTGCCTTGGTATTTGCGAATTGAGCAATGTGACTCATTGAGTCTTCTATTTCTAGACCGTGAACGTATTGAGGCTTTAAGGAAAGTAAAGGTTGTGGCAGGGTGACAGGCATTGTTCCAACTCTACTCTGAGGTAGGTTACGGTTTATTTGAATTAGACTTTGGTTAGTTGAATGTATGTTTGAGATTTCATTAGGAGAAAGCATGTATAGTATTCATTACATGATATTGTGTGGTCAAGCTCCTATGTGCTTGTGATTGAATGTTGTGTAGGCTTCATGCCATTATTCGTAAGTGATTTAATCTGCAGTAGATGTATTGTGATGAGAAGTTAATATAGTTTTCTCGAGGATATTGTGATATGAAATGATGAGGTGAATATGGATATTGAGAAGGTAAGAAACACTGTTCTATAAAAGGTGTGACAAGGCACACATGTGGCCTACATTATGGGCTCGTGGTCCGAGGATAGTTCCAGAAATGAGAGGTATATTATTATATCCCGCATCCGAGGTTCGTTCCGGAGCGGAGGTTGTGCTTGGGTCTGAGGATTATTTCAGAATGAGTGGTACATGGACACCATGGGTCCCCTGCAGTCATGACTACTGAGCTATGACATTAGATAGCATGTGTGTCCAACGAGTGGGGGTATATTGTTACACCTCTCGTTTTCGTTGTAGGAGAACTTATGGTTTCCTAGTCGGGTATGCCTTTGGAATAGAGACCCGAGCCCGATTTTAGAGGTAGAAAGTGTCTTTCCTCGTGTACAAGGGTACCAACAGGTATTCCAGGCAATTTATAGAGTTAGAAGTTGAACGAATCGAATTGACGCGATCTGATTTGAACCTGAGAAAATCTACAGACACTAGTCATCGTCGACGGGTCGTCGACATGATCGATGGACCATCGATGTGCGGCGTAGACAGGGTTCCGTAGCCTTGCATATGTAGGCGCAGGTGGACGGAGCAAGTCGACAGACCGTCGACACGTCGACGTGTCGTCGACCCGCTCGTCGAACCGCACCGCTGTAGCCTTTTTAATTCTGAGTATAAATATGTGGTTCACGACTTTATTTCCCATTTTCCTCCATTCCAAGTCACAGAAAAACCCTAATATTTCTCTCCCAACATTTTATACAATATTAGTGGAGATTTGGTAAGATCCGAGCCCCGTGAACCCGAGCTTGTGAAGAAGAAGGTTGTTTCTAGGGTTTGTTGAAGTTGTGAAGCTTAGGGAGTTGGAGTTGAAGTTGATCTTTGGAATCTAAGACCCCCTCAAGGTATGTGAATGATTTCTACCCTTGTATTTGAGTTTATTATCAAGAGTTTTAGTGATTTTAAGTAGAGAGAAGATAGCTATGGAAGGGGTAAGTTGATGAAGGATAATATTGTGATTTGGGGTTGTTTTAAGAGATGGTTGGAAATGGATTTAAGTATATTTTGATATATATATATATATATATATATTTGTGTGTGTGTGTGTGTGTTTTCATTGTGTTGTGGGTATTGTGGATAATGTTGGATCATATGAGAAGTTGAAGAGTTGTAAGCTTACAAAGGAAATTATTGTCTATAATTCGTTAAGCTTTACGCGTATTTGAGGATGGTTAGTAAGCGAGGTAAATGGTATAATTAAGGCCTACGTTATCTTAATTGTAGAATTACAAGTTCGAGAGGTAGAAGTTGGGTGATTGGATATACGTCAAGGTATGTAAGGCTATCCTTTCCTTCTTTTGGCATGATCTTACGATACGAACCAACAAACGAGTAAGCAAGTTTCCATATTACTCTACTCTTAGAAGCATAGGGAGTACTTGAGTCATTGATGTTCATGTGCCCCGTTTATGATTTCTCCTTCTGTTTATAGGTCCAGTTTTACGTATACAGTTATTCATGCATTACATTCATGCATATCTATTGACCCGTGACCAGAAGGCGTTATATACGCAAGTATTATATGTATATGGGGTATGGAAAATGGATAGGCGTTATATACGCATTACCACCTCATCAGCTGGTGCACCTTGATGATGATATATGGATCGGGCCGTACGTTCCTCGACAATATTATTATATGATATATGGATCGGGCCGTACGTTCCCCGGCATTATTATTATATGATATATGGATCGGGCTGTATGTTCCTCGGCATTATTATTATATGATATATGGATTGGGCCGTACGTTCCTCGGCATTACTATTGTATGATATATGGATCTGGTTGAACGTTCCTCAGCACTATGACCTATATTTATGTATATGAGCATGATTATCATTGAGAGCATGCATATTGTGCACCCACAGAGGCACAGTCCGTTAGACAGGTTTATACAGATACCAGTTCATACAAATACATGCAGACAGTTACTTCATCTTATGAGTTCAGATTTTATTCATGATTCTTATATGTACATGATTGTTCTCATGCCTTTCATATTCAGTACATTATCCGTACTGACTCCCCGTTGCTCGGGGGGCTGCGTTCATGCCCACCGGTTTAGGTAGATCGACATGTGGTCTAGCTTAGTACGACTTCTATCCAGTAGTGGTCAGTGCGCTCTATTGATCCGGAGTTATAGTTTATTTTGGTATGCTAGCCTTTTTGGATGTACATGCATATGGGTATGACGGGGCCTTGTCCCGTCCTTTCTACAGCTTTCATTGCAGTAGAGATCTGTAGACAGTTTTATGTATTAGTTAGATGATGTAGCCTTATCGGCTCCCATTCTTTTGTGTACAGCATATGATGCGGCCTAGCTAGCTTGCACTGTTCTTTATTATGTATGTGTGTATACAAATTGTACAGAGTTTGATGTTTTCCTTTTATGAGATCAGTTTATGCCATTTATGGGCCCTTGATGTTCAATATGGTTCAGATACGTGTTTAGGGGTGTTTGGTCGCTAGAGGTCAGACACTCGTCACGACTCATCGGTTTGGGTCGTGACAGAAGTGGTATCATAGCAGTTTCGTACTAGGGTTGTCTACAGACCGTGTCTAGTAGAGTCTTGTTTATGGGCGTGTTATGCACAACACTTATAAACAGGAGGCTACAAGACATTTAGGATCATGTCATTCTTTCTCTCTTAGATTGTACGATAGAGCCATGTGTTAAGCGTTCGCTTCTGATAAATTGTTATGATTTTAGCAACGCCCCGGAAGAAAGCTATAGCTTCCCAGAAGGGTAAGAGAGCGACAGGTGAGGCCACTAGCCGCACTCGGCAGGCTACGAGGGCTCAAGATGAGATTCAGAGTGAGGGGTCGTCTGAGACATCGAGTACCCCACCTCCAGCACCTGCCCCAGTTCCTCAGCCGGATGCACCGGGCCAGGATGTGAGGGATGCTATACAGTTATTGACTAGATTAGTAGCCGCCCAGGCTCAGCGGCAGGGAGTTGGTGTTGACCAGGTAGATAGGACTGGTAGTTCGAGGGTTAATACCTTCCTTGGGTTAGGTCCTCTAGAGTTTTTCGTAATAATGCAAAATATGGACCCTGAGGATTTTATTGACGATATGCAGAGGACCTTGAGGGTTATGCACGCGGATGAGGTTGAGTTTGTGGAATTGGCTTTATATAGGCTCCATGATATTGCGGTACAGTGGTATCAGACTTGGGAGTTATCTAGGGGAGAAAATGCCTCTCCAGCTGTTTGGCGAGAGTTCTCCGATGCTTTTATTCGCCATTATCTACCTCCCGAGGTCAGGCGAGCCCGAGCAGATAGATTTTTACGTAGTGAGCAGGGCAGTATGAGTGTCCAGGAGTATTGCGGGTATTTTGATTCGATGGCCAGGTATGCTCCAGCCATGGTGGCTGAGATGGAGGACATAGTCTATCGTTTTGTGGCTGGTCTAGGGCCACATTTGATAGATGCTTGTACGACTGCTGCGTTACAGCTAGGCATAGGTATCTCCCGTATACAGGATTTTACACAGAATCTGGAAGATCACAAGCGTCAGAGGAGGACAGATCGTGACTGTGACCGTGACCGGGGATATGGTAAGAGGCACAGATCTTTAAAGATAGCGGGTGAGTCTAGGGGAGGACAGAGACCTCAGTATCCCCGGTATCCATTCCATTCAGCAGGGAGTGCACCTCCGCGGTTTTCAGGTTTGAGGTTTGATCGGTCTTCTTATTCCAGAGCGGGCCAGAGTTCCAGGGCATCAGGATCTCAGTACAGACCGGAGTCAGGCCAAATGAGGCCCCCTGTGCCGTGGTGTACCCAGTGTGGCAAGTTACATGCCGATCAGTGTTGGCTGGGCTCAGATGTTTGTTATACTGGTGGCCAGCCAGGTCATAGGTTGCGGCAGTGTCCCATGAGAGAGAGTGGGTATATGGTTTAGCTCATAGGGTCTGTGGCTGGTTCTTCTTCTGTGGTCCGCCCTTCAGGGAAAGTTTCTCAGACACCATCATGACGAGGTAGAGGAAGAGGTGGAGGCAGAGGAGCTGGCAGAGGGGTGGCCCCAGCTGGGGGTGGCGTCCCAGTGGTTGACCCCGTCTTTCCAGTGGTCCCTAACTAGGCAGCGGGAGTTGCAGTCGCACCAGCCCAGCCAACAGCAGTAACAGTTCCACCAGGAGCTGCAGCTGCTCAGGGTGTACCAGACGCGATGGCACAAGTGCTAAATCTATTGCGTGGGTTAGCACAGACCGGAGCTATACCAGTGGTTCCAGCAGGTAGTGGTCGCAAAGGTAGAGACTCCAGATTCGGACAGAGCACAGGCTCTGGGGGTTCAGCACGCGGTAGCGGTGGCGCCTCACTTGGATGAGGTTTCGAGTTTTGAGGCCTTCCCGAGGCCTGTTTCAGGCCCAGTGATGACTGGTGAGGAACATGATCTATTTTGGAGGTTCAAAAAAATGAAGCCTCCTGTGTTTTATGGTACTGAGTCGGAGGACACATATGAGTTCATCATTGACTGTCATGAGCGGCTCCATAAGATGGGGGCCGTGGATTAGTACGGGGTAGAGTTTGTGACGTTCCAGTTCTTGGGTGATGCCAAGCTTTGGTGGAGGGCTTATGTGGAGTGTAGGCCAGCTGGGTCTCCTCTGTTGACTTGGGTCCAGTTTTACTCTGTGTTTTTTGACAAGTACGTTCCGCGTACTCTGAGGGACATAAGGAAAGATGAGTTTACTACTATTGATCAGGTGAACTCGTCGGTTGCTGTGTATGAGTCCCGTTTCCACTCCCTATCCCAATATGCTATTCAGTTGCTGCCCACTGAGGGGGAGAGGATACGGTAGTTTGTGAAGGGGTTGAAAACTTGGCTTCAGTTATCGGCTCTTCAGCTTATAGCCACTGGGGCTTCATTTCAGGAGGTAGTAAAGCACGTCCGTACTATTGAGGGTATTAGGTAGGAGAGTCAGGAGAAGCATGTAGAGAAGAAGGCCCGTAGGGGTGGGATGTTCAGCAACTCTTTCTCGAGGGGTTAGAGTTCACAGGTTTATTCAGGGCGTCTGGTTCAGTCCGCGATGTAGCTGGTGTCAGCTGGGGGCCTCTCAGGGGTAAATTATCAGGCCTCCGGTCAGTATGGAGGCTATATTTCTTCATCATCTTCTGTTCAGTGGCCTACGCTAGACCGTGCTTGCTTTGAGTGTGGTGAGATAGGGCATATTAAGAGATATTGCCCCAGACTTGGACAGAGTGGGTAGGGGACTCAATATCAGGCTTCCTGAGCTCCATATGCACTAGATCGAGGGGGTAAGGATCGCGCACCAGCAGGGCGGGGCAGCCACACCGCGAGTAGGGGTGGTTCCCAACCTAACCGAGGCGGTTCTCAGGCAGGTAGAGGTGGATAGCAGCCCGGCAAGGGCGGGGCTCAGGCTGGTAACAGTAATCGTGGTGGTACGTAGGCGATAGGTGGGCGTGGTCATTTATATTCCTTCCTAGGTAGACCCGAGGCTGAGCCCTCCGATGCAGTTATCACATGTACTATCTCCGTTTATGACTGTATGGATTCTGTTTTGTTTGATCCGGGTTCTACCTTTTCCTATGTATCTACTTATTTTGTTGTGGGTCTGGATATGATGTGTGATACTCTTGATACTCCTATTTTTGTGTCTACTCCTTTTGGGGATTCTGTGGCAGTGGATAGCGTCTACCCCGCGTGTGCAATTTCTGTTATGAGGTATAGTACTTGGGCAGATTTGATGATTTTAGACATGGTAGATTTCGATGTTATTTTGGGTATGAGTTGGTTTTCCCCGCATTATGTTGTACTCGATTGCCATTCTAAGACTATTACACTAGCTATGCTCGGAGCACCTAGACTCGAGTGGAAGGGTAACCTTAGTTCCCTCCCTAAGAAAGTAATATCCTTTGTTCGTGCTAGGAAGCTAGTAGAGAGGGGCTTTTTAGCTTATCTGGCATATATCCGTGATACCAGTGCAGATACCCCATCCCCTAATTCGGTATGCGCGTTTGCGGATGTGTTCCCCGCGGACTTGCCTGGTATGCCACCGGATCGTGATATTGACTTCAGGATTGACTTAGACCCATGGACTCGTCTTATCTCTATTCCACCTTATAGGATGGCACCAGCAGAACTCAGGGAACTGAAAGAGCAGTTGCAAGATCTTCTGAGTAAGGGGTTTATTCGCCCGAGCGCCTCTCCGTGGGTGCTCCTGTGTTGTTTGTTAAGAAGAATGATGGGTCTATGCGTATTTGTATTGAATACCGACAGTTGAATAAGGTAACTGTCCAAACAAGTATCCCATCCCCCGTATTGATGACTTCTTTGATCAGTTACAGGGAGCTTCGGTGTTCTCGAAAATTGACCTAAAGTCAGGGTACCATCAATTGAAGATTCGGGTGGAAGATGTTCCTAAAACTGCTTTTTGGACCAGGTATGGGCACTATGAGTTCTTGGTTATGTCTTTTGGGATTACAAATGCCCCAGCTGCGTTCATGGATTTGATGAACAGTGTGTTCAAGCCCTACTTAGACTCATTCATTATAGTGTTCATTGATGATATCTTGGTGTACTCTAGGAGTAAGGAAGAGCATGAGAAACATTTGAGAATTGCTCTTGGAGTATTGCGGGAGAAGGAATTGTATGCTAAATTCTCCAAGTGTGAATTTTGTTTGTCTTCTGTGTCTTTCTTAGGGCATGTTATTTCGAAAGAGGGTATTATGGTGGATTCTTAGAAAATTCAGGCAGTCAAGGGATGGGCTAGGCCCACATCAGTGATCGATATCCGTAGTTTCGTAGGTTTGGCTAGCTACTATTTTCGGTTTGTAAAAGGGTTTGCCTTTATTGCTTCTCATATGACCCGTTTGACTCAAAAGGAGGTACTGTTTCAGGGGTCTGACGACTGTGGGGAGAGCTTTCAAAAGCTCAAAACATTGTTGACTACAGAACTGTTTCTGGCATTGCCCGTTGAGGGCAAGGTTTTGTTGTTTATTGTGATGCTTCACGTTCTGGTTTGGGTGTTGTTTTGAGGCAGGAAAAAAAGGTGATTGCTTATGCATCTCGGTAGTTGAAGGTGCATAAGAAGAACTATCCTACTCATGATCTAGAGTTGGCAGCGGTGGTGTTTGCATTGAAATTTTGGAGGCCCTACTTGTATGGTGTGCATGTGAGGGTTGCATAGGGCATCTAACTTCGTTGATGAATATTACTGGGGATCCGGGTTTGCTAGAGATTATTACCGAATAATGACAGAATGGTGTTCAGGTTTGGAGAGATAGAGATGACTCCACCTTCGAAGAAATTAGAGACGTCTTGGAAAGCGCGGGAAGAGCAAACAAATCCAAAAAGAATTTAGATTAAAATATCCTCATCCCTTACAAACCTACCTAGTCTTGGCTAACTAGCCAAGTACAAAGTGAAACAACATGAGTATGAAGAGAAAAGATGTGAAGGCTTTCTTCATTTGTTCTTCGAGCAAGTTGTAAGTACTGGATACACTGTCACTAGCTCTACATCTGCATTATTGGCTGAGCAGGCTAGAGACCTGATCCCATCTGGTCCTTGTGAATCAACATATCTGATCTCTCATATATAACCGAATCCGGCAGGCATTTGATCTTTCAAGGAGCATGTTAGAATAGCAGCATAAGAGATATCATAGGATTAACCAAGTTCAAACAAGTGAACCTAATTGTATCTGGTTCCTTAGGGTTTGTCATGTCATCAAAACATATTATTTCTTATCAACACCGTTAGAAACCTCTCATCTGGGAAAGCATCATCTATATCAAGCTCCTCTAATGGTCTTCTAGCTTCCTCAAGTCATGAAAGATGATCTGCTACTTGATTTTCGGACCCCTTGCAATCTCTCACCTAGAAGTCAAATTCATGCAACATCAGGACCCATCTAATCAATCGTGGCTTTGCATCTTTCTTAGCCATGAAATACCTTAACGCTGCATGATCAGTGTATACCACTGCCTTGGACCCTAACAGATAGGCCCTGAATTTCTCGAACGCAAAGACTATAGCAAGAAGCTCTTGCTCAGTAACTATGTAATTCATCTGCGCTCCATTGAGTGCTCTGCTATCATAGTAAATTGGGTGCATGATCTTATTGTGCCTCTGGTCAAGCCTAGTACCAATAGCAAAACCACTCGCATCACACATCAGCTCAAAAGTCAGAGACCAATCATAAGAAACAATAATAGGAGCAGAAGTCAGACGCTCCTTCAATTCATCAAACGCCTTTAGTTACTTTTCATCGAACTCAAACTTAGCCTCTTTTTCAAGAATCTTGCACATAGGATTAGCGATCTTGGTGAAATCTGTAATAGAACGCCTATAGAACCCAGCATGTCCCAAGAAACTCCGGAAACCTTTAACTGAGATGGGTGGAGAAAGCTTTGCAATCATATCAATTTTATCCTGATCGACCTCAATCCTCTTTTCAGAGATTTTATGACTGAGAACGATGCCTTTCTTCACCATGAAATGGTACTTCTCGCAATTCAGCACAAGATTGGTATCCTCATATCTTCTTAAAACGCGACCCAGATGGTGAAGACAGTCATCAAAAGAATCACCAACCATAAAAAAAAAATTCATCCATGAAGACCTCTAAGAAGTCCTCAACCATATCTGAGAAAATTGACATTATACACCTCTGCAATGTCGTCGGTGCATTGGAAAGACCAAAGGGCATCTACTGAAAGCGAACGTCCCATAAGGACAAGTGAATGTCGTCTTCTCCTGGTCTTCAAGAGCAATATTTATTTGATTGTAGTCAGAATACCCATCTAGGAAGCAATAGTAAGACTTCTAGCCAGCCGATCAAGCATCTGATCAATAGAAGGCATGGGGAAATGGTCCTTGCAAGTGGCAAAATTTAGCTTCCTATAATCCATGCAAACATGCTTCCTAGTAACAGTACAAGTTGGAATTAACTAGTTTTAGCATTAGGCACCACTGTGATACCTCCCTGCTTTGGCACGCATTGTACTGAGCTTACCTACTTGCTGTCTACTATAAGATATACAACTCCAGTATCTAACCATTTAATTATATCATTTTTCACTACCTCTTGCATAGGGATTCAATCTCCGCTGGTGCTCAACACTTGGTGAACTATTTTCTTCAACCTAAATTTTGTGCTCACACATGTCGGAGGGAATCCCCCAAATATCTGCAATAGTCCAGCCTATAGCACGTCTGTGCTCTCTCAATATCTTGAACAATTTCATTGTCTGCTCTTCATTCAGCAATGCAGACACAATAATTGGTAAAGTGTTGTCCGGGCCAAGAAACTCGTACTTCAACTGTGCAGGCAGTTGCTTAAGCTCAAGCTTAGGTGGCTCAACAGTGGATGGTTTTGCTGGAGAAGTCTTTCTATTTTCAAGATCAAGATCTAGCTGATTTGAGTGGTAAGAATAAGAACCCAACCCCACAAGTGAATTCACCATCTCCACACAACCCTCTATGTCATCAGCATCAAAATTTACCAGAATAGCCGTAAGAGCCTCTCCCAAACATTCTTCTTCCATTTTGAATTCCACAGCTTCATCAACAACATCAAAAGAATCAATCATCGAAATACTTTCATAAGCACTCGGTAGCTTCATCCCTTTACTTGCCTAGAAAGTCACCTCCTCGTCATTGACTCATAATTTTATTTTATTCTTTTCTGAATCCATAAGAGCCCTTCCCGTAGCAAGGAAAGGTCTCCTCAGAATAATGGGAATGTCCCAATCAATAGCACAGTCAAGAATAACAAAATCCGTGGGCAACAAAATATCACCAACCCGTACAAGAACATCATCTACCACACCAACCGACCTCTTAATAGATCTGTCAGCCATCTGCAATCGCATAGAAGTAGGTCTAGGCATTCCCAAACCCGCTTATAGATAGCAAGAGGCATGAGATTTATGCTAGCCCTGTTATCACAAAAAACACGAGCAAAATCATACTGACCAACCAAACATGGAATATTAAAGGCCCCCAGATTCTCTTTCTTCTAAAAACTGGTGGTGGATATAATAGAGCTAACACGGTGAGTCACACTCACAGTGTCATACTTAACAAACCTCTTCTTTGTCAGCAATTCTTTCAAATACTTTGCAAATCCGGGCATCTCTTTAATAGCATCCATAAAAGGGATGCTCATGGAAAGCTGCATCAACTGATCATAGAACTTTTGACATTTAGCATCTTTGGTCTTCTTTGCCAACCTCTAAAAAAAGGGAGGTGTGGCTTTAAATAATTGAGTCAAAGGATGAAGAGTCCCTTTTACCGTTGACTTGCTAGTGTCATTGCTTCCCTTCTGCTTCTACGAACTTTTTGGAACATCATCAAGTTTCTTAACAATAGGAACTTCTGTCTGGACCTCATCTACAATTGTTGGCACATCAGATTGTGCCTCTTCTTCTTCTTCAGCAACTGACTCAAGATTTATAACCTTCTTTTCAGCACTTTGGAGTATTTTACCACTCCGAGCACTGATAGCATATACACTGTCTACACCACCTCCCCCATTCTTATGATTCAAAATAGTGTCACTAGGAATTCCTCCCTTCTGTAGAGGGTGCTGTTCTCTAGAAATATCTCGCATCTACGACTCGAGCTTCTGAATGGAAGCCGAGTGAGATCGCACTATTTCTATCAGCCCCTTTAATATTCTATCTACTCTGTCTTGGTTGGCTAACACCTTTTCAAGTATGCTCTCCAACCTAGAACTCCCTTGTTCAGTCGACTGCCCCTTTGATGGAATATAGGGATTGGAGCTTCTATTTACAAAGTTATTGTTATTGTTGTAGTTTCCCTGGTTCGAGCCACCATAGTTGTTGTTGTAATTTCCTTGTCCCTATTAAGGTCTCCATTGATTCTGGTTCTGATTTTGATAGCCTCCCTGGTAGTTCTACCTTTGGTAACCCCCTTGAGAGTTATTAATATAGTTAGCATCTTCAAACTGCATTG
This sequence comes from Lycium barbarum, assembly GCF_019175385.1. Taxonomy (NCBI): domain Eukaryota; kingdom Viridiplantae; phylum Streptophyta; class Magnoliopsida; order Solanales; family Solanaceae; genus Lycium; species Lycium barbarum. The sequence continues at coordinate 78,308,748 of NC_083347.1, read as the reverse complement.
GAGGCCCTTCTTGATATGGACCCTCTTGGACTTGGTACATCCGCTTCGGCAAACCCGGAATTTCTTCAACAACATTAACCTTCTTCGCTTCTTTTTCATCAAGTCACTTGATCAGCAAAGAAAGATTGGTTGCTATCTGAGCTAGCGTTTACTGAGTTTCTTGGTTCTCTTTCACTATGTTATGGATCATTGGAGCTCCATAGGCTACACTGCTAGTAACACATGACTGCCATGCTTGATTTTGAGTGGTAAGATTATCAAGCAAGTTAGTGATTCGGGCATACGTCTTGTCCATGAAATACCCACTAGCTGCATTATTAGCCACGACTTGTGTCATTGGATCTAACCCTCTGTAGAACTTCTTCATCAATATATTATCCGGTAAACCATGCAAATATTTTTTAAACCTCTCCCATGCTTCAAATAATTATTCCCCCGATAGTTGCTTGAAGTCATAAATCTTGTCACGAATTTTCGCTCTCTTGCTCAGAGGGAACCACCTTTTGAGAAACACAACAACCACCTCTGCCCATGTATGAATAGTGTTATAGGGAAGCTTTTCAAACCAAACTCTAGCTTCATCGGCTCTTCATCGGCTAAAGAGTTTTTGAAAACTCTTAGCCGAATAGCATCATCGGACAAAGCATTCTGCAAATGCTGGGCACACACGCCCAAAAAATTCATCAAATATTGGTGAGGGTCTTCATCAGTTGAGTTCCAAAATTGGCCCTCAAGCTTGAGCAATTGGTAGATAGTGGAGTCAATCTTGTAGTTTGCCATAGAATAACCCGAGGTGCAACAATAGCAGAAGCGTATTCCATCTCATCTAACATATCAGCAAACGGGTTCTCAACCTCGACAGGTGGTTGATCTTGATTAACCTCCGGCACCCTGTTATTACCAGCATCTCCACGTCTGTTATTATTATTCTGCATGATCACCTGGTTCACAGTATACGGAAAAAAGGTGCAATGGAATTGAACAAGACTTTAAGAAAAGCACAAACTATTTAGTAATTTCAAAACCATAGTCCCCGGCAATGGCACCAAAATTTGATACGCTCAAATTACACCTATTAAATGATGTAATGCGGACGATGTCAAATATAGTAATCCAACTAGATTGGGGTATAATCCTATAGGGAATATGGTGTGAAAAGGTTACTAAAGTCGTAGAGTACTTCGTTAAGGTCTAAGTTCGTATTCCGTTGAGTTTGTGGAAGTTTGGTTGTTTTTAACTAATTGCTTCCGATTGTAATTTATAGTAAAAGAAACCAAGGTTGTGTCCCCCTTTAGATAAAGTGTATGCTATGGTGATTGATCATGATATACTTCTAATGGATCGTTATTAGAATGCACTTAACCTCTACTTGAATCCCTAATGTTTCCCAACAGTTAAAGATTATTTTTCTTTATGATTTCCCAAATATAAAAAGAGTGTATATGAAGAACGGTTAATTCATGCCAAGTAAATTCTTCATATTCCTAAGTGAATTTATTAAACAAGGGTTAATGCCTTGAGTTCTTATTATTTATTCCTACCAAACCCTGCTCACTTTTCCAAGTTAAGCAAAGTTTATGGCTTTAATCAATGTTTGCAACCATTAATTATGAATAAAGAACAAAGAATAAATAAACCCTAACAATCCATTATAAGTATATCAATCTCAATCCCAAATCACAAAACACCCATCCTAGGGTTCACAACCTTAGTAGAGAAATTAGTTATTCATAGTGGAAGAAAAAACAAGAAGAAATAATAGAAATCATAATGCCTACTTTCGATTGATTGGAATTGAAATAAAGTAATTGCAATTATTTGTTCTCCAAGAAGGTTCAAAAACTATGAGTATTCAATGCTAAGGAATAATAGTTTAAAACTGACAAATGATAATAAATAAAACCCTACAAGGAACTGTTTATAAGGTCTCAAAAACATAAAATTATAAAATTTCACTTAAGTCCCCATCGGCACATGTTACGGTCTGTATCATAAAATACGGACCGTATAATGTTATACGGTTGAAGTTCTTCAAGTCTTCAGTGAATATTCACGATCATGTTATATGGCCCGTAATTTGAGATACGGTCCGTAACACCTGGGCGTACTTCTTCATCTTTAAAACTTGACTTTCTGCCTCACTTGACACATGCTAAAATACATTTTGAATTATGGCTCGTATCACGAGATACGGTCCGTAAACGTTGTCCATATTTCATTATGTTTCACTTCTTCTTATTTACGATAGGAAATATGGTCCTATAATAATATATGGCCCGTATAACTTCATAGCAGTACCTAATCATGTAATTTCCGTGCTCTTGTCCTTTAGCTCCTCAATTTACCTGAAACACAACAAAACACATCAAAACGACACATACTTCTTAAAAACAAGTAAAACTTCTAGTTAAAAGATATCGAATGTGCCATAATTTCATGGCACATCAGGTCTCATTGGACCCATCAAGGTAGTGGCTAGCATTAGTCTTTATAAATACTTGCATACCATACTAAGCAGTTATATAGAGAAGATATGTACATATTCACCTCAATGGCATGATAGAACGCTCAAATAAGAGTTATGATGTCTATTACGAAATGCCAAGTAATAACCACAACTTAAAATAAACTAACACTTACAATACCTTGTGTACACACGGGTCCAACTGAGGGTTGCACGATCAGAGACCCATGGGGGAATATCACATTTTCCATATGTCACACTGATAGTCTACATGTGCAGTACAGACAATCTCGACGTACTCATCAAACTAATAAAGGACAATCTCAACGTGCACAACTCATAATCACCACGGACGGTCTCTGCATGCCATCACTTCTCAATCATAATCACATAGTAGCATATGACATATCAAATGAATAGGATTATCAGGTAAACATGTCATCAACATGCACATAGCTTAAACAAATCCTAATATGGAAATGATGCACGTGTAAACCTCACTTATCATGGAATTCTGTTTAGTATAACAGTTAATCAACCAAGGCAAATAAAATAATGCATATAAGGAAAATAATCACGTCATGTCACTCGGTGTGCATATGTTGTGACCCAACTAGTCGATCGAGCGGGCATCCATACTAACCTCCTTGGTGGGCGGACCCTTTCCCTATTCACCATTCGCTTCAAACATATGAAAAGTAAATAGAAAGATTTAAGCAGTCTCAAAATATAAATAAACTACAAAGTACGGAATACTAATACAACATCTCCGGAATCTGGTCTGAATAAGTACAAGAGCCACTAAATACTATAGGTCTGAAGGCTACAAGTCTGACATATAAATACCGTCTCAGAATACAAAAAAAAAAGACAAATAAAGATAGAAGAATCTCCGGGCTGTGGAATCCACCAAGTACTCACCCTGGAAACTCTGAAACTGAGCCTCGGGATCACTCACGAGGTACAGAAAAGGAAACTGCTATGAACTCTGCACTCAGAAAAGAGTACAACATGGTAGTATCAGTACAAACACCATGTACCAATAGGTATCATAGGCCGATAATAATTAGTTCACATATATACAAAGAAAGAAATCAAAAGGTAGGCATGCTAACAGTCAAGTACAATCACAACACAATCCAAGATCAGGAACAATACACATTATAAATGCCATAGCAGAATCAATGATATGGATGAATGAAGTAAATGAGCGCATATGAAATACGATGAAATGCACTGGCCAACTGTCTGTCACCGTACACATATGATACGAATGGAAATCCTCCACTGTTACACCTCGGAAAATTCCATGTCGTTGCATAGTAAATAGACTAATGCAGGGTAAGAAGTATGTGATGTTTCTATAAGTAAAAAAGGTTATTTAACGACTCTAATTAAGATTCCAAAGACATTGGAAGTAAGAAGAGAAAGTTCCTTGAGAAAGTCAAAGTATATGTAGTGTTTTGGAAACGTTTCGTAAAGTACTGAGCTAATGTTGACTTAATGATGTCTTAAGGAAGAGTTATAAAGACCCTTAGATTGGTAATGAAGTGTTAAATAAGTGTTAAGAAGGTTCCGTAAGGATTGGAGATCAAACGAACGACGGAAATCGTTTCAGGGAAATGGAGTTATACGACCAACTTATACGGTCCGTATAACATTATACGTTCCGTATAAGGGGCCGTATAACCCAACAGAAGGAATGTTTTCTCTGATGGTGAACCACAAACACTTATACAGACCGTACAATTTTATACGGACCGTATATGTGGTCCATATAATGCCCGACGGGCTGAATAGGTTGGAAGTATAAATATGTGTTCCTACTTTCATTTTCTCATTCTTTCCACTTCTCCATCTCTCTCAAGGCTTCTAGAATGTTCTATATATTTCATCCGCACCAATTCAAGGCAAATCAAAGATCAACTTCATCAAACCAAGGGAATTAGGTGCAAGAAGTTCACTAGGGTTCATCCAAGGCAAGAAATCTCATTGGGAGTGAAACTAGGGTTTTCCTCGAGTGAAGTATTTCCACTTAAAGCTGATTCCCACACTATCAAAGGTAAGTTTTATGATAATTCCATGTTGTTTAAAGCATTAAGAGGTTGACAGACTTGGATTGTGAAAGGAAGTAGAAAATGCGTCATAAATATGAGAATAGTGGCACTTTCGAGTAGTAGCTTGAAATGAATCGTGATTCTTGACATGTTGTGATTATTGTTATTCCATAAATGGTATTAAGAACATGGGATGAACATTATATAAGAATGAATGTAATATTTTACTACGACCATGGTTATGGATGATTTGAAGTGAAATTGGGAGACTTGGATAATGTAAGGTGAATGAAGATTATTGCATATGATATTATGAATGCTATTATTGACATTTGGGAGTTGATATATGATATGGAGTAAGCTGTATAAACAAAGGAGGTGCTGCCAAATTTTCTCTCGCTTTAGTCAAGTATACTTAAACTATCGATTATCTAATGTTAGCACAAACTCTCTTGAAGGCAGAAATGAGAACATTGGAGGAGAACGTTCAAGCGATAGAGTAGCTAAAAAAAAAGGTATGTGAGGCTAGTCCTTTCTTTCTAAGGCATGACTCTTATGGCATGAATCCGCCTATCTTTCCATGACTTTCCTACATATCGGAAAATATGAGCCTATGCTAAAAAGAGCTTTACATAAGATAAAGGAAACAAATGTGATGCGAGTATGATAATGGTAATGATGATTTGAGTCTAAAAGTTCTAGAGTACATGATATGCTAATCCCACGAAATGTTAGTCCCTTCAAGGTGAGGTATGGTGAATATGATCACTCCATAATGTAATCGGGGGTTCTCGACCTTATGTCACCCCGATATGGTTATAGATTATCTTTATGTTCTAATCCATGTTTCACGATAATCTTATGGTAAGGATATGATAAGTTATGAGATGTAGATGATGATACGATTCCACCGTGCCTGGATGGCCGGACACGTCAGCGCTAATGTGGGCTGCTTATGGTTCCACCGTGCATGGATGGCCGGATATGTCACCGCTAATGCGGGCTGCTTATGAGTACACCGTTCCTCGAAGGCCGGACATGACCACCACTAGTTGGCGGCATATGATGGTTACCCGGATGCGGGTTAACGACGATGGTACATGTGATATGTTGAAATATGTGATATGAATAAAACACATTTACTCTTAAAGGTTAAGCAGGTTATATCTTCACCTCATACTTGATGATTTCTTTATTATGTCTATTTTATTCATTCCTTACATACTCAGTACAGTGCTCGTACTGATGTACTTTTTCTTTGGGTGCTGTGTTCATGCCCACAGGTAGACAGGGAGGTGATCCAGACTCGTAGGAGCTATCAACAGACTTTGAGAGCACTCCATTGTTCCGAAGGTGCCATTGATTTATTATTTTATGTATATATGTTGGGCACGAGGGGGTCCTATCCCGTCCATATGTCTAGTACTCTAGTAGAGGCTCGTAGATACGTATATGTGGGTAGTATGGTCTCATGATTTCCTTGTTGTGTATAGTATTTTGATAGCCGGAGGGCTTATGAATATAAAGGTAAATATGTTTCAAAGTGAAAAATGGTTTTCCCTATGATTAGAAGCATGAGAATAATGAATGAACACAGGGCGAGTACGATGAGTAGTGGAATGAGTGGTACTCGGTGGTCAGCTCCGGGTACCCGTCATGGCCCCTAGTCGGGTCGTGACAAAAGTGGTATCGGAGCAGTTCAGTCCTAGGAAGTGTCTGCGAGCCGTGTCTAGTAGAGTCTTGTTTATGGTGTGTTGCGCGGCACATCTATAAATAGGAGGCTACAAGGCATTTTGGAAGAAATTACCATTCTTCTCCTTACTAGATCGTGAGATAGAGCCACGTTACAGGATTATCTCCTCCCTAACTGTGCGTTATAATTTCAGTGATGCCGCCAAAGAAAAAGTTACAGCCGCCCCGAAGGGCAAGGCTACGACAGAGAGGCGGATAGAAAGGGAGCCTCCAACTAATGTAGAGGAAGGTGAATCACATAATGAGGCTCCATCAAACACCTCTGATACTCCACCTATTATAGAAGAACAAGAGAGGGCTTCAGTTCCAGCTCCTATGCCTCCAATCCCTCCACCGGCTGCTTCGTGTCAACAAATGACCAATACTATTCATCTATTGACACAGTTAGTTTCCGCTCGGGCACATCGGCAGAGTGCAAGTTCAGGTGACAGGGCGACTAGCACTCGAGCTAGGTATTTCATGAGTTTAAACCCTCTAGAGTTTTTTGGGTCAAAGCCGGATGAAGACCCGCAAGGTTTTATTGATGAGATGTTGAGAACGTTGAAAATTATTCATGCTCCCGAAACTGAATCTGTGGAGTTGGCATCTTATAAACTGTGGGATGTGGCGGTTCTTTGGTATAATAATTGGATATCTTCAAGAAAAGAAAATGCACCTCCCCCGGTTTGGCAAGAATTTGTAGATGCCTTCATCCGCCACTATTTTCCACCCGAGGTTCGTCGGGCTAGAGTGGATAAATTCTTAAATTTGAAGCAAGTAAATATGAGTGCCCGGGAGTATAGCTTTCACTTTAACTCAATGGCTAGATATGCTCCGACCATTGTGGCCGATATGGGAGATAGAGTGCATAGGATCGTGAGAGGCCTAGGGCCACATTTGTTCAAAGATTGCTTGATAGCTTCATTAAAGGAGGGGATGGATATTTCCCGTATTCAGGCCCACGCCCAGAATTTAGAAAAGCAGCAACATCCGCAAAGAGGTGAGCGCGATAATGATAGAGGGCGGAGTAAGAGGGCCAGATCTATGGGTGCCGGTAGCGACTATAGGGGGGGATGGAGGAAGTCATATTCCAGATATTCGGGCCAGCCAGTGACTAGTGCACCTTCTCGGTTTGCAGGCAGGAGATTTGATCGCTCCATTCATTTAGGACAGGGTCAGAGTTAGAGAGCCTCAGGTTCTCAGTTTGAGGGTGATTATAGCCAGAGGAGACCATCGGTTCCACGATGTAGTCAGTGCAGAAAGTCACATTCGGGGCCATGTCGCCAAGGTACAGATGCTTGTTATATTTGTGGACAGACGGGGCACGTCACGCGTGATTGTCCCTCGAGGTACGGTAGAGGTGGGGTTCAGCCCACAAGGTCAGCAGTTGGTTCTTCTTCTATGCGCCCGATAGGACAGACTCCCCAGATTCCAGTAGGTCGAGGTAGAGGCAGAGGGGGAGCGTGAAGTTCAGGTGGTACCCAGCCCCGTATCTATGCTTTAGCCGGACGACAGGATCTCGAGTCCTCCCCAGATGTGGTTACATGTATACTATATATATTCTCTCATGAGGTTTATGCATTGATAGATTCAGGTTCTGTGCTATCTTACATTACTCCTTATATTGTTGGTCGTATTTGGGGTGAGACTCGAGTTAATTAAACCTTTTGAGGTATCTACCCCAGTTGGTGATCTCGTGATAGCTAGACAATTATATAAGAATAATGTGTTCCGGCCACTCTTAGATTTGTTCATGATCATGTTTATTGACAATATTATGGTATATTCTCGGACAGAATCCGAGCATGCAGACCATTTACACATTGTCCTTGGGATTCTTCGTACTCGTGAATTGTATGCAAAATTTTCAAAATGTGAGTTTTGATTGAATTCAGTGACTTTTCTGGGCCATGTTATTTCAGCTGATGGCATTCAAGTTGATACTCAGAAAATTGAGGCTGTGAAGACTTGGCCAAAGCCTACAACGCCCACGGAAGTTCCTAGTTTTCTGGGATTGGCAGGTTATTATAGAAGATTCGTGGAAGGGTTTTCCTCTATTTCAGCCCCATTGACGAAGCTAACCTAGAAGTGAGCTAAATTTCAGTGGAATGATGCTTGTGAACGCAGTTTTTAGGAATTGAAAGGTAGGGTAACTTTAGCCCCAGTCTTGACCCTTCCAGAAGGGCCAGATGGTTATGTTATATATTGTGATGTCTCTGGCATTGGGTTAGGATGTGTATTGATGCTGCACGGTAAAGTCGTTGCCTATGCTTCAAGGCAGTTGCAGAAACACGAGAAGAATTATCCGACCCATGACCTTGACTTGGTTGCGGTTATCCACGCACTAAAGATGTGGAGACACTACTTGTATGGTGTACATGTCTATATCTATACAGATCACAAGAGTCTCCAATATATTTTTAAGCAGAAGGAGTTAAATCTAAGACAGAGGTGGTGGTTAGAGCTACTGAAAGATTATAATGTGAGTATTCTATACCATCCCGAAAAAGCGAATGTAGTAGCTAAGGCACTTAGCCGCAAATCAATAGGTAGTTTATGTGAAGTTCCTTTGGAGAAGAAAGAACTAATCCATGAGCTCCACCAACTAGCTAATCTTGGAGTTCTCTTAATTGACTCAGGCAGTGCAGGAATTGGTATTGATAATCGAACTGTTTCATCCTTAGATATGGAGGTGAAAGAGCTTCAATATGAAGATCCTTAGCTGAGCCATTATAGAGATACACTTCATGAGAAAGAAAAGTCACCATTTGAAATTTCTATATATGGAGTTCTTAGATACTGAGACAGGCTATGTGACTCAAATGTTGTGGAATTACGTCGTCGAATCAAGGAAAAGCTCATTATTCTTGGTATTCTATTCACCCAGGAGAGATGAAGATGTACCATGACCTCAAACTAATGTATTCGTGGGATGGAATGGGGAAAGATATAGCAGAATTGGTGGCTCAATATCCAAATTGTCAAGAAGTGAAAATCGAGCTTCAAAAGCCAGGAGGATTATTGCAAACAATGGAAATTGCAACTTGGAAGTGGGAAGCAATAAACATGGATTTCATTATAGGGCTACCTCATTCCCGAAGCAAGTACGACTCTATATGGGTGATCGTGGACAAACTCACGAAAGCTGCTCATTTTCTTCCAGTCAGAACCACATACTTTGCAGAAGATTATGCAAGGTTATACCTTAAGGAGATTATGAGACTTCATGGTGTTCCAATATCTATTATCACAGATAGAGGGACACAATTTACAGCCAAATTCTTGAAGTCTTTTCAAGAAGGTTTGGGTGCTCAGGTAAAGCTTAGCACAACATTTCATCCACAAACTAACGGGCAAGCCGAACGCACTATTCAGACCTTGGAAGACATGTTACGAGCATGAGTGCTAGATTTCGATGGTAGTTGGGATGACCACTTACCTCTTATTGAGTTTGCATACAACAATAGTTATCATTCCAGTATTAAAATGGCCCCATATGAAACTCTATATGGAAGAAGGTGTAGATCCCCAATTGGGTGGTTTGAAGTCGGGGAGACACAATTAATAGGTCTAGAATTGATTCAACAAGTAGTGGAAAAGGTCAAGATTATCCGAGATCGATTGTTGACAACCCAAAGTCGCCAGAAATCCCATGCGGACAACCGTTGGCGAGACTTATAATTTCAAGTTGATGATTGGGTATTTCTGAAGGTATCACCGATGAAAGGCGTGATGAGATTTGGTAAGAAAGGGAAATTGAGTCCTTGATACATTGGCCCTTACAAGATTGTATGCAAGGTGGGTCAAGTAGCTTATGAATTGGACTTACCCTGAGAACTTGAATCAGTCCATCTAGTTTTCCATGTCCCAATGCTTTGAAAATGTGTTGGAGATCCTACTAGGGTTGTGCCGGTAGATGATGTTCAAGTGACAGAAAGGCTAGCCTATGAAGAGGTATCTATTACTATACTAGATAGGAAATTACGGAGACTTAGGAATAAAGAAGTAGCTTCAGGTAAAGTCTTATGGAGGAATAATAACCGAGAATAAATGACTTGGGAAGCGGAAGAAAATTTGAAGTCCATGTACCGCACTTATTTCTACCCCCGGAAGAGATTCAAGATGAAACATCAACATTATGAGGTATGTATGCTTTCTTTTCAAGATTTTGGTCGTGTGTGGCCATAAAAATGTTGCTATTGTGTTGTGGCCTTGTAAGGCATGTTTGTTTTGACAGGGTGATAGCTCCATGTTACAGGGAAACTCTGGCGAAATTTTAGAAGAATTCCCGAGAACTTAACATTCAAGGATGAATGTTTTTAAAGGGGGGAAGGATGTTACACCTCGAAAAATTCCATGTCGTTGCATAGTAAATAGACTAACGTAGGGTAAGAATTATGCGATGTTTCTATAAGTAAGAAAGGTTATTTAACGACTCTAATTAAGATTCCAAAGACGTTGGAAGCAAGAAAAGAAAGTTACTTGAGAAAGACAAAGTATATGTAGTGTTATGGAAAAGTTTCGTAAAGTACCGAGCTAATGTTGACTTAATGATGTCTTCAGGAAGAGTTATAACGACCCTTATATTGGTAATGAAGTGTTAAACAAGTACTAAGAAGGTTCCCTAAGGATTGGAGATCAAACGAACAGCGGAAATCGTTTCAGGGAAATGGAGTTATACGACCAACTTATACGGTCCGTTTAAGGGGCCGTATAACCCAACAGAAGGAATGATTTCTCTGATGGTGAACCACGGACACTTATACGGACCGCACAATTTTATACGGACCGTATAAGTGGTCCGTATAATGCCCGACGGACTGAATAAGTTGCAAATAGAAATATATGTTCCTACATTCATTTTCTCATTCTTTCCACTTCTCCATCTCTCTCAAGGCTTCTAGAATGTTCTACACATTTCATAAACACCAATTCAAGGAAAATCAAAGATTGACTTCATCAAACCAAGGAAATTACGTGCAAGATGTTCACTAGGATTCATCCAAGGCAAGAAATCTCAGAAGTGAAACTAGGGTTTTGCTCGAGTGAAGTATTTCCACTTAAAGTTGATTCCCACACTATCAAAGGTATGTTTTATGATCATTCCATGTTGTTTAAAGCATTAAGAGGTCGAAAGACTTTGATTGTAAAAGAAAATAGAAAATGGGTCATAAATATGAGAACATGGGATGAACATTATATAAGAATGAATGTAATATTGTACTACGACCATGGTTATGGATGATTTGAAGTGAAATTGGGAGACTTGGATAATGTAAGGTGAATGAAGATTATTGCATATGATATTATGAATGCTATTATTGACGTTTGGGGGTTGATATATTATATGGAGAAAGTTGTATAAACAAAGGAGGTGTCGCCCAGTTTTCTCTAGCTTTAGTCAAGTATACTTAAACTATCGATTATCTAATGTTAGTACAAACTCTCTTGAAGGCAGAAAGGAGAACATTGGAGGAGAACGTTCAAGCGATAGAGTAGCTAAACGAAAAGGTATGTAAAGCTAGTTCTTTTTTTGTAAGGCATGGCTCCTATGTCATGAATCCACCTATCTTTCCATGACTTTCCTACATATCGGAAATTATGAGCCTATGCTAAAAACAGCTTTACATAAGATAAATGAAAGAGATATGATGCGAGTATGATAATGGTAATGATGAGTTGAGTCTAAAAGTTCTAGAGTTCATGATATGCTAATCCCACGAATATGATAGGATATTTCTACAAATATAATGACCCTATTTACGATCCCTTTAGGTTTCTCGTTGCGTTACACTAACCTTACAATGTTAGTCCATTCAAGGTGAGGTATGGTGAATGTGATCACTCCATAATGTAATTGGGGGTTCTCGACCTTATGTCACCCTAATATGGTTATAGATTATCTTTAAGTTCTAATGCATGTTTCATGATAAGCTTATGGTAAGGATATGATAAGTTATGAGATGTAGATGATGATACGATTCCACCGTGCCTGGATAGCCGGACATGTCACTGCTAATGCGGGGTGCTTATGAGTACACCGTGCCTACAAGGCCGGACATGACCACCACTAGTGGGCGGCGTATGATGGTTATCCGGATGTGGGTTAACGACAATGGTACATGTGATATGTTGAAATATGTGATATGTATAAAACGCATTTACTCTTAAAGGTTAAGCAGCTTATATCTTTACCTCATACTTCATGATTTCTTTATTATGTCAATTTTATTCATGTCTTACATACTCAGTACAATGCTCGTACTGACGTCCTACAATGCTCGAACTGACGTCTTTTTTCTTTGGACGCTGTGTTAATGCCCACAGGTAGATAGGGAGGTGATCCAGACTCGTAGGAGCTATCAGCAGACTTTTAGAGCACTCCATTTTTCAGGAGGTGCCATTGATTTATTATTTTGTGTATATATTTTGGGCACGACGGGGTCCTGTCCCGTCCATATGTCTAGTACCCTAGTAGAGGCTCGTAGATACGTATGTGTGGGTAGTATGGTCTCACGATTTCCTCGTTGTGTATATTATATTGATAGCCGGAGGGCTTATGTATATAAAGGTAAATGTGTTTCGAAGTGAAAAATGGTTTTCCCTATGATTAGAAGCATGACAATAATTAATGAACGCAGGGTGAGTACGATGAGTAGTGGAATGAGTGGTGCTCGGTGGTCAGCTCCGGGTACCCGTAATGGCCCCTAATCGGGCCGTGACAAAAGTGGTATCAGATTAGTTCAGTCCTAGGAAGTGTCTATGAGCCGTGTCTAGTAGAGTCTTGTTTATGATATGTTGCACGCCATATCTATAAACAGGAGGTTACAAGGCATTTAGGAAGAAATTATCATTCTTCTCCTTACTAGATCGTGCGATAGAGCCACGTTATAAGATTTTGTCCTCCCTAAGTGTGCATTATGATTTCGGTGATGCCGCCAAAGAGAAAAGCTACAGCCGCCCCGAAGGGCAAGGATACGACAGAAAGGCGGATAGAAAGGGAGCCGCCAACTAATGTAGAGAAAGGTGAGTCACATAATGAGGCTCCATCAAACACCTCTCATACTCCACCTATTATAGAAGAACAAGAGGGGGCTTCAGTTCCAGCTCCTATGCCTCCAGTCCTTTCACCGGCTGCGTCGTGTCAACAAATGACCGATGTTATTCATCTATTGACACAGTTAGTTACCGTTCAGGCACAGTGGCAGAGTGCAGGTTCAGGTGACAGGGCGACTAGCACTCGAGCTCGGGATTTAATGAGTTTAAACCCTCCAGAGTTTTTTGGGTCAAAGCCGGATAAAGACCCGCAAGGTTTTATTGATGAGATCTTGAGAAGGTTGAAAATTATTCATGCCTCCGAAACCGAATCTATACAGTTGGCATCTTATAAACTCCGGGATTTGGCGGTTCTTTGGTATAATAATTAGATATCTTCAAGAAAAGAAAATGCACCTCCCCCGGTTTGGCAAGAATTTGTAGATGCCTTTATCCGCCACTATTTTCCATTCGAGGTTCGTCGGGCTAGAGTGGATAAATTCTTAAATTTGAAGCAAGAAAATATGAGTGCCCGGGAGTATAGCCTTCACTTTAACCCATTGGTTAGATATGCTCCGACCATGGTGGACGATATGGGAGATAAAGTGCATAGGTTCGTGAGAGGCCTAGGGCCACATTTTTTCAAAGATTGCTTGACAGCTTCATTACAGGAGGGGATGGATATTTCCCATATTCAGGCCCACACGTAGAATTTAAAAGAGCAGCAACATCCGCAAAGAGGTGAGCACGATAATGATAGAGGGCAGAATAAGAGGGCCAGATCTATGGGACAGTCAGTGACTAGTGCACCTCCTCAGTTTGCAGGCAGGAGATTTGATCACTCCATTCATTCAGGACAGGGTCAGAGTTCGAGAGCCTCAGGTTCTCAGTTTGGGGTGATTATAGCCAGAGGAGACCACCGGTTCCACGATGTAGTCAGTGCAGAACGTTACATTCAGGGACATGTCGCAAAGGTACAGATGCTTGTTATGTTTGTGGACAGACGGGGCACGTCATACGTGATTGTCCCTCGAGGTAAGGTAGGGGTAGGGTTCAGCCCACAGGATCAACAGTTGGTTCTTCTTCTGTGCGCCCGATAGGGTAGACTCCCCAGATTCTAGTAGGTCGAGGTAGAGGCAGAGGGGGAGCGACCAGTTCAGGTGGTGCACTGCCCCGTATCTATGCTTCAGCCTGGCGATAGGATCTCGAGTCCTCCCCGGATGTAGTTACAGGTATAGTATCTATATTCTCTCATGAGGTTTATGCATTGATAGATTCGAGTTCTATGCTATTTTACATTACTCCTTATATTGCTGGTCGTATTGGGGTGAGACCCGAGCTAATTACCTTTTGAGGTATCTGCCCCGGTTGGTGATCTCGTGATAGCTAGACAAGTATATAATTGCATAATTGTGGTATGTGATTGTCAGACTAAAGTTGACCTAGTTTAGCAGGAAATGCTAGATTTTGATGTGATTATGGGTATGGATTGGTTGGCCTCTTATTATGCCAATGTCGATTGCCGAATGAAAGTAGTTCGATTTCAGTTTCCGGGAGAGCCCACGCTTGAATGGAAAGGTAATACAGCGTCTCCTAGAGGTAGGTCTATTTCCTACCTTAAGGCGAGGAAGATGATAGCTAAAGGCTATATTTATCACCTAGTCCGAGCTCGTGACACCGAAGCAAAGCCATCGGCTTTTCAATCTGTCCCGGCAGTGAAAGAATTTCCGGATGTATTTCCAGATGAACTTCCAGGCCTTCCTCCGGAAAGAGAGATTGATTTTGCTATTGATATACTACTAGGCGCTAAGCCTATTTCTATTCCTCCTTATCGAATGGCTCCCGCCGAGTTGAAAGAGCTAAAGGCACAACTGAAGGATTTGCTTGAGAAGGGGTTTATTAGGCCTAGTTCATCACCGTGGGGAGCACCTGTCCTATTTGTGAGAAAGAAAGATGGTTCCCTACGGATGTGTATTGATTATAGGCAGCTGAATAACGTGACGATAAGGAATAAATATCCGCTACCAAGAATCGATGATTTGTTTGATCAATTACAGGGTGCCATGTGGTTTTCCAAGATAGGCCTGAGGTCAGGTTATCACCAGGTGAGAGTTAGAGAAGAAATTATTCCCAAAACAACTTTCAGAACAAGATATGACCATTATGAATTTTAGGTAATGTCATTTGGGTTGACAAATGCTCCGGCGGTGTTTATAGATTTGATGAATAATGTGTTCAGGCCACTCTTAGATTTGTTCGTGATCGTGTTTATTAACGATATTCTGGTACATTCTCGGACAAAATCCGAGCATGCAGACCATTTACGCATTGTCCTTGGGATTCTTCGTACTCGTGAATTGTATAAAAAAATCTCAAAATGCTAGTTTTGATTGAATTGTGTGACTTTTTTGGGCCATGTTATTTCAACTGATGGCATTCGAGTTGATACTTAGAAAATTGAGGCTGTGAAGACTTGGGCAAGGCCTATAACCCCCATGGAAGTCCGTAGTTTTCGGGGATTGGCAGGTTATTATAGAAGATTCGTGGAAGGGTTTTCCTCTATTTCAGCCCCATTGACCAAGCTAACCAGAAGTCAGCTAAATTTCAGTGAAATGATGCTTGTCAATGCAGTTTTTAGGAATTGAAAGGTAGGTTAACTTCAGGCCCAGTCTTGACCTTTCCAGAGGGG
This sequence comes from Lycium barbarum, assembly GCF_019175385.1. Lineage (NCBI taxonomy): Eukaryota > Viridiplantae > Streptophyta > Magnoliopsida > Solanales > Solanaceae > Lycium > Lycium barbarum. Next base: position 78,292,772 of record NC_083347.1, on the reverse strand, counting down.
CCAGATAGTTATGTTGTATATTGTGATGCCTCTGGCATTGGGTTAGGATGTGTATTGATGCAGCACGGTAAAGTCATTGCCTATGCTTCAAGGCAGTTGCGGAAACACGAGAAGAATTATCCAACCCATGACCTTGAGTTGGCTGCGGTTATCCACGCACTAAAAATGTGGAGACACTACTTGTATGGTGTACATGTCGATATCTATACAGATCAAAAGAGTCTCCAATATATTTTTAAGCAGAAGGAGTTAAATCTACGACAAAGGCGGTGGTTAGAGCTACTGAAAGATTATGATGTGAGTATTCTATACCATCCCAGAAAGGCGAATGTAGTAGCTGACGCACTTAGCCGCAAATCAATGGGTATTTTATGTGAAGTTCCTTTGGAGAAGAAAGAACTAATCCATAGGCTCCACCAACTGGCTAATCCGGGAGTTCGCTTAATTAACTCAGGCAGTCTAGGAATTGGTATTGATAATCCAACTGTTTCACCCTTAGATATGGAGGTGAAAGAGCGTCAATATGAAGATCCTCAGCTGAGCCATTATAGCGATACACTTCATGAGAAAGAAAAGTCAACTTTTGAAATTTCTATAGATGGAGTTCTTAGATACCGAAACAGGCTGTGTGTCCCAAATGTTATGGAATTACGTCGTCGAATTCTAGGAGAAGCTCATTATTCTCGGTATTCTATTCACCCAGGAGCGACGAAGATATACCATGACTTCAAGCTAATGTATTAGTGGGATGGAATGACCAAAGACATAGTAGAATTTGTGGCTCAATGTCCAAATTGTCAACAAGTGAAAATCGAACATCAAAAGCCAGGAGGATTATTGCAAACAATGGAAATTCAAACTTGGAAGTGGGAAGCAATAAACATGGATTTCATTGTAGGGTTACCTCATTCTCGAAGCAAGTATGACTCCATATGGGTGATCGTGGACAGACTCACGAAAGCCACTCATTTTATTCCATTCAGAACCACATACTCTGCAGAAGATTATGCAAGGTTGTACCTTAAGGAGATTGTGAGACTTCATGGTGTTCCGATATCTATTATCACGGATAGAGGGGCAAAATTTACAGCCAAATTCTGGAAGTCTTTTCAAGAAGGTATGGGTTCTCAGGTAAAGCTTAGCACAGCATTTCATCCACAAACTGACGGCTAAGCCGAACGCACTATTCAGACCTCGGAAGATATGTTACGGGTATGTGTGCTAGATTTCGGTGGTAGTTGGAATGACCACATACCTCTTATCCGAGATCAATTGTTGACAACCCAAAGTCGCCAGAAATCCTATGCGGACAACCGTCAGCGAGACTTAGAATTTCAAGTGGATGATTGGGTATTTCTAAAGGTATCACCGATGAAAGGCGTGATGAGATTTGGTAAGAAAGGAAAATTGAGTACTTGATACATTGGCCCTTACAAGATTGTCCATAAGGTGGGTCAAGTAGCTTATGAATTGGACTTACCCTGAAAACTTGAATCAGTCCATCCAGTTTTCCATGTCTCAATGCTTTGAAAATGTGTTGGAGATCCTACTAGGATCGTGCCGGTAGATGATGTTCAAGTGGCAGAAAGGCTAGCCTATGAAGAGGTACCTATTACTATACTAGACAAGCAAGTACGGAGACATAGGAATAAAAAAGTAGCTTCAGTTAAAGTCTTATGGAGGAATAATAACCGAGAAGAAATAACTTGGGAAGCGGAAGAAAATATGAAGTCCAAGTACCCGCACTTATTTCTACCCCCGGAAGAGATTCAAGATGAAACATCAACATTATGAGGTATGTATGCTTTCTTTTCATGCTTTTGGTCGTGTGTGGCCATAAAAATATTGCTATTGTGTTGTGGCCCTGTAGGGCATGTTTGTATTGATAGGGTGATAGCGCCATGTTACAGAGGAAACTCTGGCCAAATTTTCGTAGAATTCCCGAGAACATAACATTCGAGGACGAATGTTTTTAAAGGGGGGAAGAATGTTACACCTCGAAAAATTCCATGTCGTTGCATAGTAAATAGATTATCGTAGGGTAATAAGTATGCAATGTTTCTATAAGTAATAAAGGTTATTTATCGACTCTAATTAAGATTCCAAAGACGTTGGAAGTAAGAAGAGAAAGTTCCTTGAGAAAGGCAAAGTATATGTAGTGTTTTAGAAAAGTTCCGTAAAGTACCGAGCTAATGTTTACTTAATGATGTCTTAAGGAAGAGTTATAACGACCCTTAGATTGGTAATGAAGTTTTAAACAAGTGTTAAGAAGGTTCCCTAAGGACTGGAGATCAAACGAACGACGGAAATTGTTTCAGGGAAATGTAGTTATACGACCAACTTATACGGTCCGTATAAGGGGTCGTATAATCCAACAGAAGGAATGTTTTCTCTGATGGTGAACCGCGGACACATATACAGACCGTACAATTTTATACGGACCGTATAAGTGGTTCGTATAATGCCCGACGGGCTGAATAAGTTGCAAGTATAAATATGTGTTCCTACTTTCATTTTCTGATTCTTTCCACTTCTCCATCTCTCTCAAGGCTTCTAGAATGTTCTACATATTTCGTCAACACCAATTCAAGGAAAATCAAAGATCAACTTCATCAAACCAAGGGAATTAGGTGCAAGAAGTTCAGTAGGGTTCATCCAAGGCAAGAAATCTCACTGGAAGTGAAACTAGGAATTTGCTTGAGTGAAGTATTCCACTTAAAGCTAATTCCCACACTATCAAAGGTAAGTTTTATGATCATTCCATGTTGTTTAAAGCATTAAGAGGTTGAAAGACTTGGATGGTGAAAGGAAGTAGCAAATGGGTCATAAATATAAGAATAGTGGCACTTTTGAGTAGTAGCTTGAAATGAATCGTGATTCTTGACATGTTGTGATTATAGTTATGCCGTAATGGTATTAAGAACATGGGATGAAAATTATATAATAACGAACTTAATTTTGTATTACGACCATGGCTATGGATGATTTGAAGTTAAATTGGGAGACTTGGATAATGTAAGGTGAACGAAGATTATTGCATATGATATTATGAATGCTATTATTGACATTTGGGAGTTGATATATGATATGGAGAAAGTTGTATAAACAAAGGAGGTGCTGCCCAATTTTCTCTAGCTTTAGTCAAGTATACTTAAACTATCGATTATCTAATGTTAGTACAAACTCTCTTGAAGGTAGAAACGCGAACATTTGAGGAGAACGTTCAAGCGATAGAGTAGCTAAACGAAAAGGTATGTGAGGCTAGTCCTTTCTTTCTAAGGCATGACTCCTATGGCATGAATCCGCCTATCTTTCCATGACTTTCCTACATATCAGAAATTATGAGCCTATGCTAAAAAGAGCTTTACATAAGATAAAGGAAAGCGATATGATTCGAGTATGATAATGGTAATGATGAGTTGAGTCTAAAAGTTCTAGAGTTCATGCTATGCTAATCCCACGAATATGATATGATGTTTCTACAAATCTAATGACCCTATTTACGATCCCTTGAGGTTGCTAGTTGTGTTACACTCACCTTAAAATGTTAGTCCCTTCAAGGTGAGGTATGGTGAATATATAATGTAGTCGGGGTTCTCGACCTTATGTCACCCCGATATGGTTATAGATTATCTTTAAGTTCTAATGCATGTTTCACGAAAAGCTTATGGTGAGGATATGATAAGTTAAGAGATTTAGATGATGATACGATTCCACCGTGCCTGGGTGGCCGGACATGTCACCGCTAATGCGGGCTGCTTATGGTTCCACCGTCCCTGGATGGCCGGACATGTCACCGCTAATGCGGGCTGCTTATGAGTACACCGTGCCTAGAAGGCCGGACATGACCACCACTAGTGGGCGGTGTATGATGGTTACCCGGACGCGGGTTAACGACGATGGTACATGTGATATGTTGAAATATGTGATATGTATAAAACACATTTACTCTTAAAGGTTAAGCAGGTTGTATCTTCACCTCATGCTTCATGATTTCTTTATTATGTCGATTTTATTCATGCCTTACATACTCAGTACAATGCTCGTACTGACGTCCGTTTTCTTTGGACGCTGTGTTCATGCCCACAGGTAGACAGGGAGGTGATCCAGACTCGTATGAGCTATTAGCAGACTTTGAGAGCACTCTATTGTTCCGGAGGTGCCATTGATTTATTATTTTGTGTATATATTTTGGGCACGACGGGGTCCTGTCCCATCTATATATCTAGGACTCTAGTAGAGGCTCATAGATACGTATGTGTGGGATGTATGGTCTCACCATTTCCTCGTTGTGTATATTATTTTGATAGCCGGAGGGCTTATGTATATAAAGGTAAATATTTTTCAAAGTGAAAAATGGTTTTCCCTATGATTAGAAGCATGAGAATAATGAATGAACACAGGGTGAGTACGATGAGTAGTGGAATCAGTGGTGCTCGGTGGTCAGATCCGGGTATCCATGGCCCCTAGTCGGGTCGTGACATCCACATCTCGATAGTCATGACTCATAGGGGACCCGCGAAGTCCATGTACCAGTCACTCAGCACACAGACCAGAGATGATTTTTATATCACACATGTACACACAATCTCCGCTACACTCGCAATCTGGGATGTTTCCTTTCTCACTTATCATCACCGGTACCAAGTCACAGTTCATATCAATGTATCATGTAAAATGTGTATAAATGCTATGCATGATATCAATAACAAATGTAAATCATCATCGAAATGTCATTCGTGTCTTCGCATAAGCACGCATCACAATACCAATCCGAAATCATTATCCTTTTCTTTTCCGATGATAAGTGAGAGATAAATGCATCACAAACACAACATAGTAAATGGGCGACAATCCCAACACATCACACATGGCGACAAACCAAATCACGATAACAAGGCGACAAGCCCACATAGTCAACAACAATACCAACCTAAGGGTATCCATCCAAACTTCAAACCCGAAGGCTTAACATGCCTTCCCCGTCAATAACTAACTCCTATATAGGCTTCGCTAATTGGAGTCTAACCGAAAGGTAAGCCGTAACCTACCTCGATGTCGAGCTGGTGCCATGAACCATTGAACGCGAGCCTTTCCCTTCCGAAGAGCCTCCGAATACTCAAAGTCTAGTCATTATCGAATCTAAGTTAGAAATGGAGATTAACGATACCCATATTGCTATACATTCATTCAAATTTAAAATCAAATTGAAGAAAATAGGGGAATCGAACCCACTAGGGTAAAATGAGAATTTCAACATTGGAAATGGTAATCCAACATTCTAGAAGTTCAATTCTACTCTCCAATTGCTAATAAACTCAATTAGTGATCAATATCATCATTTAAGAGAAAACCCCCAAATTAGGAATAAACCCTAACTATCCATAATCAATTCCTCAATCCAAGTTAGAGATTCAAGATTATTATCCACTAATTCACAAAATTCCATGTTTAGACTAGCCAAATTCATCAATTAAATTTATATTCATAGCCTAGGATTCAAATATCAAAGTAAAGGTTGAAAACTCATCTTCTCCAACTAGTCTCACTAGTTTCCACCATAGATTCTGGCTTAGGAAGGTAGATAAGCATAAAACAAGGTGAAAGGAACTTACCCTAAGATGAAACAACTCTGAAAGCTCTTTAAATAGCCCTTAAGTCACTCAGGGTTTTAATTTTGGGATGAGGAAAAAGTGGTTAGAAATGGGACATTTAATACATTCTGATTCAGCGATACTCGCTCCAGCGGTACCACATCCGCTCCAGCAATATCATCTTTGTGGAGAATCATCCGCTGGAGCGGATCTCATTAAAGGTCTATACCTCGTGTCTGTGGGCCAGGCTTAGGGCGGATCTCATTAAAAGGTCTATACCTCGCATCAGTGGGTCAGGCCCTGTTGAGGCGGACCCGCAGAGGTAGACCCACATAGGCGCAACAAGTCCCGCTGGGGCGAGACACCAGAAACCACAAAAATCTAGTTTTCACCGAGTTTCACCCAAAATCCCGACATCCATCCGAGGCCTTTTGGATACAAACCAGATATGCAAGCATATGTAAAAACACGCTACTAACTCACTCGTGGCCTCGGAATTCCCAACGGAGGTCTATTTGATCAGGTCAACCCTCAAACAGCCAAAACCAACTCTCTAGCCAATGGTACGAAATTCTCTCGAATGACTCGGGAACGGAACATAATACCCCACAAATTCACAATTGACCCTCCGGACCTCACAGAACTAACGGAATTTCGAAAAGGTCTCTTTACCCAAAAGTCAACTATTGGTTAAACCCTTTTCACTCAAAAGCTATAATTTTCACAAATCGTTCTAAAACATTCCCGATGACCTCCGGAACCATGTCGCCCATCCCCGCGGGTCAAAATCATACCAACAGGGCTCAGGGAAGGTTAACGGGGATAAAAGGGCCAAAAGTACAATAACGACCAAACGAGTCGTTACAACATAAGAGCTTATCACCTCACCTATACGTAACCCCTTACTTGTAGATCATTTCGTTAATCATTGGAGAAAACATCTCTCATCGAAGGTCAAGGCTTTACTTACCTCGATCTGAAACTTCACGAACGACCTTCCCTTTCTTAGAGACTCCTAACCCAATTAATAAAAATTATGTTCTACACAGTCAAACGAGTCCAACAATACTCATATTAACATAACCAGACTTGAATAAGAAAGTCAAAAAATTCAAACCTGAGCCCTGGGATCAAAATCAAAAGTTGACTTCAAAATTGTATTAACTAATCCTTAGCGAAACCAAATCTAAAATTCCAACTCAAAATACCTATGAATTGACCTTTAAATCAAACAAATTCACTCTCTTAAGTTAGTAGCTCAAGGTGATCCACAACCTACAAGAGGCGGTTCTCAAGCAGGTAGAGGATGTGCATTACTACAAAAAAGGCCTTTGGTAGGAAATAAAAATGTCTTTAGAGGCAATAATAATTTTATCTATAACGTATACCGCCCATTAGGAATTTTCCACTGTATGTGGGGTTACTAAAGGCTTTAGTGGCCTTTCAGACGAGTGTTGGTAAAGGCGGTTCTTATTGTCGTTAAATGCTACAGGCTTTAACGGCAATTCTTTAGTGATAATTACAGTGGCCGCTAAATCGATTCGCAGAATGACTCAGTCCACCTTTTAGCGTCCATTCAAATTATAGTTCATCCTATTAAATTATCGCTAAAAAGACTTGTTCTAACAGCTATTGTGTAGCGACAATTACAAGGACACTAAATCTAGTCTGAAAATGGACAAGTCAACACGTTTAGCGTCTCTTTTGATTTATGCTACATCCAATTGAATTGCCTTTAAAAATTACCTGCTTTTACGGCCATTGTATAGTGAAAATTATAATGATCGCTAAATCCATGTATAAAATGACTTGGTCAATACTTATAGCGTCCATTTTTGTTGTAACTAAATACAACTAAATTACAGCCAAAAGTTAAATATTTCAGAGCTATTGTTTAGAGACAATTATAATCATGACTCAATTCATTCTAAAAATGGCTTAGTTTACTCTTTTGAGTCCATTTTTATTCCTAATAAATTCAATTAAAACATTGGGAAAATTAGAAAAGTTTTACAGAACATGAAAGGTACAAAAGCAAGTATTAATAATACATATTTAGCGATAATTATAATAGAAAATTCGAATTAAATATATTATTATTAGTTTAGTAAAATATTATGTATTTGATGGAATCTAAACAAACAAAAACAAGTATTAATTCATAATACTAATGTATCAGCAAACTAAAAGATGATATTACATGTTGAAACCAAATAGCTAATGTCATTGTAACTATTCTTATCGAATATTCGCAATAATAAATTTCAAAATGTGTAGCCCTCAAACAATTCCCTAAATTCTTCATAGTGTTGATCTTCCATATGTTATTTGAACATCATACTGTATTGTCACGACCCAAGCCGATGAGCCGTGATGAGTGCTCGACCACTACTGACCAAACACCCCTAAACTCGTACTCACGCCTAACAGAGCAACATGGTGGCCCATAAATAGCTTATAACTGAGCCATACTAACTCATGTATGAATCAAGAACTCACAACCAGCATATATATATATACACACACACACACACATATATATACACACATACATATACATACGTGCTAAGGATAACAGTGAAAGTCGACCAGGCCGCTACATATGCTGTACAAAAAAAATAAGAACCAACAAGGCTTCATAACATCCCAACGTCATACAACTGTCTACAAACCTTTATGGAACACGAATAGTACAAGAGACAGGATAAGGCCTCGTCATACCCATATATATACATGTCATAGTAGCATACCAAAAGAGACTGCAGGTCCGAACCAAGTGGAGCGCACTGACTGCGGCTGACTGGAGACCTACTGAGCTGGATCGCCGGTCAGGCTACCTAAACCTATGGGCATGAACGCAGCGTCCACAACAAAAAAGGACATCAGTACGAACAATGTACTGAGTATGTAAGGCATGAATAACAACATAACAAGAGATATGGAACATAACATGAGATTAAGAGGTAACCTATAAATCTGATTGCCTCTTAAGGAGAATACCATGCATGCTTAGCTCTTTTAAAAAAAAATATTTTTCGTACATATATAACATAATAGTGCTGCAGAACATGCAGCCCGATCCATATATCATCATCAGCCCGCATCCGGGCCTCCCGTATTCGGGGTAATCATCTCACGCCCCCCACTAGTGGTGCTGCCCGGCCATGTAGGCTCGGTAATATCCTACATCATTATCCATAAGCTGCCCGCCCGTAGTGGTGCTTCCTGGCCATGCAGGCACGCACGGTATGAGAAAATATATTTATATTTATATATATATAGATATGTACAAGGGTAAGCAACCAGAGGTACCTTGGGTGAATTTGTTTGCAAAAAACCAGATCTGTAGAGAATGGGTTATCTTTGCAGTACATTCCCCCTATGATTATAGATGGTGAGGTGGTGGTGCAATTAGAAAAGGAGGATGTGGAAAGGGAGGGAGAATTGGCGGTGTGCACTAATTGTTTACACAATAGGTGAGTGTCCTGGCTATAATACCACGAACAGATTTATCTCCCAAACTTGGAATAACATAACTGAACCTACTGTATACCTACATGAGGAGGGATACTTTATATATATACATATATGTACATGTATATATATATATAGATATGTACAAGGGTAAGCAACCAGAGGTACCTTGGGTGAATTTGTTTGCAAAAAATAGATCTGTAGCGAATGGGTTATCTTTGCAGTACATTCCCCCTATGATTATAGATGGTGAGGTGGTGGTGCAATTAGAGAAGGAGGATGTGTAAAGGGAGGGAGAAATGGCGGTGTGCACTAATTGTTTACACAATAGGTGAGTGTCCTGGCTATAATACCACGAAAAGATTTATCTCCCAAACTTGGAATAACATAACTGAACCTACTGTATACCTACATGAGGAGGGATACTTTATATATGTACATATATATATATATATATATATATATATATATATATGTAAAGCATGCATGAGAGCCCAATTAAAAGCTACAAACTTCTAGCTTTTTGGGTATAAGGATGTTATGGATAGCATGTATGGGTTTGTACGAATAGAATCATTTCTTTAGAAAGAAAGGGATTAGCCTTAAAATACGTGGAGCTTTCTTCTCGACTTTCCAACCTACTTTCTGTCTTCTAATCTACATAAGATCATTCATAGTCTCGTGATCTACGTATAAAACCATTCATACTATTATTAGGCCCATCGTCATATGCTTGTCTTAAGCCTTCAAATTAATCCTCTTAGAATCTGCCGAAATTCGGGAAGCATCTCCTCTGTTTATACCCCTAGCCCGAAATCACTGTACCAACAAAGTAACAATAATAGCAAAACTAATATCAACAACATCATCATCAATACCAATATACTTAATAAAACATCCCACACGATGTTTGCCCAATTTCTCAACCAATCCATCGACTTTACGAAGCTTTATCAACTAAATCTCCATAATACGATTCATAATATCAATAGTAAAGAGTATCCTTACCTCAATCAAGGTTGGAAGAGCTTAAAATATTATTTGTCTCCAATATATTCCTTCGTCCCATCAAGATTTGATATTTACAACAAGAACTACAAAACCCTATACACTTCCCGAGCCTCGTTGATGGACAACTTTAACAATTTATGACCAAACTTGGCATATTGACTTGTAGAAACCTGTATTTATGTTGTGGAAGGGTTTAGAGTTGGGAAAATGATCAAAAAATGACCCATAGGGTCCTTTTATACTAGACAAAGTCGGTTCCACCGACTTAGGAATTAACCCTTCGCGTTCGCGCTGGGAGGTGGCGAGTTCGCGATGGGTTATCTGGCACCCTTCTGTGCGTTCGCACCAAGTGGTGGCGCGTTCAGGTAGACCAAATCCCTAGCGTTCCAACCAGACTTGTAACTTCCATAACTCTTTACTCCGATGTCCTATCGACGAGCGGTTTGCTGCGTTGGAAACTAGACTTTATGAACTTCAACTTAGGATTTTTTTTCAAAACTCTTCATATGCTAGAAGATATTCTTTCCCCAAGTTGGTTCATACTTTGTCGTTCAAAGTAACGCTCATCTTCTCCAAAATCATACTAACTCAACTTCTTCAACTCTTTTTCTTATAGGACCTCCTGTATTCCTTTACTCCTAGAATATACTCTATAATGCTCCCCTCTTTATATTCCAAAGTTGACTTAGCCATAGTTCCACATAGTTGCGTTAAAATTTGATAAGTGTTTCTCCCGAAGTACGGGATGTAACATCCTTCGTCCCTTAGGAACATTCATCCTCGAATAACTTAATGAATGATCTCCTCTAAAGCACCTACTCTTCTTTACCCCCTTTTTTTTTTTCATTAGCCGACATCGCTCTTTTTTTTTATAAGTATCACATCCATTCTTTTTATTATTGCCTAGTCTTTTATCACATATCTTTTAAAAACCAATTTAAAGTTCTAGTGGAACATCCACATAAAACCCTGTAATGCATTTCCCTCAAGGTTGGAAAATTCCCTTACTTCCCTGGTTGGATATGTTATATCCCGTATTTTGTACATTCGGATATTTCAAGATAATTGCGATAAGTTAAGGGAAAGAATATATTTTTGATCTTGTTTGATACACAAGTTGTTTATGAAAATTATTGATGTGGAAATATTAAGAAAGGCTAGGGTTAAAAAGGGAAATTCACAAGGTGGCTCAAGGAAATATTAAGGAAAATTTGGGGCTAAAAATGAATTATGGAAACTTAAAAGTCTTGAACAAAAAAAGTCCAAGTGGCCATGTAAGGTGGGGTGGGCCTTGGCCCACATGGATGGATTATATATGTAATATTAGATGATTTATTACCCATGTTCATCATCTTTTCCACACTTAGAAAATTCAAGAAACTTGGAGAAAACAAAAAGAGAGCCCTTCGGCCATGGCATAGCCGAACAAGACCTTGAAAAAATTGATCAAGAAAAATTATTTTCTCCTAGCAAATCAACCAATTGGAAGGTCCTCTTTAACGTGAAGTAGTTGTTGGAGCAAGCAAAACAATTATTTGTGCACTTTACCACCCTAGCCAAGTTGAGAAGTGTAGTGAAGAAAGGTAAGGTTTAATCCTCTTTTTCATATGTTATGAATTTTTTGTACATGTTGTAGTGTGTGGAAATGGATGAAAATCATGAAATTTTGTGTATTAAGGTTGAGCCGTGTAGGTGGGTGCTTGGCCGTGTGTATGTTGTGTTGTGTAGGAATGATAAACTAATTTTATCTAGTATTTTGGTTGTTGTTGTTATGGATTCTATGATGAAAATGAAAGTTCAATAATTCTAGTTGAAGTTGTAATTGTCGGAGAGTTGTTTTAGAAGGTAATGTGATCTTAATACCACTTCTTGTATTTATGGGAAATAATGTTGTTAGTGTGTGAATTGTTGGTGTAGTTCATGAATTTGAAAGAAGGAAATGTGTTGTTATTGCTATTGTTGCATTTTGGAGGTTTCGGGTGGAGTGGCGTATTGGTTAGATTATTTTGAATATTGTGCGGATTGTTTGAAGTGTTCTTGAGTATTGTTTGAATGGTTTCGGATTAGTATTTGAGTGTGCGAACATTGGTGTTAGCTTGATTGTATGTAGTTGAAGTGAATGTAAATGGAATGTCGTCGGATTATGTAAAAGGGACTTGCTAATGTTAGAATGTGTTTTGAATTAAGTGTTGATATTGTTAGTATGGTTGTTGGTATTGTTGTTGATGATTTGACCAAGTTGAATTCTCGGGGTTGTTGAATTTACAGGGGAAATGCTGCCCAAATTTCTGTAGACAAGTGCTAGCTTAGGATTGAATTCCTAAGTACTTGTAGATAATGTTTGGTATTTAATGACGTTATTGTAGATCTTGGGGAGCCCGAGACTTGAGTTGGGATTAGCTTAGGAAGCGAGCAAGGTATGTAAAGCCTAACCTTTCTTTCTTTTGGCATGTCCTAGTTGCAAGTAAGCTATGATACGAGCCTCGGGGTAACTCCATTCATAAGATCCGAGCATGCCGACGATTTTTATTCACGTCTTGATGTTAGTATTCCTAATACAGTCGAACTATGGTCTTTGTGTCTTTTGTATGATTGGATAATAAATATGTGTAAAGAATTTTTATTCCTAACAGCTTTATGTCGAATAATGTCCGTAACTTTCATAGACGAGCTCGGATCGCTTCGATACGTTCCTAGAGGATCCTAAAGCGAATAATGTCCATAACTTTCTTATACTACCTCGGATTTACTCGAAACGCGTTTATGTTCCTTCAGGTGTCGGTAAGTGTACTGGTCTATCGAGTCTTAAAAATTGATTTATGTGCATATAGTCTCTCACTAATCTGCTCGTGCATACTGTTATTATATCTTTCGCCGAGTCCCGGGCCGGTTTTGTCATCGTGCGCTCTATGTTATATTCGGCAGTATGATGTGTTACGGTTCCCCGAGTCCCTCGCTAGGGGGCCGGGTACCGCTTATATACGGCGTTATGATGTGTTATGGCATATGATGTGCTGTGATGTTATGATGTGTTTCGGGGTTGTACGGAGATATGAAATCTTCTGGAGTATGATGTGTTGTGGCGCCAGCGTCGGAGTGGCGACCACGTTCCTGAGCCCTATGCATGATTTTTTATATGCTTTATTTGTGTTTTAAAAACAAGCTTTTTGGTATACTGATCTCTGTACTCGTTTTCCATACTTCTTATTTCAGTTATGATCTTGATTATTGTATTTCATGCTTTATATACTCAGTAAATATTTCGTACTGACCCCCTTTCTTCGGGGGGGGGGGGGGCTGCGTTTCATCCCCGCAGGTACAGACGCTCGTTTTGGTGACCCGCCAGCGTAGTACACCTATTCTGCTGTTTTGGAGTGCTCCCTTGTTCTGGAGCCTACATTCTGGTATAGACTCTTTCGTTGTATATATGTATGGATATATTCAGGGGTACGGCGGGGCCCTGTCCCGTCATATGATTCTGTTGTTATTCTTAGAGGCATGTACACATGTATGTGGGTCATGGGTCGTTATTGTTCAGTTATGTCTGTGTGATTTGCATCTTAAGCGGTTCCATTTGCTGTGACAGCCTTAACGGCTTGTATGTATGTACACGTATGTATATGTTTTGGGCGATGTGTTTTACGACAGCCTTGCCGGCTTCTGTGTCATACATTTGTTATATGTGACCGCTTAAGACGACATTTGACCTTTGTATCTGTATGAGTCAGTGTACGCCGAATCTGGATTAGCCATTTGTTTGCCGATTCTAGTAAGTGAGTGTGTACGGGTGTCCAGCTCGGGCACAAGTCACGGCCCACGGGGTTGGGTCGTGACAAAAGTGCTATCAGAGCGGTTCGTCCTCGGAATGTCTACAGGCCGTGTCTAGTAGAGTCTTGTTTATCGGTGTGTTGTGCACCACATCTATAAACAGGAAGCTACAGGACATTTAGGATGTCACCTTTCCTTCGATCTTAGATCGTGCAATAGAGCTGTATTATTAGGATGGTTCCTTTCTAACAGATTGCTATGTTTACAGAGATGCCTCCGAAGAAAGCGACAGCTTCCCAGAAGGGCAAAGCAGTAGCAGGAGAGACCAGTCAGGCTCGGAGAGTTACTTGGGCCCGTGCCCAGACTATGCCCGAGATTATGCCCCAGTCAGCGGGCTCTGCTACGCCGCCGTCATCAGAGGAGCCTAGAGCAGCAGCCGCTGCCACTATGGATCAGGGGGCGGCTCCACCGTTAGCTCCGGAGGCTCCAGCGCCCGAGCCTCCAGCTCCTCAGCCAGGAGAGGAGGATAGGGCGATGAGAGATGCAGTACAGTTGTTGACTAGATTAGTAGCGGGGCAGGCTCGCAGACATGGGCTGGGAGGTGATTATGCAGATAGACATGATAGCTTAAGGGTTCATGACTTCTTGACTTGTAATCCCCCAGAGTTCTACGGGTCAAAGCCCGAGGAGGATCCCCAGGACTTTATTCGACAGATGCAGCGTACACTGAGGTTAGTCAGAGCTTCTAAGACTGAGTCTCTCGAGCTGGCTTCATATCGGTTGCGTGATGTAGCTGTTAATTGGTATGAGTCCTGGGAGCTGTCTAGAGGCGAGGGTGCCCCTCCAGCGATGTGGGATGAGTTTACAGCAGCCTTTCTCGGCCACTTTCTGCCTCCAGAGATGCGGCGAGCGAGGGTTGACAGATTCTTACAGCTGAGACAGAGGGGTAGAAGCGTTCGAGAGTATAGCCTAGAGTTTGACTCTCTGGCCAGATATACGCCCACCATTGTAGCTGATATGGCTGACAGGATGCATCGATACGTGATGGGGTTGGATCGTTATTTGGTTGATAGTTGTATGGCTGTGGCATCTCAGCCCGGGATGGATATTGCTCGAGTACAGGCATATGCACAAGGAATGGAAGATCGACACAGAGGGCGCCAGCCCGATAGAGATCGTGATAGAGGTCAGCCCAAGAGGGCTAGATCAGCTGGTTATTCCGGGAAGTTTCGAGGCGGACAGCCTCAGCAGCAGTATAGCAGATATCTTTCTCAGCCAGGCCGGAGTAGTCATCCACAGTCCACAGGTACACGATTCGATGGTGCAGGGCACTCAGGAGTAGGCCAGAGTTTCAGGGCTTCGGGTTCGCAGGTGAGTAGAGGTTCCAGTCAGTCAAGGCCACCCATGCCTCGGTGTTCTCATTGTGGGAGGTCTCACCCAGGGGAGTGCTATCGTGCTACGGGTGCCTGTTTTTCTTGTGGCCATCAAGGCCATATTATGAGAGATTGCCCGTTGGCGAGTAGTTCCTGTGGTGCACCTCAGCCTACAGGGTCAGTTGCTGGTTCGTCTTCCACTTCTACAGCTATGCACCCTATGGGGCAGGGTATGCCGACACCAGCAGGCCGCGGCAGAGGTCGGGGCGGAGTTTCTGATTCTAGCGGTCCCTTGAATCGCATATATGCCTTGGCCAGCCGACAGGATCAGGAGGCGTCACCAAATGTGGTTACAGGTATACTATTGATCTTTTCCTGAGATGTGTATACATTAATAGATCCGGGCTCTACTTTGTCGTATATTTCTCCCCTTGTCGCTAGTAGAATTGGGATAAAACCTGAACCGATAGAACCGTTCGAGGTAGCTACGCCGGTCGGGGATTATGTTATAGCAAGGCAGGTATATAGAGATTGTTCAGTAATTATATGTGGCCGTTGCACTAAAGCCGATTTGATAGAGCTGAATATGACAGAATTAGATGTTATTATGGGCATGGATTGGTTAGCCTCTTGTTATGCCAACGTCGACTGCCAGAAGAAGGTAGTCCGCTTCTAATTTCCAGGGGAACCAGTTATAGAATGGGCAGGAAATACAGCATCGCCGAGGGGTAAGTTTATTTCATACCTCAAGGCCAGGAAGATGATTCAAAAGGGGTATATTTATCATCTGGTTCGCGTGCATGATATTAAAGCAAAGGCACCCACTCTCCAGTCAGTTCCAGTAGTTAATGAATTTCCAGATGTATTTCTGGACGAGCTTCCAGTCCTTCCTCCTGAACGGGAAATAGAGTTTACTATAGATGTGTTGCCAAATACCCAGCCTATGTTTATTCCTCCTTACAGAATGGCACCTGCAGAACTGAAGGAATTGAAGGAGCAGCTGACATATTTATTAGAGAAAGGCTTCATCAGACCCAGTACATCACCTTAGGGAGCGCTGGTACTGTTCGTGAGGAAGAAAGATGGGTCGCTACGGATGTGCATTGATTATAGACAGCTGAACAAGGTAACCATAAATAATAAATATCCCCTCCCCCGGATTGATGATTTATTTGACCAGTTGCAGGGTGCTAAGTATTTCTCGAAGATAGATTTACGCTCGGACTATTACCAGGTGCAGGTAAGAGAGGCAGATATTCCGAAGACTGCGTTCAGGACCGGATATGGGCACTATGAGTTTAGGGTGATGTCTTTTAGGCTGACCAACGCCCCAGCAGTGTTTATGGATCTGATGAATCGGGTATTCAGGTACTTCTTAGATATGTTCATGATTGTATTTATTGATGATATTCTGGTTTATTCACGATCAGAAGAGGAGCATTCAGATCATCTGAGGACAGTACTCGGAACACTCCGGCAACAGAAATTATATGCTAAGTTCTCCAAATGTGAATTCTGGTTGACTTCAGTGGCATTTTTGGGGCATATCGTCGGAGCAGATGGTATTCGGGTTGATACACAGAAGATCGAGGCCGTAAGAATTGGCCTAGGCCTACGACACCTACTGAGGTACGAAGTTTTCTGGGATTGGCAGGATATTATAGGAGATTTGTGGATAATTTTGCTTCGATTGCAGCACCGTTAACGAAGCTAACTCAGAAGGCAGCGAAATTCCACTGGACCGATGCTTGTGAACGAAGCTTCCAGTTGCTAAAGGAAAAATTGATTACAGCTCCAGTTCTGACTCTCCCAGAGGGGCCAGACGGTTATGCTATTTATTGTGATGCTTCCGGTGTTGGGATAGGTTGTGTATTAATGCAGCATGGCAGAGTTATAGCCTACGCGTCCCGGCAGCTCAGACCGCACAAAAGGAATTATCCTGCTCATGACCTGGAATTAGCAGTGGTAATTCATGCTTTGAAGATATGGCGGCACTACTTATATGGCGTTCATGTTGATATTTATATGGACCACAAAAGCCTCCAATACATCTTTAAGCAAAAGGAGCTGAATTTGCGGCAAAGGAGATGGCTCGAGTTGTTGAAAGACTATGATGTTGACATTTTATATCATCCTGGGAAAGCCAATGTTGTAGCAGATGCGCTCAGCCGTAAGTCTATGGGCAGCTTGACAGATATACAACCAGGAAAGAGAGAAATGGTACGTGATATCCACCAGGTAGCTACTCTTGAAGTTCGTTTGGCCGATTCTGGAGGTACGAGGGTTTCTGTCCGAGGGGTTGCCGAATCATCTATTATGGAAGAGATAAAGCGACACCAATACGAGGATCCTGTTCTGGTACAGTACAGAGATTCTACCCTTGATAAGGAGAGGACCCCGTTCGAGATTACACCTGACGGAGTATTATTATATAGAGGCAGGTTATGTGTACCTGACGTTGCAAGGCTGCGGCGGCAAATTATGGAGGAGGCACATTATGCTCGGTATTCTGTTCATCCGGGATCAACAAAGATGTACCATGACCTCAGATGTTTATATTGGTGGGATGGTATGAAAAGGAACATCGCAGAGTTCATTGCTCAATGCCCAAATTGCCAACAGGTTAAGATCGAGCATCAGAAGCCTGGTGGGTTGTTACAGGAAATGGAAATTCTGACTTGGAAGTAGGAAGTGATTAATATGGATTTCATTACAGGTTTACCACGTACTCCACGAAGGTATGATTCCATATGGGTTATTGTTGATAGGCTGACAAAATAAGCCCATTTCCTCCCAGTCAGGACCACCTATTCGGCTGAGGATTATGCTCGGTTATATATTAAGGAGATAGTAAGACTTCACAGAGTTCCCACATCTATTATATCCGACAGAGGTGCTCAGTTTACAGCTAACTTCTGGAGATCATTTCAAGAAGGATTGGGGACCCAGGTAAGTCTTAGTACCGCATTTCACCCACAGTCGGACGGACATGCCGAACGTACCATTCAGACACTAGAAGATATGCTACGGGCCTGTGTTATTGACTTCAAGGGTAGCTGGGATGACCATTTGCCACTTATTAAGTTCGCTTATAATAATAGCTACCATTCCAGCATCCAGATGGGACCGTATGAGGCTCTGTATGGTAGGAGGTGCAGGTCACCGATCGGCTGGTTCGATGTTGGTGAAACTAAGTTAATTGGTCCGGACATGGTTCAACAAGCAGTAGATAAAGTGAAGCTTATTCGGGAAAGGTTACTAGACGCTCAGAGTCGACAGAAATCATATGCGGATAACCGACGTCGACATTTAGAATTCCAGATTGGCGACTGGGTATTTCTGAAAGTGTTACCCATGAAGGGTGTAATGAGATTCGGCAAGAAGGGAAAGCTCAGTCCGAGGTATATTGGACCTTATCAGATTATCCGCAAGGTAGGCAAGGTCGCTTAAGAATTAGACTTACCGTCTGATTTGGAAGCAGTGCATCCGGTCTTCCATGTGTCGATGCTTCGCAAATGTATTGGTGACCCTTCCAGAATATTTCCCATAGATGACATTCAGGTGAAAGAGGAGTTATCCTACGAAGAGCAGCCGATAGCATACTAGATCGTCAGGTGAGAAGACTGCGTACTAAAGATGTGGCTTCTGTTAAGGTATTGTGGCGGAACAATTACAGGGAGGAGGTGACCTGGGAAGCTGAAGAAGAGATGAAGAAGAAGTATCCTCACTTGTTTCCGATATCTACAGGTAATTTAAATTTCTGAAATGGTTATGTTGATTAATAGGTGTATTGTGTGTGATAGTTATAAAGGAAATTCCCCCGAAGTATTTATAAGACCCTATAAGACTAATTCAACATTCGAGGATGAATGTTCTAAAAGGGAGAGAATGTTATATCCTGTATTTTATACATTCGGATATTTCAAGATAATTGCGATAAGTTAAGGGCAAGGCTATATTTTTTATCTTGTTTGATACAAAAGTTGTTTATGAAAATTATTGATGTGGTAATATTAAGAAAGGCTAGGGGTAAAAAGGGAAATTCACAAGGTGGCTCATGGAAATATTAAGGAAAATTTGGGGTTAAAAATGAATTATGGAAACTTAAAAGTCTTGAACAAAAAAAGGCCAAGTGGCCGTGTAAGGTGGGGTAGGCCTTGGCCCACATGGATGAATTATATATGTAATATTAGATGATTTATTACCCATGTTCATCATGTTTTCCACACTTAGAAAATTCAAGAAACTTAGAGAAAACAAAAAGAGAGCCCTTCGGCCATGGCATAGCCGAACAAGACCTTGGAAAAATTGATCAAGAAAAATTATTTTCTCCTAGCAAATCAACCAATTGGAAGGTCCTCTTTAACGTGAAGTAGTTGTTGGAGCAAGCAAAACACTTATTTGTGCACTTTACCACCCTAGCCAAGTTGAGAAGTGTAGTGAAGAAAGGTAAGGTTTAATCCTCTTTTTCATATGTTATGAATTTTTTGTACATGTTGTAGTGTGTGGAAATGGATGAAAATCATGAAATTTTGTGTATTAAGGTTGAGCCGTGTAGGTGGGTGCTTGGCCGTGTGTATGTTGTGTTGTGTAGGAATGATAAACTAATTTTATCTAGTGTTTTGGTTGTTGTTGTTATGGATTCTATGATGAAAATGAAAGTTCAATAATTCTAGTTGAAGTTGTAATTGTCGGAGAGTTGTTTTAGAAGGTAATGTGATCTTAATACCACTTCTTGTATTTATGGGAAATAATGTTGTTAGTGTGTGAATTGTTGGTGTAGTTCATGAATTTGAAAGAAGGAAATGTGTTGTTATTGCTATTGTTGCATTTTGGGGGTTTCGGGTGGAGTGGCATATTGGTTAGATTATTTTGAATATTGTGAAGATTGTTTGAAGTGTTCTTGAGTATTGTTTGAATGGTTTCGGATTAGTATTTGAGTGTGCGAGCATTGGTGTTAGCTTGATTGTATGTAGTTGAAGTGAATGTAAATGGAATGCCGTCGGATTATGTAAAAGGGAGTTGCTAATGTTAGAATGTGTTTTGAATTAAGTGTTGATGTTGTTAGTATGGTTGTTGGTATTGTTATTGATGATTTGGCCGAGTTGAATTCTCAAGGTTGTTGAATTTACAGGGAAAATGCTACCCAAATTTCTGTAGACAAGTGCTAGCTTAGGATTGAATTCCTAAGTACTTGTAGCTAATGTTTGGTATTTAATGACGTTATTGTAGATCTTGGGGAGCCCGAGACTTGAGTTGGGATTAGCTTAGGAAACGGACAAGGTATGTAAAGCCTAACCTTTCTTTCTTTTGGCATGTCCTAGTTGCAAGTAAGCTATGATACGAGCCTCGGGGTAACTCCATTCATAAGATCCGAGCATGCCGACGATTTTTATTCACGTCTTGATGTTAATATTACTAATATAGTCGAACTATGGTCTTTGTGTCTTTTGTATGATTGGATAATAAATATGTGTAAAGAATTTTTATTCCTAACAGCTTTATGTCGAATAATGTCCGTAACTTTCATAGACGAGCTCGGATCGCTTCGATACGTTCCTAGAGGATCCTAAAGCGAATAATGTCCATAACTTTCTTATACTAACTCGGATTTACTCGAAACGCGTTTATGTTCCTTCAGGTGTCGGTAAGTGTACTGGTCTATCGAGTCTTAAAAATTGATTTATGTGCATATAGTCTCTCACTACTGTGCTCGTGCATACTGTTATTATATCTTTCGCCGAGTCCCGGGCAGGTTTTGTCATCGTGCGCTCTATGTTATATTCGGCAGTATGATGTGTTACGGTTCCCCGAGTCCCTCGCTAGGGGGCCGGGTACCGCTTATATACGGCGTTATGATGTGTTATGGCGTATGATGTGTTTCGGGGTTGTACGGATATATGAAATCTTCTGGAGTATGATGTGTTGTGGCGCCAGCGTCGGAGTAGCGACCACGTTCCTGAGCCCTATGCATGATTTTTTATATGCATTATTTGTGTTTTAAAAACAAGCTTTTTGGTATACTGATCTCTGTACTCGTTTTCCATACTTCTTATTTCAGTTATGATCTTGATTATTGTATTTCATGCTTTATATACTCAGTACATATTTCGTACTGACCCCCTTTCTTCGGGGGGGGGGCTGCGTTTCATGCCCGCAGGTACAGACGCTCGTTCTGGTGACCCGCCAGCGTAGTACACCTATTCTGCTGTTTTGGAGTGCTCCCTTATTCTGGAGCCTACATTCTGGTATAGACTCTTTCGTTGTATATATGTATGGATATATTCAGGGGTACGGCGGGGCCCTGTCCCGTCATATGATTCTGTTGTTATTCTTAGAGGCCTGTAGACATGTATGTGGGTCATGGGTCGTTATTGTTCAGTTATGTCTGTGTGATTTGCATCTTAAGCGGTTCCATTTGCTGTGACAATCTTAACGGCTTGTATGTATGTATACGTATGTATATGTTTTGGGCGATGTGTTTTACGACAGCCTTGCCGGCTTCTGTGTGATACATTTGTTATATGTGACCGCTTAAGACAACATTTGACCTTTGTATCTATATGAATCAGGGTACGCCGAATCTGGATTAGCCATTTGTTTGCCGATTCTGGTAAGTGAGTGTGTACGGGTGTCCAGCTCGGGCACAAGTCACGGCCCATGGGGTTGGGTCGTGACAGGATAAATACTATCATAACCTTTGAAACTTCCAATATCTAGAAAATATTCATAACCACAAGTGAACACACGCGATTGCTTTTCACTCCTAGTCCCGGGGTTCCTAATGGTAACAAAAATGTCTTAGTCGCAATTACTCATAAATACTTAAATTATTGGTTTCTTTAAAATCCTCGTTTGTCGACCATTAGATGATATCCCATAGTAATCGCACATAACATAAAGAATTTCAGTAAAATAATTCGTTTACCTGTAACTGGCCTATCCTGATCTTGAGAACTATGAAGTGAAATGTCCCTTTCATAATCCTCCCACCATCTACTCATCCGACCATCCTCATCTCCCTCATCATCGTCCGGCGGATATGAATACTCTGGCAGCTCTTGATTAACTGAAGGCCAATACATAGGGCTAGAATACTCCATAACACTTACACTCGTGGTTGCTCTAACGTAATGCTCAATCATAGGAGAAACTGGAGAGACCAAATCTAGTGCAGCCTCAGGAGCCTCCTGCCCCACTGGTGTCTCATACGAACCCTCAGATGGGTCTGTCTCATAGTTATTCTCTGACGGATCCTCCTCCATATAAGTCACAGGCTCTGGGGGAGTCGTCTCAATCATATCCTCATAAGGGTCTGACTCAGTGGAGTAACTAAGACTCCTCTTAGTCTGTCCTGGTTCCCGTGGTCCGGAGTCCACCCTGAGGGCCTTCCTTGCACCCCCACTATCAGAAGACGACCTCTTCATCTATATCAATCTGCACTTACCTACAGGAAAAGAGGGTCAGGAACGATCTCTCCTAGACTCTGGCTATATTGCATGATCTAAAATAGAAAGAAGGTCAATGGTTCCTAAATGCCTCGTAGCCTCCTATTTATAAGTGTGGCGTGCTTCACACCCATAAACAAGACTCTACGAGAAATGGCCTGTAGACAAACCTAGGAGAAAACCGCTTTGATACCACTTCTGTCACGACCCAAGCCGATAAGCCGTGACGAGTACTCGACCACTACTGACCAAGCACCCCTAAACTCGTATTCACATCTAACAGAGCAACATGGTGGCCCATATATAACTTATAACTGAGCTATACTAACTCTTGTATGCATCAAGAACTCACAACGAGCTATATATATATATATATACATATGTACTAAGGATAACAGTGCAAGCCGACTGGGCCGGTACATATGTTGTACAACTAAAATAAGGGTCGACAAGGCTTCATAACATCCCAACTACATACAACTGTCTACAGACCTCTATGGAACACGAACAATAGAAGAGATAGGACAAGGCCCCGTCATACCCATATCTATACATGTCAGAGTAGCATACCAAAAGAGACTGTAGCTCCAAACCAACTGGAGCGCACTAACTGCGGCTGAGTGGAAAAAATACTGAGCTGGATCGCCAGTCTGTCTACCTGAACCTGCGGGCATGAACGCAGCGTCCACAACAAAAAGGACGTCAGTACGAACAATGTACTAAGTATGTAAGGCATGAATAACAACAAAACAAGAGATATAGAACAGAACATGAGATAAAGAGGTAACCTGTACATCTGATTGCGTCTTAAGGCGAATACCATGCATTCTTAGCTCTTTTTAAAAAAAAAACATTTTTCATACATATATAACATAATAGTGCTGCGGAACATGCAGCCCGATCCATATATCATGATTAGCCCATGTCCGGGCCTCCCGCGTTCGGGGTAATCATCTTTCGCCTTCTACTACTGGTGCTGCCCGGCCATGTAGGCACGGTAATATCATACTTCATTATCCATAAGCCGCCTGCCGTAGTGGTGCTGCCTGGCCATGTAGGCACGGTATGCGAAAATAAACATATAGAAAGCATGCATGAGAGCCCAATTAAAAGCTATAAATTTATCGGAGTGACGTAAGGTCGGTAGCCTCCGATTTCTATTATGGAACAATCATCATCGCTATGTCTCACCTCGAAGGAACAAGTAACATAAGGTGAGATGAACAACAATGAATAAAATCAAGAAAATCATGAAATAAGCTCAATAAACTCATAATAGCATCAAAACCATAAGCTTTGGAATCTCTAGAATGGGATCATCATCACCATCATTATCATCATAGAAAACGTCTATCCTTGGCATCATAAGAACTTTGAGAATCACGAACTTCTAGATTTTTGGGAATAAGGATGTTATGGAGAACATGTATGGGTTCATAAGAACAGAATCATGCCTTTAGAAAAAAAGGAATTAGCCTTAACATACCTGGAGCTTTCTTCTCGACTTTCCAACCTACTTTCTGTCTTCCAATCTACATAAGATTATTCGCAGTGTTGTAATCTACATATAAAACCATTCATACTATTATTAGGTTCATCGTCATATGCTTTTCTTAAGCTTTCAAATTAAATCTTCTTAGAATCTGCCGCAATTCGGGCAGCATCTCCTCTGTTTATACCGAAATCACAGTACCAAAAAAACAAAAATAATAGCAACACTAATATCAACAACATCATCATCAATACCAATGTACTCAATAAAACACCCCACACAATGTTTTCCTAATTTCTCAACCAATCAATTGACTTTATAAAGGTTTATCAACTAAATCTCCATAATACGATTCATAATATCAATAGTAAAGAATATCCTTACCTCAATCAAGGTTGGAAGAGCTTCAAATATTATTTTTCTTCAATAGATTCCTTTTTGCCGTCAATATTTGATCTTTAGAACAAGAACTACAAAACCCTATACGCTTCCCGAGCCTCGTTGATAGCTAACTTTAACAATTTATGACCAAAATTGGCATATCGACTTGTAGGAACATGTATGTATATTGTGGAAGGGTCTAGAGTTGGGAAAATGATCAAAAAATGACCAAAAGGCTCCCTTCATACTTGCCAAAGTCGGTTTCGCTGACTTAGGAATTAACCTTTCGTGTTCGTGCTGGGAGGTGGCGCATTAGCGATGGGTTATCTGGCACCCTTCTATGTGTTCACACCCAGTGGTGGTGCGTTCGCGTAGGCCAAATCCCTAGCCTACCATCCAGACTTGTAACGTCCATAACTCTTTACTCCGATGCCGTATCGATGAGCGGTTTGTTGCATTGAAAATTAGACTTCATGAACTTCAACTTAGGATTTTATCTCACATCAAAACTCTTCATATGCTAGAAGATATTCTTTCCCCAAGTTGGTTCATAATTTTTCGTTCAAAGTAACGCTCATCTTCTACAAAATCATACTAACTCAATTTCTTAAACTCCTTTCCTTATGGGACCTCCCGATATTCCTTATGTGCATCCTTTACTCCTAGAATATACTCTATAATGCTCCGCTCCTTATATTCCAAAGTTGTTGACTTAGCCATAGTTCCACATTCTTGCGTTAAAATTTGATAAGTGCTTCTCCGGAAGTACGGGGTGTAACATGTATGACCTGAAATAATAAAATGAGCGAATGTCCAAAAAAAAAAAATCTACTAAATTTGCATCTAATGTAATGTGAAATTTGTCAAACTTAAAAGTTTACCAACCCTTAAATTTTCAAAAGTTTCGAAAAGTTTTCCTTTAAATATGACTATATCAATTTTTCAACATGTTTAAAACAATCAATCGAGATTGGAGCACATTCCGACATCATATATCTGTAAAATAATATTTAATTAAAATCTTTAACGATATCCAACAACAACAACAATATACCCAGTGTAATTTCACAAGTGGGGCCTGGAGAGGGTAGAGTGTATGAAGACGTTACCTCTACCTTCCAAGGTAAGGAGGTTGTTTCTGATAAACAGATGCATAAGTTACCTTCATAAATATATTAAAATGTGAAATTTACGGCTGATAAAAGGAGCAAATGTTGTTGGAATTGCCTACTAGTAAGGGAACTCGTATGCTAACAAATATTTGTGATAATTGTAATGCCTCTTCTTCACATGGGAACTCATACGTTAACAAATAATATACGGCTACAACACTTCAAGATGTTAATGATACTGTCATTGCAAATCAATTATAGTGTTTTGAGCTCCTGCGCAAATTCTATATCCAAATCGTTTAGTATTTGTTAATAAAAGTCCAACCCATTTCAGTTTAGTTTAGTTTATTTCAATTATGTTAATCGTTTAGTTTTAAGCTTATTTCAGTCCAACCCATTTCATCCATAAAAAGTTTGGCTGATATGCAGTCAAAATTGAACCACGAGAAATCTTGTCAAAATATTTTTTTTAAAAAAAAAATTCTTATTTGATATGTTATATAGCCATAATAAAGAAAAAAATGGTTTTATTAGGTACTAAAAAGTTATAAAAGAACAACTAAAGAAATTAAAACTTAGTAAGAATTGGGCGGGTTAGGTTATGACCCGCTTTTAGTCAACATCAGCCCAACCCATTTGAACCAAGTAACTTTTGGGCGCATTTATTAATGGGAAATTTGCACGATTTCCCTTCATACGAACTGGTCTTTAATTTTTTCCCTTCCCTTAAAAAGGTGGCCGAAAATATCCCAAGGTTCTGGGTTCGAAACCTAGCAGAGTAAAAAATAATAATAATTTCGCAAGGCATAGGTTTCTATGAACCTATACCTATGGGGCAAAGTTACATAGAACCTATGCCGGAGACCGCAGACTTTGTCTTGTAAAGCAAACTTTTACCTATGCCTTAAGGCAAAGTCTACCGCATAAGACAGACTTTTTGCAAATGTCTTGCCTTACAATTTTTTTTTATTTTTGTTGAGCGAGGGTTCCAACCCAGAACCTCGGGATATTTTCGGTCACCTTTTTAAGCGACGGGCAAAAATTAAAGACCACCCCAAAAGCAATGACCTGCAGTAAAAAAAAATGGGGTTAAAATTTTTGTGCCCATTGTAAAGCATATTGATTACCTGTAAATGATCTCTTCTCTGTCCTAACCCCTACATGCAAACCCTAACATAACCTAACGTCGGTGCCGTACAATGGTCAGCATGGCCGCTGGTCAGCCACCTCAGGTGGTTGGGCAGACCTCCGCTGCCATTTCTACACCCATAGATCCAAGCATCTCTCTCCCAGAATCATCCAAACCTAAATACAATGAATTCTTAAAACATATGGTAATGAATCCCATGCAAAACCCTACTTCTACGTCCAAAATCCCTATGAAATAAGTGTCTTTAGTCAATGGTGTTCCTCTTTTATTTTGGACACAAAAGGAAGTTGACCAAATGGAAGTCATGGAGAACCTTAAGCATGTTGTTATTGGAAATTATCTACACGGTGGGCCTTGTCATGGAGGAATTGAGAAATATTAATCCTACACAATGTGGGATTAAAGGAAAGTGTGAAATTGGCTTGTTTAGATCTAGAAATGATTTAATTAGGCTTTCTCTCAAGGAGGACTTCATCAATCTATGTTCGAAGGGTTCTTACTATCTGTAGTCAAAGGATGGTTATTCTTATCAAATAAGGCCATTAATTTATGATACAAAGTTTAAAATTGATGAAGAAACATCGAAGGTAATTTCTTGGATATCTTTTCCTAACCTGATGCCAACATATTTTGTGCGGGAATCACTGTTTTTACTTGCTACTGCTGTGGAAATTCCATTACAATAAGATCTAGCTACTATCAATCGTACTAGACCTAGTTGTGCATGTGTTAAGGTGTTGGTTGATCTCCTTTCTGAGTTGCCAGAGAACATGACTACAGAAATTGAAAATGAGGAAACAAAGGAGGTTGATAGTATTAAAGTGACAATCCATTATGATTATCTCCCAATATAATGTGGTAAATGTAGATTGCAAGGCCATAGTGATAATGAATGTTGCCATCTTCACCCTGAATTAGCTTATCACGAAGAAGAGAGTTTTACTAAGGATATTCCTAATAAGGGGAAGGAGATAGTGGTTGAGGATGATATACCTGTTAAGAATGACAAATCCGATTTTCAGGATCAGAGGAAGAAGAAGCTTAACAATTATAATAGAAGGAAGTACAATACTAGAATGTTATCCAATGGCAGGATCCTTAGTGATCCTGCTAATTGGAATGTTGTCAAGGATAATAGAGTGTTAGAGGCACCAAACGCAGCAGATAATAATGGTGAGAAGCAGCAAGTCCAACAAAAAGCAATAGATGGCGGGAAGGAGCAAGTCCAACAAAAAGCACTAGATGTTCAAAATGTGGTGATTCACAACACGTTTGATGTGTTGCAAGAAGATGATCAGCCATTAGAGGTTCACAAGGATGGTTATAGTAACAAGGAGGAGGAAGTCATTAACAACTCTGATGAGAAGTCTTAGAACAACAATATTGTTTCTGTGGAATACAGTAATGAAGGGAATGGTGATACTGCTAAGCAAATGGTTATATTTTCTGCTAAAGATGCTGATAAGCAGTTGTGGTGTGATAGGGTGGAGATTGAAGATGGAGAAATAATAGAAGATTCAATGAGGGTCATATAGATCACTTTCATAATCTTCTTGAGGAGAAGAAGAATGTTGTTGTTACGGTTCGCCTTTCGCGGGCAGGGTTAGCGCTCAGAAAACTACTTTGAACTTGTTGGTGCTCTTTCATACTTTGATTTAAAAGAGTCGCCACCTAATTTTTAGGAAATTTGGAAAACCAAGGGTGAAGGGTTTATTCAAGCACCGTTAAATATCCTTCGTAATCAAAAGTTCTAGGTAAGGGTTCTGGTGATCCCTTTGGGAAGGTATTAGGCATCCTAGTATTAAGGATCCGTACTATACGGTTGACCTTCGAATTCCAATGTATGAGTATTTGGATGAACTGTTTATTCAGTGTTTATTCTCATATTTATGAAATCTGTCGTTTGCGTATCATTCTTTAGGAGAATTTGAATATATCCCCTTTATATATAGGGTATTTAGGTTTCGAATTTATAATATCCGGATAAGAATAGTCTTCCTTTATGTACAAGGATCATATATTTCGGTTTATAAAATGCCTTAGTTTCAATATAAACAAGTATACGTCCCTTTTTGTTCATGCTTATTCCTAATACTTAGTCTGGGGTCAATCCGTATGATATGTTAGAATGTCTTATCTTACAACCTTGCGTTTTATGAACGTTTTTATTTAAAACCGGCTTATCTTATAAAAATGGTACGTTTTTATTACTACGAATCTGTGGACGTGTGTAAAATTAGTCTTCGTGTTGGGCTTGGTGTCCCCAAGGAATTATAACTTTCTTTTAAAAGAAAGGTTTTTCCCAATTTTGGGTTGGGCCAAGATTCATGTATTTTTCTGAAAATTATTTAAAGCCCAATGTGTAAAATGCATTTTTTGTTCCAAGTGGGTTTCGGCCCAAATTGTATATCCTTTTATTCAACGTCAGTCCAAGAACCCAATTCATATTTGCAAGAAAATGTATCCCTTTGTTTTTTGTGAAAAACGCTGATCTATTTTATTTGAGAGAAGGCACCATATACTTGTAATCATGAAGATCCTTTTAGCTTTTTATTTAACTCCAATAAATCCCTTCGTTCTTTCATTTTTCAGACTATATCAAGGTTATCTTATTAATCATCCTCTCGGGTTTTAACGAATTGTCAAATTAAGTTTTGATTTTTAAAGTCGTTTGGGGACCTAAAGTCAACTAAAAGGCATATGTACAGTTGTCCTAAGACGGATAGTTCAAACATAAGGTTCCTATATTTATGTGAGTTTTTACAACCAATACAAGTACAAATACAAATGATTTTGACTAAATAAATGAAGATGAACACTTAGAAATAAGGAGGAAAGGCAGGCTAGGGGCGTACCAAGCCCCTAGTTAGCCATTTTCACCCATGGCTGGGCCTTCTACGCGTACGCTATTCGCTTCCATCATCGCGGACTCAACAATTCTAAAAAGAAACTTCCTATTTGGCCCAATAGGCTGGCTGGACCTTGGCCCAAGAGGCCATGTAGTGAAGAGGGGAAAAAAGAGGGACGCGATTAGTTTATATTTACTGAACTTATCATACATGTAAATACACACATATATATGTATCAGATTCATTCACAAGTAATGCAATCAAGGTATTTATAGACATGCTATTAGGCTTCACTGTAGAGTTTCAGGCAGTAAAGGGGTCACCACCATCCATATCATGATGCCTCACAAGATCAAAAAAGGTTTCTAGAACCTTAGGCATGGCAAGCTATCGCGGAGAGGCTAAACCAAACCCCAAAGTTGGCTTGATTTCTCAACCAATATTGCAACAGAGAAAGAATGAAGAAAAGAAGGGACAACAATTGTAGTTCAAACACACAAATATGGTATAGGCAAAAAAAAAAAAAAATAGACTACAGTTCTGAGCACATAAGGTTGATGCAGGGAATTCACATAGTGACAACAGTGTAGGGAAATGTGCAAGGCACAGACTCAATCAAGCAACATACACATAAATTGAACCAAAGTTTTCTCTGAACTAAAATGACCATGTGCAGAACATGAGGATTTTTAACAAGGCAAGTTGTGATTCGAACTGGCATAGTATAAGCACAACTAAGCAGACCATATGGTGATACAACATTTCAATCAAGCACTCTAGTTCCTAAACTCTGTGTGATATTAGATAGTGAAAAGGATGCAGCACTTCAACAGATCCTAGCAGCAAACAAGGTAACATAAGAGAGCATCCGATTTAAACAAATTCAGATAGGGGAGACATATATGATTGACCATTCAAGCTCCAATCAGAGCAGTTAGTCAAAGAAGGATGCAAAGAAAAGATGCAGTGCTTATATGTTTCATAATGCAAATTACATATTCCAAACTTCCAACAAGACCTCAAGGAGAAAGGATAACACAAAGGTCCAAGCAAAACATGTGATTTAGATGATGTTGCATTCTTTTCAAGACAAAACAAATCAGTTTTCTAATACTCCAAGACTGGTCAAATCCCTCCTTATCCCCAAAAAAAGATTCAACTGAACAGATACATCATTCAACTTTAACAACCTTTTGACACTTGACAAGTTCATTTCATTTCACCCCCTTGATTTATTGATAAGAATTGGAAGGCCAGACATATGTACATAGTGAATACACACCCCATGGACATGATAGGACATACCATACCACCTCTTATTTGGAGGGTAGTGCTCTGCCCCAAGCTGTACTTGGTTCAATGTTTAACCCTCTCCTCAAGGTGCCTTTAAAAGGTTTCTTTTATGTCAAGTGGTTTGTAATTTACATATACACACTTAGGCTCGCTCAAATGTCATCATTAAGTCAAACCCCTGTTGACACCTAATATTTACCACTCAAGAGTAGTATTTTAATTTTCACAAATTCCCAAGTCGAAGATGGAGAAAGGATATGTTTTATAATTTTAAAATGAGTAATATTTCAAAAATCCGGATAAAATTGCAAAATTGACATTTGAATTACTATTTAGTGAAAACCGACGATTACGAGAAATGAGGAGTTATTTACTTTACAAGCATGTGTTAAAATTAAGACAAATATCTTGCTCCGTTTAATTCGGGAAAATCGCTAATTAAAAGGCGACGTATGAATTACGTCTCATTTAAGAGCATTTTTTACATATTAGTCGACACTATGTTAATATTGGGCTCGTTTTAAAGTTCGTATTTTAAAACTGCGTATTATAAATCTTATTCTTGTCAAAAGTTATTTTACAAGGGATTTTTAAACTAGTACGTGATTTTTAAAAGTATGTATTTTATTTTAAAGTGGCTATAATATTTTAAAAGTGTATATTTTATAATAAAAAAAAACTGGGGGCGGGGGGGTTTATTTTTACTTGTCATTTTCTTTTTACCCTAAACATTTCCTTTCTCTCTCTTTGAGAGAAACCAATGGCGGCGCTAGGGTTTTGCTTTGGTACCACCATTCCACTACTATTTCTCCACCATTTTTGAGCCATTGTTAGGTGTTTCCCCTACCATCTCTCGTGGTGTGGGATGCCCTGGGCGAGACTTGAGCTCTTAGCCATCAGGTGCCACCACACCACAAATGAGAGATGGTGTCGTGGTGATTTGCTCGACACCTTGCTATGAAATTCATCCTTTGTACTGGTTTGCATGATGTGTAAGGCTAGGATTAATTTACAACGATCCTTTTTGGATCGATTTAGGGTACAATTTGTTTGTTTGTATGATTAGGCATACGATTTGTGATTTTTGTTATTTTTGTGCACTGATTTGCATTCGTTTTTGTCCCTCTAGTGTACTATCATGCGTGATTTTGCAATTGGTACGATTTGGATAAATTCCTTTTGTCTTTACTAATTTTTGAATTCTGATTAGATTATTTGGAATTTAAGGGAAAATTTTGTATTTAGTGTCCTATAAATACATAGTATGGGTGACATTATAAAAGGGGATTTTTTTCGAGTTCAAGAACCTCTCATTGACAGCTAGGGTTTGATTGCCACATTTATCTTCCTATCCTACTGTTATATTACTACGATATTACCTAAAAATCTACTATTATTACACTATTACACTGATATTATACCAAAAATACTATTACTACTTTGAAATATTCAAGAACAAGGGGTTGTTTAAGGTCTTTGGGTGTTGGTGTTTGAAGTTTGTGATTCAAACCCTCCTTTGATCTTTAGGTTGCCCTTCAAAAAGGTAATACTCCTATTCCACCTTATTTACTCTATTTTAAGTTGTCTTTATGTGTTGAAGTCAGTTTATTGAAGTTTGGATTATGTTTGGTAATTTCCTATGTTATTAACTGTTGAATAGCTTATCTATGTTATGATGATAATATTATATGGTTTGGGTTGTTGTTAGTTGATATTGGTGTTTGAAAATGGTTTAAAAATACGGAGAAGAGTCTGTTTTAGCTTATAGTTTACTGTTACATTGGATTTTCTGAGATATGAACTTTTCATGTGATTTTTCTGTGAAGTTGAGTGTTGTATTAAAGGATATTAAGATGGTTCTTCTCTGATCCTTGTTGTATTGTTATTGTTCCGTTAGATTCTGAAGTCCTTTAGTTTGTGATAGCTTTTGATCTCTTGAATTTTATCATCTTAGTTACCAATTCTAGCTTAAAGAATAGAGGTTGATACTTGCTTATTATAGTTTAGAGTTTAAGAAATGAGTTTTAAGGTTCAAAAAGTTTAAAAAATGGTCTTTGAAGATAAATCCTTTCATTCTTTGTTTGAAACTGTTGTGAGACCAAAAACGAGTTTGTTTTCCTTCACTTGTTGATAATGACTAAAATCTGGTCCAAAAAGATGTCTTGTAATACTTTGAGTCTTTTTGGAATGACTTGAAAAACCTTAGGTATAAAACTGGATGAAAATGATTTTCAAACATAGGTTGCATGTGCTTTGGTATGCTTAAGTATTCCTAGAGTTTCTTGTTGTTTTAGTATATAGTAGTGTCTATTATATGTGGACTTTATAACACTCTCTAAGACTGATCTTGAGCTTAGAAAATGATTTTTTGAAAAATCTAAAATATATCCTTGTTTCTCTGTGTTGATTACCGAGCTTAAACTATAGATGCCCATGGCCTTTGCTTACTTGGATTTAGAAAAAAGACCTTTCAAATTTTCCTAATATAACTTGCAACTGGGACTTGAAAGGTGTTTGGAAAGTATGGAACCTTCTAGTGCTAAGAACTTCTAAAATGAACCTTCATTTCTTATTCTGGCCATCTGATTTTCAAGACTATAGGATAAGGATGTGTTCCTGACTTTAAAATGGAATAATGGATCTGGAAAAGGGCTATTATTGTTGGATTTTATCCTATTCCTATCATGTGTCCTGTTTGCCACTTGTTTGCAGTGTCCATATAACTTGCCATTTATGTCTTGTGCCCTCCTTATACTGATATTACTTATAGCCTGCTTAGTCCCTCATGCTTAACATGATCACCTAGTAGACTAAAGTAGACCTTAAAACTGAAACCATGTTTAGGTGATCCTGTTTGTAGTTGACTCACTTGGAATGTTCAGTTACTTGAGTTTGTTTGCTTGTTTGAATCAAGTTATATCTAATGAACCATCTCTTGCACCTAGAACAGTGCCATGAACCTTTTTGTCTCAGTTTTTTTAGAATTCTTGAAACCTGTCACTCCTCTTACTTGAAGTCTCTTTTCACTTGTGATTTGTTATAACTAGTTGATCCATACCTTGTACCTGAGATAGCCATCATGCACTCATTGTGATCCTTATAGGCTACTACTTGTACATGTGGCTCTTTTTGTGCTAATTCTAGAAATAGAGCAAGCTTATAGTGTCCTGGAGACTCTGTTGTTAGCCTGTTATACTTGCTATGTGCTGAGGTGATTTTAGGGAGGAGAAATGGCTAGAAGTTGATCATAATAAACCTTGACTGAAACCTGGAATGCTTGTTAAACTTGCAGACCTGTTTACTTAGTATTTGAATTTACTTAAGGTCAAAACTAGTCTAAAATGGCTTAAAACCTTGTTCTTTGATCCTGAAACTTGTTTGAGTAAAACATATGGCTAAAAATGACCATTTTAGGATTGATTTAACTCGTTTTCTGTTGAAAATGAATCCTATGACGAGACTAACCCCCATTGTATTGCTTGCTGGCTATTTAATCTTGTTGAAAGCTGATTAAGACTAAGTGTTGTCCTTGTTGATTATTTTTGCATTTCTGTGCCTTGTTGACTCTCCTTCACCTGTACCTCCTCACTCTGTAAATCCTACTACTTGCTCTTAGCAATCGTAACATACATATTGCTCTTGCTTAAGCTATGCCACTGCTTGAATACTGCAGCCTAGTGTTTTGTTTAATTCTTTCATCATCTGAATTATTTTAGTTTTTGTTTCTGGGAACTGAAGTGATTAAGTTGAGGTGTATATTGAGTGTATATGGAGGGTATGCCACTATGGTTTTTCTCTCCATTAGGTGTATATTGAGTATATATCATGTATACCACCTCTCGAAACTTAGAAATTTTTTTAAGAAGAGAATGGCTTGGGCCTGTCATCTGCGTTTTCCATATTTGACTTATTATTACCACTGTTTTGGCCCTATTTCATATCTAGGCCATTTTGGTTATTTGATGCCGTTAATTATTATTAATGGGCTAGGCCATTTTGGTTATTTGCTATGTAATAATTGTACCCTTTAATTTTGTACTTAGTTTAATTTGTGAACGTATACTAATGTTATGTATACCTGTTTGTATCCATGTCCACCCAAACCTGTTGGTGGGCCCCAACAGGGCCCACTAACGTATCTGGATCAAGTCAACCTTTCTCTCGGAGCACAACATGGAGAATACGCGATTTTGGACTTTTGAGGATACCCCGCTGCATATTTATTTCTATTTGGGTTTGGTCGGCCCAATATCCTTATCCTTTATTATTTGTGTATTCAAAATCTATACTTGTGTATTTATTTATAAATTGGACCCTTAAAGATTACCACGTAATTAGAGTCTCCTAAACTTGATTTTAAACTTGTACAAAACCGATTTTGGAAACTTTAATATAACTTGTGATTTTAAACGGGCTGATTTAGTATAATTTGGACTAAAAATGATCAATTTCATAAATTATGGGACTGATTTGAACATTTTTGAAACCTGTGAACTGATATGAACCTGTGGACTATATGGGCTGATTTGAAAAGTTTATGGATTGTTTTGACCATCTTAATAACTTGGACTATTTTGGACTAATATAGGCTAAAAATCTAAAAAATAAAATATGGTTAAAATATGGATAATAATAATATGCCAAAAATGATTTTATAAAACTTAAACTAAAAACTTTTTTCTAAACTCGGGTGGACTTACATAGTGTTCTACTTAGGTTAACGCTTTCGGGTTTTAACCTAGGTGTTCTAGTCCGAAACCCAAAAAACGCTCAATTTTGGGCAAAATTTTGTCACTTTTATTTCTTGAAAGTGTTGTATTTTTACATAAATGACTAACCCTTTATTGCGAGAATATCAAACAAAAGCAGTTTTTATCAAAAATAATTTATATTTACAAGGCATAATATTAGAACCCATAGGTCAACCGTATTTTATGGATCCTTAATACTGAGGTGCCTAACACCTTCCCCGGGGGATTACCAGAACCCTTACCCATACTTTGGTATAGATTGGTTTCTATTAAAATTTAACCGTTTTAAAAGAGCCCTTTCGAACTGGTTTTCCTAACTTACCTATAAGTTAGGTGGCGACTCTAAAACGATGTCCATTTACAGGACCATCCACGTAGGAGTATATTTTTTCCCTTTTTTCCGGTACGATTGACAACCGTACTTTCCCGGGATACTTTCCTTTTTAAATGAGGCAAGTGCAAATACGAATCAGAAAAAATATGACCCTCTACAGATGGCGACTCCGCTGGGGATAATTTAAGGTTCTAACCATAAGGGGTCCAATAATTTGTTTGCTTTGTATGATATAAATTGTCTAAGTGATATAAACTATTTATGTGTTTAAATTCCTGCAAAATAACCGTCATTCATGCATGCATAATCCGTTACTTCTAGCATTTATTTAGCACTTTGTTCCAAGGGTAACGACGCAGGATGAGCTGCGGTCATACCTTCACTAAAAAAAACTTTTGCTATATTCTTTGGAGGTCTCTAAGGTCGAGCAGGCACGCGGTCGTCCCACAGCCTTAGGGAGCCCACCCCCAGCTTGTCCACATGGGTAACCTGTGTCATTTGCTTGAAAAACCACTCTAGAATAACTAGTGTAGAGCGAATCCAAATCCTTACTAATATAGCGCATATAGACCATAGACCAGTTTGGATATCTCAGACCTACCTGAATCGGACAGGATAGACACCTTACTATGTCCAGATGGTGTAAAAACCTAAAGGCACTGCATCCCATTACTTGTTATTTGGAAGCATTATTGTGCCTTATGTGAAATAAATTGTTGTTCCTAGAGGCGGGGAGCTAACAAGTGTTCTGTCTTACAGATGTCTCCTAAAATGTTGTTTGATATGACTGTGGGTCCACCAACAGGATTAGTGATGTGGTGGGAAGGTTTGACTAATGATCAGGAAACAAAGATAAAAGGTTGTGTAGGGCATCTACCTTCATTGATGAGTATGACTGGGTATCCGGGTTTGCTGGAGATTATTGCTGGTTAATGGGATAACGACAGACTGGTGTTTAGATTTGGGGAAATAGAGATTACTCCCACTTTAGAAGAAATTAGAGATGTCTTGGAAAGCGTAGGTAGCGGAAATAGATCCAAAAAGAAGTTAGTCCAAAATATCCTTATCTCTCACAAACCTACTCAAAAATAAATCAAAGACGTATTCGCCGTCAACAAAGCTAACTGGGCGAAGGGGCCCACAATAGCTTTAAGGGAGTTGTATGGGAGGTATTCATCCAAACAAGGGTATGAAAACCACATCTTGGAGTTTTCTTCATTCCAATCTTGGGAAGCCAACCAAATATTAGCCTTTATTACTTGTCTGCTAGGAACCATGGTATTTCCACTCAATTCTTCCATAGCCATAGACACCAGGGCTGTCTTTGTTGCTCATGCTGTCCTTAGGGGTGTTACAACAAACGGAATACCAAATATTTTGATATCATCCCTATCACCTTGTCATACATATACCGAGCTTTAGGAAAGTGCCTCAAGCACTATTACTACTTCTAGGGTTGCAACCTCCTAGTCCAATGGTGGATACTTAAGCATTTGGATAAGGATAGTTTACCCTCTCGCCGAGATCCGGCCTTGAGAGAGGATGATTTGAGAGTCACTGTTGTGCCTTGTGGGGTTCAAGAAAAAAGAGGATGGGCTCACATCTTTTCTAGACTAAGAGAAGAACATATCAAGTGGAGAGTACCTGATTTTCATTCCAGGACTTTTTGTGTAAGAGTCGTAGGCGTCCTTATTTACCGCTTATGGGCATTAGGGGGATCAGACCCTACGCATCATTGAGACAGGTTATTCCAAATGTGGGAGACATGGGAGAGTTTGTGAGAGATTAGGAAGAAGAACGTATCGAGGGTGTTCAAGATGCTAGAAAATATTGGAAGAACGTAATGAGAGAAGATAAGTTGGATGAGGATCCAATTAACCCAGACATGACGAAGATTACTATGAGTGGCTTAGGGCTGAGTTAGCAGGTACTGCCACTCCAAGACCATACCTTTATAAGTTTTCTAAGGATAGAGAAGACGCAAATGCGATTCAGGTTAGAAGGATGAGACGATGAGCAGAAGAAATGGTAGCAAACTGTCAGGCAAAGACAGAATACGACCAAAATGTGATGGAATGTTTGACAAGCGAAGCAGATGCCTCATTGACGAGTTTGGAGTGGCTAAATGCCTTTATTAGATGAGCCATAGATACAGGGTTGTCATTGACAGATGTTCAAAGGGGCCAATGGGTCAGGACAGCATTGATGCCAGCCCACGTAGCCATTCAGACCGCCCTTCGAAGGGCTAAGAAGGCACGAATTGAGAGAGAGCAGATTTCGTCCCGAGGAGTGGACTTCTTTTGATATTTTGCATTTGTTTATTCTAAAGCCTTGTAATCCCACTTGGGAAGATATTATTAATGAAAAGCATAGGGATTTTTATTTTTGGGAACAAATAAAGTTGTTTTACCTATGGCACAATGTTACTTCATATGATAGTAGCCTCGGAGCAACGGGGTATAGGAAAACGAATCATATATTGTCTAAATGCTTATTTGATATAACTGTTGTGTGAAAATCATATATATTATTAAACCTCTTTATTGGTCCACATTCCGGATACAACCTAAAAGAAAAACCAAGAAGACAACCCCTAAAACTAAATTTAGCTCAACTCTTAAAAGGTTGATTTGCTAATAGGAAATGGAGACTCCGGAAAACATGAGTGCAATTTCTTCTTACGTCAATCTAGTCAGCGACGATGAGGACATGAAACAACAAGTAGAAGAAACTGATAGTGGGACGATAACCTAGCCCTAGCTACTGCTAGAATGAAAGAAGTTGTCCAAACCACTAGGGCAGCCAATGAGAAAATGAAAGAAGCTGAAACTCTCTTAGCCTATGTTAAAGAACTAACTAAGCAACACCCTGCCAATCGGGTAAAACGGGGAAAGGCGCCTGAAGCGCCACTTGGGAGTTATGTCCCACTCAGTCAACAAGAAGGGCTTAATCCCATACCTTACATAGATGACGAACTAGTTATCCCCAATTTGAAGCAAGAAGTCTATGGAGACCCGCGCGAATCTCAGCTCGAGGAACCTCCAGTTTTATGCACAATTGTTCTCAAAGGCACAAGATTGCATAATTGGGAGTACACCAGTAGAAATGTCCAAATGAGAACTTTTAGAGACTTTGGGGAATTTTGGAGTGTACGCGCAAAGCCTAAATTTGTTGCCACCATGTGCTCTTTCCATGATCCACAAAAAATTCCTTTACCACTGAAGTCAGTCAGGGCATACAACCAATTAGTGTGGAGCGCTGGAGAGAAAGTTGATCCAATGGATTGACCAGGGGAGAATTATCCAACTACGGGGGCCCTACTCTTTCCTGACCCATGACCAAAGAAAATATCATCCAGAGAAGATATCGAGGGTAAGGTTCTGGAGAAGCGACTTCTCCAAATACGAGGAGTCATATGCCAGGATTCACTCCCTATTGTGTAATGTGAAGAAGATAAGAGCAGTGCAGCAAACCTATCAAGGTCGCCCAAGACCTCCAAAAGAAAGGGTTTGCGTATTTCATCATGGTCGCCCTGGCCACGACATTGAAGAATGTGTGGATTTCAAGCTTGAATTGGAGCGCCTCGTGAATAAAGGCCACGTTTGGATTGTCGTACGAAGACAAGGTTAGAATATGAAGATGAAGAAGACAATGAAGACCTGCGTAGCATGGTTGGGTAGAAAAACATAAGTATCCCTTTACTGCTTTCAATAAAATAGAATATCCTTTTCCCTTTTTATGTAAGCGGAACCACACCAACCTGATGTCCCGTTGGGGATACGTGGGAAGCCTACATAAGGCCTGGTCTGGGTAGAAAACTAAGTTTCGGGTAGCATAGGAAAAAAAATCTTTTTTGTGTATGCCTGAACTACGGATGGACCTGATTTCCCTTTGGTGGGATACGTAGGCATTCTATTTAAGACTCGGTCCTTTTATAATAAAAATTAAAAATCGCCCTTAGTACAGGATGGGTAGAAGCAAGTCAATCATGAAGACCACTTACAAAAAATCAATATTCCTAAGAACACAAAAAGACCAAAATACCCTCGAAATGTAACGCAATCAAGAGTTGAAATAAAATATATGAATCTATGTGCTATAAAATGCTAACAATATGATATTTTGTATTTTGTGCCTAAAATAATACTAACTTGGGAGCCTTTGAGTTGTTTTCTCTTATAGACAGGGGTCAATTCGCTGGCACCAGTTACTCGATCAAAAGCTGTTGCAGCGTTCTTAAACCCTCAAGAAGAAAACATGTCTGAGACTCCGCCACCAAACAATAACCAGAACAGAACTGCTTTAGTCGAGGGACCCTAATAGCTGACATAGCTCGAATGCCTTTGGGAGAGGCCGTTAACCTGTTAATAAGGCAATTAGCTGAGGCTAGAAGGCCTGCACCCATTTTCCCAAATTTGGACTTACCAATCCCTGACCATTTCCCACAAACTCAAACTGGGGCTACTTTTCAAACTCCACTGCGCCAAAACCATCCAGGTGGGGGATTCCTCCCACCAAACACCAGCTTTCCAAACACCTGCTCACACTATAACATCTCATAACACAAACACTTATCAAGCCCCTCATGCAGCGGGAATCCACCCCGTGCAACGAAATGTTACTTTTCACGACCATGTCACCCATATTGACTCCTCGCTAGAACTGGAGAACATGGAAATATTCTTTGAGGCAAGAATAGACAAAATCGAGAAGGAGATAGGGAAGGAAATTGTTGAATTATAACATGGCTCTAAAAAGAAAGAGGGGCTAAGATACTCTGATTTGTGCATACATTCAGACTTGGGTTTACCAGAAGGTTTCAAAATTTCCAAATTTGACCATTTCAATGGGTTGGGCAATCCCAGGGCCCACTTGAGAGCTTATTGGGACCAGTTGGTTGGGAGTGGTGGAAACGAAGCTTTGCTTATGAGATTATTCCATAGAAGTCTATCAGGAACAGCTCTAGAGTGGTTCATCTCATAAGACATTAGTCGATGGAAGACATGGGAGGAGATGGCAAGTTCATTCATGGAGAGATTCCGTTTCAATGTGGAAAATGTGCCTGATCGCTTCTCATTGTAGAAAATCCGTTAGAAATCGACTGAAACCTATAGAAAATATGCCAGTCGCTAGAGAGACGAGGCAGTGCGTATGCTACCACCTATGACTGAAGCTAAGTTGGTAGCTGTATTTATACGGTACCAAGAAGCTGATTGTTGTGACAAAATGATAATTATGAAAGGAAGCTCCTTTGCAGATTTAGTCGCCGTTGGGGAAGACATCGAAGATGGCCTCAGGACCGGCAAGATTGTCAGTGCATTAAATAGAGCAGGTGCGTCTGGCGTCACGAGTGGCAAAAAGAAGAAAGAAAATGTAGCTTATGTTCTGGAGCTACTAGCCCAAAAGGCCGAGAAAAAGAGATAACCCACCAAAATCAAGACACCTAGCAATCACCTCAACCAACCAGCTATATAACCACTTCACTCCAATATAGCCCGATGTCTGTGTGCTACGCACAACCTAGCTACCAAGCTCCACAACTAAATTACCAAATACCAGCACCTAGCAACCAAGATCTACGACCAAATTATCGAATGCTAGCACCCAATAACCAAGCTCCATAAAACCAGACTTTCCAAAACCAGCCTTCACCAGCAAACTATGAGGCACCCCGAAAGAAACCTCCGAGAGTATTCACTGTTTTACTAGAATCAAGGGCTAGTTTGTTTGCCAAATTAAGAGATGCGGGTCGAATAAATGTTATCCCACCAAAGCCTGCTAACCCCAAGGATCAGTGGTATAGGCCAGATTTCACTTGCGCCTATCATTCTAACCAAGTGGGTCATACTATCGAATATTGCATAAACTTGAGGCACAAGCTACAAGATATGATTGACAATCACGAGCTTATTGTCACACCCTAATTCCGCTAGGGTGTGATGGGCACCCGGCCCCACATCCGGAGCCGAGCGAACCCACAGACCTTCGGGACACACAAAATCTTGTTAGACTTTTTAAATCAAATAAAGATAAAATACATAATAAATTTTCAAATATTCTTTCCGAGGCTGTCCAAATCAAACAAAATCTGTGATCGTATATAAAATTTAATACATAGTCCAGAATGACATGTCGGCTGATGAAGCCGCTTACACAACTAACATACTATACCCACGACTCTGTCTGCAAAGTCTCTAACATCAATCCAGAGGAAGCACACATACAAACTCTGACTCGGTGGCACCCCAGGAACAAATGGAGCTTGCCAACTCTGCTGGAACATCTTCTATAATAACTCCACATCATCTGGGTGTACCTGTGCGGCATGAAACGCAGCCCCCGAAGAAAAGGGGGTCAGTACGGAATATGTACTGAGTATGTAAAGCATAAGGTACAATAAACAGAATCATAATCTGAACAGAGGATACAGAAGATAAGGGTAGTAACCGGAGTATCAAAAATGCTTACTCATAAAACATAGGTAATGCATGTCAGAACATATGTCATATCCAGCCCCATTATGGGACACGGTGAACAGAACGTGGTCGCCACCCCGTCACTGGCGCCACAGCATAGCATACTCCAGAGTAGGGAATAACTCCGTAACATATCATATCATATCAGAATGTGCACATATCAAACATATCAGATGGCCATATCATATCATATCATCATATATCAGAACGTGTGTACATGGCACAGCATACTCCACAACCCATGTACATGTATACCTGCCCCCTAACATCGAGGCACGGCGAATAATGCAGTGGAATACGCGTGATAACATATCCTGGCCCGGGCTCAGTGAAGGAAGTATTGAGGCATCCAAGAGTGGAGTAGTGAGAAACTTATGCATCATAAAATATTTACAAGGACTCGACAGAATAATCCGAACAACAGGTCATTTAGGAAAGAAATCAAACGGTACTCATAATACTTACCTTTCAGATGATACGATGGATTATGTCAAAACAAGACTTCTGAGTTCGTTGTACATGTCAAAATATATCATAGGTCTTCATAGAGTAGTTAAAACAATTTTTGATAACAATCGGAAAAATAGTCAAAAGTTTCCTTTGAATGTCGCTTGAAAATAAGTCTAATAGAACAATATGGAAAGGCTTGGGGAACAGTGGGCCCACCTCGGGTCAAGTCGAGGTGGCGTACATAAATTACGAACCTTAGGTTTTATGGACTCGTTTGCAAAAAGACTCGGGGCATTCCAAATTTATTTGTGAAAGTTATGGACGTTTTACGGCTCAAGACTCTTTTAGAAGTAAAAATGTTCAAACATATTTTCCCACAAAACATGGGTTCATAATTCAATTACATTGAATGTCTAGGGGCCAAACCTAAGCTCGGATTTCTAGGAATAGAGTTTCCCCCGAGACTCGTGTCATAACCTAGTGTGACTAAGACATGCCAAAGAAAGAAAAGGTAGGGCTTTACATACCTTATTCGCTCCTTACGCTATCCAAACCCAATTCCCAAACTCCTCAAAATCTACAAAAGGTCACAATTACCAAACATTAACATATAGGCATTTAGGTACTCAATCTTAAGTAACACTTGTCTACAGAAATTTGGGCAGCATCTCCCCTATAAATTCAACATCCCCGAGAATCTAACTCGGCCAAAACATCAATCACAATACCAACAATATCAACAACCAATCCAAAACGCATTCTAACATAAGTAATCTTCCTTTCTACATAGTACATCAACTTCCAATCCAATTACGTACGTCCAAGCCAATATCAACGTTTACATATTCATTCACTAATTCAAGATTATTCAAACATAATTCAAGAATATTCCAAGCAATCTATACAATATTCAAACAATTCCACCAATTCCATATTCCACCCGAAATTCCTACATGTGCGACAAAACTACCACGACGCATCTTCTACTTCCAAATTCATAATCAACAACAACAATCCACACTTTGACAACTTCATTTCCATAATATCATAAGATTATACTAAAGTGACATAATTTCCTACAATCAATTTCAATGCCACCTTAAACCATTTAACCTTCATTTATATTATAAGGGTCACAACAACACAACTAACATACTAAACAAAATTAATTCATTTCCATCTCATCACCCTACATCACACGGCCCTACTCCACATTTCCAACTTCAACCAAATTCATTCAACTTTCATTTCCAATATGAAGTCCACAATAACCACAACTAGAAGACTATATAAAATTCAACTCATCTTACCTATACAACAATACACACACACGGCCACATGCACACATACACACCCACTATGCAAACTTCCATATTTCCATGAATTCTATCCTTTTCTACACACAACAACATGAATGAACC
Organism: Lycium barbarum; assembly: GCF_019175385.1. Lineage (NCBI taxonomy): Eukaryota > Viridiplantae > Streptophyta > Magnoliopsida > Solanales > Solanaceae > Lycium > Lycium barbarum. The sequence goes on along the minus strand of NC_083347.1, from coordinate 78,248,395 downwards.
CCTCACAACATATAAAAAGGGATTAAATCTTACCTCTTCTCCTTAACTTCTTCACTTGTCCAAGGTGCGGAAACGATGAAACGAATGACTTATCTTCCAAAACAATTACACCACGTTGTCGAGGACCCTTGAATTAGTAGGAATACATGAAGAAAGTAATTTTTGGAGCAAGATTTCATGGAGCTAAATTTCCATTGGTCATGGCCGAAAATGGGGTGGTCTTTTGTTTTCTTCAAGCTTCTTGATCTTTCTATGAATTGAAGATGACTTAGTCATCTTTTAAGTTCATAAATTAAACCCCCACATGGGCCTTGGCCCATTAAGGGGCCGGCCACCCTTGGCCCTTGGTCTAAGCCCACTATTTTTTTTCTTTCTCATGTCAAGCCCAATTAGTTCATGACCTATTTTTGTAGTTCATGAAAATATATATTTTTCAAGTTTCCAATTTTTCCCTTAGCCTTCCTCAATATTTCAGTATCAAAATTTTTTATAAGCAACCTATGTAGTAAACAAGATCAAAAATGTTGCCTTATCCCTCACTAGTCGCAATTATCTCAAATTATCCGAATGTGCAAAATATGGGGTCTAACATCCTCCCCCCCCCCCCCTTTTGAACATTCGTCCTCGAATGATAAATGAGTCTTATTGGGTCCTATAAGTATTTCGGGGGAGTTTCTTTTTATGGTTACCACCTATTTAAGTTACCTGTAGGTGTAGGAGTAAGTGGAGGTACTTTTTCTTTGTCTCATCTTCAGCTTTCTAGGTCATCTCTTCCTTATTATTATTCTGCCACAATACTTTAACAGAAGCCACATCTTTGTTATACAGTTTCCTTTCTTGACGGGTCAGTATGGCTATAAGCTGCTCTCGTAGTGCAATTCTTTTCGGTCACCTGGATGTCCTTCACGGGAAATATTCTAGAAGGGTCACTAATGCATCTATGAAGCATAGACATGTGGAATAATAGCTGCACTGCTTCTAAGTCAGATGGTAGGTCTAATTCACCAGCAATTTTGCCTACCTTACGAACGATTTTGATGAGGTTCCATATATCTCGGCTGAGCTTTCTTTCCTGCCGAATCTCGTAACGCCCTTCATATGAGACACCTTTAGAAGTATTCAATCATCGACTTGGACTCTAAATGTCGACATCGGTTGTCTGCGTCTGATTGTTGTTGACTCCGGGCTGCTAATAGCCGTCCCCGAATGAGTTTCACCTTGTTAACTGTCCGTTGAATTATATCCGTGCCAAGTAGTTTCGCCTTGTCACAATTAAACCAACCAAGTAATGGTGCACACCTCTTACCATACATAGCCTTATACGGTATCTTCTAAATGCTAGAACAGTGGCTATTATTATCAGTAGACTCAACAACTGGCAAGTGCCCATTCTTACTGCCTCTGAATACAACGACATGGATTCACAATTTACCTTCTAGCGTCTGGATAACACGCTTCGACTGTTCGTTAATTGAAAGCTAGTGCTGTGTTAAGACTTACTTGTGTCACTCTTTTGCCTTTAATTTAAATTCCTCTATTGCCCCTTTTGCTCTTAACTTGTGTCACTCATTAGGTTACAACCTTGACGAGGACATGTGAAGATACACACGTTAGCTCAAGAAATACCTTCGCGACGTTTTACCACTCTCTACGCTTTTTCTTGACTTCTCTCAATTATCTTATAATACATCAGAAGGGTCTTCGATTCAACCCTGATTAATTTCTACTTTCCCTTAATACCGACCTTATCTTGGTGACTTGGTTTAAACCGTCTCCGCATTTTTCTATATTGTATTCAAAATATCATAATTATATTGTTATTATCGAATTCTTACTTTTCCTTATCAAGTACTCACTCACTTGTCTTGCTTAACATACACATATTCATAAGTTGCATAACCATTCTTGCATATTCGTATAGTGGGTATTCGATCTCAGACATATTCTTCCCATCGCCAGGTTTGTTCCGTTTTTCGCATCCCGTTCCGTCCATCGTTATTCCCTGTTGACCCTCTAGTACGGATTCCTTACGAATATGATCGAACACCACTTCACACCGATGATCCACATAATTTCATGGCGTATCTTTTCATGTTTCATATAATTAACGGTTCACGAAATATTTTCTACTATCTGACGAACCCTTTTATTTCATTCATAGACATTACGTCCTTTCTTTCCTTCAAAGGTTCCCAAACTACCAAGCACTGGTATTCCTGTTACAATAATCGTTATTACCCGAAATATCCTTTGAGTCTTATAATTCTCTCCATTATTCTTTAGGAACTTAATTCGCAGCCATTTTCTTGCCTTCATTACTATTCTTTAAAACATATTACTGCGTACTTAGATACGACGTCAGTTTACCCGATAGGAGGGATTCAAATCATGACATAAACATATCACAATTCATATTGGCAAGAAGCATTTTCTTAAGATATCTTTTATTCTTTCCCTTTATGCCGGCCTCTCGGCACACTCATTATCAATTTATTTCTACTTCTTTCCTGTATTCCCTTGGTATGTAGATACGTTTAAGCTCTGGCCTCGAGTTAATAGATTTCCTTTCTTAGCCCTTGAAGATATTATAATTCCGTTCTAAGTCTAATATAATACGTTCTCCCCCCCCCCCCCCCCCCCCCCCTTTAAGGGGCTCCTTGGGTGTCAACAGTCCTCGAGTACCGTACATAACATATCAAAACTCCTTATCCTAAACTTTCCTTTTAATTCCTGTCTATATCGTCATTCTGTCCATATTTCCATCCTTTTTCACCCATCTAATTCACATACTCGTAAGTCTTCTTGATTATGCATTGGTGCCACAGTTGTGCATCCATACGTTTTGAGCGTCCACTACTTTTTGCTCTGAGCACAAAGTCCATACGGTTTATACTTTCCCTATCTTTACTCATTGAGTTTTTAATTATGCTTATGACACTATGATCGAGCAGTCTCCCTAGCTCGTTCCTTGTACTTCATTCCATTTCCAAAATCAAATCTGTCAAACTTCGCATGAATTCTTATTCCATATCATTAATCTCCCAGTCGACAGTGTCAACCCATTACACTTGTTCTTTCTTTGGTGTGTAACCGGGTTCTCTATCGCTAATTCGTCAAAGTATTCCCTCTTACTCCTATAATTAAAGATTTCAAATGGTTTTATTTCCAAAGGTTCTTCTCTTCCTTGGACCATCCCATTAGTATGTTTTTCCCACTTTCATCCTTAGTCTTCCTTGGGTTCCTTCCTCCTCGAACACTTTTCTGATTTTTGCCATTTGTGGCGTCGACTCTGAAGTTTACGAAATTTTCACTTTAGGCTCGCAAATCTGTTTCATTTCTAGATCATCCTTTCAGGCAAACACTTCTACATTCTAGGTAATCACATTAATGCGACTGCATATTGTCCCTTTATATGTCAAATCTCCTGTCATCGTCACAAGGCTTTATCGTTCTTTTTCTTACTTCCCATTCCTTGTCGTGGTCACTATTTCTTCAGTCCCATTTTTTTTTTAAATTGGTTTTCGAACCTCACACATTCCTCTTTTGCTCCATATAACCGCATTTTATCCTTTTCACATGCCTATCTTCGAACTTTTATTCAAATAGTCTCGTACTTTGCCGGTAATTTCCCTCGGCTTCCCTTATCGGGATTTCTTACCTTTTTCCGACATTTTGGTCTCTTTGTCTTCCATCTACTCACTCTCTTTCCTTTTCAAATATCGTTGTATTATAACCTTTCCAGCCTTAGCCTGTAGTGAAAATAATAACAGCTTGCCTTACAGCACTTGCACCATTTATTCCTGTTGTCATTTAAGCTTCGGTGCCCTTACTCAATTAATGCCTTCCACACCGTAATGCCGGTTGCTGGGACTCACATGTCCGCCGATACGATCACATATAGGATGTCGTACGCATTCATACATGCATATGTGATTATTACCAACTGGCCCACAAAACACCTCCAAACGCTATTCAAGCCTATCCTAATTCCAGAGTGGTGGCGTACTGTCTGTCTCTCTTCTAGTCTAGTCTGTCGCGTGCTGTGTGGCCTTTCATGGTCTCCGACCATCCCGTATACTCTAATTTCATTCAAACTATCCAAGCTTTTCATCTGTCTCTTATGTTTGAATATATAGAATTCTTGCATCCTTCCCAGGGGGGTCACCCATCCTCCCACCTTAGCACGCTTAACCTCGAAACTTCGATGAAATTCGTAGCCTTAATACTGATATAATCGCATTCGCTTTCTCATATGGCCTTTATTACGTAATTTGAGACCAGTCAAGATCTTACAGGCTCCGAGGCATCTTCGTAATACCTCCTTCTTTGTACAATTACTATTTTACCCTTTTCACTTAGGTGTATGATTATTGCCTGTCCTGGGCTTCCGGTTTACTAATGGTGGCGGACATACCTTCCTCGCCACTACCTATAAGTACTCAGGTATCCGTATATCAGATTTCCTCTTACCATCCGTACCTACTAATCTTCAGCAAAACTGATTGTTAACTTTCTCTGAATCATCCAACAAACCTTATTCTTACTAACCTCAAATTTTTATCCCTTTTTAACTCTTCAGACCGTTAATCATCTCTCTTACAATCGTTCTTCGCGTCGTGCCCAAATCTGTAGCTTCTCTAAAATGTCAGATCCCCCTTATTGTCTATTTACGATGTTTCCATTCCATGCTTCTTCCTGTTAGGTATACCTAGTTGACTGACCAAGTTTTGAAAAAAATTTAACCGAGTCTCCTTTACCATCCTTACCATTCCAAATCTGTACGCCACAATTATCAACAATACCTTACAGAGCATACAGCTATATAACACCTTCCAGCCATCCCGAACTTTCAATTTCAGATAACAGAACAAATATATCACGACTTGCCTTTATGTCTTTTCATGTCATCCCTTACCTTCTCCCGCCGTACGTAAAGCTCATATAAGGAATTTCATTTTCCTACGACTCAGCTTTATCGCACGATCTAAGATAGCAAGAAGGTTAACAATCCCTAGATGCCCCGTAGCCTCCTGTTTATAAATGTGGCGCGCTTCACACCATAAACAGGACTCTACCAGACACGACTTTGCAGACAACCCCTAGGACAGACCTGCTCTGATACCACTTTGTCACACCCCAATTCCGCTAGGGTGTGATGGGCACCCGGCCCCACATCCGGAGCCGAGCGAACCCACAGACCTTCGGAACACACAAAATCTTGTTAGACTTTTTAAATCAAATAAAGATAAAATACATAATAAATCTTCAAATATTCTTTCCGAGGCTGTCCAAATCAAACAAAATCTGTGATCGTATATAAAATTTAATACATAGTCCAGAATGACATGTTCGCTGATGAAGCCGCTTACACAACTGACATACTATACCCACGACTCTGTCTGCAAAGTCTCTAACATCAATCCAGAGGAAGCACACACACAAACTCTGACTCGGTGGCACCCCAGGAACAAATGGAGCTTGCCAACTCTGCTGGAACATCTTCTATAATAACTCCACATCATCTGGGTGTACCTGCGCGGCATGAAACGCATCCCCCGAAGAAAATGGGGTCAGTACGGAATATGTACTGAGTATGTAAAGCATAAGGTACAATAAATAGAATCATAATCTGAACAGAGGATACAGAAGATAAGGGTAGTAACCGGAGTATCAAAAATGCTTACTCATAAAACATAGGTAATGCATGTCAAAACATATGCCATATCCGGCCCCATTATGGGACACGGTGAACAGAACGTGGTCGCCACCCCGTTACTGGCGCAACAACACAGCATACTCCAGAGTAGGGAATAACTCCATAACATATCATATCATATCAGAATGTGCACATATCAAACATATCAGATGGCCATATCATATCATATCATCATATATCAGAACGTGTGTACATGGCACAGCATACTCCACAACCCATGTACATGTATACCTGCCCCCTCACATCGAGGCACGGCGAACAATGCAGTGGAATACGCGTGATAACATATCCTGGCCCGGGCTCAGAGAAGGAAGTATTAAGGCATCCACGAGTGGAGTAGTGAGAAACTTATGCATCATAAAATATTTACAAGGACTCGACAGAATAATCTGAACGACAGGTCATTTAGGAAAGAAATCAAACGGTAGTCATAATACGTACCTTTCGGATGATATGACAGATTATGTCAAAACAAGACTTCTGAGTTCGTTGTACATGTCAAAATATATCATAGGTCTTCATAGAGTAGTTAAAACAATTTTTGATAACAATCGGAAAAATAGTCAAAAGTTTCGTTTGAATGCCGCTTGAAAATAAGTCTAATAGAACAATATGGAAAGGCTTGGGGAACAGTGGGCCCACCTTGGGCCAAGTCGAGGTGGCGTACATAAATTACGAACCTTAGGCTTTATGGACTCGTTTGCAAAAAGACTCGGGGCATTCCGAATTTATTTGTGAAAGTTATGGACGTTTTACGGCGCAAGACTCTTTTAGAAGTAAAAATGTCCAAACATATTTTCCAACAAAACATGGGTTCATAATTCAATTACATTGAATGTCTAAGGGCCAAACCTAAGCTCGGATTTCTAGGAATAGAGTTTCCCCCGAGACTCGTGTCATAACCTAGTGTGACTAAGACATGCCAAAGAAAGAAAAGGTAGGGCTTTACATACCTTATTCGCTCCTTACGCTATCCAAACCCAATTCCCAAACTCCTCAAAATCTACAAAAGGTCACAATTACCAAACATTAACATATAGGCATTTAGGTACTCAATCTTAAGTAACACTTGTCTACAGAAATTTGGGCAGCATCTCCCCTATAAATTCAACATCCCCGAGAATCTAACTCGGCCAAAACATCAATCACAATACCAACAATATCAACAACCAATCCAAAACGCATTCTAACATAAGTAATCTTCCTTTCTACATAGTACATCAACTTCCAATCCAATTACGTACGTCCAAGCCAATATCAACGGTTACATATTCATTCACTAATTCAAGATTAGTCAAACATAATTCAAGAATATTCCAAGCAATCTATACAATATTCAAACAATTCCACCAATTCCATATTCCACCCGAAATTCCTACATGTGCGACAAAACTACCACGACGCATCTTCTACTTCCAAATTCATAATCAACAACAACAATCCACACTTTGACAACTTCATTTCCATAATATCATAAGATTATACTAAAGTGACATAATTTCCTACAATCAATTTCAATGCCACCTTAAACCATTTAACCTTCATTTATGTTATAAGGGTCACAACAACACAACTAACATACTAAACAAAATTAATTCATTTCCATCTCATCACCCTACATCACACGGCCCTACTCCACATTTCCAACTTCAACCAAATTCATTCAACTTTCATTTCCAATATGAAGTCCACAATAACCACAACTAGAAGACTACATAAAATTCAACTCATCTTACCTATACAACAATACACACACACGGCCACATGCACACATACACACCCACTATGCAAACTTCCATATTTCCATGAATTCTATCCTTTTCTACACACAACAACATGAATGAACCCCTCACAACATATAAAAAGGGATTAAATCTTACCTCTTCTCCTTAACTTCTTCACTTGTCCAAGTTGCGGAAACGATGAAACGAATGACTTATCTTCCAAAACAATTACACCACGTTGTCGAGGACCCTTGAATTAGTAGGAATACGTGAAGAAAGTAATTTTTGGAGCAAGATTTCATGGAGCTAAATTTCCATGGTCATGGCCGAAAATGGGGTGGTCTTTTGTTTTCTTCAAGCTTCTTGATCTTTCTATGAATTGAAGATGACCTAGTCATCTTTTAAGTCCATAAATTAAACCCCCACATGGGCCTTGGCCCATTAAGGGGCCGGACACCCTTGGCCCTTAGTCTAAGCCCACTATGATTTTTTCTTTCTCATGTCAAGCCCAATTAGTTCATGACCAATTTTTGTAGTTCATGAAAATATATTTTTTTCAAGTTTCCAATTTTGCCCTTAGTCTTCCTCAATATTTCCGTATCAAAATTTTTTATAACCAACCTATGTAGTAAACAAGATCAAAAATATTGCCTTATCCCTCACTAGTCGCAATTATCTCAAATTATCCGAATGTGCAAAATACGGGGTCTAACACTTATCCTGGAGCCAACACCTCCAAATGTAGACACAAATCCTCTCCCGAAGCATGGAGGGAATCAAATTCACATGATAGAAAGAGGCAACGAATGGGAAGAGAGTCTTGCAATTATTTGTTCAGATATTAAAGGGTTGGAAAGCACCGTCACCTCGTTGTCCTTACAAGAGCGAAAAGAAGTGTTAGGCCCCATGACAAGGAAATCTGAGATGTCCCAGTTATCTGCTGTAGCCAAGAAAGAGCCCTTCGTACTCAAATATCCCTCAACAGTCGCTGAAATTCATAACAAGTCGTCCGTACACAAAACATCAGGGCCAATTGAGAATGCACCATTTTTTATCAAATCATTGTACTTGATGATGGTAAAAGCAAAAGAGGTAGCCGCTGTGGTTCAGGGTATGACCAGGTTTGGAAGGTGTTACGCTCCAGAAGAACCCATACCCGAAGTGCCACGTCGCGAAAATCCTCAGAAAAGACCAATTACTGAAGGTGAAGCTGAAAACTTTTGAAGGCAAATGCCAGTCAAGGATTATTCGATTATTGAACACTTGCATAAGACTCTTGACAGGATATCAGTAATGTCATTATTACTCAGTTCGTCTAATCATCGCTTAGCCATAATGAAAGCTTTGGATGAAACCCGCCGGCACTACGAATGAAACATTGGCCGAGATTGTAGGGTATGTTGTACGAGCGCATAGGCTATCATTTTCTGATGACGAATTACCAAGAGAGGGTAAGACCCATAACAAAGCCTTACACATAATAGTCAAATGTCGTGATAAGATTATCCCTCAAGTGTTGATTGACAGAGGGGCAGGGTTGAATGTATGCCTGTGATGACTTTGAAATAGCTTGGATATGATGTTGGCAAAATCCGCCAGAGTTGAACAAATGTAAAAGCTTATGATGGCGCAACCAGTGACCCAATTGGAGATATAAATCTGCACATACAAATAGGTCCCGCAGAGTTCGTGGTGAATTTCGTCATCATGGATATCAAAACAAGCTACAACTTATTATTGGGACGACTATGGTTGCACGCCGCTAGAGTCGTGGCATCTTCGTTACACCAGTCTCTCAAATTTATATGGGATGGTTAAGAAGTCATGATTCACGGTAAAGGAAGTATCCACAACTATCCAGACAATTCAGTACCAACCATAGAGAAGTCACCAGTTGGTACTGATTTTCACACCGTTGAATTAGCCATGATAGATTGCAAGGGAGATGATGAAGATATTCCTATGCCACCGGTCTACAAAATTGTTGCTACGAATATGATAAGAAGTGGGTTTGAGCTTGGGAAAGGTCTGGGAAGGAACTTACAGGGAATCAAAGAACCAGTGAATATAAAAAATGGGAAGTATCAATTTGGGGGTTGGATACGAGCCATGTGAGGCATAAGAAAAATAAGCTGAACTTGGACCAAGAGGTCCTGTTGAAATGAGAAAGTCATTTCCTCATCTATACCAGTCCTTCACAGCATGCCCATTGAGTCACAATAGCGAAGATCTAGAAGAGGGTTTAAGGACGTTATTTTGGGAAGAGGAATACGCAACCACCATTGAAGAATGCTTTGAAGCATTGGAGATTCGTTGTGCTGAGCCAGGAGAAACGACAAGTGGATGGACTTTTATCCCGTTGTTCACTCTGTCGTAGAAAGAATGCTCACTTTTAGAAAAAAGGGCGAAAGTCGGCTTTAAGGCCCGGCTTATCGCCTTTTCATGTTTTTCTTATTATGTGTTGTTTAATAATGGAAACGGCTTGATGTTCCATTCTGAGTCAGGACCACAGTTTGTATCACCCTTTTAAATTTCAATGAAAACGCCTTAAAGTTTGCAATAAGAAAAATTGTTTTACTTTACCTATATCAATACATATATAAATACATAATTGAGATTTCTTTTATATGATTGATAATCATGTTATTTTGCTTTAAGTAAAAATACATAAGCCACAAATAATATCATGACATGTTATGAAACAATTAAGAACGATGACGAACAAAACAAAAATCAAGAAGAAGAGATAACTGAACTAGAAAGGTTGATAGACATCGAAGAGGAATATGAAAATAGACCAACATCAAACCTAGAGGAAACGGCGGCAGTCAATCTAGGAAATAAGGAAATGGTTCGAGAAACCAAAATAAGTGTACATCTGACAGAGATTAAGAAAGAAGGTTATCAGAGTTTGTTAAAAGAGTATGAATATGTTTTCGCTTGGTCATACGCGGATATGCCGGGTTTGAGTACGAACATTATTGCCCATGGGTTGCCGATCCTAGAGGGATTCGCCCCAATGAAATATAAAATCAAGTAGCCTAAGCCTGATGTCAACATCCGAATTAAAGAAGAAGTAGAAAACAGATTCAATCGGGAGTTGGGAAAGTGACACCATACCCGACATGGTTAGCGAACATAGTCCCGGTACCAAAGAATGATGGGAAAATAAGGATTTGTGTGGACTATTGTGATCTCAACTGCGCTAGTCCAAAGGATAATTTCCTACTCCCCAACATTCACATACTTATTAATAATTGCGCTAAGCATGAGGTGCAGTCTTTTGTGGATTGTTACGTGGGATATCATCAAATACTGATGGATGAGGAAGATGCTCAAAAAAATGGCTTTCATCACACCGTGGGGAGTATATCACTATCGGGTAATGCCTTTTGGGCTCAAGAATGCCGGCGCTACTTACATGAGGACGATGGCCTCCATTTTTCATGATATGATGCATAAGGAGATCGAGGTGTATGTGGACGACGTCGTCATCAAGTCTCGAGTGGGTGAGGATCATCTTGAGAATTTAGGAAGATTTTTTGAAAGACTTTGCAAGTACGATTTGAAGTTTAATCCTGCAAAATGCATATTTGGAGTACCCGCTGGGAAGCTGCTAGGATTCATAGTCAGTCGTCGGGGTATTGAGTTGGATCCCACAAAGGTCAAAGAAATTTAAGAACTCCCACCACCAACAACGAAGAAAGAGTTCATGAGCTTCTTAGGAAGGTTGAATTACATTGGACGCTTCATCGCTCAGTACACAGTAATTGTAGAACCAATTCTCAAACTCCTAAAGAAAGATGCTCAGACTAAATGGACAGAAGATTGTCAGAAAGCCTTCGAGACAATCAAAAGATACTTGTCAAATCCACACATTTTGGTCCCGCCAAGGCTGGAAATCCCTTTACTGTTGTACATGTCAGTATCAGAGAATGCGTTTGGATGCATGTTGGTACAAAATGATGAGACAGGAAAGAAAGAGGGAGTCATCTATTACATCAGTAAGAAGTTCACACCCTGTGAATCTAGATATTCCTTGGTGGAAAAGACGTGTTGCACTCTGACCTGGGTGTCTCAAAAATTAAGACATTATATGGCTGTATACACGACTCATTTGATCTCAAAGATGGACCCCCTAAGGTACATCTTTCGCCAACCTATGCCGATAAGGAAGCTGGCCAAATGGAAAATGCTATTGAGTGAGTTCGACATCCAATACGTCGCACAGAAAGCAGTTAAGGGGCAAGCATTAGCAGATTTACTAGCAGGAAGCCCGATGGATGAAAACCCCGTACCTTTGTGGACTTACTTCCCGAATGAAGAAGTGATGACAATTGAGGGTGAAGAAAATTAAAATGAATTAGGCTGGAAAGTATACTTTGATAGAGCGATCAACTTTAAAGGATCGGGAATCGGAGCCGTTTTGGTTACAGACTCAGGCCAATATTATCCAGTGGCTGCCAAGTTGAACTTCAGCTGCACCAACAACATGGTTGAATATGAAGCTTGCATCATAGGTCTTCGTTTATCCCTTGACATGGATGTGCGAAACCTTCAAGTAATTGGTGACTTGGATTTGTTGATTTATTAGGTTCGAGGAGAATGGGCCACAAAAAATGAGAAGATCATACCATATGTTGGACTTGTGCAAAGACTAACAGATTGGTTCCAAGAAGTCAAGTTCAAACATATACCAAGAACCCAGAATGAGTTTGCTGATGCATTGGCAACAATAACATCCATGATTCAGCATCCTGATAGTAAATACATTAATCCCGACAGAGTCGAAATCAGAGATCAACCAGCTCACTGTGCTTTTGTAGAAGCAGAGATTGATGAAAAACCTCGGTACGTCGACATTAAAATGTAGTTGGAGAAAGGAGAATATCCAGAAGGAATCACCATCAATCAGAAGAAGACTATCCGGAAGTTGGCAAATGGTTTCTTTCTCAATAAGAATGTTCTATATAAAAGGACCCTAGTTTTGGATTTGCTCAAATGTGTTGACTCCGTCGAAGCCACGAGATTAAATGAAGAAGTGCATGCTGGAACCTACGGGCCTCATATGAAAGGGTTTGTGCTAGCAAAGAAAATCTTAAGAACAGGTTATTACTGGATGACCATGGAGAACGATTGTAGCAAATTCGTCCAGAAATGCCACAAGTGTCAAATTCATGGAGACTTGATAAAGGTCCCTCCAACATAACTGAATGCTATGACCTCGCCTTGGCCATTCACTGCTTGGGGCATGGATGTCATAGGACCAATAGAGCGCGCCGCATCAAACAAGCACCGTTTTATTTTGGTCGCCATAGACTACTTCACCAAGTGGGTTGTAGCGACATCTTATGTTACACCTCGTAGTTTTGTACGTTGAGATTTGTAGGTGTTAGTTGTTCAATTGTAGACACTTGAGTTAATTTCTAGGATATATGAGGTTATATGCGCCTACCTTATGGTTATGAGGGTTTAAGTTCCTGTAATAGGTCATGTAAGGATTGGAAAAATAAGTGAATAAAGGAAATTAAGTTTGTTGGAACTTTGGAGAAACGATGAGCAAGGTTTCGTAGGATAATTTTGGTCTAACTTAAGAAAGGAATATCTCCTAGTAGTTGAGAAACCATAATACCGCCTCACCGGCCCATCTCTTTCCTCGTCACAATGCCAAGAATGGAAGGTTTTTCACGCTCTTTGCTTTATTACAGGCCTTGCAAGGCCAATTTAAGCAAAGCATTAATTGAAGCTCCCTCTCTCCACCATAGTGCAACCAAACACGGTAAAACCACTCGCTCTCTTCTGCTTTTTCTGCAAAATCAACGGTCAAGTGACCGAAAACCTTTAATTATTTTTGTTGTATTTGATTTTGAATACTCAATTTCCATTGGTTCATGAAAAACCGAATGGATTGATCGATTTTGAGCCAAATCTGACCCTCTATATGTTTACTTGCTTAAATCTTAGCCATTGATTGTTTTTTGAGGGAGCAATTCTTAGAATTTTCCATTAGTCTCACATCGAGTCTTGGTTTAGCGTTTCAAACTTTTGGGATTCTATGTAAAGAAACCCCGACTCACAATTTTAAAGAGAAGATCTCACACATATTCACAATCGAATTACCTAGGGTTTAGCACATTTGCTGAAATCCTTAATTATTTGATTGAGTTCAAAGTTTTAAAGGTTTCTTTTCTCTTTTTTTACTCCTTGAGCATCGATTTTGGAGCAAAGGAGGTCTACAATTCCATTAGCGATTTGTGGCTGCACATAAGAAAGGTAAACCTATTTCCTTTCCTTTTATTTTTGCAGTTCTTGTTTTCATTTTTTCTGTATGGTTGTGTGCTTATGTGCCTAGTTCCTTGTTTAAGTTTAGTATGTTGTTTAGTTATTAGATTAGTCTTTATTATGTCTAGTTATTAGATTAGTCTTTATTATGTTTTAGCCTAGTTTAGTCCATGTTTAGATATTACTGTTCGGTTATCTTGGTTTATACTCTTACTATGCCTTTATAGTCTAGATGTATGTTTATGCTTAGCATATTAGTTTATTGGTATGTTCACATGTTTGTTTAAGCGTGGTTAGTTTGTTGTTAAGCTCATGTATTAGTTTAGAGCAGTTTAGTTGTATTTAGTCGCTTACTGTTGTGTGACCACACCTCATTTAGCTTGTTAATTATGAGAGTTAATATATAAGCATGTTTCAATTGTGTTAAGTTCATGTATTCCTAGGTATTAGTTTAAAATGAGATCCAACCAGTCAAGACTTAGTGTGATATCATGCTAAATGCCTCTTATATGTTCACTGGATAAATAATGCTTAAATGGTTATATGTTGGTTTAATAAGAACGTTCTAAGTTTGAATTTTGAGACTATTAGCATGAGAACCTAATGTATATACTAGATTGTGTTAAGTATGCCATATTGAGTTAGCTCCCTATCTTTGTATGTGGTTACAACCTCTCTAAACCTGTTAAATGCATCCATTTGTTGAATGAGCATTCATATTCAAATATTATTACCTTGTTCTGGGTTGTTCTGGTCTGTTCTGAGTCTGTAAGCATCCTTTTTTCCACTTGATTCTGTTAGTGTCTATCCATCCCTTTGAATCATGATAGCATTAAAACTTAACTAAGTACAAGACCTTGTGTGGATGTATATGTTTTTTAAAGTTGAGGAGTTGTCACTTAGTGTGAGTGTAGGCCAAGGAAGTGACTTACCTAGGGGGAAAGGCTTTTAGTGCACCCATTCAGCCTAGCACACACAATCCTAAGCTATTAGGTTCCTCCTAATGCCTTCACAACACTATTATGGGATCCTCTAAACTCCTTAAGGACTAAAATAGGAAAGATTATGTGTAAAAATGCATGTTAAGGGCAGTCAGAGGTCCATGTGTATATCTGATAAGAATTTTGCATATCTGTTCATATTAAACATTTGAAAACCCAGAAGTCTTGCATTAAGAACTTGATATATTGCTTATTATCTGAAGAATGGAAGCATGTCTTATTTGTTATGAAGTAATTTGGTAATACTAGAAATTAGTTCAATAAGCCTGTTTGTTGGATAGTTGTTTATCTCTGAATATCTGAGTATTATGTTTGGTCTTGCCTGCCCTATTTGTTTTTCCTTCAAATGCTTGATGTTGCCTTAAAGAAATTAGAATCATGGTAGCATGATACAACTACATATTTTGAATTCAGCTTGTCTGCATATGCTTGCCAAATAATGTCTGAGTATGATAGTTAAGTGTCTCAATCTAAAATGAATGTGATGGGATCTGAATTTGAACAAGGTATATCATCCTTTTAGTAAATACTGGAATAAATTTGAGCTTTGGATTTTTGTCTTTTTATTAAGTTGTTATACATATAGTATATATCAAGATATACAGAGATACAGAGCCTTTATATGCCCCTTGGCATGTATATGGGCTTGTATATCAAGTATAAACTTAGTATATTACTCATCTGAACTTAGGATTCTCATTCTGTGCACTCTGGGATATTGATTTTTGCTTTGTTTTCCTACTTGTTTCCTTATTGGGCCTTTTCCTCGTATGTTGTGTACCCGTACGCATTTGGGCTTATTTCTTGCCTGTTTTCTCTCTAATCTGGGCATGTCTTTGTTTGTTTGAACGATCTGCATCACTAATAAAATGGGTTTTGCTTTATTGAGTTATTCTCGTCCTTCTTGGGCCTTGTCTGCATTACCTGCTTGTCTGGGCCTTCTTTCTTTCTTCTTCTCCTTTTACTCACTCAATCATGCTAAATATATTTGGGCTTGCCTGTTCGTATATGTAAATCACATGTGTTTAATTTCTTAAGTCCCTTTCAGTTTAATGGCTAAGTATAGATACCTTCTAACCGCATTTCCCTTTTCCTCCTCTTTGTTTGCATGGGAATTTGTACGAGCCATTTGGACCATTTCTTGCTAAACCCCTGTTGGGCCAGAGGCCCAACCTTCTCTTCGATCGAGTTCAGATTAAGAAAACAAATAATTAAAGGCTCATCCATGGGTGAAAATGGCAACTGGTGGGCTTAGGTAGGCCCACCAGCCTAACTTTCTCTTTTCCATTTCCTATTTGTATGTTATGTATGTTTGTTGTACATGTAAACACTTGTAAATATCGAAACCCATATGTGATTAGAACTTAGGGAATTCGCGTAGGAGTTAGTATTTTTCTCAAAAGAAAAGGCTTTTTAAAATGATGAGATCATGGCCCAATATTGATTTTGGACTAATGACTTGGACTCGTTTTGGTATGGTTTAAAACAAAAGCAAAAAATCAGATTTTCATTATAAGTGCAAATGGACCTTCCTTGAATCTGTTTGGACTCAAGACATTTTTTTTAAACCCTTTTGGGCCAAAAGCCCAAACTTAAAGGGAAGAAAAAAAAAAAGCAAAAGGAACTCTACATGAATTTTTGATTTGAGAGTAAGTTGACTTTGGTATCGATAAAGTTGATTTAATTGAGCTTCAATAAACCACATAAAAATTAATGAATCATTTCTCTTTACTTATACTTATCAAAGCCTATACCATTTTTATGAAAGGGATATACCCCACTTATCTTC
The DNA here is from genome assembly GCF_019175385.1 of Lycium barbarum. Classification (NCBI taxonomy): domain Eukaryota; kingdom Viridiplantae; phylum Streptophyta; class Magnoliopsida; order Solanales; family Solanaceae; genus Lycium; species Lycium barbarum. Next base: position 78,231,883 of record NC_083347.1, on the reverse strand, counting down.
TATATATATATATATATATAATAAAACTTATAAGAACTAAAATCATATCATTTGGACCAAGTTAGTAGCAACTCTACTTGGGAGAAATCTTGAGTGTGTTTTGGTCCGGAAATGAAGCTGTTTGAACCCCTTATAAATATTTTTAACCAAATCTTTTTCCTAAAGGATATTCTTGCCAAAAATTGGAATTTATGATTAGCATGACAAGTTTTGCAAGAAAGAAATATTTTAGCAAATAATCACATTAATCACACATTGAAGCTCATAGGTCAACCGTATTCAACGGATCCTTAATACCAGGGTGATTAAAAACCTTCCCTAGAAGATCACCAGAACCCTTACCTCAAACTCTGGTTAAAAAGGATTTCTCTCTTGTTTGATAAACCCTTTTTTACTTGGCTTTCCTAATTTTCGTTAAAATATTAGGTAGCGACTCTAAAAACATAAAATCCAAATAGAGTCCACAAGTTCGAAGTAGCTTTTATACACCTGCCTAAAAGTGAACCGTAACAAGCGGTCGTTAAAAACTTAGACATTAAAATTTAATGACCGGATTGAAAATCCAGTAGTTAAAGATTCTTTAGCGAAAAACTCTGGTTGTTATACATCCTTTTTAGCAATAATATTTTTCCTTCGCTAAATTTTCATCCGGTCATTAAAAATCTTTGATACCAACAACTAATTTGGTCATTATAAGTGGTTTTAGCGACCAGAGTTCCATTCGTTAACTATACTTTACTTTTTACGTTCAAATTTCCCTTCTTCGCTAATGCTTATTTAACTATTTGACAACCTGTCGTTAAAGATTTTATAAAGACCAACAGAGGAAGGTGGCATTGGTATAACAAACATGAATGACATCTCCAATTCCTTGATCCTAATGACGCAATGCACCATGGCTTTGTAGAAGGGGAAGTAGCAAGGCACATCTGCAACACCATGGGAAATCCTCTTGGAATTCAACATGCAAATCAGCCAATTTCCAACATCTTTAATAGTTGTGGTGGAGCACAAAACCTGAGAATGTCATTCACAAAACTCTCCTGAAGATCACTCCTACTATCATTTGCTGGGAAATATGGAAGCAGCGTTGCGCCTGTAAATATGGTGGCCAAAGACACTTCCTTTACAATGATTTATCGAGCTTTTGGAAATATCAAAGTTTTCTTGACCAAACTTGCAAGACATCAATCACTGGCTAACTTTCTGCCATACAGTGGAGAAACTCAGGCCCTTTCAAAGGCGGAAGCAGGTCACTTGGAGTTATGCTCAAGATGGATCTATTAATATTAATACAAATGGTAGTTATTTAAATGAAAGTGGCAGGGCATGTATTGGTGGAATTACAAGTAATAGTCAGGGTGAACTGATTACGTCATTTTCCATCTCTGTCAGTTATAGTAACAGTAATATGGCTGAGGCATTGGAAGTTGAGTTTGGGGTAAAATGGCTCAATTAACATGAATACACTAATTTTACTCTTGAACTAGACTCCATATGGTTATAGCTAATATGATGACGAACAACCTTGTTAGAAACATGAAGCTGAAGCAAGTCGTTGACACCATCAACAATATCAAGAATAGAGCTGGGATTCAAGTGAGTCATTGCTTCAGAGAAGGAAATCAAGTTGCAAATTGATTAGGCAAGTTGACATCTTCCTCTACTCAGAATCTACTCACTCGGTCTTTTATTCATCTACCTAGACAGACTATAGGCTCTTTTCAATTAGATAAGTGGTAGATGCCTAGTCTTAGTTGCAAATATGATAAAGCCAACTTCTTTGTTAGCTAGTATGGCTGCCTTTTTGTTATACCAGAAGGCGCTGTAATAATTGTGTAAGCTTTTTGGTTCCTCTAGGGTGATTGTATCACCTGTTGCTGTGTCATACTGAGGTCAGGCTTAGCTAATCCCTCTCTACTCCTTTTTTGCCAATACAACACTACTCAGAGCTTATCTGGGTAATTGATTAAAATATGAAATTTTCATACATATATACAAAATTTATATTCAACGAATATTAATAATTATCTCGTATACTTTCGCAGACACCTAGACACAATTGAAAGTGTGCATCAGACATGGTCTTTAAACCACCCCTAATAAAACAAAAACAAAAACAAAAAAGCTCTTTTAATTCAACTTGCTCTTCACTTTCTTTAAGGATAGATTTTTCAAACTTTAAATTCTTGATCCGTTAAAAAACAAGTATATGTCACTTTAATAACTAAGCATAAACCGTTGAAGAAGAAAGAAGAGAACTCAATGATGTTAAAACTTCTATAGTTCATCTAAAAGAAAATTTTATTGAATATGCAAAAAAAAAAAAAAAAAAAATCAGAGACATGTCATACTATCAGGTTCACCAAGAGGTCTGCTGAAATATGCATATTTGAAGAACATTTACATATAATTTGTGTTGCACATTGACAATTTTGACAGGTCATCTATGTAAGTAAAGAAAATAATTACTGAATTGGAGACAACCAATCAAAGTTCTTAAATTCAGCTTCTCCTATGCAAGCTTACCATCACCTTCCTCATACTATTACTAATAACAATTAATATTTCAGTTAAAGCAATACATTTTGCAACACTAAAACTACTAAAAAGTAAAAGAATCTGGTGTCCGTCAAAGTACATTAATGTTACTCACCCCGTCCCAAAAAGATTGTCTTACTTTTCTTATTAATTTATCCCAAAATAATTGACACATTTCTGTATTTAGAAATAATTTAACTTTATGAAATAATTTATAGACACACAAATATTTAAGCCTTGTTTTGGACCACGCATTTCAAGTCTTAATTTATTTCTTAAACTCCATGCCAAGTCAAACTAAGACATTCTTTTTTAGATGGAGGGAGTATATTTTTTCATGGAGTACTTCATAATTATTAGTTCGCGATAAATTTAACTTACAATATTTACTTACAGGTGTTGGGAAAACCCAAAAAAAAAAATCAAAAGACATAAAAAAAAAAAAAAAAAAATTGCACTGATGCCTATGAAAGCAAAGCAGTGACTCCTAGATGGGAGAAACCTAAATATATCAGCTAGTGGAAGTAGAAAAAAGGTAGTACATGATATTTTTCCCCACCTTGGATTTTTTATTGAATTTACCAATATTTTTTGCTTACTAATTTGATTTCAATGATGAAATGCTGATCCTTCAAGTGCACAATACTTTTAATAATGATTAGAACCAACGTACTTAATGCCAAGTTCCTATCATAAGTTTAATTTGGTTACTCTCCAAAAATCAATTGTAGGTTGCATTACATGTTAGTTTTTCCTAAGCAAAAATAAAAAGATTTGTGTATTGGTGGAAAAATGCATACGGGGTTAAGATCTATGATTGGGTACTTGGGAAGCCCGAAGGTGTCACCCAACTGGTTTCCACTCTCACCTACTCGGGTCACACAAAACAACCTCGACCAGAGCGCCACTGTGCATACGAACGTTAGGGCTACAGTAAAGTCACATCACATGTACTATAGGGTTTGAAAAGTTGGGGATTGGCTTATATAAACTTAGCTTAGGGTAGAAGAAATGCATTGTTTTTCTTCTGCATTGTTTTTCTTCTTCTTCTTCCTCACATTCTTGTAAACACAATTTTTTCTCTCTGAACAAGCAATATACACGAGATTATTACTTTCTTATTTTTGGCTTCATGAATCATTTTAGGTTTTTTTTGTCGCATACTAAGCTCTATCCGAGATCAACATTACTTCATACCAGGCTCATAAAAGAGTTCTCGGGATTGGATAAGTCCCACTTTCCTTCAAACCCTATAAAAACAAATCTCTAACTGTTTTTTCTAATTGAATCCGCTTTCTTCGAAAAATAGTTCGGTGCCGTCTGTGAGGGTAGACAACTGTGATGTCGTCCTGATCCGTAGCAAGAACTCACCCGTAGGAGAGCAAGTGCAACCGTGATACTAAACCAAACTCGTCAAGGGTAAGCAATAGCTCCCATAAGTCATGAAAACACACGAGGTGTGACGAACCTAGTGGAAGTACTAGTGTCTGAACATAATGATGAATCTGTTCGGGAGCAAAGAAACAATGGAGGTGGGACTCCACGAAGACAACCTAGTGAAGAGCGGAGTGGAGGCGTTTCAAGTACGGAAGAATCAGAGGGGCCCCGGAGGCGCGTGTTCGAAGAAAGGGGTCGACCCAGACCTCGGGCGAGAAAGCAAAAACCCACACGAAGGGGAGGCCCTAAAAAGGGAGGCTCCCTAACAAACGACGTGGTCATGGCCACGCTTAAGTCACAAAATGAGATAATGCAGCGAATGGAGATGGCAGTGGCCACCATGGTCAATCATTCTAGGGCTGGGACTCCTGCGTCCAACCAAAATGCGGAAAAAGCCTCCGCGGCGCCGCAAAACAAGAAAGGGGAAACTGACGGTACGAGAGAACGACTGGACGCGTTTAATGAGGAGCTCATCGGGATCAAAAATGAAGTACGTGAGCGGATGAACCAAATACCGTAGCGCCATCTATTGTAAAGGGCGCTGGGGCTCGAAAATAGGGGATATCACCATACCCGAAAAGTGCGGCCCGACCCCTATTCCGAGAAGGCTCAAAATGCCTGACATGCCTAAGTACAACGGAACCACAGACCCAGAAGAGCACATAACGACCTTTGAAGAGGCCATCACTAAGCATGACCTCAAACAGCACGAAATCAAATCGGTCATGCTGAAAAAATTCCAACACACTCTTGTTAAGGGAGTACTTTCCTAGTACACTGATTTACCTTAAAATTTAATTGATTCTTTTGCCTCTCTTGCAGATGCTTTTGTCAAAGATCATGTGGAGGCCCAGAGGGTTGAGACGCATAAGCAAGACGTGTTCACCATAAATCAGAGGGGAGACAAACTGCTAAGGGGATTCGTAGACAGATTCCAAAGGGAGAGAATGTTGTTGCCTGCTATCCCAAGGGATTGGGCCATTGCCGCCTTCGCGGATTGTCTAAATCCAATCAGTTTGGACGCATCCAAAATGTTAAAGGAAAGCTTAAGAGAGTTCCTGCCAAAACGTGGTGTGAAATAAATCTTAGGTACATAGGCAAGATGCGAATCGAGGAAGATCAGGGGACGGTAGAGCCGATAGAGGCAGTACTCGCCTCGCAAAAAGGCCAATTCGGGATATGGCGCAAATGCTACAAACCATAGAAGGCGATTCGAGCCGTACAAAGATCGCGGTTTCCCCAGCCAAAGCATGAACCAAGGTGTTGATAGAAATAATCGAAACCTCATTGGGAGGAACAATGTCAAGGGGAACCGGACCCCCAATGTTGGGGGATCACAAATTCAATATCGATGTGGCGGAGCTCGTTGGGGTAATGAGAACAATGAAGCAAGCGAGGTTCCCGGACGAGATCCGAACAAATATGAATAAAAGAAACACGGGGTTATGGTTCCATTTTCATAGCACGCACAAGCATGCTACGATAGACTATGCGAACCTAAGGATTGATGTAGCCCAGCTGCTATGAGCGGGGCACTTGAAAGAATACATCTGCAATAGGGCAAAGGTCACCCTGAACCGAATTCCCGAGCATAAATCGGATAAGATACCACAACCAACTCACACTATCAACATGATTTTCGAAGGCGAGATGGTAAAAAAAGTTACCTACACATCACTCAGAAAATCTAAAATCCAACGACGAGTCATGCCTCGGAACTTTCTGAAAATGAAAGCATCTCTTTCTCCAAAATCGACGGCTCGGGACTGACCTCTTCCCACAATGACGCCCTGGTAATATCTATGCAAATTGGTAATTCTTGAATGAGGCTTGTCCAAAGGATTCCTTCCCACTTCCACACGTCGATCAAACGATTGACGCTATAGTAGGGGACGAATTACCCTGCTTCTTGGATGCATATTAGGATTACAATCAAATTAGTTTGCAACCAGAGGACCAAGAGACGTCGTTCATGACCAATCACGATAATTGCCATTATAACATAATGCCTTTTGGTCTCAAGAATGCAGGTGCAACGTATCAAAGGTTAGTAAACAAGATGTTCGAAGGATAGATCAGCAAGACCATAGAAGTGTATATAGATGACATGCTGGTCAAATCCCGAAAGTAGAAGACCATATGTCCGCCTTACAATCAACCTTTGATATTCTTCGTCAACACGGTATGAAGCTAAACTCGGAGAAGTGCGCCTTCGAGGGCAGGTCGGGGAAATTCCTGGGTTTCCTGGTTTCCAGCCAGGGCATCGAGATGAACCCAGACAAAGTAGAGGCTATTCAGGAAATGCCCGACGCATTGGGCAATGTCAAAATGGTAAAGTGGTTAACAGGAAGAGTCGCGCCCCTAGGAAGGTTCGTGTCTCGGTCCTCAGACCGGTGCCACGAATTTTTCTGCCTGATGAAAAAAGATTATGGATTCAGGTGGATGCAAGAGTACCACCACAGCCTGAAACACCTCAAAGCCTATTTGTCCAAACCCCATGTAATGGCAAAACCCAAAGAAGAGGAGCATTTGTTCACTTACTTAACAATTTCGGCAGTTTTAGTCTGTGTGGCACTGGCACGGGAAGCAGGTTGAGATCTACTACCCGTCTACTGTGCTAGCAAAACAATGATGGGGATAGAATCTAGATATCCGACTCTAGAAAAACTAGCCTAGTCCTTGATTACGGCCACTCGAAAGCTTCGCCTGTATTTCCAGTGCCACCCGATAACGGTGATTACGACTGCCTCGTTGCAAGCACCATTGCAAGGCTAGAACCTTACAAGTCGGCTATCCAAATGGGACATTTAGATAAGTAAGTACGACCTGGCATATCAACATCGCACGTCAACACATGCAAAGGGACTACCAAGATTCTCGAACGACTTCGTCACCATCGTACGGCCTTAAAGGACGCAAGTATGAACTTTCAACCCATCTATTCAGCTATTTTTCATTAATGCTTTGATTGCAGGACTGGGATTGGGACTAGCTAAAGTAATGATCGGCTCCGATGGGAGCAGACAAGAATCGAAAAATGTGTGTTGCACTCTTTTCCTTAGCCGAGTTTTTCTCCCACAAAAAAAAAAGGTTGTACCGGCAAGATTTTTAAAGAGGCAACAATCGTAAAACGTATTATTTTTTGCAAAGCCCGATCAGCCCGGCTAGGACACCGCATCAGCAACTAGAAGCTCTTTCCATGTCACCTAGGAGTCACTGATTTTTCTTTCCTCTTGATCACTATGTAAACGAACTCAGGCTCCACGCCTCACATTTATGAATAAAAGAGGATCATGCCGCAACTATTATGCTCTAAACCTATTGATACGAACATGTCCTCTCGAACCCGTAAACATTTTCCTCGAACACACGACACGGCCTACGGGTCTCAGAGCGTGAAGGAAACATAAAGTTATGCCAAATAAGATGAGGTCGAGACGTCCTTCTTATCGGCGTCGAACAAAGGGGGGGGCCCTCATTTATTATGAATCAGACGAATAATTCTTGGTCATGAAATATCCTGCCGGAAGTAATATGCCCGGATTGGGAAATGCAATTGTACAAAATATCAAATCTGAAATATAAGTAAGTAAAGCAATCACGATTCCTGAACACATGCGTCCAAAACAAAACTGGAGCAAAAATTTGACAAAGGGGTCCTAGTGCGGATGGATCCCCACGGTAAAAAAGCTCCCCCTCAAAGGGCCGAATAACCTTTGCATCCGACCCACAACAAATATCAACATAATAATAGTATTGGGCAATATATATCTCTTCTGAAGAGATGCTTTGTCATTCAAAACTTAGAGACATGGCCAAATATGACAAAGAAGCATAACTACTTACAAGACCCAAAAAAATAGGGGCAGAATTCAAAAGTTGAAGCAAACTATTACAAAGCAAAAAAATTCCAAAAAAAAGGGGACGGCCAAAACAGCATAATAAGTTCAAAACAACAAAAACAGATAAAATCAAGAGTTCAAAGCATTAGCAGGGGGCCGGATTCTTAAATCAAGGGAGGAGAAGAGTCTTCTGGATCTGAGGGGGTGGACTTGATTTCGGAGGGGCCTGCTTCAGCGAGGGCATTCTCAGGCTCGGTTGCACCACCATCGGAGGGACCGGGGGAGCTGGGTCCTCGGCTTCCCCTGAAACCTCTTCTTCTTTCCATCCGTCCGAAGACCACCTATCTCTTTTAGATATCTGGGAAGGGTTCTTATCCGAGGGTTGAACGGGCAAAGATTTGGCAGCAGCCTCCTCCACTAACAATGCCACCGTAATTTGGACATCAATGTAAGTCGTCCCACCTCGGGCCTCCTCGAGAGAAATTCTACGAGCACGGTATATGGCGTGGGCTTTCTCCAAGGCAAATTGTTTCTTTTCCCTCAACAAGAAATCAACCACGTCAGAAAACCCCAACCCGTTCAGGTTCATGTTGCACCGAAGGGTCGCATTTGTGTCAAAAATACATTGATTGTCCTCGACCTGCTCTTTGGTCTTGTCCATCTGGTCCTAGAGCTTTACTTCAAGAACAGTCTTGGCTTCTTTCGCGACTATTTTCTCCTTCTGGCAAGATAGCAATTCGGCTTAAGGCCCCAAACCCTCTCGGTTAAGCCAGTCTCCATTTGCAAGACATTAGCATAATGTTCTTGATGGGTATCCCATTTCTTTTTCAAATCAGCAAGCTCAGAATGGAACTTTTCAGCCCCCTTACTCTGAATTTTCCTGTACTGCTCCGACTGAGCCAACTTTTCCTCCAGCTCTTCTAAAGATACCAGCTTTACCTCAAGGGTAGGAAGACGCTCTTGCAGCTGTGGTATTCCTCCCACTTCTCACACTCCTCATCAAGCTTGTGCTGGAGCCCTCTATCATCAGAAGGTGAGCCTGGGGCAAAAGAAATGCCAAAGCATTATAAACCAGTATGCGAGTGGGGTTGGATGAAAGAAAGGAGGTAAAGAAATAAAGATAGGTATGTACCTTGGCGGCCGCATGAGAACCGGTGTTGAGGAGACAATTTGCAGACACGAAATTCACTTTCCTCCGGTCCTTCTCCGTGGCCAAAGGTTTTAGATAATTGGAGACTCCCACCGGCAGAGATAAGAGGTTACATTCCCGAGGAACAAATTGGTTGACTTGTTGGAGGTATGAAGGTTTGTGGACCGGAGCAAGAAAAGAGCTTACCAAGCCTTACATTGGAGCTTCTCGGGGGTTTCCTGGCCTCCCGACAGCTGGTCGGCTTCGGAGGGAGTGATCTACCTCTGTGGAACCGATGCAAGAGCAGCCCGGGAAGAGGAAGGAACGGCTGAGCATGGCGTTAAGCCCGAAGTATTGATCCCCACGTTAAAGGGAACGAACAAGGGACGGCTAGTGGAATCAAGCATCGGAGAAAGCTCCATCTCCTTAGAAAAGGCATCGTTAGAAATCTCTTAAGGGGTTTTTCCCCTATGAATGCGCTTCTGAGCAGAGTTGGCCTTGTCCTCATTTGTATCGGCCTCTTAAGGAGCTGCCAATGCCTCCAAGGTCAAAACTTGATTGGCCCGACCCGGGGCACTCTGCTGGGTTCTTTTTACTGAAGGTGTGGCACTGGTAGACATCCTCTTAGTTCGGTCTGAGGATACCTTTTCTTGAGTGCAGCCAAGCTCAAATGTGGCCTACAAAATTTGTTGTATAGCTACAGCGGGATCATTAGATACGTTCGCAATGGGGCAAACCGCAGGCCATGGTTTTTCTCCTTTTAGTTGTTTTTTGTGGAAATATCTTTCCATACTCCGAGAGCAGGGGAAGAGGAATCCAAGATCTTTTGGACCCATCTAGCCAGATCCCCTACCTGTCCCGATCTCCATGCCATGGCTAAAAAACACAATGAAATAAAAAAATTAGGAGATGAATTTAGAAGCACGATAAAAAAAAAAGATATAGCCAGGAAGCTAAAACTCACGACGTGGGTTTCATTTTTCGAGAATAGGAGCCTCCGGAGGCTTGACTAAAGCTGCAGTCAAAACGATGACATATCTCTCCGTCCATCCTTGATCGGAGTCATCGTCAATACTTGTGACCAAAGAATTCTGGCCACGTCGGGCCAATCGAAAAACCCCGGGCCTGAAGATTTTTAGGGACTAAAGGTGGATGAGGTGAGAGAGTGTAAAATCCTCTCCTACTTGAGAATAGAGGTACCGTACACACGCTACGGTCCTCTAAATGGCTAGCCCGACCTGAGCCAAGCATACGTCGTACCGCCTACAGAACTCCAGAATGATCGGGTCGATCTTATCGCTCACCCAAAGTGAGAAAGGATAGGTATAGACAAAATAATAACCTAGTCTATAAGAGGTGATGTTCTATCTCTCCCCAGGGATAAGCACTTCGATATCTTTCCATCCGCTGTCTTCTTTAGCCTATCTAAGACTGCCATTATGGATAGAGGAACGGAATAGGCTCACCGCCCATTCCATGTCGTTGTCAGCGATGGTGAAAATAGAGCTCTCAGCAAGATCTCTCTCACTTGTCCACTCCCTAGGGATGAATGATTTTGCTTGCTGACCAGCGGCGCTTGTGGATGGGGCATTCTTCTTCGATGCCTTGCTCAGTGGCGGCCGGCGACCCCCAATCGAAGCTTAATGGATAGAGACATCGGAATCACTATGGCTGACGGTTTGTGCCCTCGTGGCGGTGCCTCCAGCTATGGATCAATCAGAAGACTCATTGAGGGTTATCCACAAAGATGGAGAGAGCAAGGAATGTCCGCTTAATGAACAGGGAAAAAACGATAAAGGAGTGAAGGATTTTCTAAGAAAAAAAAGCGATGCGGGTTGATTTTGAGAGAGGCTAGAAAATATGTGAAACAGTAATAGTGAGATTTCATAAGTAAAGGACAATGAGCGAAAAACACTTGGTGCGCATCAATCACACCTCAAAAGAAGAGAAGTATGTCATCATTGCAGCACACGGTATCCTAGAAGATATCTTGGCTAAGGATGAGACACATGGGCCGCAGCATCTGATGAAGAGGACAGAGCTTTGAATGAGGGGTGAAGGCATGCGAATGGAGTAAAATCCTTTGATGAGATACACGGAGATTGAGGGGTGACTCAGCTACGAATATAAGATAAGGCAAGACTCTTGAAAACTGTTGCACTTCCCTGGGCCCATGCAAGGGGGCCTCGAAAAGTGGGGGACTATCTGTATTGGTGGAAAAATGTATACGGGGTTAAGATCTATGACTGGGTACTTGGGAGGTCCGGAGGTGTCACCCAACTAGCTTTCACTATCACCTACTCGGGTCATACCAAAGAACCTCGATTAGAGCGCCACTGTGCATACAAACGTTAGGGCTACAGTAAAGTCACATCACCCGCACTATAGGGTTTGAAACGTTGGGGATTGGCTCATATAAACTTAGCTTAGGGTAGAAGGAAGGCATTTTTTTTCTTCTTCTTCCTCATATTCTTGTAAACACTATTTTCTCTCTCTATTATTACTTTCTTATTTTTGGCTTCTTGAATCATTTTAAGTTATTTTTGCTGCAAAATAAGCTCTAACTGAGATCAACAGTACTCCGGACCGGGCTTATAAAAGAGTTCTCGGGATTGGATACGTCCCACTTGTCTTCAAACCCTATAAAAACAAATCTCTAACTGGTTTTTCTGATTGAATCCGTTTTCACCAGAAAATTATTAGATGTATATTCGTGTTAGACCTTTATGCTATTTTTTTTCTTATTTTTCCAGCCCAATTCATTTCTAGAAACAATATAAGTAAAATGTGAAAGATAAATCGAAAAACCGAAGTGGAATAAATCGAAGCGAACTAAATCAACCGACCTCCACCCCTAAATTTGTCCATTTTGCCGGATTATGTCAACTATAGATGATATTGGGTATGGAACTTCATTCTTACTTATAAATTCACTTGCTTCAAGGACGATGTTCTTGCTTAGTTCATAAACCTTAATAAGCTAACAAAAAAATTCACATGAGCATTGCAATAATTTCATCACAGAAATAATAGAATTTTAAATCTACTAACTTGTTAATGATTCAATCTAATGTTCTCTCGAAGATGGTGATGAAGGCTGATCAAACATTGCACTTGTAAGTCATTCAAATTTACTCTCTGCACTTGAATTGATATTTTTTACTATCTAACAGGAGAATGAAGGATACTTATCTATGTTTTATATGTAAGCCAGGAACCCCTAACTTAAAAGTTAAATTACTTAAATACTCTAATTTGGGGAAAAAGACTAACGGTTAGCAACAACCCCAAACGAAAAGACGGTAGAAAAGTTGGGAGTACTTAACGAAATAGTTGCAACTTTTGAGTTTGAAGAAAGCACCTCTTGGGGAAATGTCACGACCCAAACCCATGGACCGTTACGAGTGCCCGATCACTGCTGACCAAGCACCCTTAAACTTGTACTTGCCATATGCTGAATAACCTGGTGGCCCATTTCTAACTCATATCTTAGCGATAACATCTACTGCAAAATTCATGTAATAAACTCTGACTCAAAAAAAACTATAATGTATACACGTGGATATGTATATATAGGCATACGTGCAACGGATGACAACACAGTCCGACATAGCCACTACATGCGTTTTACGGAAAAAAGGAGACCACAAAGCTACATGATATTCCCACTATATACAACTGTCTACAGACCTCTATGGAGTGTAGCTGTAGAAAGACTGGACAAGGCCTTGTCATACCCACATCTATAAATCTCATAAATAGTATACCAAAAGCTGCAACTCCGGATCAAATGGAGTGCATTGATTGCGGCTGAGGAGATCCTACTGGTCTGGCTCATCTGAATGACTACCTGAACCTGCGGGCTTGAACGCAGCGTCCACAAGAAGGGACGTTAGTACGAACAGTGTACTGAGTATGTAAGGCATGAATAGTAATATAGTAAGAGATACCGAACATGGAAAATAACATAATGAAAGTATGAAGATAAAGTAATATAAAAGAGATCAACTTGTGCCTTTGAATGCCCTTTTTAAGGCGGATGTCGTGCATGCTTAGATATTTTTAAAAAACTTTTCCATATATACATAGATAGTATCTTGTCCGGCCATTAAGGCACGGTGGAACATATGTATTGTCTTGTCCGGCCATTAAGGCGTGGTGAAATATAAATAGTATCTTGTTCGACCATTAAGGCGCGGTCTTGTCCGGCCATTAAGGCGCAGTCTTGTCCGGCCATTAAGGCACGGTGAGTATCTAAATTACTCATATATAAATACATATAACATGCACGAGAGCCTAATTAAATGTTACTACTCTATCGGAGTGACATAGGGTCGGTAACCTACGATTTATATTATGGATTATTCATTATCGCTATATCTCACCTCAAAGGGACGAATAACATGAAATGAGACCGACAACAATGACTAAGATTGAGAAATCATGAAATAACTCAACATTCTCATATCATCATTGAAATCATAACTTGAGATGTTTAAACATAAAATCATCATCATCGTAATCATCATAGAAACATTCTTATCTTTAACATCATAAGAAGCTTTAAGAGTCATGAACTTCTAGCTTTTGAAAACAAGGAGGTTATGGAAACATTTATGGAATCCTAACATAGGAATCATGCATTTGAAAACAAGGAGGTTATGGAAACATTTATGGAATCCTTTCTCCTGATAATATTGCTATATCTTCACTTCTCCACCTTGAATTTAAGCCAAACTCTACCGCAAAATTATGCTATAGGCACAACTATGCACCACCCGAGCCTTGATTAACTAAAATCACTCAAATCTCTCAACTTTTTATGACTAAAATAACCGTATATGTGGCTGAACCCTAAAATATGATTTTTGGTGAAAAAAATTGGGTTTTTCCCCTTTTATAAGGTTCTAAATTCGGGTCGGGGTCACTGTACCAGTACTGTAGTAAGTCGTTTACTGTAGCAGTAACTGTAGCACGCGTTTCTGCTTTGTCAACCTAAGTTGTAATGTCCATAATTCTCTACTCCGATGTCATATCGACGAGCAATTTTTGGCATTGGAAACTAGACTCGACGAACTTCATTTTAGGATTTTGAAACACCATAAAAAACCTAATATACTAGGAGATATACTCCTCCAAAGTTGACTAAAAATCTGTCCAAAATCCTCCCAACTTTTTTCCAATTTTCGTCAAACTTATTTTCTTCGATTTGCTTGATCCCGGAACCTTAAGATACTTGCTTAACACTTGTTAAGAGTATTCATTAGTCTTATAATAGTTCCATAACCCCTCCGAGCTTACGTTAGTTTACTTACAACGCAAACGACGCAAAACCTTTTTTTCGAGGTGTAACATTCTTCCCCCTTAGGAACATTCGTCCTCGAATGTTAAAGTCTTAGGGATTTCTACAAAAATTTTGCCAGAGTTTCCCCTGTAATTGTACCACTACCATCCCGTTGGAAAAACACAAAATATGCAATGCCTCACAGGGCTACTACATCAATACCCATATTGGCCACACACGACCAAGAAATCATTCAAAGAAGCATCACATACTTGAGGATAATGGTGTCTCTAGCTGGAGCTCTTTTGTTCTCATGTATGTAATCAGAAATCAACAAGTATCCCTATCTTGTTCTGTCCCCGTTACAGTAATCTTGCCTTATTATGTCACGGCTACTCGCCATCTTGCGAATACTCTCTTTTTCTCGTTCTTTATTTCCCTATTAGTGGGAAACTCCCTTGTTTACTCCTTCGATACGTAACACTTCCTCACCATCTTTATTATTCCTCGTAGTAGGGTTATGCTTATAATAAGCTAATAATCATAGTTCAACTAATTCATAACCCAGAACATCTTCGAGCTCCTATCAAAACTTTTCCTTCAATTTCCTTTCCTCAAATCCTACAGTATAAATTTGTAATTATAGAGATAAGGAAAATTTTCACTTTACCACAGCTTCTTTTCCAACATCGGTATGGTATACTTACCCTTGACTTCCTTATTCCAGTGATCACTTAGTTAGCTGTCATTCCTTGTTGGCTTTCCGCTGTGTCCATTCCCATATGCGGGGCATAACCTTATGATGATGGTTCATATAATTCTATAATGCATACCCTTATGCTCAGTATGGTTAGTGACCCGTGATATACTTTCTAATTTCTGGTGATGTTGCTGCCTTTCTATCTGCACCCACATCGTTTTTCCTCTCTTTAGATATCACCACACCGCTTATCATTACTCCTTTTGTTAAGATTCTCATATTTTTCCTTTAATATCAAGATTTTTTTTCCATTGTAATCAAAAGTGTCCTTTTTATTAATCATCCATTTCGTCATTCTCTTGGTAGTTAGCTTGCAGACCTTTCTTACTCTCTTTATTACTCTTTAGGATACGTCGCTACCTATTTAGGTGCGGCACAAATTTCCCTGGTTTAGAAATATCATATCTCTTGCCCGCATGAAGTATTCTCTTGATCCATTTTAATTCCTTTTCATACCTGCTTTGTGGTATGCTTACCTTTAATTCATTTCGGCTCCTTCTTAATGCATTCTTGATATGCCACTACGTCCCGAATTTTGTCCTCTTTAAGCTAACATCTTTCTTTCTTTGGAATTTTTACAATGTCATACCTCATTTCAGGACTAAATCTGCTCTTCCCCCCTTTTAAGGGTGTTCTTATATATCAGTAACTCCCGAGTATCAATAGTCATCGACTAACCCTAACAATCCTCCAACTCTTTTAGTCTCTCATAATACTGGAATTCTCTCATCATATAGCTTGACTTATTTTCCTTTCTGCTAATCGAGGGCTTTGCATTTAAACAAAGCTCTTATGCATTACAGATCCATTCTCGCTACCTTCTTTAAGGCCCTTCTACTTCTACCTTTTATGATTGAACATTTTCCGAATCAATGGGTTAATGGGGACATTGGAATCCATCAAAACATTTTACGGAGAGTTTCGTCACACTTTGCTCTTTTTATCCCTCGTCTTCCTCCACGACTATTATCACTGAAATTATTCTTACTCTAAGTTTTCGGTTTCACTTTACGTCTACAATATGTCATTGAGAGTTAATATGCTACACTCTTCCACTTCCACTATCAATCCTTTTGTTCACTTAGCTCACTTATCTGAAATTTTCCTTGACTACTTATTTGCATCCCACCTATGCGTTGTAGTTCTTCCAGTGTTCTGCCACTTCTTGTTTGTGTCGTGAAATCCTTACAAAGTACACCCTTTTCTTTCTTCTTTCGTCGAGTTTTCATATTCCTTTTTTGACACTACAGTTCATATTTATGCATATCCCCCATGTATCATTCTATTTTCTTTATAATCGAATATTTGTATTACTTATAAAGGTTATAATTCCATGTTACTGATGTTTTGCCTCTTGGCCAGACTTGTTTACTTATTATCCTTTCTCCTCCCCTTGGTGATTGTTCAATTTTCTTTAATCAATCCATTAGTGTACTTTTCTTACTTTCGTCCTCAGGACCTTCCTTGAGTCCCTTTCCTCCGAAGCACTCTTCTCCACTTGCTATTTTTATGGTATTGTCCCTGAAATTCATAAAATATCCTTTTCGAAATGCAAATCCATTCTATTGCTAAATCATCTTTTAGAAGGCTTTCCCGTTTTCCGAGGTAATCATGTCAGTATGGTTGCACATTTAACTCTTCGACTGCCCCTCAAGAGCCGGAAATCCCTTGGCATTTTTTTTTTGCAAAACATGCTTATTTTCTCCTAATTCACATCCTTATTCGTTGTTACTGCCCTTCAGTCCCACTTATCAGAATCTGATTTCGAACCCTTTTACATTCGTCTTCCATTCCATACTACATACTTCATTCTTTCCGTATACTTACTTTCGAGATTCATCCAAATGGTTCTTTGCTGCCGTACTTACCTTCAAGATTCCCATCTTGAAGCTTAAGTTAACCCTTTTTAGCAACGTACCTCTGTTGCTTACACCTCTCCTTTTCTCAGGGCATCCTAATCTTCTTACTCTTGTATACTCACTTCCTCCCTTTTCCCTGATGTGATTGGATCAGGATTATCTAACTTTAATTTTTGAGGGACTAATGTCGCCTCGACCTGTAACACTTACCACTTGAACTTCAGTACCTTGTTCAATTAGCACCTTTAACACATCGCAACGTCGATTATCGAGGTACGCAAACTAATTGACCACTCATAGAATATCATATATACCTCTCCTAACACCTTACTTACAAAATATTCCAAATACTATTTTAAACTTGTCCTAGTTCTGTAGCTGTAATACATCTTCTCTCTCTTTGCCAAGCCGGTCCGCCTTATCTCTAACAATTATCTGGGGTTTCCAACCGTCAGTTTCACACACTTCTAATTTCCCTCAAGCTATTCTAGTCCCTCATCCTTCTCTTATGTCAAACTTTGTAGGACTCTTGGTACACTTCTGTCACGACCCGACTAGGGGTCGTGACGGGTACCCGGGGCTAACCACCGAGCACCACCCGTTCTGCTACTCATTATACTCATTAAGCCTTCTTTTATCAAATTCATTCTCAAATCATAAGAAAATCATTTTTCATTTGAGAACGTAAATACTTTTATATACATAAGCCTCTCGGCTACCAAAATGATAATATATATATATATATACACACACATATACAGTAGTAACCTTGTGAGACTATATAACCCACAACTGCGCATCTACGAGCCTCTACTAGAGTGCTAGACATAGGGACGGGATAGGACCCCGTCGTGCCCATAATATACATATGTGCACAAAAGAATAATCAAAGGCACTTCCAGAACAATGGAGTGCTCTCAAATCAGCTACTAGCTCCTACAAGTCTGGATCAAGATCACCTCCCTGTCCTCCTGTGGGCATAAACACAACATCCAAAGAAAGCGGACGTCAGTACGAACATTGTACTGAGTATGAGAGACATAAGTGGTAATAACTTGTCAATGAGATAAAGGAAACATAAAATAAAGAGCAACTGTACTGACTGTCAATCATAAAATAAATAATGCATGCTGGCTTACTTCATAATCATCGTCATTTCATGAATGCATAAATGTATAAGCTGCCCGTCTATATAGGTACGGTGTGATAATAATTAACCTTCGTCCAGGCCTCCCGCGTCCGGGGTATAAGCTGCCCACTATAGTGGTGTGTGTCTGCCCGTGCCATGTAGGCACGGTGTAATATCATCAATATATACTCATCATAATGCATGTATAATAACTCAAAGATAGCTATACTTTATCGAGATGACATAAGGTCGTGAACCCCCGATTCCATTATGGAACATTTATAAGTATTCTGCCTCACCTTGAAGGAAATAGTATATAAGGTGAGTGTATACAATAAATGACATCATTAGCGTTATAGGAACATCATATCATGAACTCTAGAATCTTTATACTTAACTCATCATCTCATATTATTGGGCTCGTAACATATCTCTTGTCTCATATAGCTATTCATGAACATGGACTCTTAACTTTTCGGGATATAGAGGATTCATGGAAAAGAAGGAAGAATCATGCCATCGGATTCATGCCATAGAAAGAAAGGACTAGCCTCACATACCTTTTTCATTTAACTAATTTACCACTTGCTTGTTCTCCTTCAATGCCCACGTTTCTACCTTCAAGAGAAGTTGTATGAACATTAGCTAATCGATTACTTAAACGTACTTACTAAAGCTAAAGAAAATTGGGCAACATTTTCTTTGTTTATACTACTTTCCCCATATCATATATCAACTCCCAAACAACCATAACAACATTCACAATATCATAGATAACAATCATCATTCGTCTACACTATCCGCATTTCACGATTTCTCTTCAATTTCTCCATAATTGTGGTTATAGTTCACTTTCGCGTTTTCTCTTATATAATACTTATTCCATGATCTAAATGTCATTCACAACATACCAATATTCATAATTCAATCCAAACTTCCACCCAATAATGTCACTATTCACACATTCATGAACCATTTCCCATATCTTTCTACAATTCAAGTGTCTTAGCCTTCCAATACCTTAAACAACATAAAATGATCATAGAACTCGCCTTAGGTAATAGATGAATAATCCTTGAGTGGGAATCCTCTTCTTGCACAAAAACCCTAGCTCACTTCCTTTAGGATTTCTTGACTTAGATGAACTTTGCTATGTTTTCTACACTTGATTTTGTGGGATGATGTAGTTGATCATGGTTTTCTCTTGAATTCTTGTAGTTGAAGGGTGGAGATAATTGTAGAGTGTTCTAGAGAGAAGGGGAGTGAAATGGGAAATGAAATAAAATGAACTTGGGTCCCTTATATAAATCATGAAATCTGTCCCGACAAGGATATACGGACCAACATACGGTCCGTACATTTTATACGGGTCGTATGTTTGGTCCAGTGAGGGTTGTCTATCTTGGCTGAATATACGGCCTAACATACGGCCAGTATAATTTATACGGCCAGTATGTTGGGCCGTATAATGCCCAGTTGTTCCGATTTCGTTCTCGTCGACTCGTTTGATCTCCAATCCTTATGAAACCTTCTTCACACTTGTTTAACACCTCAATACCAATCTAAGGGACGCTATCACTCGTCTCTGAAACATATTTAAGCCATCGTTAACTCGTCGCTCATAATTCTTACCCGACGCGCAACATACCCTTTGCTTTCCTCGATAACCTTCTTTTTTTTCCTTAAATGTCTTTGAATCTCGATTATGATCATCAAATGCTATTTCTTACTTATCGAAATGTCGTATACGTCGTGCCCTTCACAAACCCATTCACCGTACGTTAATGGGGAATTTTCCAAGGTGTAACAACTTCCCAGGAGGTCACCCATCCTAGTATTACACTTACCCCAGCACGCTTAACTTTGGAGTCCCTAGGGGATCCAGTGCGTTAGTGCTGGTACGATCGCATCCGCCCTGCTACGTGACCTTTATCGCATGACCTAGAACAAGTTGAAGTTCTAACGGATTCTAATAAATTCTCGTAATGCATCTCCCTCCGAATTAGAAAGGATCTCTTACTCTTCCGACTAAGCAAATGCCCCATCTGAATCAGAAGGATACGAATAATCCGGCAGCTCCTGGTTTACTAACGGCCAGGATAGAGGGCCAGAGTAATTAGTAACACTCACCGGGGTAGCAGGTCTGACGTAGTGCTCTACCATAGGAGTAGCTGGTACGGCCTCAGGAATCTCCTCCTCCAGTGTCCCATACGAACCCTTAGACGGGTCCATGTCCTCCAACGGACCCTCCTCTATGGAAGTCAGAAACTCTGGAGGAATCGTCGCTAGGTCCTCAGGGGGATCAGTCTCAATGGAATAGCTGAGGCTCCTTCTGCTCGATCCCGGAGCCTGTGATCCTGAATCTACTCTAGGGGTCTTCTTAGCACCCCCACTGTCTGAGGCTGATCTCTTCTTCTTTCGTCAGTCTACACTTACCTACAGGAAAAAGGGGTCAGAAGCGATTTTTCCTAGACTCTGGGTCTATCGTACGATCTAAGATAGAAAGAAAGGTCAATGATTCCTAAATGCCCTGCAACCTCCTATTTATAAGTGTAGCCAGCTTCACACCCATAAACAGGACTTTACCGGACACGGTCTGTAGACAATCACTAGGACGAACTTGTCACACCCCGACTTTACTAGGGTGTGATGGGCACCCGACCCCATATTTGGAGCCGAGCGAACCCGCTGACCCTTGTTACATACAGAAACTCTTGAATCAATTAAGAAAGAAATACATAGTAAGCTCTCCCATATATTTGTTTTTCATAAGTAAAATCTGACATCATATAAGACTCGTGACATGAAACATAATAACATATCGGCTGCTGGAGCCGTTTACAGACTGACAACCCAATATCTACGACTCTGTCTGCAAAGTCTCTAACATCAAACAAACATCATGGCTCAGATACTCTGACTCGGCTGCACTCCAGAACAAGTGGAGCCTGCCAACTCCGCTGGAACATCTTCTATGATAGCTGTGGCTCATCTGGTGTACCTGCGCGTCATGAACGCAGCCCCCGAAGAAGAGGGGTCAGTACGAGTAATGTACTGAGTATGTAAGGCATGAATAGTGACATAATAAAGGAATATACAGTATGAATAATAACGAAATAGACATATGGAGCTTATCTTGGGATAGAAGTAACCTGTACATATGAATGCCTTTCAGGCAGATGCCATGCATGCTTAGTTCCTTTTTCAGAAAACAGTACTTCTTATTTACATGTACAGAAAACAGAACATTTCAGAAAACGGTGTCCTTTATTTACATTCGCAGACGCCGAGTACATCGGCTCTCCCACCCCCCCTCCCCAACCAACATATTATATATATATATATATATATATCACATATACAGACACCGTATCCGGCTCTCGCATATCCCGCGTCCGGGACGAAATCCAGCTGAATCAGGTGGTGATATAACAGTGGCCCTTCCCCTTTCCCCATATACATATACATATACATATTCGCATTCATATACATATGTCATACAATTGGCATGCATGAGAGCCCAAAGAAAGTCATGTGTCCATCGGAGTGACGTAAGGTCGGTGACCTCCGATTACATTATGGAATAATCACGGTCACTTTGTCTCACCTTGAAGGGACGAGTATTTTAAGGCGAGACTACCAACGGAAAATAGCCTTAAGAGAGAGCACAGAATGAAATCATGGACATTATAACCGCCAATTCATATGCTTTGAAGTCTTTTAGAAACTAGTGTCATAGCTAAGGAATAGAATTGAGGTTCAAGAACTAGTATAACACTTTCACATTCACATTAAATTCTTAGCTCAAGACTCTTAATCATGGAATCATTCTTATCGTACTTATCATAGGCATATTCTCTTTCTTAACATCATCATTATCATTGTCATCATAGGAGTATCCTCGTTAGCATAGTTACAGTACTTGTCATTCGATGAACGGAATAAGGATCAAAAGTCTTCTTTGGATTCTGCTTCAAAATAGGTCAAACGGAACAATAAGGAAAATCCGGGGACAATGGGCCCACCTCGGGTCAAATGATGCGGCGTACCAAATTTACGTACATTACACTTCATGACGTCACTTGTGAGGGTTTTAGGGTAGTCGGATCTCATTGGTGCAATTTCTAGTTGTTTAGGTAGTTTCCCAACATTTGATAACATTTTGAATTCAATCTTACTGAATGAAAAAGGGCCAAATTCAATTTCGGATTTCTAGGGATAGGATCGTCCCCGAGGCCCGTATCCAATCCTATTACATCTAAGACATGCCAAAGAAGGAAGGGTAAACCTTACATACCTTTTCTGCTTCTTATGCGATTCCAAATTCACGTTCCAAATCCGCCAAAATCTACAAATTGGTCATGTTTACCAAAACTTAATTAGGGCATTTAGAAGTTGATTCTTTAAAGTAACACTTTGTCTGCCGAAATTTCGGCAGCATTTCCCCTGTAAATACACAAACCCCGAGAATACGGCTCGGCCCCAAATCAACAACAACAATCCGGGAATTTGACCCGGCCGCAATATCAACAACAATGACAACAAACATTCTAACAACATCGACCATTAAGGTAAACGCACTTTAACATCAACAACCTTCTTTTGCATAATGCGACGACATTCCAATTACGTTCAAATCAAGATATATAATCAATCCAAAACCATTCAAACATGC
Source organism: Lycium barbarum (assembly GCF_019175385.1). NCBI lineage: Eukaryota > Viridiplantae > Streptophyta > Magnoliopsida > Solanales > Solanaceae > Lycium > Lycium barbarum. Next base: position 78,209,227 of record NC_083347.1, on the reverse strand, counting down.
TTCCATAACATTTCCAACAATCCACAAAATTTTCCAAAACAACCCGACTCAAAACATAAGGCAACCCAAAACCTTCCAAGTCCAAGAAAATATCAACAACACACTTCTTTTCTTCCAAACTCATTAACCATACTAACAATCTACACATTAGCAACATTATTTTCATCAACACTAAAGACCACATTAAAATTATATTAGCCTCCAAACCAGCCCACACGATTACAACTTCAATTTACATCATAGAACTCACAACAACGGCAACCAAAATACCGCATCATATTAGTCCACCATGCCTTCACCAAATCAGCCCATTTTCGGCCAACACCATAACATACATATTCCGTGATTTTTATTCATTTTCTATACCTTACTACACCACATAATAATGCTAAATACACTTAATTCGTTATTCCTACACATTACACAATACGCGGCCAAACTTGAACATGCAATATTTCATGAATTTCCATCATTTCCACATTCAATAACATACGTAAACCATTCATAATACATAAAAGAGAAGGTTAAACCTCACCTTCTTCTTCACCCTTTTTTCCTCTCGGCTAGCTTGATAAAACGCAACAACGAGCGGTTTTCTTGTTCTAACAACTACTCCACGTTGACGAGGACCTTCCAATTTATATGAAAGCTTGAAGAAGTAATTTGTTTTATGATCAATATGATAAGGCTGGTTCAGCCAGCCCTCTTGGCCGTTTTTTTTTTCTCCTTCTTCATTTTTCTTCTAGTTTCTTGAACTTTCTAGGAAGTCAATTGATGAATTGTGGTCTTAGTTGGTCATCACACTTATATATATACATAAAAATGGGCACATGGCTGGTCACATGGCCGGCCATGCCCCCCTATTTTTCTTCAATTTTCTCAATTTTTCTCAAGTTTTCTAGAATTCTCCTTAGTTAATAACTAATAAATATTAGTCTTCTCTTGCAAGTTTTGTCCAGTCATGTGCATAATTAGTCCTCCATTAAATAAAATGTAGACATAATAGGATATGTCACACGGCCAAGGGTTCTTCCGAAATTTTCTTGAACTCCTCGTGAAATTACCATTTTGCCCCTAAGTTCCCACATTATTTCCATTGATCATTTTGCGAATTTCTCCTTTTTGCCCTTAACCTTTCTCAACATTTCCATACTAATAATAATCATAAATAATATTTTCAACCACTCGTACATTGAAATAATTTTTGAAAATGATCTCGCCCCTAACTTTCCACGACGACTTTGGAATTTCCAAACGTACAATATACGGGCTATAACATCCTCCCCCCTTTAGAACATTCGTCCTCGAATGTTCAACTGACCTTATGGGGCCTCGTATCACTTCGGGAGGGGGTTTCTTTTATAGTTGCCCGTTTCTCCATGCCCATTCCATATAGTCGAGCCTCTCCGTCCTTATATGGGCACTTACTGTGTCATGGGTCTTCTAATATGCTGGACCGACACATATTCCTTGTCTTTCTCAGGTCATCTCTTTTCGGTTACTGTATCATGACCAAAAGGCACATCTTTAGATTCTTACTACAACTCCTCTTTAATCCTTCCTCTCGTATTTCTCGATACAGGTATACTTATCTTTGACCTCATGTGTTGGTGCTCATTTCGTTCATAGTTATTCCTCATAAGCCTAATATGACCTCCCCCCCCCCCCCCCCCCCCCCCCTTTAAGGGGTTCCTTATATGCCAATAGTCCTTTTTGAAGTCTGCGTTTATACCTTTATCCCTTATTCGTCCTTTCACTTGCTTAGCTCACTTGCCCGTAATTCTTTCCTAACTATATGTTCGTATTGTAGCTGTGTGCCCATATTCCTTGAGCGTTCCGCTATTTTTTTCTCTCAGCACGGAACCCTTACAACTTTCATTCTCCCTGTCCCTGTCTATCAAACCTCTAAGCATATTACTATAGCTACATACTTGTCCTTTTACAGATCTTTCACCTCAACACCATCACCATCCTTAGCATTCTTTCTCTTACTTCACATTCCTCTTCCCTGGTCACCATTCTCTTAGACTTACTTGTCGCAATCCACTCTCCACCTCCACACATTTCTCCTTGTTTCCTTTTTACCTCACTCTATCTTGTCTCACATGCCTACTTGAATTTTCCATCCTAGTGGTCTCGTACTTTTACCATTAATTCCTCGTGGGGGTTTCACTTACTAAGGTTTTCTTAACTTTCCCCTTTTCCGACATTTAAGCTTCCTATCTTCCATTTACTCACACTCTCTTTCTTTTCCGAGTATCGTTATACTGGAATTTCCGACCTCAACCTATAGTAAAATAATACCAGTTCACTCGCCGCACTTGTACCATTTATTCTTGTTGTCACTCGTACTTCGGCACCTTTGCGTGATCAATACCTTTCTCCCCGTAGTTTCGGTTGCTGGGGCTCGCACGCCACCGATACAATCATATGCGGGATATCTTACACATTCATATATATATACATATTCACTATCAACTGGTTCACAAAATACTTCCAAGCGCTGTTCAAGCCTATCCTAATTCCAGGGCTATGATGCATTTTCTGTCTCTTTACCGAGCTAGTCTGCCTTGTTTCCCGCATCTTCTTATGGTCTCCCGTCATCTCATATACCGTAGTTTCACTTAGGCTATTCTAGTTTTCCATTTGTCTTTTATGTCAGAATATGTAAAATTCCTTATAAACTTCCCAGGGGGTCACCCATCATGGAATTGCTCCTACCTGAGCACGCTTAACCCAAAAGCTTCACTGAAATTCGGTGCCTTAATGCCGATATTTTCGCGTCAGCTTCCTCACATGACCTTTATTGCATGCTCTAGAGCAAGTCAAAGTCTTACAGTTCCCAAAACATTTTCGTAACACGTCCCTTCTTTTGTAATTACCGTTTTACCCTTTTGGTTCCCGATGTTCACCTTCCGCCTGTGTGTATGACTACCTCCCGTCCTGGGCTTCCAGATTCCCGATGGTAGCGACCTTACCTTTGTTGCCACGCCCAAATCCATAACCTTTCTGAACCAACGCATTTCACTTATTACCTATTCACAGTATTTCTTTCCCATACTTCTTCCTGTGAGGCGTACCCGTTCTGGCAGAACCTTCTTTACTGTTCCTATTATTCAAAACCTGTATGCGGCCAATGTCATCAAGGCCTCACAGAACGTACGACTATATGGCACATCCCCGCCATCCAATACTTCCAGTTCAGGTAACAGTACAATTACGTCGGGACTTACCTTTATAAGCTTCCGCAGCCTTGCTCGTTTTCTTTCGTCATACATATAGCTCATATAGGGAAATCTTATTCCTTATGACTTGGCTCTATCGCACGATCTAAGACAGAAAGAAGGTCAATATTTCCTAGATGCCCCGCAGCCTCCTGTTTATAAATGTGGCCGGCTTCACACTCATAAACAGGACTCTACCGGACACGACTTTGCAGACAACCCCTTAGACCGACCTGCTCTGATACCACTTTGTCACACCCCGACTTTACTAGGGTGTGATGGGCACCCGACCCCATATTTGGAGCCGAGCGAACCCGCTGACCCTTGTTACATACAGAAACTCTTGAATCAATTAAGAAAGAAATACATAGTAAGCTCTCCCATATATTTTTTTTTCATAAGTAAAATCTGACATCATATAAGACTCGTGACATGAAACATAATAACATATCGGCTGCTGGAGCCGTTTACAGACTGACAACCCAATATCTACGACTCTGTCTGCAAAGTCTCTAACATCAAACAAACATCATGGCTCAGATACTCTGACTCGGCAGCACTCCAGAACAAGTGGAGCCTGCCAACTCCGCTAGAACATCTTCTATGATAGCTGTGGCTCATCTGGTGTACCTGAACGGCATGAACGCAGCCCCCGAAGAAGAGGGGTCAGTACGAGTAATGTACTGAGTATGTAAGGCATGAATAGTGACATAATAAAGGAATATACAGTATGAATAATAACGGAATAGACATATGGAGCTTATCTTGGGACAGAAGTAACCTGTACATATGAATGCCTTTCAGGCAGATGCCATGCATGCTTAGTTCCTTTTTCAGAAAACAGTACTTCTTATTTACATGTACAGAAAACAGAACATTTCAGATAACGGTGTCCTTTATTTACATTCGCAGACGCCGAGTACATCGGCTCTCCCACCCCCCTCCCCAACAGTGTCCCAACATATTATATATATATATATATATATATATATATATATATATATATATATATATATATATATATATATATATATATATATATATATATATATATCACATATACAGACACCGTATCCGGCTCTCGCATATCCCGCGTCCGGGCATCCCGCGTCCGGGACGAAATCCAGCTGAATCAGGTGGTGATATAACAGTGGCCCTTCCCCTTTCCCCATATACATATACATATACATATTCGCATTCATATACATATGTCATACAATTGGCATGCATGAGAGCCCAAAGAAAGTCATGTGTCCATCGGAGTGACGTAAGGTCGGTGACCTCCGATTACATTATGGAATAATCACGGTCACTTTGTCTCACCTTGAAGGGACGAGTATTTTAAGGCGAGACTACCAACGGAAAATAGCCTTAAGAGAGAGCACAGAATGAAATCATGGACATTATAACCGCCAATTCATATGCTTTGAAGTCTTTTAAAAACTAGTGTCATAGCTAAGGAATAGAATTGAGGTTCAAGAACTAGTATAACACTTTCACATTCACATTAAATTCTTAGTTCAAGACTCTTAATCATGGAATCATTCTTATCGTACTTATCATAGGCATATTCTCTTTCTTAACATCATCATTATCATTGTCATCATAGGAGTATCCTCGTTAGCATAGTTACAGTACTTGTCATTCGATGAACGGAATAAGGATCAAAAGTCGTCTTTGGATTCTGCTTCAAAATAGGTCAAACGGAACAATAAGGAAAATCCGGGGACAATGGGCCCACCTCGGGTCAAATGAGGCGGCGTACCAAATTTACGTACATTACACTTCATGACGTCACTTGTGAGGGTTTTAGGGTAGTCGGATCTCATTGGTGAAATTTCTAGTTGTTTAGGTAGTTTCCCAACATTTGATAACATTTTGAATTCAATCTTACTGAATGAAAAAGGGCCAAATTCAATTTCGGATTTCTAGGGATAGGATCGTCCCCGAGGCCCGTATCCAATCCTATTACATCTAAGACATGCCAAAGAAGGAAGGGTAAACCTTACATACCTTTTCTGCTTCTTATGCGATTCCAAATTCACGTTCCAAATCCGCCAAAATCTACAAATTGGTCATGTTTACCAAAACTTAATTAGGGCATTTAGAAGTTGATTCTTTAAAGTAACACTTTGTCTGCCGAAATTTCGACAGCATTTCCCCTGTAAATACACAAACCCCGAGAATACGGCTCGGCCCCAAATCAACAACAACAATCCGGGAATTTGACCCGGCCGCAATATCAACAACAATGACAACAAACATTCTAACAACATCGACCATTAAGGTAAACGCACTTTAACATCAACAACCTTCTTTTGCATAATGCGACGACATTCCAATTACGTTCAAATCAAGATATATAATCAATCCAAAACCATTCAAACATGCTTCCATAACATTTCCAACAATCCACAAAATTTTCCAAAACAACCCGACTCAAAACATAAGGCAACCCAAAACCTTCCAAGTCCAAGAAAATATCAACAACACACTTCTTTTCTTCCAAACTCATTAACCATACTAACAATCTACACATTAGCAACATTATTTTCATCAACACTAAAGACCACATTAAAATTATATTAGCCTCCAAACCAGCCCACACGATTACAACTTCAATTTACATCATAGAACTCACAACAACGGCAACCAAAAATACCGCATCACATTAGTCCACCATGCCTTCACCAAATCAGCCCATTTTCGGCCAACACCATAACATACATATTCCGTGATTTTTATTCATTTTCTATACCTTACTACACCACATAATAATGCTAAATACACTTAATTCGTTATTCCTACACATTACACAATACGCGGCCAAACTTGAAAATGCAATATTTCATGAATTTCCATCATTTCCACATTCAATAACATACGTAAACCATTCATAATACATAAAAGAGAAGGTTAAACCTCACCTTCTTCTTCACCCTTTTTTTCCTCTCAGCTAGCTTGATAAAACGCAACAACGAGCGGTTTTCTTGTTCTAACAACTACTCCACGTTGACGAGGACCTTCCAATTGATATGAAAGCTTGAAGAAGTAATTTTTTTATGATCAATATGATAGGGCTGGTTCAGCCAGCCCTCTTGGCCGTTGTTTTTTCTCCTTCTTCATTTTTCTTCTAGTTTCTTGAAATTTCTAGGAAGTCAATTGATGAATTGTGGTCTTAGTTGGTCACCACACTTATATATATACATAAAAATGGGCACATGGCTGGTCACATGGCCGGCCATGCCCCCCTATTTTTCTTCAATTTTCTCAAGTTTTCTAGAATTCTCCTTAGTTAATAACTAATAAATATTAGTCTTCTCTTGCAAGTTTTGTCCACTCATGTGCATAATTAGTCCTCCATTAAATAAAATGTAGACATAATAGGATATGTCACACGGCCAAGGGTTCTTCCGAAATTTTCTTGAACTCCTCGTGAAATTACCATTTTGCCCCTAAGTTCCCACATTATTTCCATTGATCATTTTGCGAATTTCTCCTTTTTGCCCTTAACCTTTCTCAACATTTCCATACTAATAATAATCATAAATAATATTTTCAACCACTCGTACATTGAAATAATTTTTGAAAATGATCTCGCCCCTAACTTTCCACGACGACTTTGGAATTTCCAAACGTACAATATACGGGCTATAACAGAACTGCTCTGATACCACTTTTGTCACGACCCAAACCCATGGACTGTGACGAGTGCCCGATCAGTGCTGACCAAGCACCTCTAAACTCGTACTTGCCATATGCTGAATAACCTGGTGGCCCATTTCTAACTCATATATGAGCGATAACATCTACTGTAAAATTTATGTATGAAGATAAAGTAATATAATATAAAAGAGAAGATAACATAATGAAAGTACGAAGATAAAGTAATACAAAAGAGATCAACCTGTGCCTCTGAATGCCCTTTTTAAGGCGGATGTCGTGCATGCTTAGCTTTTTTTAAAAAACTTTTCCATATATACATATATAGTATCTTGTCCGGCCGTTAAGGCACGGTGGAACATATGTATTGTCTTGTCCGGCCATTAAGGCGCGGTGAAATATAAATAGTATCTTGTCCGGCCATTAAGGCGCGGTCTTGTCCGGCCATTAAGGCGCGTTGAAATATAAATAGTATCTTGTCCGGCCATTAAGGTGCGGTCTTGTTCGACCATTAATGCGCGGTCTTGTCCGGCCATTAAGGCGCTATGAGTATCTAAATTACTCATATATAAATACATATAACATGCACGAGAGCCCAATTAAATGTTACTACTCTATCGGAGTGACATAGGGTCGGTAACCTACGATTTATATTATGGATTATTCATCATCGCTATATCTCACCTCGAAGGGACGAATAACATGAGATGAGACCGAAAACAATGACTAAGATTGAGAAATCATGAAATAACTCAACATTCTCATATCATCATTGAAATCATAACTTGAGACGTTTAAACATAAAATCATCATCATCGTAATCATCATAGAAACATTCTCATCTTTAACATCATAAGAAGCTTTAAGAGTCATGATCTTCTAGCTTTTGAAAACAAGGAGGTTATGGAAACATTTATGGAATCATAACTTAGAAATCATGCCTTTGAAAGAAAGGGACGAGCCTTAACATACCTTTTTGGTCGCCTTAACTTTAACTACTCAACGCTTGTCCTCCCAGGCTCGTAAATCTATATTCAAGAAAATTTATACTATTGGTAGACTCACCTTTATACGCTTGTCTTAATCCTTCAAATAAATCTTTCTAGAGTTGCCGAAATTCGAGCAGCATCTCCCCTGTTTATATGCCTAGCCCGAAATCTCAATTCAACAACCAACAACAACAGCAACAACAATACCAACATCAATCATAATATTGTTTTCAGTATCAGTTTATTTTAACTTGTTCTACTAGGCAATTGATTACTTGTCTTACTTTTTACTCTTTACTTTACATGGATAGTTATCTTTACATATTGTTATGATTTAGGTGACCTTATAATATATAACAATTATTTTTCAACATGAATGCATAGAAGTTAAACTCTAAATAATACTTAAAAAGGAACGGTAAGATTAGTGCAAATTTCAAAAGAAAAATACTTACTTTGGTGTTACACCAAAACAAACAATTTCACCTAAGGAATTATAAATTAAAGTGACTACACATATAACTTAATCATGATTAAGCCAGACAAATGTATTGTATTCATTGATCTAAGGAAAATATCAAGGATGGGTCTACACGGGAAACTTAGCAATATGTAGAGTTCGGCCGAACTTATTTATCAATATGGCCGAAATATACAAAATCTATACACTGACTATGTATGTTATATGTATATGTATATTTTTATGTATATTATATGTATAATATATATACTACATGTATAATGTACAAAACCTATATATTTGGTCATATTTTGTAAACTAGATCACCCAAAGTCCCAAAGCCATTCAACTGTATTTTTCCCAAAAATTTTCTCGTTAGAAAAGGCTGAAAGATCTAATTTGGTTATTTTGTGAAGGTGCCATTATATGCATCAGCACAAATTTACAGGAGCAACCTCAGCTACATTCACACTGCGAATATTGCTTCATCCAATAAAACACGTGGGAACTACAACTCCCTCAGGTTCAGACATTCAAGCTTTAATCATGGAAATTGTAGTCACCTTCTCTATGATGTTCATCACCTCTGCAGTTGCCACTGATACCAAAGCTATAAGGATCCCAAAATCACGTTCTTTGTGTTTGTTATAACGTAATTTATTTTCCCAGAAAGTATTTTTCATGATAATATTAATCATTTTTAAGTGTCTGGTTTTCGAAAAACATTTTTTATCAAAAGGGAGAAAAGATCTCCTTCACTTTATATATATATATATATATATATATATATATATATATATATATATATATATATATATATATATATATGTTGAAGTCATTTTCTTATTGGATTGTATTAACTTTAACTTCTTAGACACTACTCCCTCCGGGCCATAATAAATATCTTTTTAGCCTTTAATTCACAAACCACTTACCAAAATATTAGGTATTTTAACTAATTTATTCTTGGTAAAATGTTACTCCCTCCATTGACATTTTCAACAGCCTACATGGAAAATTTATAACCACAAGATTCAAAGGACATTTTAGTACAGTATACACGTCTTTCATTTATGATCACAAGATTCATAAATCTCTCTTTATTTTTAATCTCGTGCCTAGTCAAACTAAGACACTTAAATTGGGACAGAGATAGTACCTATTTAATATAATATAAGTTTCTTGATTACATAAAATCTCACTCATCTAAATAGGGTAAATTTGAAAGAAAATAATTTCTTGATTATGTAAATGAACATCTATTTTGGACCAAAGAAAAAGCCCAAAGGACACATATTATATATAGATCGGAGGGAGTACTATAGTTTATAGTATCCAAAAGTTTTATCAAAATAATTTTTAAACGAATCTTTAAAATATAATTTTTCGAGAAATACATATCCTACACTAACCAATCAATTAGTCAAAACATCTTTCAGAAAAATATATTTCATAGAAATTGATTTCGTTCTCGCTAAACACATTTGAATATTTTCTCTTTCTCTCTTTTTAATTAAAGAAAGTTAGTTGAATCATGATTTCTGATGAAAATATTCTTTCTGTTGAACCTGTGTGTTTAATAGATAGGTGAGCTAGCAGGCATCGCAGTTGGTTCGGCCGTATGCATTACTTCTATCTTGGCAGGGTAAGTTGGTATATACATTCTTGTCTCAAGTCCTGGAAATAAAAATACGTGCACCAAACAAATGATACATGACACATTGCATATCCTTTATAATGTAATTTAACTTGTATTAATAGGTTATAAATTAAACATTTTTGCGAATATTAGCAATTAATATTTATTATAGAAATTAATATTTAGAAACAAATTTAACTTTAAAATTTTTATCTTATCTTTTATGAGAATATATATAAGAAACAAAAGTGTCAATGATTTATTTTAGACCTTAATTTCAAAAAACAATAATCTTAAATTTCATGTTTGATCAAATAAGCCCATGTAAATTGGGACTAAGGGAGTATGAGAAATCACTTTTTATTACATAGCAAGATTTTTATTTTATCCTTTATGAGATAATATATAACAAAAAAAAACGCCTAGATTTATTTTAGACCATAATTTAAAAAAAAAAAAATCTTAAATTTCATGTCAGATCAAACAAGCGCACGTAAAATGGGACGAAGAGAGTATGAGAAATCACTTTCGATTGCATAGCAACATTTGCAAGGGGAAAAGGAAATGAGTATCAAACTACAGCCCATAAAAGGAAAGTTAACTATGACACACTAAAGGAAATAGACCCCTAATAACAACCGATCTTTTAGTTTAACTTTTAAATTTAGATTAACAATAAATAGTATATGTATCGGGTGTGAATAAATTATTTTTCCCCTGTTATGCGGCAATATATTGTCCTAGTGTACCTTGTTTTCTCAATTAATTGGCAGAGCTATAATGTTAGATTTAATTTGTTGTAGGCCATTATCAGGAGGATCAATGAACCCAGCTAGAACCATTGGACCAGCAATGGCTAGCAATGAATACAGAGCAATATGGGTGTATATCATTGGACCAGTTTGTGGAACATTACTTGGGGCATGGTCCTATAATTTCATTAGGGTGACTGATAAACCAGTACAAGCAATAGCACCAGGACATTCATTATCATTTAAACTTCGAAGAATGAAGAGCAATAATGACGAAGAACAAGGTGTAAACAAAGTCCCCCTAAATGACTTCTGATACTTTGGTTGGCATGTTAGCTACCAATCATCATTCACTTTCTTCTGCTTTATTGAATTTTTTGTAATCCAATTTCACCCTTTTCTTTTATCCTCCTTTTTTTTTTGTTGTAATTTATGTATTATCTGCAGTTTAATGTACAGTATATAAAGAATGGATCTTACTAAATCAACACCAAAAGGGGAGGATTGTACAAGACCATATAAGGAGTCCATATTCCCATTATCCCACCGATGTGGAACACCAACATCCCCACCCCCACCCCTCGAGCCCATGATTGAACATTAGAGCATGGACAATATAAGACAGGGGACCCAACAACGGAAATAATGAATTAGGATGAGCCTCACTCTGATACCATGTAAAGAATGGATCTTGAGCCTAACTCAACCCCAAAAACTAGCTCATTATGGGAGGATTGCCCAAGACCATATATATAAGGAGTCCATTTTCCCATTATCCCACCGATGCGGGATACCAACATAGTAGACATATAAATTATTTGCATATGTAGCAGTATTGCCAGTCTCACTGCACTGATCATAATAAATTCTTTCACTTTGTATCGAAATAGAAATCTGATCCAATCGACCTGATTTATATGAGTTTAACAAATTAGGTTCTTTAGGAGAAAAAATAAAAAAGCAAGATCACTCCCATAAAATTTAATGATTTATTCTTCTTATTTTAACTTTTTATCATGATTTTGCTGATATCTATATGGATGTTGGCAGACGAAGATTAATGCACTCACCCGGATATAAGAGAAGATTTTTACGTTTGCCTACGAACAATATGAAAATGAAACAAATTATATTTCTTGATAAGTATTGTGTAACAAGTACAACAAAATATATAGGGTACATGTACAAGTAAGAGATAATGTTATCGCGAAATACAACAAGAATTTAAGATAATCTAAGTCTTTTATTTATCATTCCCCCTCGAGCTATGCATTATCTAGAAGAATGTAGAATTTGTTACGCAAAAACAATAATCGAAGTAAAGAAAGTGCCTTATTTAACAAACCAACAAGTTGATCTTGACTAGGGACATAATAAACTCGAAGAATACAACTTTTTCATGACCAACATTGAGACCAATTTCAACATTATTGGTACGAGCGTGTTGACGTCGTCCAAATTACATCTTTTAATGGATGTAAAGCAGTCATTGTCAAATATATAACCTCTAGGTTGGAGTAGAATCCAACAGAGAAGACGATGAGGAGCATATCCTACTCGTCCATGTAATTACTTTACTAGGGTCTCTATTCCTAAGGTAACCAACGTTTTAGTTTTTAGGATTGATTTTGAAATTTTGATCACTAGAAGTCTATCTATATAGAATGGGAGAGGGAAAAGCATAATATGATGACAAGTGTCATCACTAGAAAATTCGTATTTAATAAATAAAATTAAATAAAAAAGTCACAAAATAAAAGAGAAGAAAAGAAAAGACAAAAACAGAAAAAACAATTCTTTAAGAAAAACTAACTGAGGAGGTCTAATACCCCCCATTCCCCGGCCAGAAAATTTGAAATTAAAAATACAAATTATATATTAAAAAAACATAGAATTAGGAGCATTCAAATTTAATTTCAAAAACATGTAGAATCTGAAAACTGAGTAACCAACTAAATCATTAGTATTTGTTTTTAAATAATAATAAATAATAAATAAATTAAAAGATAAAGAATACCAACTTCCCAATAAACTCCCACGTCTCATTAACTATTTCGAAATCCTCAGCAAACCGTTTCAAATCAAAATCTCAATTACATACAATGGCATAAAAACAGAGTAAAATCAACAAATGAGAAAAATTCACCCCAACATCCGTATCAAATGAACCGCAAATCGAGTTGCACTCAAGGCAGAGAAGAAATCACCATGAGAGGACTTTTACCGTCTGTGAGAAATATTTAAAGGTACAAAGCTTCATGCTTGATTGATCTTTGCTTCATGTATCTCTGTATTAAAGCGAGTTCTGATGATTGGAACACCAAAATTAGTCACATGTATTATTTGTTGTTTCATCTCATTTGGCTCATATGAAAACCTGCACCTTATAGAAGCAAGATCATCTCATTTGCTTCTGTTACTTTTTCAGGGTTCAAGGGACGCAAGAAGCACAGACTGGAGTGTACCAGTACTTTCTCAAAGTAAGTGTCTTGGACATAACATTTGAAACCTTTCTAACTATGCATCTGGTGTTGGAAACTGGCATGAGGCAGAGAAGGAAATTAAGTGCGGCATAAAAAGGAAATTTTAGTTGCTTTTGAGGGGGGAAAAACAACTAAAATTGATAAATAAAGATTAAAATAGAGGAACTGAAATTGAAAAGGATTCATTGTCATGCTTCATGATCTAGAATGTTGTCTTGCCAGCGACAGACGTTACATTGAAGACAAACAACAATTGTTGCATCATTCCATAAAGTACAGAGAAATTCAAAACTGCGACACAAAATATGAATCTTCTATCTATACTTGTGATTTATTTGGGAATTAGAACTGGCAAGAATCAAACTTTGTGTTTGTCTCAAAGTTGAGAAAACAAGAATTTGCTCTGTGTGTCTGCTGGTGTTTCAGCTGGTCCTCAGAGGTTGTACTATTGATTCAAATCAGGTACTTCCTCCATCCCAATTTATACGAGGGTTGACCTATTTGGGGAGTCAAACAGTTCTTTTTTTTATTACAATTTCAAATATAGATTATTCGAGAATTTTATAATAAAATTTATATATTTGAAAAATACATTAAAAAAAAAGTACTATAAGTCTGCATAATATGAAAATAGTTGGAGAAAATTGTAGTCAAAGAAAGAACTGTTTGACTTCCCAAATAAATCAGCCCTCGTATAAATTGGGACAGAGAGAGTATTATTTTTTAAACCATTTTTAGATGAACAATTTCTTTTGGAATATTTGTCATCCTCATCCTAATATGAAAGGACATTGGTTATGTATAGTTCTCAGTGACCGAGCATTTCAAGAGTTTAGATATGGGTATATTCCAATCAATTACTGGAGTTACTTCTTTATGATCTCTTCCAATTTTTCCCCCTTTATTCCTCTTTCTATTTTTTCAAAAATTATAAAAGGATGATAACTATGCTGACTTTCAAAGTTTTTCACAGTTGTGGGTGAGACGTGCCAAATGAAATAAGAGATGCTAATTTCTTCGTCTTTGGGGTGAGTACCGAATTTGTTATTACTTTTTATGTCAATTGAATTTGAATTTTAATTATAGATATTTTTTAAAAGTATTAGCTTGCCTATCAAGTGTCCATAACAACTGGATGTAGGAGCAGTATCCCCTTCATAATATTTTTCTTTTAGTATGAAACTAAAGAAGAATAAATCTATTTTTTGCACTCTTCTAAATTTCAATTTCTTTTATTGATTAGTCTTTATTTGCTTTTCTAGAGGTGCTCCAAAACGTCTCCTTGAAGTTGTGGTTTTGGGTATACAAAGATTGGCTACTAGACTGATGAAAACAACTCTTGCCAAGTGCTAATAAATCAGATGTGGTCGTGATGTAATTTCGGATGCAAACATTTTATATACTTTCTTGATATTGTGTGCATAATATTAGAATGGTTCTACTAGACAATGTACTAAGGTTCTTTTGCACATATATTATGGATAAATGATCCTATTATATTGTGTATATAGAAGAGCTTTAATTAAGCTTTATCATGTCTGTCATCTTCTGCAAATAGATAGTCGATAAAACTTTCACAGTATCGAGAGTCGCAATGTATGTCATATTAGAGTTGTACCTTGCTTTTGATGGGACTTTTAAGGAGCGTGAGAACACATACTTTTCTTTAACCAATGTGAAATGTAATCAATGGTGGCTTGAATGAAATGGTGCTTAGGATGTAATCTTTGGTTCTTTGAGGTAGGTTGTGCATAACCTATACAATAATTACTTTTCTTACTATTAATCGTGCATTACACGGTACTTATAATAGTAGATTACAATAGAATATTTCAGTGTATTCCTTGTTGGGAAGAAACAAGCAATAACCAAATTGCACGACGAGATAACAGCGGAAGAAATACCCAAGTCAAAACTTCTCAAACTATTTGAACCAAGAGAAGACAATAAACACTAGCACAAATGGAAATCCGGGCAGTAGCTATGCCAACAATAAAATAGCAAAGCAAGCAAAAATAAATCGAATGCAAGAGACACCAAATTTGCGTGGTAAAACCCCTTCAAGGTGAAGAGAAAACATCCACGGGACCTCCGGCCCACAAAAGTTCCACTATAATCAACAAGAGTTACAACAATGTTCTCCAAATGGCTACAACAACAAAGCCAAGCATGGAGCAGCAATACATAAAAGATATCACCAAAACTAGTGAAGAAAGGAGAGAAATCACCCCCAAAAATGAACTATTGTTCGTACTCGAAAACTGCAGTTACCGACCACAAAATCCGATCTCCACCTTTGAAATCGAAGAACCAGATGTTGAGAACCCCCAGTTCAAACTTCAGCATGATCCAGCGGTTAACGAATCGGGACACGCAATTTAAAGCGGACTGCTGTAGCAGAAAATTTCTGGACGAAAATCTGCTTTCTCTCTCATCTTTTTCTCTCTATATGGCTGCTATGAATTCACTCTTGTGTTGTGAAAATAAGACCTAAATTGATCCTATATATAGAGGAAATTTTGGGAAAAATTGGCCTGGTCCAAATTTGATTGGGTTTTATTAATTCAATTCCACATAGGAAGGAAAAACCCAAAATCTAACAATTCTCCCCCTCCCAACTGCGAAGTACATTCAAATAGAAAGGAACCTTTTCCAATTCTTGACCACAAAGAAAATTGCAATAATTGTTCTTCTGAAAAATCAGAGTTCCCGTTTGAAAATTTATGGATATACGATAGTTTACAAAGTTAAAACGATCCATACACTGAGTGTCGGCCATGTAGATAAATATTGAGATTACCTAAAAACAACCAACACATTATTTCATTTATAATCAGTACAATATACTATTAATCAAAAAAATTTAATACGCCTTTTTGTCTTCCCTATTTTCATCATTTACTTTTTTTATGGTTAACTTTCATTGATATTCTACGCGCAACGCGGAGGTACGTATACTAGTTAGTAGAAAATGATTAAGTTGAAACTATTTGATTAGGGAATTCGGATTGTGGAGTCATGCAATATGTCTAGTGATGGGTTAGTTACTAAGGTAGATATAGAGGGTGTGAGATAGGTAGTGGAGACTCAAGTACAAATGGAGATTTCTCAATACACCCACTTAATGTCACATTTAGACTTTTTGAAGCCTAAAATGTTGAATTCTTAAACACCCATTGATACCCTTAGTTGAATCCCTTTTCTTTCTAGTTGGGATTCATTAGATTGAGGTTTAAAACCCCAAGTCCTAATTAATTTACCTCTTTCCAAGACTCTTGTTTCCTTTTTCAAGTTTAACTAGAGACAATGGGAATAAAATGGATGTTTTCAACAACACCTTAGCAATATATATGAGGTATAACTAAATACCCACACGTACTACACCTTTGTCATATTTTAAGACTTAACCCAATCACAAAAACTCATTTAAAATGCACAACCCGATCTTTTTACTTAGCTACTCATAATGAAAGAGAGACAAGACATAGAGGTAAATAAAGCCAAAGAATCCCATAATAATTTTGTATTAGAAAATGGAGGAATCTTCAACTTCGATGATTTGGATATATCCGATGGATAAAAGAATGCTTGACAAGACACTCCAATGACACTAGAATATGTTTTTGGGATATATTAATTAATATACAGATATTTACGTCACGTATCCCAATATACAATATTATAAAACATTATATCAGGGGAAAAACATTATACATAATGTATCAACCTTGTA
This sequence comes from Lycium barbarum, assembly GCF_019175385.1. Lineage (NCBI taxonomy): Eukaryota > Viridiplantae > Streptophyta > Magnoliopsida > Solanales > Solanaceae > Lycium > Lycium barbarum. Next base: position 78,192,284 of record NC_083347.1, on the reverse strand, counting down.
TAAAGTGTATGAAAGGTATTTATACACAAAAATATTAAAAGTCGAGTGTTTATACACAAAATATGATCTACCTGGCGTAAACATTTTAAATATATATAGCATAATTTTTTCCTATTTTTTTTTACTGAATGTTTGACACAAAACCCTAGAGAATATATTTATACGTCCCAAAATTGGGGAACATAATTTTACAAAAATGCCACCACGTCCCACTCTACGACTGCAGACCAGGTCTGCAGTCTGCACAAAGGGATTCGCAGAGTGGGTCTTCAATTTTCAGATCTGACTTTCTGTTCAGAATTGTGGTTTTGGAATTGGACCACAGAACAGGTCTGCAGTCCGTAGAAGGTCTTCATTGCTCCCCAAATTTGATTTAGACTTGACTTGAGTAGTTGATCGCAGATCGGGATATGGTCCACAAAACTGGAATGCGGAACACAATTGGTCATGGCATTTTTTATCTCAAGTTCTTCTTTCTCTATTAACTTCTGCGGTGTTGAATCCCTATCTGCGGCCCGCAATCTCATTTTGCGGTCCGCAACTAAGGTCTTTGCTGCACTTCTTTAGTTTTATACACTTTTATCCACTTTTATGCACTTTTCTCAATTCCTAGTGTCCAATGTAAAAATCCTACAAAAAATAAAATGACATAAGAGACACACACTCAACAAGCATTGATGACATGAAACGTTTATGCAATTGGTATCAAATGTGTCGTAAATTCACGGCACATCAGCACCCCCAACTTAAATTATTGCTTGTCCTCAAGCAACTAAAATGACACTAAAGCTATGACTAACAACAAAGAAAGAATGACTATGGTTACTTCTACCTATATGTTTACAAGCATGCGATTCAAAATACTAACAAACCCTCAATTTTTATCATATATAGAGATTCTATGGCTACTCGACAACTCTGGTACTTTTCATTACTGTTCGAGGACAAACTTCGTTTAAGTGGTAGATGATGTAATGACTCACACGGTTGTTTTGAATTTTGGACTTGTTTTCCCAAATAGGCCCTTCATGTAGCTTTAAAATGGTATTTGTGACTTACGAGCATAAGTGGCTCGGTTCACGAGGCAATCAGGTGAGTATTGGAGAAGAAAATCTTAATCTAAAAGTTCCGAAGTTAAAGAAATGGAAAGGTTTGACCAAAGTCAATCTTAGAGGTTAATGAGCTCGGATCGGAGTTTCATCAGTTCCATGAGGTTCAGAACGTGATTTTTAAGACTTTGTTGGATGGTTTGGACGACTCTCGAGGGACTCGAAAGTGATGACACTTGAGTTGAATTCTAGTAGAAATGGAAGTTAATAGTTGACCACGGTCAAAGAGTTGAAAAAACGAGATCAGTTTCATGATTTGAAAGTTCTAGGAGGTTTGTATGATGATTTTGGTCTTATCCACAAATTTTGATGATTCCAATGAGTTTCGGATGAATTTGGGTTGTGTCTCACTCGTATTTTATGTCTTGACATCATTTCTTTGAGCATAAAGAGTACCACATAAAGCAAATAAGCTCTAATTGTGTTTTGATTGAACCATTAGATCCGGATCGTGAATTCGGAATCGTAGAAACAAGAACCATCGTATTTCGGGATCGTATGAGGAAGTTATGATCATTTTAGCACAGACAGCTGTTGCTGGGATTTAGTGACGTCGTAAAATCTGAAGTTTTGGTCGCAATTATGGAACTTCACAAATGCAAAGGTTGGGGTTGCAAATACGAAGACCCATGATTATTAAAATTTCAGACTTCCTTTCTTTCATTCAAAATCAATTTTTGGGAGTTCTAAAACTCCGAGTTGGCGATTTTGAGGCGTTTTTCCCGTTTCAAATAGAGGCTAATATTCTAATATTTATTTCTACGTTAACCCACGATTACTTCAGTTTATTAGCATTTTATTCATGATTTCATTGGGGAAAATTGGGGTGTGAGCCCTAAAGTTAAGAGAATGAAATCCCTTGATTTGGGGACTGATTCATGGATGGAATTTGGTGATATTTTGTAGATCTAGACTATATAAGCTATGGCTCGGGTTTGACTTTTGAGTTGACATTTTGGGCCCTGGGTATTAATATAGCAATTGGGCATCGTTTTACTCGTTTAACCTCGTAGAGTACTATTTTGACTAGATTGAACTCGTTTAATGAATCCAGACGTGGTAAAGTTTTCGAAAGACTTAAGCTTTGCTCGGATCGAGGTTTTGAGCATTAGGAGGCACTCTGGAAAGTGAAGGCTTTATTGGGTTTCGTTGCTCGTCCTTAAGGTATGTTAATACTTCTTGACTTCACTTGAGGGACATTTTCAATAAATATAATAAAATAAGCTTAATAATAAGGGGTAAGGGCGAAAGACGGTTCTTGTACCCGTGATGTGACAAGCATTGGTATGAGTGTTAATGCCACATTATAGGTAATACTGTATTTGCCGTGACCCAAGAATGCCAAAGCATGTAGGCAATAGTTTGTATATGCTAGTTACTTAACTTTACTGTTTACTTGTATTCATCACTCTATGGGATCTCGTACACTTGTGATAATCAAGTTGTTGAACTTATTTGAATCAGTTGACAGTTATGTCCGGATTATCGAGATTCATGCTCATATGTGATTTGTCATGTATATGCATTTGATTTGACTCAATATGATCTGAGATATCAGGATTTCAAGGAAAGTGATGGATATTAGGCCTAAATAGCCGGTTAATGGATATTTAGCCTCCTAAGGTCGGTTACATGATATTTCAATCTCAAAAGGTTGGGTGCCTAATTTGACTTAGGAGATCTTGTATTCTGAGCGGTATATGGATAGAGTGATCCCTCGTGGGTCACATATCCCGTACAAACCCGTGGAGCTCTATGTGTAGACCGAGAGCATACTTCATTGCATTGCATCATACTTTTCCTTATCTGACAATCTGATTTTTGGTTCCTATTTTGGCTACTTGGATTTATCCGTATATGTGATTTCATGATTGCATAAATGCATGGCATTCAGGTCGGCTCAGGTGGATGTCTGTAACGGGTTGCATTTTTATGATATGGTTTGTCTCTATCTCTCTATCTGATCCTATTGAGATGTTTGAACTTGTTACTAAATTCTTGGGAAGAATCATGCTGAACACTCTGTAGGTTGATTCCAATGGATTTTTGAAAAGAATCGGGCTTATTTTCCTTACCTGATTGACTGGTTATCTGACTAATTGATTAGCTGCTTCTCTGATTGTCTGTACTTGGTTATTTAACTAAATTTGGTAATTGATTATTCTTTACACTGTTAACTGATCGGTTCGGAGTTAAGGTAAACCGATAAGGTTAAATAAGACTTTCCTTAAATACTTTGTCACTATTTTTTTTCATTGTCATATATGAGATATATTGAGTACATGTGCTTCCTGTACTTTACTACACTTGCTGCACTCTTTATGGTGCTGATTTGGTTCCGAGCAATAGTGGGACCCGCAGAACTGTTTGAGTCTGAGGCGGTGTTTTCAGGAGGTCGCAGTGATATGTTTGGTTGATCCGCATGTCCCGACCCAATTTAGCTAAGTCGTACGGGCACTTACCTTTCCCACCTCGGTAAGCGAACCCTCAACCCAACGATAATAAAAATGTAAATAATTAACTAAATAAGCGGAAGAGAATAAATCACGTAAGTCTGATGATAATAATATAAATAAGAAAATGTGGAAGTAAATGAAATCCGCCCCAGTATCTGGTCTGGTCATACAAGAGCATCTAACTAAAATCTACAAGTCTAGAATATCAATAATACATCAAGTCTGAATATGTCTAGGAATAGGAAATAAGACATAAATAAGAAGAACCTTCAAGGCAGCAGACGTCTCGTGCTCACTCTGTAGACTCCAAGCAGCTCTGGAGGCGACTATCAACCACGAGAAACAGAACTAGATCCAACCTGGAGTTATGCATTCATAAAAGAATGCATGCAGCAAGTGTAAGTCAGTACAAAACCACAATACTGGTAGGTATCATAGGCCGACTAAGTGTAACTAATATAATTCAGTTAATAAAGCAGGATAAGCTGATAAATCAACAAGTCAAACACTAACTGAACCAAGTACACGTCATCACCTAGGTTGAAGCATCTAAACCCATGTGTGCCAAGTCCTAATATATCCAATCCGAAACCAACAACACAAGTAAAACACCAGATCATCAAAATATAAGCCATAATTCAATGCAATGCAATGATGTAAGAATGCAAATGCAATGCAATGCTGCGTAGACATGTACTCCAGACGGAAGTATCGACGTCCCGGTAGCACAACCCATAGGGGACCTGCGAAGTCCATGTACTCACTCAATCCACGATTCCGGGACAACCATCGGACATCGGACTCTCACATCACTCTACACAATCCACGATTCCGAGATTACCATCGGATATTGGACTTCTCACATCATTCCACACAATCCACGATTCCGGGATAACCATCGGACATCAGACTTCTCACATCACTCTCATGCAAACTGAACCTAGCTCATCACAGTGTTTCATCAAGAATCAACAATGTATCAACAGTATATCATGAGAGAGGTGAATGCGTGCAATGTATCAATCAACATCCATAATCAGGTCAATATCATAAGTACCAAGCATTGGTACGTCAACCATATCATGAAAGACTACACAGGTCATATGGAATACTATCCTCGTACCAACATCAACAAGTGAAGTACCACAATATCATGAACAAGATATATCAATAGTCTCCAGTATCTACTATTACCACGCGGCATCAAGCCAATAACAATAGAGCAATCAAGTCACAACACAACGGGGTGGCTAGCCCCAATCACGCAACAGTGTCCAACCTAAGACAATATCCAACCCAACTTCATACCCGAAGGTTTACATGCTTTCTCTGACAATATCATCTAAATATATGCTTCGCTACATGAAGTCTCACCAAGGGTAAGCTGTAACCTACCTCGAAGGCCGAACAACAAATCACCAACAGTCACACCTTAGCCTTTCCTTTCCTTGAGCCTCGAGATCAAGAAAGTCTATTCATATTCGAAATCTAGATTAGAAATCACGAAGATCGATACCTATATTGCTATCATTCAAATTGGGTAAAAAACAAATCCTAGAATTTGGGAAAACGGGGCCCACAAGACAAAACGGGAAATTCGGGGGTAAATTATCCAATTAAACACTAGGTGATCAAAACCCATTAACTAATTGCTAAATTAACTCAAGGATTCATTCAATTTTGAAATCCAAGCAAAACCCCCAATTTTGGGTATAAACCCTAACTCTTAAATTCAAGAATTTATCACTAATAATAGAAGGTATATGATTAACAACCTTAGATACATCATAATATAGCATAAACCCAATAAATTTCATCATTTAAAGAAACTTAGGAAGTTTAAGCAATTTTATGAACTTCTCAAGAAAGACCCATTAAACCTTCTTAATGAAAAAATACCCAATTTTCTCACTTTAGAAATTATGGATTAAAACTTAAACCAAGGGAATGAATCAAAGGGAAATACTTAAATTATGGTTTAGACCTTACCCCATGGAAGAAACTTGAATAACATCCTTGAATTCTCCCAAACCCAAACTTTCAAGATGAAAGAAACTCCAACAACATTAATAGCCAAAAATGCCCAGTTGTTCTGCCTCGTTTCTGGTGCCAAACGAACCCCAAACTCGCTTTTGATGCCTCCAATGGATTCCTTGTGAAATTAGACTCAAGTTAGGTTTTTGAATCACTCCATTTGACCTTATAATGAATGCGATATGGAAGTTTCAATATTTGAAATACTGCAGATTTTTAAATACGAATTCAGTGGCAATTTCGTAATTAATATAAAAAATCTGGCAACCCAATTCTTAGTAAAATGGCCATCACCCCCTCATACGATGTCGAAACTTGATGATTTCATTTGTTATGGTTTCAAAATTACGACACGGATATAATGGTTCAGTCAAAACACAAATCAAAGGCCGTTTACTCAATATGGTACCCTTTATGCTCAAATCGACATCGAAACCGAAAACAATCACTATACAACCCAAACTTTTCCAAAACTCATCGAAATCTAACCAAAATTTGTGGACATGTCCAAAATCATCATACAAACTTATTGGAACTTTCAAAACATTGACACGGGATCATCTTGACCCGATGTTGACCGTGGTCAACTCCAATTCTAACTTAACCGGTTTCTCAACCAATGACCCAAATGACACTCAAATCCTTCGGGAACCTAACCAATGACACCACTAAGTCGTAAATCACCCTTCGGATCTAATGGAACTTTCGGAATTCGTTTACGGACATGTTTACGCAAAAGTCAAATTCGAGTCAAACGATTTTCGCTTTAAGACCAAATTTTTTAAAATCATTCCAAAACCCAAAATGATGCCTAGGGAACTGTGCCACCGGTCCCCGCGGGTCAAAATAGTATTAACAAGGCTAAGGGATGAGTCAACAGGGGCAGAAACGGTAAAAACTCAATAACGACCAAACGGGTCGTTACACTGCAACACCCCTTCTCTCTCTATCCTTTTATTATTCATGTCTTTCCTTTGTATCTAGACATTGTATTAGTGGACTTCAAGCTTATACGATATTCATAGTGGCTCTTGTACTTACACAAATCTTGATCGATTTTGGTTGTTTCCGCTCTTAGTTATTATAAAAGACTTAGTATTTGAATATTTGATTTATCTCTTTACTTTTCCGTTTATTTAACTTAATTAAATCAGTAATTCTTGAGTTGGCTAACCTATCAGTTGGGAAAATAAGTGCCATCATGGCCTTCGTTTTTGCGGTCATGACATGACCATTATTTTTGGATCGTGACAATTGATGAGTACGATATGATTGTTAGATAGACCATAGCCCAAGATCGATTTTATCTCATTGATAACACAAAAATCTAGTTTTTGTTGGTTAGAGTTCATTATTTATGTTCTTTTATTTTTGGATAGTTTATAATTATAACTTTGAATTTTATTTCTTGTTTAGATAACTAGCGTTAGTTTAATTTAGGTGATGGTTAATCACAAGTCCCTATGGGTTCGACATTCTAATTTTATCATTTTATTACTTGTACGACCACGTATACTTTCATGTGTATTTGGGAGCAGCAAGCACTTTGGCCGCAATTGCAACGCACTTGCTAACAATAAAATCAACAGTTGTGTTGGAAATACAACTTAGTTTGTAACATACCCGAAACCCCTCGAGTTCAACCCAAACCACCCAGCTAAGTCCCATATGATAAAATAACATATACAAAGTATCAAAACACATTTTAAGGCGTAAAAGAGGGGTTGGATTGTTACACATTTGTTATCTATCAATTACTTGCTATAATTGTATTTCCATATGAGAGTTAATCTATCAAGTCATTTTAGATTGCCATAATTCATTTTATATCCCTAATTTATTTCAAAACATTTAAGATTTTTATAACTTATTTTTTATATTAATGATCTTGGGAACTTACTCATTTCATTAACATTTTAATTAATTTATTACCATCACTTTATCTTGTTTGGTCTTATATATAGTTCACAACTCCTTATTCCTACCATCAAAAGCTCCACAGATATAATTTCATTAGGTATTATGAAGAACTTTTCAGGCACACTTGTCTTTCTATTTGCCCTTTTCGTTGTTCTTAGTAAGTTTCTTTCTAATTTTTCTAATCTTTTCAAATGGAAATCTTATAGTTGCATTAGATACAACAATTTTTTCATCATTTTTAGAGGAATCATAAAATAATATGTATTGAAAGGTTTAAAACCTGTTAATAACTAAAGTGGAGTAACTTTTAATTTCAAAGTCACATGATGTTATTCTATTCTTTTGTACATGTAGGAAAGCCATTAACTCAATTTTTTGTTAAGCTGGATCATGCTATTATCATTTAGATTATAAAGAAAAAATAAATGATTATTCTAGAAAACATGAATTGCCCCAATGTGCTCTAATATTATAAAGTGGTTGCTTGTATATGCAAAATCCACTTGCGTGTTGCACTCTTTTCCTTAGCCGAGTTTTTCTCCCAAAAAAAAAGGGGTTGTACAGGCAAGATTTTTAACGAGGCAACAACCGTAAAACGTACATTTTGCAAAGCCCGGTCAGCACGACTAAGACACCGCATCAGCAACCGGAAGCTCTTTCCATGTCACCTAGGAATCACTCATTTTTCTTTCCTCTTGATCACTATGCAAACGAACTCGGGATCCGCAACTATTATGCTTTAAACCTATTGATACGAGCGTGTCCTCCCGAACCCGTAAACATTCTCCTCGAGCACACGACACAACCTATGGGTCTCAGAGCGTGAAGGAAACATAAACTTATGCCAAATAAGATGAGGTAGAGACGTCCTCCTCATCGGCGTCGAACAAAGGGGGCCCCTCATTTATTATGAATCAAACGAATAATTCCTTGTCATAAAATATGCGGCCGGAAGTAATATGCCTGGTTTGGGAAAAGCAATTGTACAACATATCAAATCTGAAAGATAAGGAAGTAAAGAAATCACGATTCATAAACACATGCATCCAAAACAAAACTGGAGCAAAAATTTGACAAAGGGGTCCTAGTGCGGATGGATCCCTACGGTTAAAGAGCTCCCCCTCAAAAGGCTGGATAACCTTTGCATCCGACCCACAACAAATATCAACAGAATAATAGTATTGGGAAATATATATCTCTTCGGAAAAGATGCTTTGTCATTCAAAACTTAGAGACATGGCCAACTATGAGAAAGAAGCATAACTACTTACAAGACCCGAAAAAAATAGGGGCAGCATTCAAAAGTTGAAACAAACTATTACAAAGCAAATATTTTCCAAAAAAGAAAAGGATGGCCAAAACGCCATAATAAGTTCAAAACAACAAAAACAGATAAAATCAAGAGTTCGAAGCATTAGCAGGGGGTCGGATTCTTCAATCAAGGGAGGAGAAGAGTCTTCTGGATTTGAGAGGGTGAACTTGATTTCGGAGGGGCCTTCTTCGGCGAGGGCTTTCTCGGGCTCGGTTGCACCACCACCGGAGGGACCGGGGGAGCTGGGTCCACGGCTTCCCCTGAAACCACTTCTGCTTTCCATCCGTTCGAAGACCACATATCTCCTTCAGATTTCTGGGCAGGGTTCTCACTCGGGGGTTGAACGGGCAAAGATTTGGCAACAGCCTCCTCCACTGACAACGCCACCGTAATTTGGGTATCAATGTCAGTCCTCCCAACTCGGGCCTCCTTGAGAGAAATTCTACGAGCACGGTATATGGTGTGGGCTTTCTCCAAGGAAAATTGTTTCTTTTCCCTCAACAAGCAATCATCCACGTCAGTACATCCCAACCTGTTCAGGTCCATGGTGTACCGAAGGGTCGCATTTGTGTCGGAAAGACGTTGATTGTCCTCGACCTGCTCTCTGGTCTTGGCTTCTTCCGCGATTATTTTCTCCGTCTGGCAAGATAGCAATTCGGCTTAAGTACCCAAGCCCTCTCGATTAAGCTAGTCTCCTTTTGCAAGACATTAACATAATGTTCTTGATGGGTATCCCATTTCTTTTTCAAATCAGCAAGCTCAGAATGGAACTTTTCAGCCTCCTTACTGTGAATTTTCCTGTACTGCTCCGACTGAGCCAACTTTTCCTCCAGCTCTTCTAAAGATACCAGCTTCACCTCTAGGGTAGGAAGTCGCTCTTGCAGCTTGTGGTATTCCGCCCACTTCTCACTCTCCTCAGCAAGCTTGTGCTAGAGGCCCTCCATCATCAGAAGGTGAGCAGGTGAGCCTGGGGTAAAAGAAATGCCAGAGCATTATAAACCAGTATGCGAGTGGGGTTGGGTGAAAGAAAGGAGGTAAAGAAATAAAGATAGGTATGTACCTTGGCGGCCGCATGAGAACCGGCGTTGAGGAGACAATTTGCAGACACGGAATTCACTTTCCTCCGGTCCTTCTCCGTGGCCAAAGGTTTCAGATTATTGGCGACTCCCGCCGGCAGAGATAAGAGGTTACATTCCCGAGGAACAGATTGGTTGACTTGCTGGAGGTATGAAGGTTTGTGGACCGGAGCAAGAAAAGAGCTTACCAAGCCTTACATTAGAGCTTCTCGGGGGTTGCTTGGCCTCCCGACAGGTGGTCGGCTTCGGAGGGAGTGATCCACCTCTGTGGAACCGATGCAAGAGCAGCCCGGGAAGAGGAAGGAACGGCTTAGCCTGGCGTTAAGCCCGAAGTATTGATCCCCACGTTAAAGGGAACGAACAAGGGACGACTAGTGGAATCAAGCATCGTAGAAAGCTCCATCTTCTAGGAAAGGGTATCGTTAGAAATCTCTTGAGGGGTTTTTCCCCTATGGATGCACTTCTGAGCAGAGATGGCCTCCTCATTTGTATCGACCTCTAAATCAATGGCCTCTTAAGGAGCTGCCAACGCCTCCAAGGACAAACCTTGATTGGCCCGACCTGGGGCACTCTGCCTGGTTTTTTTACTGGAGGGGTGGGGCTGGTAGACATCCTCTTAGTTAAGCCATTTTTGGAAGTCAAGTAACAAACATATTAGGTAGGTTTCAAATATCAATACGGGTCAAACCAAATAGGGACTTTAGTGCCATATGTACATGTCAAAATATTTATCGAAGACGTATGCCACATCGATTTTCTTTTCGAACAATATCTAGAAATATGCCAACTAGAATCTTCGAAGATCACATATACATAACAACCATATGGAACACTTGTAGGAATCAAGGACATTGGCCATCCTAATGGCTCTAAGAATAGAATTTTCTTTAGAATCATACATATACGTTACTTGTTCGTTTCATAAAGGTCATGCCAAAAGAAAGAAAGGTAGGCTTTACATACCTCAATCGCTCGCTAACCAAATCCCGACTCAAGTCTCGGGCTCTCCAATATCTACAATAATATTATCAATTACCAAACATTAGCTACAAGTACTTAGAAATCCAATTCTAACTAGTACTTGTCTACAGAAATTTCGGCAGCATCTCCCCTGTAAATTCAACATCCCCGAGAATATAACTCGGCCAAATTCATCAACAACCATACCAACAATACCAACAACCATACCATTAACATCAAGAATCAATTTAAAGCGCATTCTAATATTGGTAGCCTTCTATCTCTACGTAGCTTATCACATTCAATTTAACTACGCATTTTCAAGCCAATACCAATGCTCACATATTCATTACTAATTCAAGATCAACCAAATACAATTCGAAAGCATTTCATACAATTCTACAAAATATTCAATAATCCCACTAACACCATATTCCACTCGGAACCTCCACAAATGCGACAAGGTCACATCGTCGCATTTTCTTCTTCCAATTTCATCAACAACAACAACAATTCATACTTTAGCAATTCCATTTCCATAATTACATACAAACTATAATAAAATCACATAATTTCCTACAACAACTTACAACTAATTTTCATGCCAATCTTGAACCATTATTCTTCCATTTACATCACAAGGCTACAATCAACACAATTAACATACTAAATAAAATTTGTTCACCTTCCTCCACCAACCATACCACACGACCACATACACACTCACACACATCCACACGGCTACACCCACAACACCCAATTTTCATATTTTTCATTCTTTTACACATACTACAACATATATGTAAGTCTTCCATAATATAAAAAGGATAGAATTTTTACCCTTTCTTAAATTTTCCTCTTGCCACAAAAGTAGTTTTCTCGCCTCAAAATTATACCACGTTGAAGAGGGTCTTGAACTTAGTAGGAGTACTAGAAAATTACAATTTTTGGATCAACGATGGAAGCCCTCAAATTTTTTTCTTTCTTTTCTTTTTCTTTGGCCGAAGGCCCCTTTCTTGGCTCTCTCTCAAGTTTTTTTTTTGTTTTCTTGAATCTTCTAAATCAAGATGACTAGTGGCCCCTTTATTTATTTGTTGGTCTTGAATTAAATTAACACATGGGCTTGGGCCCTCTTTTCATTGCCATGGCCGGCCACCCATAGACTTGGGCCTCTTTTTTTTTTTATTTTTTTTTTTGATTTCCCAAGCCCACTTCTTATGGTTAATATTTGAAATTCATAAAACAAATTTTCGAAATTCCAATTTTGCCCTTAGCCTTCCTTGGTATTTCCGCATCAATATTTTCCATGAACAACATATATATTAAATAGAATCAAAATATTGCCTTATCTCTTACTAGTCACAATTATTTCAATTTATCCGAATGTGCAAAATTACGGGATATAACATCCTTCCCCCCTTTAGAACATTCGTCCTCGAATGTTAAACTAGTCTTATAGGTCTTACAAGCATTTTGGGGGAGGTTCTTTATATGGACAGCACATATAAATCATTCATTAATCAATAAAACCAGTTACGGAACTTAGATTATCTGTGGGCATAGGAAACAAGTGAGGATAGTTTTTCTTCATCTCGTCCTCCGCTTCCCAGGTCATTTCCTCTCTGTTATTGTTTCGCCACAAGACCTTAACAGAAGGTACATCTTTTGTGCGCAGTCTCCTCACCTGAAATAGCTATAGGTTGTTCTTCGTAGGACAGCTCCTCAGTTACCTGGATATCTTCTATGGGGAATACTCTGGAAGGATCGCCAATACGCTTACGGAGCATTGATACATGGAATACCGGGTGTACTGCCTCCAGATTAGATCGTAAGTCTAGCTCGTAGGCGACCTCGCCTATCTTCCGAATAATCTGATAAGGCCCAATATATCGCGGACTGAGCTTTCCTTTTCTGCCGAATCTCATTACACCTTTCATAGGAGACACTTTCAGAAATACCCAGTCACCAATCTGGAACTCTAGAGGTCGATGTCGTTTATCTGCATATGATTTCTGTCGACTCTGGGATGCTAATAACCGCTCCCGAATGAGTTTGACCTTATCGACTGCTTGCTGAATCATATCTGGCCCAATCAATTTAGTTTCACCCACATCTAACCAACCAATCAGAGATCTGCATTTTCTACCATATAAAGCTTCATACGGCGCCTTCTGAATACTGGAATGATAACTATTATTATAAGCAAATTCAATAAGCGGCAAATGATTATCCCAGGTACCTCTGAAATCAATAACACAGGCCCGTAGCATATCTTCCAGCGTCTGAATAGTACGCTCGGCCTGTCCGTCGGACTGAGGATGGAATGCTGTGCTAAGACTCACCTGAGTCCCCAATCCTTCCTGAAATGACCTCTAGAAATTTGCTGTAAACTGAGCACCCCTGTTGGTTATAATAGACACAGGAACTCCGTGAAGCCTTACTATCTCTTTAATATACAATCTGGCATAATCCTCGGCCGAATAAGTAGTCCTGACCGGAAGAAAATGGGATGATTTTGTCAGCCTATCAACAATAACCCATATAGAATCATACATGTGTGGAGTGCGCGGTAAACCTGTAATGAAATCCATATTGATTATTTCCCATTTCCAAGCTGGAATTTCCATTTCCTGTAACAGTCCACCGGGCTTCTGATGCTCGATCTTAACCTGTTGGCAATTTGGACACTAAGCAACGAACTCTTCAACGTCTCTTTTCATACCATCCCACCAATATAAGCATTTGAGATCATGGTACATTTTCGTGGATCCAAGATGAACAGAATACCAAGCATAATGTGCCTCTCCCATAATCTGTCGCCGCAGCCTTGCAATGTCAGGTACACATAACCTGCCACTATATAATAATACTCTGTCAGATGTAATCTCGAACTGGGTCTTCTCTCTGTACTGTACCAGAATAGGATCCTCGAACTGACGTCGTTTGGCTTCTTCCATAATAGATGATTCAGCAACTTCTCGAACAGAAACCCCAATATTTCCAGAATCGGCCAAACAGACTCCAAGACTGGCTAGCTGATGAATCTCACGAACTAATTTTTTCCTTTCTGGATGCACGTCGATCAAACTGCCCATAGACTTGCGGCTAAGTGCATCTGCTACAACATTGGCTTTTCCCGGATGATACAAAATGTCGACGTCATAGTCTTTTCGTAATTCGAGCCATCTTCTCTGCTGCAAATTCAGCTCTTTTTGTTTAAAAATATACTGAAGGCTTTTGTGGTCCGTATAGATATCAACATGGACCCCATATAAGTAATGCCGCCATATTTTCAAAGCACGAATTACCGCGGCTAGTTCCAGATCATGAGTAGGATAATTTCTCTCGTGCGGTCTGAGCTGCCGGGAAGCATAGGCTATAACTCGACCATGCTGCGTTAGTACACAACCTATCCCAATACCGGAAGCATCACAATAAATAACATACCCATCTGGCCCCTCAGGAAGAGTTAGAACGGAGCTGTAATCAATTTTTCCTTCAGCAACTGGAAGCTGCGTTCACAAGCATCGGTCCACTGAAATTTTGCTGCCTTCTGAGTTAGCTTCGTTAATGGTGCTGCAATAGAAGCAAAATTCTCCACAAATATCCTGTAATATCCGGCCAATCCCAGAAAACTGCATACCTCAGTCGGTGTCGTAGGCCTAGGCCAATTCTGTACAACCTCAATCTTCTGTTTATCGACCCGAATACCATCTGCTCCGACAATATGCCCCAAGAATGCCACTGAGGTTAACCAGAATTCACACTTGGAGAACTTAGCATATAATTTCTGTTGCCGAAGTGTGCCAAGTACTGTCCTCAGATGATCTGAATGCTCCTCTGCTGATCGTGAATAAACCAGAATGTCATCAATAAATACAATCATGAACATGTCTAGAAACGGCTTGAATACCCGATTCATCAAATCCATAAACACTGCTGGAGCATTAGTTAGCCCAAAAGACATCACCCTGAACTCATAATGCCCGTATCGGGTCCTGAAGGCAGTCTTTGGAATATCTGCCTCTTGTACCCGCACCTGATGATAACCCGAGCGCAAATCTATCTTTGAAAAATATTTAGCACCCTGCAACTGATCAAATAAATCATCAATCCGGGGAAGGGGATATTTATTCTTTATAGTCACTTTATTCAGCTGTCTGTAATCAATGCACATCCGCAGCGACCCGTCTTTCTTTCTCACAAACAATACTGGCGCTCCTTAGGGTGACGTACTGGGTCTGATGAAGCCTTTTTCTAATAGATCTTTCAGCTGCTCTTTCAATTCTTTCAATTCTGCAGGTGCCATTCTGTAAGGAGGCATAGATATAGGCTGAGTATCTGGCAGCATATCTATTGTGAATTCTATCTCCCGTTCGGGTGGGAGACCTGGAAGCTCATCCGGAAATACATCTGGAAATTCATTAACAACCGGAACTGACTGGAGAGTAGGTGTTTCTTCTTTAGTATCATGCACACGGACCAAATGATAAATATACCCTTTCCGAATCATCTTCCTGGCCTTGAGGTATGAAATAAACTTACCCCTCGACGATGCTGTATTTCCTGCCCATTCTATAATTGGTTCCCCTGGAAACTGGAAACGAACTACCTTTTTCTGGCAGTCAACATTAGCATAACAAGAGGCTAACCAATCCATACCCATAATAACATCAAATTCCATCATCTTTAATTCTACCAAATCGGCCTTAGTGCAACGGCCACATATAATCACAGAAAAATCTTTATATACCTGCCTCGCTATAATAAAATCCCCAACCGGTGTAGCTACCTCGAACGGCTCTATAGGTTCAGGTGTTATCCCAATTTTATTATCAACGAGGGGAGAAATGTATGACAAAGTAAAACCTGGATTGATCAATGCATATACAGCTCTAGAAAAGACCAATAATGTACCTGTGACTACATTTGGCAACGTCTCCTGATCCTGTCGGCTAGCTAATGCATATATGCGGTTCGAGGGACCGCTAGAATCAGAAACCTCGCCACGGCCTCTACCGCGGCCCACTGGTGAAGGAGTGGAAGACGAACCGGCAGCTGATCCCGTCGGCTGGGCTGCACCACCGGAACCACCCGCCAACGGATAGTCTCTCATAATATGGCCCTGGCGGCCACAAGAAAAACAGGCACCCGTAGCTCTATAACACTCTCATGGGTGCGACCTCCCACAATAAGAACACCGGGGCATGGGTGGCCTCGCCTGGCTGGAACCTCGGCTCATCTGCGAACCTGAAGCCCTGGAGCTCTGGCCCGCTCCTGAGTGCCCTGCACCGTCAAATCGTCTGCCTGTAGACTGTGGACGTGTACTCCAGCCTGACTGAGGGGGATATCTGCTATACTGCTGCTGAGGCTGCTCGCCTCGAGACTCCCCTGAATAACTGGCTGATCTAGCCCTCTTGGGGTGCCTCCTGTCACGATCTCTATCAGGCTGGCGTCCTCTGTGCCGGTCCTCCATACGCTGCGCGTAGGCCTGTAACCGGGCAATGTCCATCTCAGTCTGTGACGCCATCGTCATACAGCTATCCACCAAATAATGATCCAGCCCTATCACGTACCGATGCATCCGGTCAGCCATATCAGCTACTATGGTAGGTGCATATCTGGCCAGAGAATCAAACTCCAAGCTGTACTCTCAGACACTCCTGCCTCTCTGCCTCAGCTGTAAAAATCTGTCAACTCTCGCCCGTCGCAACTCTTGGGTCAAAAAGTGGCTGAGAAAAGCTACTGTAAACTCATCCCACACGGCTGGGGGAGCATTCTCGCCTCTGGACAGCTCCCAAGACTCGTACCAATTAATCGCCACGTCCCGCAATCTGTGTGAAGCCAGGTCGACAGACTCAGTCTCAGAAGCCCTGACCAGTCTCAGTGTGCGCTGCATCTTTCGAATGAAATCCTGGGGGTCCTCTTCGGGCTTAGACCCGTAAAACTCAGGGGGATTACAGGTCAAGAAATCACGGACCCTCAAACTGTCACGTCAGTCACCATCATCACCCCCTAGCCCGCGTCTGCGAGCCTGTCCTGCTACTAATGTCATCAATAACTGTACAACATCTCTCATCGCCCTGTCCTCCGCCCCTAGCTGAGGAGCTGGAGGATCGGGCGCTGGAGCCTCTTGGCTACTGGTGGAGCCGCCCCCTGATCCATGGTGGCAACGGCTGCTGCTCCAGGCTCCTCCAATGGTGGGGGTGTAGCAGAACCCTCTGACTGGGGTGCAATATAGTCTGAACACGAGCCCGAGTAACTCTCTGTATCTGGCTGGTCTCTCCTGCCACTGCTTTGCCCTTCTGGGCAGCCGTCGTCTTCTTCGGAGGTATCACTGTAAACATGACAATCAGTCAGAAAGAAATCATCCTAACAGCATAGCTCTATCGCACGATCTAAGATCCAAAGAAAGGTAACACCCTGAATGTCCTGTAGCCTCCTGTTTATAGATGTGGTGCACAACACACCGATAAACAAGACTCTACTAGACACGACCTGTAGACATTCCGAGGACAAACCGCTCTGATACCACTTTTGTCACGACCCAGCCCCGTGGGTCGCGACTGGTGCCCTATTTGGACACCCAAACAGACTTACATACCAGATCGATATATCAAAGACCTATTCAAATTTGACATAAGTTATTTATACGGATACTGAGAAACAGACATCATCTTAAGCGATCACCTGTAGCAGAAATATCATACGAAAAGCCGGCAGGCTGGCGGAATACACATCGCCCGAATATACATACATATACAAACATATGCGCCGTTTTGGCCATAATAGCAAACGGGACCGCTTAAGGCACAAATCACGAACATAATCGAACAAACATGACCCATGACCCACATATATGTCTACATGCCTCTACAAACCATAACAGAAACATATGACGGGACAGGGCCCCGCCGTACCCCAAATAGTCATATACATATATACATACAGAAATATGTACAGTGGAAGATATGTACCAAAAATATGGGCTCCGGATCAAAGGGAGCACTCCGAATAGCAAAATAAGTGCCCTACACTGGCGGGTCACCAGAACGAACGTCTGTACCTGCGGGCATGAAACACAGCCCCCGAAGAAAGGGGGTCAGTACGAAACATGTACTGAGTATGTAAAGCATGAAATACAGTAATCCGAATCATAACTGAAGTGAGAAGTACAAAAAATGTATACAGAATTAGTATATCAAAACCTGTGCTGAAAATATAAATAATACAAATAAAAATCATGCATAGGGCTCAGGAACGTGGTCGCCACTCCGACGCTGGCGCCACAACACATCATACTCCAGAAGGTTTCAAATTTCCGTACAATCCCCGAACATATCGTATCATCATAACATATCACAACATCAGAACACATCATATGCCATATCACATCATAACGCCGTATACAAGCGGTACCCGACCCTATGGCGAGGTCTCGCGAACCTTAACACATCATACTGCCGAATATAACATAGTGCGCACGATCACAAAACCGGCCCGGGATCCGGCGAACGATATCATAGTAGTATGCACGAGCGGAGTAGTGAGGGAACCAAATGCATATAAGTACATGATTAAATTTCAAAACTCGATGGACAAATATATGTACCCGCGTCTGAAAGCTCAAAATAAGTGTCGGGTCAATCGGAAGTAGTATAAGAAAGTTACAGAACCTTCTAAAACATTTCATAAGCCATTTTTGGAAGTCAAGTAACAAACATATTAGGTAGGTTTCAAATATCAATACGGGTCAAACCAAATAGGGACTTTAGTGCCATATGTACATGTCAAAATATTTATTGAAGACTTATGTCACATCGATTTTCTTTTCGAACAATATCTAGAAATATGCCAACTAGAATCTTCGAAGATCACATATACATATCAACCATATGGAACACTTGTAGGAATCAAGGACATTGGCCATCCTAATGGCTCTAAGAATAGAATTTTCTTTAGAATCATACATATACGTTACTTGTTCGTTTCATAAAGGTCATGCCAAAAGAAAGAAAGGTAGGCTTTACATACCTCAATCGCTCGCTAACCAAATCCCGACTCAAGTCTCGGGCTCTCCAATATCTACAATAATATTATCAATTACCAAACATTAGCTACAAGTACTTAGAAATCCAATTCTAACTAGTACTTGTCTACAGAAATTTCGGCAGCATCTCCCCTGTAAATTCAACATCCCCGAGAATTTAACTTGGCCAAATTCATCAACAACCATACCAACAATACCAACAACCATACCATTAACATCAAGAATCAATTTAAAGCGCATTCTAATATTGGTAGCCTTCTATCTCTAGGTAGCTTATCACATTCAATTTAACTACGCATTTTCAAGCCAATACCAATGCTCACATATTCATTACTAATTCAAGATCAACCAAATACAATTCAAAAGCATTTCATACAATTCTACAAAATATTCAATAATCCCACTAACACCATATTCCACTCGGAACCTCCACAAATGCGACAAGGTCACATCGTCGCATTTTCTTCTTCCAATTTCATCAACAACAACAACAATTCATACTTTAGCAATTCCATTTCCATCATTACATACAAACTATAATAAAATCACATAATTTTCTACAACAACTTACAACTAATTTTCATGCCAATCTTGAACCATTATTCTTCCATTTACATCACAAGGCTACAATCAACACAATTAACATACTAAATAAAATTTGTTCACCTTCCTCCACCAACCATACCACACGGCCACACACACACTCACACACATCCACACGGCTACACCCACAACACCCAATTTTCATATTTTTCATTCTTTTACACATACTACAACATATATGTAAGTCTTCCATAATATAAAAAGGATAGAATTTTTACCTTTTCTTAAATTTTCCTCTTGCCACAAAAGTAGTTTTCTCGCCTCAAAATTATACCACCTTGAAGAGGGTCTTGAACTTAGTAGGAATACTAGAAAATTACAATTTTTGGATCAACGATGGAAGCCCTCAAATTTTTTTCTTTCTTTTTTTTTTTCTTTGGCCAAAGGCCCCTTTCTTGGCTCTCTCTCAAGTTTTTTTTTTTTTTGTTTTCTTGAATCTTCTAAATGAAGATGACTAGTGGCCCCTTTATTTATTTGTTGGTCTTGAATTAAATTAACACATGGGCTTGGGCCCTCTTTTCATTGCCATGGCTGGCCACCCGTAGACTTGGGCCTCTTTTTTTTTTTTAGATTTCCCAAGCCCACTTCTTATGGTTAATATTTGAAATTCATAAAACAAATTTCCGAAATTTCAATTTTGCCGTTAGCCTTCCTTGGTATTTTCGCATCAATATTTTCCATGAACAACATATATATTAAATAGAATCAAAATATTGCCTTATCTCTTACTAGTCACAATTATTTCAATTTATCCGAATGTGCAAAATTACGGGATATAACACACTACTACTATAGGTATAGTGGGCAGCTATGATGATGATTACACCGTGCCTATATGGCCGGACATACACCACTAGTGGGCGGCAGAAGATGTTTACCACGGACGCGGAAGGCCCGGATGCGGGCTAATGATGATCACACCGTACCTATATGGTCGGGCAGTTTATTAATGCATACACGATATGATATTGTTTATTATGAAAGTTAGCATGCATGATTCCGCCTTAAGAGGCAATCAGTTATAGGTTATCTCTTCATCTCATGTTCTCTTACTTCTTTATTTTGTTGATATACATGTCTTGCATACTCAGTACATTGCTCGTACTGATGTGCTTTTCTTTTATAGACGATGTGTTCATGCCTACAGCTAAACGGAGAAACGGTGCAGACGCTTAGGAGCTTACTCAACAGATCTACATGAGCACTGCACTACTCCGGAGGTGCAGCCTATTGGTATATTCTTTTGTGTATATATTGGGGCATGGCGGGGTCCTGTCCCGTCCTTGTGATTTTAGTATTCCAGTTAGAGGCTCGTAGATACTTATGTGTGGGCAGTACATGTTATGAGACTTCTTCAGTGTATATCCTGTGCATCATGTTTTTAGCCTTATGGGGCTATGCATGCACACATGTTTCTGGAGATATTCGGAGATCGTTTTATGATAAGTTTATGTTGAAAACGATATATGCCCAGGTTGAGTATGATAGTTAGCATGATAAGTGGTGCTCGGTAGTCAGCTCCGGTACCCATCATGGCCCCTTGTTGGGTCGTGACACATTCGTTATACAATATTCTGCATTCGCTGCATACAAACAATGTATTAACTTTATATAAAAATATATAAGAGGTGTTTATACACACTTTAACACTTTATGCAATACTATACAAATTTATACAAAAACTGAGTTTTGTCTCCTACAAACTTCAACCCATGAAACTCCATCCAAAAATGGTCAAATCATCATTGAATAGCTTCAAATTTTAATCACAACTTCAAAATGACATCCCCAATGAACCCATCATCAATTTATCAAAAACTCTTAAATATCACTACGCTCATTTATGAGTTTTCAAGCTTTTAAAAACCCCAACAATGGCGCCTACTTTTTCTCTTTAAATACCCAATAATAACTAGATTTCTCATGATAAACATAAATGTCACTCAATCAATTTCTAAGCATCAAAAAGTGAAAATCATAATCGCAAAGTTAAGGAATTATTGTCTTTTTCCTATGTATTTTAAATTATATACAAAATGAACTTAATAAGATAAGATCGTATAAGCACATTTTAATGTTAAACTTGAACCAAGTATAAGCACATTTTAATATTAACATGTATACCCCTTTCTAGACATGTATCTATTGTTCGGGTTGCGAATGCGCATCGGTTAACATAAATCCCTTAAAATTTTAGAAGTTGCTCATGAGTATTTAAAACAAATGTAGAAACAGTTAACATACACCCATCTAACACGAACTTTAAATAAGTAAAAATTACAGTTTGCAAAAGATATACTAAGACACTACTAAAAAACTACCAAAAATCGACGGACAAGTGTGTCGGTTTAAAAAACCGACGGAAAACTGACTCACTGTGTCGGATTTTTGCATTTCTATTTTTTTTTAAATTATTTTAATTAGAAAACCGATGGACGACATCGGTTTTATTAAAAAATAATAATAATAATTAATATAAAACCGACAGACGACGTCGGTGTTATTTTTAAAAATATTTTAAATAATATGCAATTCATTTTGTTTTTTAAAAAAATAATAAACAATTTTTTTAAGAAACCGACGAACAGGGTCGGTTTCCCTTTTTTTTTTTTTTAATTTTTTGGGTCAAAATCTGGTCAATGTGCGGAAAAACCCGACGGACAGGGTCGGTTTTGTCCGTCGGTGTTTCTTTAAAAACATGGCAGACAGGATTATTCCCATTTCTTCTCCTCTTCCCAATTAAAACTCTCATTCCCCTCAAACACCTGATATACCACTGGCTTTTCTTATAAATTTGCTAAGTGTTAAAACTACCAATAATCAACACCCATACAGGCTCAAAATCTAGGCAGGAAATCAACAGGCAACAAACAGGGAGGTTACAATAAGTCAAGCTGACTAGAAAGAACAACCAGAACTCATGTAGGAAAACTTCAGCCAAATGCAAAAAAGGAGCTTTCAAGTATCAGGGGTAGCACAAGGTAAGACATAAGTTCCAGGTTTCTAAGTAAGTGTAATATAGTTGGCTCACAGGTCATTCAAAGGATTAACATGATCTAGATGCATATAACAAATGCAGGTTCCATAATTTTAGACTAAGGTGCATGATTATTCTGTCCTAGGTCCTAAAACAGATGAACATTAGACATGGTTCAATATTCAAAGCTCACACAAAGGCAAGTGGTATAGGAAGAAAACAGGTCACAAGGTTTTATGAATAGCCAGTCTTGGAAACTAAATCTAGGTGATTGAGATAGACAAGTTCCATTTCCCTTTAGGTATATAAGTAGCTAAGTGAGATACAGAAGTAGGACATTAGTCCCTTTACCACACTAGTTTTAAGTTCAACAAGTTCAAGAATTGGCCTTAGACAAGTTATAGGTTCAAAATAAATAGACACGAAACATAAGACAATAGTGCATTTTCCAGAATTTGCATATAGGGCATCCATTGGTAGGTAAAGGTTTTAAGTTTGGGTAAAAAGGTACATGGGTGCTATCCTAAACCAGAATAAAGTTCAGGAATGTAGCAGGGCTAGAACAACTAGCCCAAAGAAACATATGGGGGTTAAGAAAGTTTAGACAGCCTCTGTTGTTGACCCAAGCAAGGCAAGGTCCAAATAAGGCACTTAACAGCTTAGAAAACAACCAAAGGATATTGAAAAGGGACATGATGTTCTCCTAGGTCCAAAGCAATATGTTAAGCATGGTTTCAATTCAGCTAAGCACACAGGGACCGAGTCAATACAGAATAGACACAACAAACTAGGCATAGAGTCAAATAATCCTAATACCTCCTCAGAATTGACACATAGTGACACACAAGTGGTTTAACAATTAAAGGGTTCAGAAGTAAACATATGAGGGGTGTCGTAAGTTCTCAAATGTGAATCAACTAATCAGAACAAGTGCAGATGTACAGAGATTCCTACATGACTAGTCCTAATAACTTCAAGTTCAAACAAGAATCTAGGGCACTGTCTAAGGTACATGGATAATCAATGCACACAACTTGGATCAAATAGGTGATACTAGGTCAAATAGGGGAAATCTTAGGCATGACATGCATAAATAGGATCATCTGAACATAGCTTTGATTTTTAGAACTCATTTTTAGTTTTTAGATGATCACAACAAGTAAAAAAAAAAAAAAGGGGGGGGGGGGGGGGGGGGGGGGGGGAGGGTCACACACTAATAGATTCCACACTTTGGATTTTTATTTTTTTAAAAAAACCTTTAATCAGTTTTAGTCTTTTACATTCTCAACTTCTAAATGATCTAATATATAAAGACTTAAGGAATTACTTAACAAGAATTCAAACTCAAGGGACACCAATCATAAGGGGTAACTTTTGTAAGATTTCAGGAAAGCAACTAGTATAAGGATTAAGCAAGTCACCATGGCATCACAAAAAACACTAAGCTAGCAAACAAACTTGGATATTAGCAACTTAAACCAACCAGATACTAATAGAGAACACCTCAAGACCCCTAACTAAACCAGGTCACCCAAAAGTTAAAGAAGAAAACAATGTAACAGTAAATTTAGTCATCAAAACAAGTTCTTTCAAGTAAATAACCCTTTTTTTAAGTTCTACATTTCATTGAATATATCTTAGAAACACATGAACAAGTCCATCATACCATTTCATACAATTAGACAGTTTCAAAGCTAATCATATCAACATGATCATCATGGCATGGTCATGTAAGCATAATATAGACTAAAATAGGTTTGAACATAATGAAACAACACAGTATAGTTGTGTAGAACAAAAGCTAGGCTACGCAGGATTTAAAACAAGCAAAAACAATAAGATAGCGTAATGGAGCTATAGAACACATTATGAAATAATCAAGGTTGCACACAGATAAGGAACAAGCATGTATATCACAAGAACAGTGTTAAAGAGCTATGAAAACAGTGTAAAATAGTCAGGATAGACTAGTACCTCTTTTAAGGGCAACCTAAAGATCAAAATGGAGAGTATTGAGTCAACTTCTAAACACCAACACTTGAAGATCCTTAAAACAACCTTTTCTTTTGGAAATTTTTGTATTTTGAGTAGTATTGATAGGTAATTCTTATAAAATTCTAAAAGTAGTTGTCTCTTTTCGGTATATGAGTAATATGTATATATTATATAAGTATATTTTGATATTTTAGTGTATATCTGTGGTATAAAGGTTGTATTCTAACAAAATACTTAAGGTATTTTGGTCAAAAATTTGGATCGCTAGTAATGACACAAATGCCTTCTATTTATAGGAGGAAATTAGGGTTTAAGGATAGATTTGGAAGTGTATCCCTATTAAAAAATCGAATCCCCCCCCCCCCCCCCTAAAAAGCCAAATTCTATCCTAAATTTCAAAATTCGTGTGAGGACAAATCTCATTTCTACCTGAATTGTACTATTTCGTAGTATTCCCATCCAATTTCAACAAATTAAATCAGAAAATCCTTAATTCTAACAGATACATACAAAAATATCCCCAAAAATCCCTAAAATTTAGGG
Source organism: Lycium barbarum (assembly GCF_019175385.1). Classification (NCBI taxonomy): domain Eukaryota; kingdom Viridiplantae; phylum Streptophyta; class Magnoliopsida; order Solanales; family Solanaceae; genus Lycium; species Lycium barbarum. Next base: position 78,167,249 of record NC_083347.1, on the reverse strand, counting down.
ATAGTACGATGACACACACATATGGACAAAAACCAGTACAACAACATTCCAATAGTACTACTAACAGATAAAAACCCTCAAAAAAATTGCTAATTGAATCCAATTGGGAATTCCCCCTTTAAATCTTCCATTAGGTGTCATGGTGCTCAAGATAACAGCAAGCTCAATGGCTTCTGTCCATGGTCCTTACGATACGGAAGAATAAAGTGTAATATCCCATTTAGGGATTCAATCAACATAAAAACATAAGTAAAATATGAAATTAAACCTGATAATAGCATTAGGGTAGGAAGGGGAACAAAACCCTCTAAAATTAGCCATAGAAGTGGCTCGATAGAAATCACGAAAAAACCCTAAACGAGTCGCCATTGAAGAGCTCGGTGGAGGAGTGAAGTTGTGGAATGGGACTGAAGTTTGCTTTTGGCAACTTTAGTCCCTTTTAGTATACACCCCCCCCCCCCCCCCCAAGTTTTTAAAATATTTAAATGGCCCCATTATGTTTTAAAACGTATTTAAAAGGGCCCCTATGCACAATTTTAAACTTAAGTACTAAAATTATATGAAACTACGTATTCGTCCCTCTTTTTTTTTTTTATAAAAACAATATTTGGAATACATTGTTTTAAAATACAAGCTTCAATATGAGCCCAATATTGACATAACTCTGGATAATATTTAAGTATGTGAAACAATTGCGGTCAAAATGAATCGTAACTTGTAAGTTATTTTAATTAACAATTTTCCCGAGTTAGACGGAACAAGATGTGTAATATTTAGTTTTTGAATTACATTTATGAAAATAAATAACTCGTAATTTCTTATAATTGTCAATTTTCGCAGAATAGTAATTAAACGTCAATTTTGCAATTTTCTCGGGATTTTTAAATTTTTAATTTTTTAAAGGCATCTTCACCCCGTCTTGGACTCCCGAAATATGAAAATTAAAAATATACATTTTATGAGGTGAAAATTAGGTGTCAACAATTGTCCCTTCGAAGTTCAAGGATGGCCAAGGATGGCAAGGCCATCCTTGAGCTATGAATTTGACAAACCTATTTTTTCACCGAATAATAGAAATTATAGTCCTTTTTGCACAATATTTCAGAAGTATGGCCGGACCCTGGTTTCTGGGCTTCCTACATATATCAGGCTAAATGAGAATTCAGCCCGTTTGTAGTTCTAACTCTATGAGGACTATAAAATAAAGAGTTTCTTTATGCTATCTCGGGATGTCCCAAGATAATTACAAGAATATGGCCAATTCTCGAATTTTGAGTAGCCTACATATCCCTAATTTTGGGAATCAGACCATTGTAGTTCGACTCTAACACTCGAAATGGAATATCCCTTTATGTGGGAACCCCTTTGGTTATTTCCGATTGAAAATCCGAACCGGATACGATTTTTGAAAGGACTTATTAGTGTTAATGCTTGAAATGATCTCCAATACCTGCTGTAGAAAGCTTGACTCTCGTACACAGTTTTTGATCGGTTTCCCAAGAAAAGTTCTATGTATGCTCCGCATGTTTTGAATTCGGCTTTTGCTTCCACCTTTGGTAGCTTCTAGCTCGTTTCCAAATGCTGAGTCCTGCGTGTTAGTCTTTTGAAAATTTTAATTTTAATGTAGTCATAGCTATGTGGCATTTTTCCATTTTGTTGACTTTGTAATTATCCTCCGATATCATGTCCGTCTTTTCGCAAATACTTGTCCATTTTCTTTCTTCTCTCTTGTAAGTGTGTGTTTTTGTGTTTTTTTTCTTGAAAAATAATCTACTCTGGATAATATTCACGATGCTTCGACCGGCTTTTTTTTTCGTCGTCGTCAGATGTTTCAATCGTTCAATGATAACTTCTGTTGGGATCTGGGTCGGGCTATATCACATTGCTGCGAACCTACACACCCCAGTCCGGTTGTCGTTTTTGTAACTCGATATGTCAATCATGAAACCCATGTTTTCTCATGCAGGGCCGTTTTGTTTCTTACGACGTCCACTACCCTCGAAAATTTGGCGTCACATCATGATTGCATATTACGCTGACTGTCCAAATCTGGTGTTGCACATCTCGTTATCCACATACAGTGATCGTGACATACCAGTTGATCTAACATCACCTATAGTCAAAACTACCCAAATATAGACTGCACATCAGAGTGTAGTATCATATTCCTCTAATGATGACCGCTAACCCCTGTGTCCAGAATTACAACATTTAGTCAGAATTTTCAAGTTAACTACTACATATTCAAGGGCGGAGCCTTTTCTCATGACTACCACTAACCTTGAACCATGATTACATTAACTTGAAATAGACTACAATAGCGACTGCAAATCTTGACGTACGAAACACATTCGTATTTCAACAATTGCGGACATAAAGCTCGGAATTACGCTACCTATTTTTGGCTATATATATGGATGGTGACTCATCCCCTTCGGCACGTAGTCTCTTAATCCATATCATCATTTTGAGGAATGAAGCTTACCTCGGTGGCAGGACTTACACCTTCCTTTTTTGACTCCGGGGAAGAATATCCGCCCGTCGACAGGATTCACATCTTCCAAAAGGACTAGACTCGATTGTGAGTAACATCATTCAATCCCGCTATCAACGCGTCATTTTAAATTTTTGGATTTTTGGACGTCCACTCAGCCAATGTATCAAGGCTGTCATGCGACGTCTAGGCCGGGGTCTCAATACCTTGATACGAAAGTTGTTTTTAGTGGAAACCCAGCTGCTAATACCGTGATTATATCTTCCAGTAGTCTTTAAAAAATTTCTTTTTGTAAAAATCTTCGTGCTCTGAGAAATGAACAAACCTATTAGCGTAAAGAAAACTTTACTTGGGGAGGATTTCGTTACCCTTTCGTATATTCGTTCGTGCTGTTTTAAACATTCCAGCAAATGAGTTAATGTAAAACGTCCATGCTCGTTTGTTCCTGCATCCACAGAATAATTTGTCAATTTTCTATATGATCAACCGCTCTCACTATGTACGGACTTCTTCCGTTCATATTTTGGCAGGAAAGGATGCCCATTTTCCTTAAAATCGTTTATTTTCTAGCAGAGCTACGAAAAGTTTTTTGGGCAATGATTTTTGGAAAATATTATGCATACATGTTTCGAAAAATAATATTTTATATGCGCCCTGTTAATGCCATGACATTAGTCACTCAAGTAAGGTCTCCCGTCTCTTCTTCTTTTTCTTGATCTCGACTCATGAAAATTTTCGAATCCTTTTCGAAAATTTTGCCCCAGTTTGTATACTTCTTTCTACCAACTCGAGTTTTGTCATGTCGAAGGAATTTTTGAGAACCTCTCAAAACTTTTGCCCCAGTGCAAATGTGTACTTGTCATTTCTTGATTTCACCGTGCTCGAGGAATTTTTCAGATCTTTCTGAAAGATTCTGCCCAGTTTCCTTGTGGGGTTGCCTTTAACTCTCTTTTTGCCAAATCATTTCTGAAGTTTTCCTATGGTTTATTGGGAAATTTGTTTGGAATGACCGAGCTCGAGAGAGCGCCTACGTATCCCGTCCCGGGAACCAGGTCAAAACATAGTTCTGGGTAAATATATTGAAATTTTTGGCAAAACCGAACTCAAATGAGCGTTACGTATCCTAAGTGGGAATCAAGTCATAACGTAGTTCAAAATACAAAATTTTGGATTTTTGGCTTAAAGCAATCGAGCTTGGAAAAACGCCTACATATCCCTTTATAAGTATAGGGAATCCCTTTATAAGTATAGGGAATCAGGTCTTTCCGTAGTTCGTACATGATAATTTTGGGTTTGTTTTTTTTTCTAAGAAAAAGTGCAAAATTACAAGCAAAGGAAGTGCAACTTTAAAAGAAAACCTGAACTATGAAAACTCCAAATCCTCGTAGCTGTCTTTTCTTCACGCGTAAGATCTTTTTATTGCATCTGAATTTATCGCTTTTGGCCACTCTTGACCATCCATTTAAGCCAGTAATACGACTCCTCCTGGTAGTACTTTCTGTACCATATATGGCCCTTACCAGTTTGGCGCGAACTTCCCCTTGTATTTTTATTGATTAGGGAATATTCTTTTGAGCACCAATTGCCCGATTTGACACACCCTAGCTCTCACATGTTTGTTGAAAGCTCGCGCCATCCTTTGTTGGTACAATTGGCCATGGCAAACAGTAATCATCCGCTTTTTATCTATTAATGCCAGCTGCTCATATCTTATGCGGATCCATTCCCATCATCCAACTAAGCTTCTTGTATTATTCGCAGTGAAGGGATTTCTACTTCGGCTGGTATCACTGCTTCAATGTCGTCTACCAATAAGTACGGGGTGGCTCCAGTCGAAGTCCTGGCGGTAGTGCGGTATCCCAGCAGTGCATAAGACAACTGTTCATACCAGTCTTTGTAGTTATCAATCATCTTTTGGAGGAATTATTTTTGATGTTTTTGTTGGCAGCTTCTACAGCCTCGTTCATTTGTGGTCGATATGCGATTGAATTCCAGTGGGTGATCTGAAACTGTGGACATATGTCGCTCATCAAGTGGCTATTCAGGTTAGCCCCGTTATCTGATATGATTGATTCTGGGATGCCAAATCGGCATGTGATATTGTTGCGCACAAAATCCGTGACCACTTTCTTTGTCACCGATTAATAAGATGTTGCTTCCACCCACTTGGTGAAGTAGTCTATGGCGACCAAGATGAAGCGATGTTTGTTCGATGCAGCTGGCTCAATTGGTCCTATAACATCCATGCCCCAAGTGGCGAATGGCCAAGGTGATGTCATAGCATTTAGTTCTGTTGGAGGGACTTTTATCAAGTCTCCATGAATCTGACACTTGTGGCACTTCTGGACAAATTTACTGCAGTCATTTTCCATGGTCATCCAGTAATAACCTATTCTAAAAATTTTCTTTACCAGTACGAACCCATTCATATGAGGCCCGCAGGTTTCGGCATGCACCTATTCAATCGCTTTTGTAACTTCAAAAGAATCAACACACATAACCAATCCCAAATCTGGAGTCCTTTTGTACAGGACATTTCTTGTTGAGGAAGAAACCACTTGCCAATTTCCTGATAGTCCTCTTCTGATTCAAGGTGATTTCTTCGGGATATTATCCTTACTCCAAGAATATTTTAAAGTCAACATACCAAGGTTTTCCATTGGTATCAGCTTCTACAAAGCACAGTGGCTGACTGATCTTTGATTTCAATTTTGAAAGGATCAATGTGTCTACTGTCGGGATGCTGAATCATGGATGCTATTGTTGCCAATGCATTGGCGAATTCATTCTGAGTTCTTGGTATATGTTTGAACTTGACTTCTCGGAAACGATCCGCCAATCTTTGCACAAGTCCAACATACGGTATGATCTTTTCATTTTTGGTAGGCCACTCTCCTCGAACTTGATGGATTAGAAAATCCGAGTCACCAATTACCTGAAGGTCTTTCACATTCATGTCGAGAGCTAAACATAGACCCAAGACACAGGCTTCGTGTTCAGCCATGTTGTTAGTGCAAATGAAACTTAACTTGGCCGCCACTGGATAATATTGGCCTGCGTCTGAAACCAAGACGGCTCCGATCCCTAATCCTTTAAAATTGACTGCTCCATCAAAGTGCACTTTCCATCCTGATTCGTCTTCACCTTCCTCAACTTCAATCGTTATTATTTCTTCATCTAGGAAGTAAGTCCATAAAGGTATGGGATTTCCATCTATCGAGGTTCCTTCCAATAGGTCTGCCAATGACTACCCTTTGACTGCTTTATGTGCGACGTACTGGATATCGAACTCGCTTAAAAGCATTTGCCATTTGGCCAGCTTCCCTATGGGCATGGGTTGGCGAAAGATGTACCTTAGTGGATCCATTCTTGAAATCAGATGAGTCATGTAGGCAGCCATATAATGTATCAACTTCTGAGATACCCAGGTTAGAGCGCAACACGTCTTTTCCACCAAGGAGTATCTGGATTCGCAAGGTGTGAACTTTTTACTGATGTAATAGATGGCTCTCTACTTCTTGCCTGTCTCGTCATTTTGTGCTAACATGCATCGAAAAGCATTTTTTGATACTGACATGTATAGCAGCAAAGGACTTCCTTGCCTTGGTGGGACCAAAACAGGTGGATTTGATAGGTATCTTTTGATTGTGTCAAAGGCTTTCTAATAGTCTTCTACCCAATTGGTTGGAGCATCTTTCTTGAGGAGTTTTAGGATTGGTTTTATGATTATTGTGGATTGGATGATAAAGTGTCCAATGTAATTCAACCTTCCTAAGAAACTCATGACCTTTTTCTTTGTTCTAGGCGGTGGTAGCTCTTGGATTGCTTTGATCTTGGTGGGATCTAACTCGATACCCTAACAGTTGACTATGAACACTAGTAATGTTCCAGCACATTTTGCAGGATTCAACTTCAAATCGTACTTGCGGGGTCTGTCAAAGAATCTTCGTAAATGTTCAAGGTGGTCCTCACCTACCAAGGATTTAATGATGACGTCATCCACATACACCTCAATTTCTTTATGCATCATATCATGAAAGACGGCGGTCGTTGCCCTCATGTAAGTAGCGCCAGCATTCTTGAGTCCGAAAGGCATTACCCAGTAATGATATACTCCCCACGGTGTGATGAATGCCTTCTTTTGAGCATATTATTCATCCATCAATATCTAATGATAGCCTGCGTAGGAATCCATAAAATATTGCACGTCATGCTTGGTGCAATTATCAATGAGTATGCGAATATTTGGGAGCGGGAAAATTATCCTTTGGGCTAGGGCGGTTGAGATCACAATAGTCCACACAAATCTTTATTTTCCCATCTTTCTTTGGTACCGGAACCATGTTTGCTAACTATGTCGGGTATGATGTAACCTCAACGACCCCCGACTGAATATGTTTTTCTACTTCTTTAATTCGAATGCTGACATCGGGCTTAGGCTGCCTGATTTTCTATTTTACCGGGGTGAATCCTTCAAGGATTGGAAATCTATGGGCAACAATATTCGCCGTTGTGGCCCAATGGGAATGTTGTGAAGGATTGGTAGAGATGAGGGAATGGCTTTCTCATTTCAACGGGACCTCTCGGCCCATACTGTGCTTCCTCTTCTTCTGCCTGACATGGCTCGTATCCAACCCCAAACTGGTATTTCCTTTGTTTCATACCCACTGGTTCTTTGATTCCTTGCAAGCTCTTTCCCAGACCTTTCCCGGGTTCAAACCCATTCCTTATCAAGTGGTAGCAACCATCTTGCGGACCGGCGGCGTAGGTATATCTCTATCATCTCCCCTACAGTCTATCATGGCTAGCTCAACAATGTGAAAATCAGCACCCGCTAGCGATCTCTCTATGACTGGTACATAGTTATATGGATAATTGTGGACACTTTCGTTGCCGTGAATCACGACTTCCTGATCATCCCATATGAATTTGAGACATTGATGTAACGAGGATGCTATAACTCTAGCGGCGTACAACCCAGGTCGGCCCAATAACAGGTTATAGCTTGTTTTGATGTCCATGATGACAAACTACACTACGAAATCTGCGGGGCCCATTTGTATGTGTAAATCTATTTCTCCAATCTGGTCACTGGTTGCACCATCATAAGCTTTTACGTTAGTCCGACTCTGGCGGATCTTGCTAATGTCATACCCGAGCTGTTTTAGAGTCGTCACAGGGCATACATTCAACGCAGCTCCCCTATAAATCAGTACTTGTGGAATAACTTTTTCATGGTATTTGACTGTTATGTACAGGGCTTTATTATGGGACTTCCCCTCCCTTGGTAATTCATCGTCAGAGAATAACAGCCTATGAGCTCGCACGAGATACCCCACAATTTCGGGCAATGTTTCGCTTGTAGTGCTGGCATGTACTTGGACTTCATCCAAGGCTTTCATCAAGGCCAAGCGATGTTGGGATGAACTGAGTAGTAGTGAAATTACCGATATCCTAGCAGGAGTTTTATGCAGATGCTCAACAATCGAATAATCCTTGACCGACATTTGCCTCCAGAAATTTTCAGCTTCACCTTCAGTTATCAATTTCTTCTGAGGGTTTTCATGATGAGGCACACCAGGCACAGGTTCTTCTGGGGTGTAACACCTTCCTGACCTGGCCGTATCCTGAACCACAGCAGCTATTTCTTTATCTTTGTTGATCAACATTTGGTGCAATGGTTTGATCACAAAGGGTTCATTCTCAATTGATCCTGATGCTTTGAGTATGAATTGCTCGTTGTGAATTCAAGCGACTGTTGAGGGGTATTTAAGCACGAAATGCCCTCTTTTACCTGTGGCAGATATTTCAGATCCTTTTGTCAAAGGGTCTATCACTTCTTCTCGCTCTTGTAATGATAATGAAGCGACGGTGCTCTCAAATCCTTCAATATCTGGATGAATTATCGTCGGGCTCTCTACCCATTCATCACCTCTCTCTATTATGTGAATTTGGTTTTCTCCATGCTTTGGGATTGGATTTATGTCCACATTTGGTGGTGTGGCTGTAAGATGAGCTCACAATTGTCAATCATGTCCTGTAATTTGTGTCTTAGGTTTATGCAATATTCAGTGGCATGGCCAGCTTGTTTAGAATGATAGGCACAAGTGAGATCTGGCCTGTACCATCGATCATTGGGGTTAACAGGTTTTGGTGGGATGATACGCTCAAATTACACCTATTAATGGTATAACACGGACATTGTCAAATATAGTAACCCAACAAGGTTGGGATCGAATCCCACGAGGAATATGGTGTGAAAAGTTACTAAAGTCGTAGAATGCTAAATTTAGGTCTAATGTCTTAATCCGATGATTTTGATAAAAGTTGGGTTTTTGTATGACTTATTTCTAACTAATTGCTTCGGGTGGTAATTTATGGTAAAAGAAACTAAGGTTGTGTCCCCTTCAGATGAGGTGCATGATCATGGGTATTGATCTCGATATACTTCTAATGGATGTCTATATGAATGCACTTAACCTCTAGGTGAATCTCTACTATTTTCCAATAAATAAAGATTATTTCTTTCTGTGATTTTCCCAAATATAAGAAAGTGATATGAACAATGGTTAATTATGCCAAGTAGATTCATCTTATTCCTAAGTGAATCTATTAAACAAAGTTTATAGCTTTGAGTTCTTGTTATTTATTCTTACCAACCCTAATTATTTTCCCAAATAAATCAAGGTTTATGGCTTTAATCAATGTTTGCAACCATTAATTATGAATGAAGAATGAAGAATAAATAAATCCTAACAATCCATTATGCATATATCAATCACAAACCCAATCACAAAACACCCATCAATGGGTTCACAACCCTAGTAAGGGAATTTAGCTACTCATAGAAAAAGAAGAGCAATTGACAATAATTTAAATCATAGTGCTTATTAATTGATTTCTTGATATTGAGAGGAAAGTAATTGCAATTGTTTGTAATCCAAAAGACTTCCAAAACTATAAGTATTTAGTGCTATGAAGAGTGAAAACTAAAAACTGATGTAATGTCGTATAAGAAACCTATAACAAGTATTTATAAGACCCTAAGTCGTGAGAAGTGAAAAGACGCAATTGCCCGTCGGGTCCAGTCTGTGATCCATTTTACGGTCCGCAAAACCGTTATGCGGACCGTCAAATTCATGCCTTTCATCAGTCAAAGAGTCTCCAGCATTTTTCACCATACATTTTGACGGACCGTATAATTATTCCGCAGGAATGGATCTTCGAAACACTGCTCACTGTGACCATTATACGGTCAATTTGACGGTCCGCAGAATGTTTTGCGGCCCGTCTAATTTCTCCGTCAAACTGCGCTTAAGTGATTTGTTATTTTCTCCACTTTTTCAACTTTTGCCATTAAAACACTTAATACCTGAAATCCAATAAAAAACACGTAAAATCACGTAGACTTGCTTAAAAACAAGTAAAACTTATAGCCGAAAAGCATCGATTGTGGCATAAAATCACGCCTCATCAACACCCCCAACTTAAAGTATTTTCTTGTCCTCAAGCAAGCCATACAACACAACGAATCAATCTAACACCTTGATATCACAAAGTAAGAATGTCTACATTGGTTTTGGCTCTCAACTGCCGGCAAGCCTGTATTTTTTTATTTTATTTTTCTTTCATGCAAGAACCACCACATTCTTCGATTTTCAAACCATATACACAACCCAAGAATGCTATGATTAACAATGAAGCTTTAATGCATGACATTACATTATCGAACATATTATGATGCACACAAACGCTATTGTAGGCGGTCACTTTATTTTGCCCAATTCTCATCCTTATGCCCTCACATAGACCAAAGAATGTCCCAACACATATATATACAACAAGAATAGGACGAAGACGAACGAGAAAATAAAACACTCACACTCACAAAGAATTTCATATCTACACATGCAAATACCATAGGCTTGCCCTTATTTTCTATGTTTTCATCCTAGGCTTGTTCGGTTTTGATCACATTAGGACTTGTTTTGGCTTGTAATGTAGGCTTAGGGACGGGTAGGATGCCTTTTGGATATTAGTGACTCACCCTCCTTGAACACTACCACAACTCTTCACCTTAATTCACCTCTTTTCTTTCCAATCCCTTTTATTTTCTTTAAAGTTTTCAACCTCGATGTGGTTTTATTCCTAAACAACTTCCAAATCTTTTTGTGTTACAATTTTTCTGATTTCTCTCTTTCTCTCTTTTTTCTTTTTTTTTCTTTTTCATATACGCAACTACCACATCGAATCTCCACTAGCAGACTCCACCACCCCTAACTTATGTTTTAACATCTACTTCACATTTAATTCACCCCCAACTTAGGCATTTTGCCTCATCTATCTAGTAGCATTAAGGAGGGAACGGGTGCGAAGATGGATTCATTGCACAAGGGGTAAGGTTTCATAATTGGTTAGCCAAACAAAAAGGTCAAAAGGTTCAAAAGGGAAACTAGGGATATTTTCAATTTTTGGTAAGGTTTATTTAGGCAAAGTGACTATGTATACAAAGAAAGCCTAAGATCATCTCACAACCAAACTAACTTTCGGATTTCAGACACGACCAACCGGGCAAGTTCTAGATTATACATGCATAAACAAAACCAAACTAACAACTCACATAAACATTGGCATAAGGACAATTTTTTTTTACACTTGTGACCTCCTAAGTAGTCATTTATCGCACACAATACCCCAACAATCATAATGTCATGTAAAGAATCAATCATGTCAACCAATAACTGTTCTAAGTATGAATTTTTCAAAATTTCGAGGGATCCAATATTTCCACCAAACGATAACAATATTCCATCAGTTACAGAACAATACCAAATAAGTCAAAAATACTCTATTCAACCTAAGCAACATCCTAAACATGCAGTTTCAACAAAATGACGCCCCTCAGGAAAAGAACTCTGGCATAGAAAAGCCGAGGGGGTCCTAAACACATATATACAATATTCACAATAAACACATAGCCCACCCCCAACTAAAGAGCATGCATTGTCCCCAAGGCATGAAAATAAGTAAAACAAAGCGATAGGGATACCTGAAACACTCTAGGCATTCTGCACGTCCTGAGGTATCGTCACCTCAGTAGTGGTATCCAGTGCCTACTCTTTCACTGAAACTGTGGTACCATCAGCTGGCTCTATCTGACTCTGAGAGCGCGGTTCCTCCCCGGGACTCGGTTCTATCCTCTGCCGGTATTACAACACTAGGCACTGTCATCTCAACAGGAGGGGCATGGCTGGATGACACCCCCATAAAATGGGTCTTCTCAAGAGAGCATCGCTGAACCTTTCGAAACTGCTCCTCCTTCTCACTGTCCCCCTCCTCCTCATCATCCTCTCCTTCCTTCCAGGCCTTTTGCTAGTAGCCCGGGATGGGGAATCATCTCCCAGCAAATTAAAAATTGGCAACAGAGAGGCCAAGTCTAAAGTCTGTGCTTGTGGCGGGTTTGCAGACGCAAGTCCCTCTTTAACCTTCAATGCTAGCACATCTATCTTTAATTGCATCAAATCTGTATGCATCATCCCCAAATCAACTGTGGGACTTACCTTCTCAAGCTCAAGAATCCGCCGCTCAAGTCCATCAATCCGAGAATAGATAAGGCTATAGGAATCCTCCAACTTCTTCTTTGCGGGATCCAAAGTTGCTGCCATCCTTTTATCTATATAACCCTGCAGTTGTCCCATCAAGTTAGCAACCTGGCGGTCTACCCTGTCTGCTTTCACAAACGCTTCATGGAAATTTTGAGCATTAAACCTTATCATAACACCTCCAGGCAAGGCTATAGAAGCTGAGGCCACATGGCTGCTCTGAGAGGTAGGAGTGTTGTGAACAACTTGAGCAGCCTGGGAAGGGGGCCCTGTAGTTGTAATCGGGATGCCTGAAGTGGACCGAGCTGCTGTGCCTCTGTCAGTCGGCCTTTCCTACGATATTTCGAGGGCTACTTGCTCATGTATCTAGGATGCTGGAGCAGGCAGCCCAGTTGTAAGCTTTGTAGGAACATCTGGAGTAGGGTGAATGTCCCCATCTATGCTCTTCCAGAGATCATACACACTCTTGACGAGTAACCGATGATCTCGGTGTGCATAGTGATCTAAATTTTCCCGTAAGCATAAAGCTGTAATGAGGCAAGGATATGCGAGTGACAACTCCTTGGTCAAAGCTCTATGATGAATTTGTTGAACCACCAACTCCCTCACATTTATGTTGTACCTCGACATGATGGCAGCTACGAGTATGGCCCGTTCAACTGGCAACGTGTTATCTGACTGAGTGCGGAACAACATGTGGATCAACACACTCCACCAAAAATTTTCTTCCACTAACAAATTCGCTTTCTTCACAGGTAACGAGATGTTTCTACTCCACTCAGGGGAACCCTTTGCTGTCACTGAAGCAAGCCACAGCAACTCAGACAATTTGTCTTTCCGATCACCACCCAACCTGTATTTAAGCTCATCTGTGTTTGGCGGTGGTACATTGTCGTGGCTAAAGTAGAAATGATTGATTGTCTTGTTAGAGATATTAATTTTTCGGCCTCGGATTTCCACTTCTTCCAGCGGGGGTGGCTTCTTCTTCCTAAGCTAAATCGGCTTAAAGGTATTTTTTACTTCCGCAGGATAATTAACATAGAATTCCCGCACTAGAGATGAGATGTACTCCCCTGGAGGATGGCTAATGAAGTTCCACTTATGGTGGTCAAGAGTAGCACGAATTCATGGAAAACCCTCCAGTCTGTCTAGGCTGATTCTTTTCTCCTTTCTTCGGACCACCCCTTTCTTTCTATTCAAGCCTCTGATCATATATTTCTTTGGAGCCCGTCATAGAAAATCTGACATTGTGCTTTGATCTGTCTTTCATTCAGATTTGCCGCAGCCTGGCAGCTTCCACTTCGTCTTCCGAGCTGCTATAGGATGTAAAAGTGCCCCTCTCTTCAGATTGGGAGGGCACTTGTACCTGAGTAGCACCCCTAGCTTAGGTGACTCTTGCTGCCAGTGGCTCGTCATCCCCTGCCCTAGTTGCTCCTGGGTCGGACTCATCACGGAACCCCCTGCGACCTTGCGCTCTGTCCCTACCTCTACCTCGTGAAGTAGTTGGAGCACCTCCTCGAACCTTGGGAGGCATACCTGTGGAAAGCATATCAGTATCACTTTCAACTTATGTATTAAATGCAAATTTTTTTTTGTGTGCGTAGAATTAAAGCGTCAAATGTTTTGACGGGCCGCAAAAAAGTTATACGGTTCGCACAATTGGCCGTCAAATGGTAATAGTCGACAATATTACAGTTAACCATTTAACAAAGTGGTTTGCCAATCCGCAGAATTTTCTGCGGTCCGTCAAACCTACCGTCAAATGGTATCAGTGAGTAGCTTTTTGTTGGACCATTTGACGATGAGGTTTGGCGCTACGCAGAATTTTTTACGGTCCGTTAAACCTACCGTCAAATGGTCACAGTTCATTATGCTTGGAAAAGAATTTTGACGACACCTTTTGACGGTCCGTAGAAATTTATACGGTCCGTTAAACTTGTTAGCAGAATTCCTCTACTCAGTTTATGTCATTCGATGTTACACTCGACTCTTCAATTCAACACACAAGTTTATATATCACAACACACTTGTAGAACTCATACAAAACCGGGGTTACTCAGACTTCACTCTTTTTCTTGTTAATTTTCATGTTTTAGGTATTTCATCGAACAGTTGGCGGGCATAACAATGTTTGAATCCAAAGTTTGAACACAATTATCGAAATGCCCTCCAACCCATCATACCATTACTATGAGTTCATCAATATCCAACCTTGTGCACAAACCCCACCCCCAACACAGATTATTAATTATGGAGTACAAATCCCACTGATGATCATGGGAATAAAGAATCACATATCTGCTTGCTTGTTGGAGTGGAGAGTACAAAAATCACAATTCTTTACACAGGGATCTTGTTCTCTCTTAAGAACAACTAGCACCCTGTTTTCTGACTTTTATGATTTTTTTCCTTTGAGATGGCTGGGGGTCTCTAGACAAGGGAAAGAGACAGTTATATATGGAAAGGAGTAGTGACAATACGTGGGGCATAATTCTAGGGAATGGATGGGAGGAGTTGTAAGGATTTATGTATTAGTGGGAGAGGGAAGATGAAGGAATTTGAGGAAACGTATCTGTTATTTGAGTGGGAAAAGGAAGGTTATTTTAAACCTAGCCGCCTTTGACTACTTATACTAAAAATAAAAAAAATAAAAAAAAGCCCTACCGTCAATTGTTTTTTACAGACTGCATAAATTTCTACGGTTCTTTCTACGGTTCAATTACTTAACTGGGACAATGAACTGGCAACCTTCAAACTATGACACTTTTACGCTTCATTTGACGGACCGTAGAAATTTTTACGGCCGTCAAATGCTGGCGTAAACGCGTCACAGTGAGCAGATTTTCTTGTACCATTAGACGTTCCATTATGCGGTCTGTCAAATTTTGACGGTCCGTCTAATGTACCGTCTAACAGTTACAGTGAGTACATTTTGCTGGCTTAATTCTGCGCTTCCTTTTACGATCCGTATAAATTTGACGGACCGTAAAATTTGGCGCAGAATTTCCATCGGCGTTTTTGCAATTTCTCCTCCAACTTGTTCATAACCTGCACCAAAATAAACATTACCCTATATGCTTCACCAAAAACAACTAAAAGGAAAATAAACGTTACCCTTGGGTTGCCTCCTAAGAAGCGCTTGAGTTAACGTCGTGGCACGACGGTGGTACCCCTTCACTCCTTATCGGCGAACACCAAGTCAGTGTTCGTTCCGAGGTGTTTCAACAGGTATCGGTCAACAATTCTATCTTCCGAAACCATCCCGTGATAGTGCTTCAACCTCTGCCCATTCACCTTAAATGTCCGAGTTCCATCTCTGGACTTCAACTCAATCGCTTCATGGGGTGAAACACCTACCACATCAAACGGACCAGACCACCTTAATTTTAGCTTACCCGGTAGCAACTTCAACCGAGAGTTAAACAGTAAGACATGATCACCCTTGTCGAACTCTCGCTTCAGGATTTTCTTGTCATGGTATTTCTTTATCCTTTCTTTATATAATGCTGGACTCTCATATGCCTGGTACTGACACTCATCCATCTCATTTAGTTGAAACAACCTGCGCTTGGTCGCTTCTTCCCAATCCATACTCAGTTTCTTCAAAGCCCACATGGCCTTGTGCTCAGGTTCAATCGGCAAGTGACAAGCTTTTCTGAACACCAGCTTGAAGGGTGAAGTCCCAATCGGAGTCTTGAAAGCAGTCCGGTATGCCTATAGAGCATCATTGAGCTTGCGGGCCCAATCAGTTTTATTTGCATTTACTATTTTTGCTAGAATACTCTTGATCTCCCTATTTGATACTTCAACTTGCCCAATTTTCTGAGGATGATAAGTTGTTGCCACCATATGTTTTACACCATATTTCTCCATCAATCCCGCGAAAGCTCTATTACAAAAGTGGGATCCACCATCGCTGATTATAATCCTCGGAGTACCAAAGCGAGTAATTCTTCTTGAGGAACCCCATGACACTCTTGGCCTCGTTATTAGGTAAAGTCACCGCTTCTACCCATTTTGACACATAATTCACAACAACCAAGATGTATTTCATGCCACCTTAACTCACAAAGGGTCCCATAAAGTCAATCCCCCAGACATCGAACACTTCTACCTCCATAACAAAATTCATAGGCATCTCTTGCCTTCTTCCTATATTCCCTTGCCTCTGACATTGATCGCAAGACCGTACCAATAGATTAGCATCATGAAAGATGGTCGGCCAGTAATAACCGCATTCAAGTACTTTTGTCGTAGTCCGGTTACCACTATGATGATCCCCAACAGGAGAGTCATGGCACGCCTTTAGAATTGCCATCACTTCACTTTCAGGAACACAACACCAAATGATGTTGTCAGCACATGTTCTGAACAAATAAGGCTCGTCCCAGTAGTACTGCCTAGAATCCCGCAAGAACTTCTTCTTTTGGTAAGCTTTGATATTTTCTAGAACTATGCTTGTTACCAAATAATTGGCAATGTCGGCATACCACGGTGCTACCTCCATTGACACCGCTAACACCCTCTCATCCGAAAAAGCATCATCTATGTCAAGCTCATCAGAAGGTCTCCCAACCTCTTCAAGCTGTGATAGATGGTAAGCAACTTGATTCTCGGTGCCTTTGCGATCCTTCACCTCAAAATCAAACTCTTGCAGCAATAGTACCCATCGGATCAGTCGCGATTTTGCTTCCTTCTTTGACATAAGGTATCTCAGTGCTGCATGATCAGTGTATACAACGACTTTGGACCCTAACAAATAGGCCTAAAACTTCTTAAAAGTAAACAAAATGGAAAGCAGCTCTTGCTCTGTCACTGTGTAATTCATCTGGGCAGTATTCAGTGTTCTGCTAGCATAATAGATCGGGTGCATAATTTTATTGTGCCTCTGCCCAAGCACAGCACCTATCGCAAAATGAATAGCATCACACATCAGTTCAAATGGCAAGGACCAGTCAGGAGCAACAATAATAGGAGCAGTAGTGAGACGTTCTTTTAACTCCTAAAACGCCTTCCGACACTTATCATCAAATACAAACTTAGCCTCTTTTTCAAGAAGCTTGCACATCGAGTTAGCAATCTTGGAGATATCTTTGATGAAGCGCCTATAGAACCCAATATGTCCCAAGAAACTTTGGACACCCTTGACCTGGATAGGTGGTGGATGTTTTGCAATCACATCAATTTTCCCCTGATCGACCTCAATTCCCTTTTCAGAGATTTTGTGACTGAGGACAATCCCTTCCTTCACCATAAAATGGCATTTCTCCCAATTTAGCACGAGATTTGTCTCCTCACATCTTTTCAGCACTTGACCCAGAGGGCCAAGACAATCTTCAAATGAATCACCCACAACAGAGAAGTCGTCCATGAACACTTCCAAGAAGTCCTACCATGTCAGAGAAGATTGACATCATGCATCTTTGAAAAGTGGCTGGTGCATTACACAAATCCAAAGGCATCCGGTTAAATGCAAATGTCCCATAAGGACAAGTAAAAGTAGTCTTCTCCTAATCTTCTAACGTAATGTTGACTGATTGTAGCCCGAATAACCATCAAGGAAGCAATAGTAGGAACACCCCACTAGCCTATCAAGCATTTGATCAATAAAAGGCATAGGGAAATGGTCCTGGCATGTGGCTGTGTTGAGCTTGCGATAGTCCATGCAAACTCTCCATCCGGTGACAGTTCTAGTTAGGATCAACTCATTTATTGCATTCGGCACAACAGTGATGCCGCCCTTGTTAGGAACACATTAGACTGGGCTCATCCATTTGATATCAATAATTGGGTAAATCACTCCCGTATGTTACCATTTGATGATCTCCTTCTTGACGACCTCGTGCATATTCTCGTCCAGTCTCCTCTGATGCTCTTCACTCGGTTTGCCATCCTCCTCCAGCTGAATTTTATGCTCACAGATCCTAGATGGGATACCCCGAATGTCTATTATGGTCCAACCAATAGCACATGTATATTCTCGCAACACCTCCAAAAGCTGTAGAATCTGCTCCTCAGTCAGTAGGGCTGAAACAATCACCGGCAATGTATTGTCTAGACCAAGAAACTCATACTTCAGATTTGATGGGAGCTGCTTAAGCTCCAACTTAGGTGGCTCAATGATCGAAGGCTTTGCCAGAGGATTTGTTCTATTTTCCAGATCAAGATTCAGCTTCTTCGGGTGGTAAGAATATGAAGCCAACCTAACAATTGAATTAACCATGTCCACATAACCTTCCATGTCCTCAGCATCAAAGTTAACAAGAATACCAGCTAGAGCTTCACCTAAACTTTCTTCTTCCATCTTGAAATCCACCGCTTCATCAACAACATCAAATGAATCAATTACCGAAATACTCTCATAAGCACTTGGTAACTTCATCCCCTTGCTAGCCTGAAAAGTAACTTCTTTATCGTTGGCTCGGAACTTGATTTCATTTTTCTCCGAATCCATTAGATCTCTCCCTATAGAAAGGAAAGGTCTCCCCAGAATAATAGGAATCTCCCGATCAACAGCACAGTCAAGAATCACAAATTCAGCGGGCAACATAAATTCACCAACCTGCACAAGTACATCATCAACCACCCCAACAGGTTTTTTGATAGACCTATCAGCCATTTGTAACCTCATAGTCGTCAGCCTTGGCATCCCCAAACCTGATTATTTGTATATAGCTAGAGGCATCAGATTAATACTCGCCCCATTATCACATAAAGCTCGAGGAAAATCATGGTGCCTAACAGAACAAGGAATGGTGAACTCCCCAGGATCTTTTTTTTTTTCCTGAATAGTAGTAGTTGAGATGATGGAACTCACAGTATGAGTCAAGCTCACGGTTACATGTTGAACCATTTTCTTCTTGGTCAGCAAGTCCTTCAAATATTTAACAAAACTGGGCATCTCCTTGACAGCTTCCAAGAAGGGAAAATTTAGAGATAACTGCTTCAACTGATCATAAATTTCTCGAACTTAGCATCCTCCTTCTTCTTTACCAACCTTTAGGGAAAGGGACGTTTAGACTTGAAAAGCTGAGTCAAAAGGCAGAGAGCCCCTTTCACAGTCTGCTTGATCGTGTTATCAGCATCCTTCACTATCTCTAGAATATCAGCAACCTTCTTGTCAGCAGGATTCTCATCAACAATAATGGGTGCTTCAGACTGCACCTCATCCTCTTTATCTATCGGCTCAAGATCAGCCACTTTCTTATCAGCCCCTCGGAGTATTTTACCAATCCTAGTAGTGATGACAAACACACGGTCTACACCGCCTCATCCATTATTCGGATTCGAAATAGTGTCACTCGAAAGTCCTCCCTTTTTAGGAAGGTGCTGCCCTCTAGAGATATCCCTCATTTGTGACTCAAGCTTTTGAATAGCCGCTGTATGGGAACCCACTATCTCTGTCAGCCCATATAAAGTCCTCTCAGATTTGGACTGATTTGCCAGAATCTTCTCAAGCATTGCTTCAACCTTTGAACTACCTTGCTCTGTTGATTGCCCTTTCGGTGGTATATAAGGATTGGAACTCTTTTTCCCAAAATTGTTGTTGTTGTTGTAGCTCCCTTGGTTCACACCGCCATAATTATTGTTGTAGTTCCTTGAGTTGTTATAAGCACCTTGACCTTGCTGAGGTCTCCATTGATTCTGATTCTGGTAACCACCTTGGTAGTTCTGTCTTTGGTAACCCCCTTGAGAGTTATTCACATAATTAGCATCTTCAACCTGGATAGGGGGCCTATCATGGAACGGGCCATCTTCAGTATGGTACATCCCTTTTGGCAAAACTGTATCATCCTCACAAAAATTTACTTTCTTAATCTGGGATTCATCAAACTTCTTTGTTAGCAAGGAAATATTTGTTGCAAGTTCTGCCAATGTTTGCTGGGTATCTTGATTTTCCTTTACTATATTCTGGATCATAGCACTAGCATATGGTACAACATCAGCATTGTTTGAGTGCCAAGCCTGATTATGAGTAGTCAGCTTGTTAAGTATGTTGGTCACTTGTCGATAAGATTTGTTCATGAAACAACCATCAGCTGTATTATTAGCAACTGACTGCGTCAATGGATCTAGCCCTCGATAGAACTTCTCCACCAATATATGATCTGGAAAACCATGATTTGGACTCTTCTGCAAATACTCCTTGAATCTCTCCCAGGCTTCATATAGTTGTTCCCTCGGTCGCTGCTTAAATTCATAGATCTTGTCACGAATTTCAGCCTTCCTGCTAGGAGGGTACTAATTTGTGAGAAAAGCAGTCACTATCTCTGCTCATGAAGTTATCGAATTTCGGGGAAGCTTCTCAAACCATGTTCTTGCCTCTCCAGCTAAGGAATATTTGAATAACCTCAGCCGAATAGCATCTTGTGGAACGTTGTTCTGGATGTGATTAACATACACATCCACAAAATTCTACAAATGACGTTGAGGGTCATTCTCGGTAGAGTTCCGAAAGTATCCCTCAAGCTTCAACAACTGGTATAGAGAGGAGTCAATTTTCACGGTAGCAGCTCCCACTCGAGGCTGAACAATAGCAGATGCATAGTCCTCCTATGGAACAAGATCAGCGAAAACATTCTCATCATCTGATTCATTCGCCTTATTATTCAACAGATTCCCCTGGTTACCAGCACATTGATTTTGCTCATTCTGATTCATGTTCACCTGGTTTACACAGAGTAGCAAACAAGGTGCGATAGAATAAGCAAAAGACTTCAATCATAGCAAACACTATTAGTAATTTCAAAACCGTATTTCCCGGCAACGACGCCAAAATTTGATACACTCTAATTACACCTATTAATGGTATAACGCGGACGTTGTCAAATATAGTAACCCAACAAGGTTGGGGTCGAATCCCACAGGGAATATGGTGTGAAAAAATTACTAAAGTCAAAGAATGCTAAATTTAGGTCTAATATCTTAATCCGATGATTTTGATAAAAGTTGGGTTTTTGTATGACTAATTTCTAACTAATTTCTTTGGGTGGTAATTTATGGTAAAAAAGAAACTAAGGTTGTGTCCCCTTCAGATGAGGTGCATGATCATGGGTATTGATCTCGATATACTTCTAATGGATTGCTATATGAATGCACTTAATCTCTATGTCAATCTCTACTATTTTTCAATAAATAAAGATTATTTCTTTCTATGATTTTCCCAAATATAAGAAAGTGATATGAAGAACGGTTAATTATGCCAAGTAGATTCGTCTTATTCCTAAGTGAATCTATTAAACAAAGTTTAAAGCTTTGAGTTCTTGTTATTTATTCTTACCAACCCTAATTATTTTTCCAAATAAATCAAGGTTTATGGCTTTAATCAATGTTTACAACCATTAATTATGAATGAAGAATGAAGAAAAAATAAACCCTAACAATCCATTATGCATTTATCAATCACAAACCCAATCACAAAACACCCATCAATGGGTTCACAACCCTAGTAAGGGAATTTAGCTACTCATAGAAAAAGAAGAACAATTGACAATAATTGTAATCATAGTGCTTACTAATTGATTTCTTGATATTGAGAGGAAAGTAATTGCAATTGTTTGTAATCCAAAAGACTTCCAAAACTATGAGTATTTAGTGCTGTGAAGAATGAAAACTAAAAACTGATGTAATGTCGTATAAGAAACCTATAAGTTGTATTTATAAGACCCTAAGTCGTGAGAAGTGAAAAGACGCAATTGCCCGTCGGGTCCAGTCTACGATCCATTCTACGGTCCACAAAACCGTTATGCGGACCGTCAAATTCATGCCTTTCATCCGTCAAAGAGTCTCCAGCATTTTTCACCATACATTTTGACGGACCGTCAAATATTATGCGGTCCGTATAATTATTCTGCAGGTATGGATCTTCAAAACACTGCTCACTGTGACCATTATACGGTCAATTTGACGGCTCGCAGAATGTTTTGCGGCCCGTCTAATTGCTCTGTCAAACTGCCTCTTCAGTTATTTGTTATTTTCTCCACTTCTTCAACTTTTGCCATCAAAACACTTAATACCTGAAATCCAATAAAAAAACATAAAATCACGTAGACTTGCTTAAAAAAAAGTAAAACTTATAGCCGAAAAGCATCGATTGTGGCATAAAATCACGCCGCATCATGGGACGGTGCTTATTAGCCCGGAATCCCTTAGTTTGGCAAATAGACTTGTCCTTGATTATGGCAAAGGAGTGAATGCTCTCATAGATCTCCTTTGGGTGCCTCATAGTTTGCCGGTGGAGGCTGGTTCTGGAAAGTCTGGTTTTGCGGAGCTTGGTTATTAGGTGTTGGCATTCGATAATTTGGTCATGGGGTTCGGTTGCTTGGTGTTGGTATTTGATAGTTTGGTTGTGGAGCTTGGTAGCTGGGTTGTGCGTAGCACACAGTCATTGGGTTATGGTAGGGTAATGTGGTTGTGTAGTTGGTCGGTGGAGGTGATTGGTAGCTATCTGAATTTTCATGAGTCATCTCTTTTCCTTGGCTTTTTTGGACTAATAAGTCTAGAAACATAGGCTACGTCTTCTATTTTCTTTTTACCACCCATGGTACCAGACACACCTGATCTGTTTAGTACACTAACAATCTTGCTGTTTTTAAGGCTATCTTCGATATCTTCCCCCACAACAACTATATCTACGAAGGAACTCCCATTCATAGTTATCATTTTGTCAAAGAAATCAGCTTGTTGGTACCGTATGAATGCAGCTACCAGCTCAGCTTCGGTCATAGGAGGTTGTACACGTGCCGCTTCATCTCTCCAGCGACTAGCATATTCTTGGTAGGTTTTAGTTGATTTCTGATGAATTTTCTCCAATGAGAAGCGATCAGGTACATTTTCCATATTGAAGCGGAATCTTTCCATGAATGAACTTGCCATTTCTTCCCATGTTTTCCACCAGCTAATATCTTAAGAGATGAACTATTCCATAGCTGTTCCTGATAGACTTCGACTAAACAACCTCATAAGCAGGGCTTCATTTCCGCCACTTCCAACCAACTGGACACAGTAAGCCCTTAAGTAGGCTTTGGGGTTTCCCGACCAATTGAAGTTATCAAATTTGGGAATTAATCCTTCCGGAAGGCCCAAGTCAGGATGGATGCACAGGTCAGAGTACCTCAACCCTTCTTTCTTCTTACATCCATGCTCTAACTCGGTAGTTTTCTTCCCTATCTCTTTCTCTGTTTTGTCTATTCTTGCTTCGAAGAACATTTCCATGTTTTCCAATTCTGGCGAAGAGTCAATGTGGGTGACATGATCTTGAAAAGTGACATTTGGTTGTACGGGATGGGTCATTGGAACTCCTGTTGCCCGAGGGGCTTGATAAGCATTTGAGTTTGTTGCGCGAGCTGGTGTTTGAAAAGATGGGGTATGGTGGGAGGAGCTCCCCACATGGGTAGCATTTCAACGTAGTGGAGTCCGAAAGGTAGCCCCAGTCTGGGTTTGAGGGAAATGATTAGGAATTGTTGAATCCAGATTTGGGAAAGTGGGTGGAGGTCTCCTAGCCTCAGCATTAGTGGTATTTTCTTTCTCGGCCCTTAGGCGGTTCGCTTCTTCTCTGGCTTCAACCAATTGTCTCATCAGTAGACTGACAGCCTCTTCTAGAGGTATTCCAGCTATGTCCACTGTTGGGGTACCTTCTACTAAAGAATTTATGTTTTGTGGTGGAGTTTCAGGCATGTTTTCATCTAATAGGTTTAAGGACGCTGCGGTAGCTTTTGATTGAGTGGCTGGTGCCAATGAATCGACCCTTGTCTAAAAGAAAAAACAACTCAAAAGCTTTTAAGTTAGCGTTAGGTTTAAGTACGAAACATAAGATATCACATTGTTCGCAGTTTATTGCACACAGAATCATATACTTTGTTTTGACTCCTTGATTGATTCACATTCCAGGGTATTTTGGTCTTTTTATATCTTTTGGGAATACTAATTTGTAGTAAATAGTTTGTATGGTTGATTTGCTTCTACCCATCATATACTAAGGGGAATTTAGGTTTTTTTATTATAAAAGGACAGAGTCTTTAATAGACTGCCTACGTATCCCACCAAAGGGAAATCAGGTCCATCCGTAGTTTAGGCTAGGCGTCTTCCCCCATTTTACCTAATTGGCAGGGTGTTGCTTTGTTAGTTCTTCAACATAAACTAGGAGAGTTTCTGCTTCTTTCATTTCTCATTGGCTGCCTTAGTACTTTGTACAGGTTCTTTCATTCTAGCAGTGGCTAAGGCCATCATTTCATCCCATTGTCATTTTTTCTCAGTTGCTGCTTCTATGCCCTTTTCGTCACTGACTAGGTTGACGTAAGGTGAAGTTGCACTCATATTGTTTGGAGTCTCCATTTTCTATTAACAAATCAACATTTAAAAGTGGATCTAAATTTGTTTTGATGGTTATTTTCCTTGGTTTTTTCTTTTGGGTAGTGGCCGGAATATGGACCAATCAAGAGTTTCGACAATATATATGATTTTCACACAAAGCGTTTATATCAAGTAAGCATTTAGGTAATATATAATTCGCTTTCCTATACCTCGTTTCTCTGAGGCTACTAGCGTATACAGCAAAATTGTGTCATATGTAAAACAAATGTATTGATCCCAAAGATAAAATCCCCAGTGCTTTCATTAATGATATTTCCCAAGTGGGATTACAAGGCTTTTAAAATAAATCCAATAATAAGAAAAAGTCCACTCCACGGACAGAAATTTGCTCTCTATCATCTAGCTCCTTCTTGGCCCTTCGAAGGGCAGTCTGGATGGCTACATGTGCTGGCATCGATGTCATCCCGATCCATTGACCCCTCTGATCATCAGGCAATGATGTCCCCATATATATGGCTTCCTTAACAAAAGTTTCAAGCCATTCCAAGCTCTTTAATGAAGCCTCTACTTCATTTGTCAAACTCTCAATTATCTTTTGATCATATTCTATCTTTGCTTGATGATCCATTTCTCTTCCTTCCATTCACCGTTTCATTCTCCTAACTTGGATTGCATTCACGGCTTCCCTATCCTTCGAAAATTTGTACAGATCTGGCCCTGGAGCGGCAGCATCAGCTAACTCAGCCCTAAGCCACTCATAGTAATTTTCATCATGGCTTGGGCTGTTTGGATCCTTATCCAACTTGTCTTCTATTATTACATTCTTTCAATCTTTTTAAGCATCTTTTATTCCCTCGATGCGGCCTTCTTCATAATCTCGTACAAACTCTCCCACAATCATATCAAACTGCACATCAAGAGACATCTCCAAAACATAATACTGTTAGTTCCCTGCCCCTAGGAACAATAATTTACTTCACACTTGGCACAATAATGCTTCCAGATAGCAAATAGTGGGATGCGGTGTCTTCAAGTTTCTACACCATTTGAACACAGTAGGGTGTATTTCCTGTCCGATTAGGTATGTCTGAGATACCCAAACCTGTCTATGGTCAATATGCGCTATCAGTCAGGATTTGGCTTCGCTCTACGCTAATTATTCTAGAGTGGTCTTTCAAATGAATGACATAGGTTACCCAAGTGGACAAGCTGGGGGTGGCTCTCGAAGGCTGTGGGATGACCGCATACCCACTCGACCTTAGAGACCTCCAAAGAATATATTAAAGGTTTTTTAGTTAAGGTATGACCGCAACTCATCCCGTGTCGTCATCCTTTGATAAAATATATAATAAATGCCAGGAGTGGAGGAGTATGGATGCATGAATGACAGTTATATTTTGCGAAAATTTAAACACATAAATAATTTATATCATACAAATACACAAACAATTGGAACCCTTATGGTTAGAACCTTAAAAGTACGCAACAGAGTCACCATCTGTAGCGGGCGTTGGGAATTCTAAATTTAACCGGCTCGCATATACCTCATAAAAGGAGGGAGGTGTTCCGGGGAATATGGTTGTGAATCGTACCGGGAAAGTCGGAAAAACCCGCCAACCACTTAATGGTGCTCTAAAGGACACATTTTAGAGTCGTCACCTATTTTTTAGGAAATTAGGAAAACCAGTTCAAAAAGGGTTCATTTAAAACTATTATTTAAAAGAAACCTAATCAACCGAAGTCTGGGTAAGAGTTCTAGCGATTCCCCAGGGAAGGTGTTAGGCACTCCGGTATTAAGGATCCGCTCAATTGTGGTTTACCTACGAGTTCTAATAGTGTTCCTTGTGATTATAAGTTTTTTTTTAGATAAAAATTGCTTAAGTGTAGATTTCCGTAATAAGATTAGTCATTTTCATGCAAAAATACTCTTTTCAAGGAATCAACGAAGTATAGTTTTGCCCAAAATCGGGTGTAGGGTGTCGGACTAGAACACTTAGGCTAATACTCGAAGGCTCATAGCCTAAGTAGGAATCTACGTAAATCCACCCAAAAAAATGTTTCTAAAAAATCGCTTAAGTATAGAAAATAGTTCTTATACGAAAGAAGTTTTATATACTATATAGTTTTTATATAGACCATTTTATACTTAACTAAATTATCCAATTTTAACAAGTTTTGAGTCCATTTCTATAAATTTTATACAAATTTTACACAAAGCCTAGTATAATTGAAATCAGTCTAATAGTCTCAAATTAGTCCATTTATTCAACTTATGCATGTTTTATGCCAATTTTATATAGAAATCAATTTTAATGACTCTAAATTATGTTATTACCAATTAAGGGTTCCAATATAGATACAATCTAGTGCGTAAATAAGGAATTAAAATTGCGTAAATCATAAAGAGTGAGATTTTAGGCCGACCAAGCCCAAACGAAGATGTTATGCAATGGCTTGTCCTTAATCCAATTATGCTCCATTTTGCTCCGGATTTGGTTGACTTGATCTTGATACGTTAGTGGGCCTCGTGGAAGCCCACCAATGGGTTTTTGGGGTGTACAAATACAAACGGGTATACAACAGTAGTACATGTTCAAAATTAAACTAAATACAAGAATGGAATTAAACTAATTTCTATTACAAAGCCAAAAAAATTAAATTACAACTCTCATTTGGGACAAGACCATAATAATTAATCGTAGGATTGCTCAGTGGCCCAGAAGAAGAACATGCCTAAAAAAAATACTAAGTGTTAAGCCAATGTAGACCTGGCAGTGTCTAGGCCCAAAATCCTTTTCATCCCAAAATGATTCTAAGTGTAGATTCTCAATATACATGGTATAAAATTGATATACCATTGGATTTCTTCAAAATTTCTAAGTGTGAGGGTAAGATATACATGATATACCCTCCCAGTATACAACCCCTTTGTTCTAGGAATTCTCTAAGTGTTAAGCTTGCAATATATATGGTATACACCTACTATACCACTGGCTTTTCTTATAAATTTGCTAAGTTTTAAAACTACCAATATACTAGATATACTCAGTGATATATACCCTCAGAGTTGAAGAGAGCAAAACCACCCTAAAGGGCATACCCTCCCCATACTTGGAACTTAAATAACCAGACACAGATGGCCACAAAATAGCAACAATCCATAGCAAAAATACAGCTCATCAGCACCCATACATGCTCCAAATCTAGGCAAGAAACCAATAGGCAACAAACAAGGAGGTTATAGCAAGTCAAGCTGACTAGAAAGAACAACCAGAACTCATGTAGGAAAACTTCAACCAAATGCAAAAAAAGGGCTTAGCATGGGTAGCACAAGGTAAGACATAAGTTCCAGGTTTCTAAGTAAGTGTCATATAGTTGACTCACAGGTCATTCAAAGGATTAACATGGTCTGGATGCACATAACAAATGCAGGTTCCATAATTTTAGACTAAGGTGCATGATTATTCTGGCCTAGGTCCTACAACAGATTAACATTAGATATGGTTCAATATTTAAAGGTCACACAAAGGCAAGTGGTATAGGAAGAAAACAGGTCACAAGGTTTTATGATAAGCAGTCCTGGAAACTAAAACTAGGTAATTGAGATAGACAAGTTCCAATTCCCTTCAGGTATATAAGTAGCCGAGTGGGATCACAGAAGTAGGACAATAGTCCCTTTACCACACTAGTTTTAAGTTCAACAAGTTCAAGAAATGGTTTTAGACAACTTATAGGTTCAAAATAAATAGACAGGAAACATAAGACAATAATGTATTTTTTAGAATTTGCATATTGGGCATCCTATGGTAGGTAAAGGTTTTAAGTTTGGATAAAGGGTACATGGGTGCTATCCTAAACCATAATGAAGTTCAGGAATGTAGCAGGGTCCAAACAACTAGCCCAAAGAAACATATGGAGCTTAAGAAAGTTTAGAGAACCTCTATTGTTGACCCAAGCAAGGCAAGGTCCAAATAAGGCACTTAACAGCTTGGAAAACAACCAAAGGATATTGAAAAGGGACATGATGTTCTCCTAGGTCCAAAGCAATATGTTAGGCATTGTTTCAATTCAAGTAAGCACACAGGGACCAAGTCAATACAGAATAGACACGACAAACTAGGCATAGAGCCAAATGGCCCTAATACCTCCTCACAATTGACACACACTGGCACACAAGTGGTTTAGCAATTAAAGGGTTCACAAGTAAACATATGAGGGGTGCCTTAAGTTCTAAAATGTGAATCAACTAATCAGAACAAGTGCAGATATACAGAGATTTCTACATGACTAGTCCTGAGGACTTCAAGTTCAAACAAGAATCCAGGGTACTGTCTAAGGTACATAGATAATCAATGCACACAACTTGGATCAAATAGGTGGTACTAGGTCAAGTGGGGGAAATCTTAGGCATGACATGCATAAACATGATCATATGAACTTAGCTTTAATTTTTAGAACTCATTTTTAGTATTCAGATGATCACAACAAGTAACCAAAAAAAAAAAAAAGGGGGGGGGGGGGGTAAAAAACTAACAGATTCCACACTTTGGATTTTTTTAAAAAAAACCTTTAGTCAGTTTTAGTATTTTACATTCTTAACTTCTAAATGATCTAAATATACAAAGACCTCAGGAATTACTTAACAAGAATTCAAACTCAAGGGACACCAATCATAAGGGATAGCTTTCATAAGATTTAAGGAAAGCAACTAGTATAAGGATTAAGCAAGTCACTATGGCATCATAAAGAACACTAAGCTAGCAAACAAACTTGGATATTTGCAACTTAGACCAACCAAATACTAATAGAGAACACCTTAGGACCCCTAACTAAACCAGGTCACCCCAGAGTTAAAGAAGAAAACAATGTAACGGTAACTTTAGTCATCAAAAATAGTTCTTTCAAGTAAATAACCCTTTTTTTAAGTTCTACATTTCATTGAATATAACTTAGAAACACATGAACAAGTCCATCATACCATTTTATACACTTAGATAGTTTCAAAGCTAATTATATCAACATGATCATCATGGCAGGGTCATGTAAGCATAATATAGACTAAAATAGGTTTGAACATAATGGAACAACACAATATAGTTGTGTAGAACAAAAGCTAAGCTAGGAACGATTTAAAATAAGCAAAAACAATAAGACAACATAATGGAGCTATAGAACACAGTATGGGATAATCAAGGTTGCACACAGATAAGGAACAAGAATGTATATCACAAGAACAGTGTTAAAGAGCTAGGAAAACAGTGTAAAATAGTTATGATAGACTAGTACCTCTTTTTGGGGAAACCTAAAGATCAAAATGGAGTGTATTGAGTCAACTTCCAAACACCAACACTTGAAGATCCTTAAAACAACCTTTTCTTTTGGAAATTTTTGTATTTTGAGTAGTATTGATAGGTAATTCTTATAAAATTCTAAATGTAGTTGTCTCTTTTTGGTATATGAGTAATATGTATATATTATATAAGTATATTTTGATAGTTTAGTGTATATCTGTGGTATAAAGGTTGTATTCTAACTAAATACTTAAGGTATTTTGGTCAAAAATTTGGATCGCTAATAATGACCCAAATGCCTTCTATTTATAGGACGAAATTAGGGTTTAAGGACAAATTTGGAAGTGTATCCCCATTCAAAAATTGAATCCCCCCCTCCCCCCGCTAAAAAGCCAAATTCTATCCAAAATTTCAAAATTCGTGTGAGGACAAGCGCTTTGAAAGCCATGGAAACGTGTGGGCCGTGGCATCTGTTCGGCTACCAGGTAGGTTATGACTTTCCTTTTCAGTAGACTCCGGTTAGTTTTCCATATTCGTGTATTAGAAGGGACAGAGAATGCATGTGTAGGAATCGGAGATTTAGGATGGAATCCTAGGATGGTATTGTTGTGTGACTTGTTTGTTCGGGCTTGTGGCCTGTACATTCCTTAGGTTGTTTGATGTGATTTTTCTTGAATATCGATGGATTTATGTGACTTGGGAGTAGCGGATGAAACTTATTTTTGTGCCTAATGATGAAAATTTCCCGTAATATATGATTACTTCTGTTATGCCATTACTAGTGAATCTAGTAGATAAATGGGAGGATAAAATGTACCAACGATTGTGATTGAGTTCTAAATGAGTTATGACGAGGGATTTTGAGTGTAGGGTGAGATTTATGTTCTAAGCTAATAGGCTGATTTAAGGAAGTGGTAATAATGTATATCGATTGATTGACCTATTGTGTGTTGGGACTAGACACCCTGCTGTGTTGTGTTTGACTGTTCTATTGTGTTGGCTTGATGCCACGAGTTGTTGATAGAGATTAGATCTTGTTATCCGTCTTAGTTCGGATATATTATTGGCATACCCACTGTTGGTAATATGACCCACTGTAGATACATTGTCGGCATACCCACAGTTGGTATTGTGATATTGATATATTGTTGGCATACCCGCTATTGGTACTGTTATATGATACATTGTTGGCGTACCCCATTATTGGTGCTTGTGATATTGAGCTTAATGTTGATACATGCACTGCACGCATTCTCATTCATTCATGATGCATGGTCGATACCCGGTGATGATCTGGTATCGTTGATTGAGTGAATCTAATATTTTGGTAAACTCTTTTACTTGAGTGATTGTGAGAAGACCGATGTCCGATGATCAGTTTCGGAATCGTTGATTGTGTGAAACTGATATTTGATAAAACTCTTTTACTTGAATCATTATGAGAAGGCCGATGTCCGATGATCAATTCCGGAATCATTGATTGTGCCAACTGATCTTGATGAAACTCTTTTACTTGAGTGATTATGAGATGGTCGATGTCTGATGATCAATTCCGGAATCATCGTTGCATGGCCGATTCTGATGTTATTCCGAAATCGTTGTTAGTGCATGGACTCCGCAGGTCCCCCAGAGTGGTGCCGGTAAGACTCCCCCTGTGAGCAATTAGCCAGGGTCATGTCTATTTGTTGGGCAAAGATCTGAGATGGGTGGCATTTAGACTTCACGAGGCACACGTGGTTGTGCTACCGAGACGTCGATACTTCCGTCTGGAGTACATGTGTACACTGCATTTGCATGGCACTGCATTGCATTTATACGCTATTGCATTGCATTGCATTCATACACTATTGCATTGCATTGCATTATGATTTGATTTTTGGATGTTGGTGCTGTACTTGTGGTGCTGGATTCGGACTTCATAAATTCAGACCGGACACATTTGGGATTAGATTCTTTACTTAGGCAATGGCGTGTACTTGGATATGGATTTATTAATTGAACTTGTTGAAGTATCCCATAGACCGTCCGTAAGATTAGTTATATGTTTGATCTCTATATGATGTAGAATAACGGGTGTCTTGATGAAGAGTTGACTACTAGACTAAAATGAACAATTTAATGATATGTGAGTTGCGAGATTGTTGTGAGATTGGCTAGTGATTATTGGGGTGAAGTTAATGATTAAAAGGTGTTGATGTACAGTGCATGGTACATAGACGTATGACTTGATTGGATTGTTATCATGTTTATCTATGAATTCTTTTTTTGATATGTGTTACTAACCATTGTCGGCCTATGATACTTACTCAGTACGCATGGATTGTACTGATATTGCACTTGCTACACCCTTTTCGGGGTGTAGATTGTTTCAGGTGGTTAATTATGACGTGTCAAAAAATGCGCGGTGCCAATCTTGAAGACCTCAACCCACTTCATTCCGGGATGGAGGTTGAGTCTTAGAATATAGTGGAAATCGAAATTCATTTAGTCGCTCTTGTACTAGTCTAGAGCAGGTCATGGGAAATTGGATCGAGCCTGTAATCATGTATTGTTGTAATCATATGAATACTTGAGTTTATTAAATATATATTATGAAGTTCCACTGCTACTGTCGATTATGTTTTAGTGAGATTGATTGTCCTTGATTCAATGGTATGTTATTCGATAGAGGGTTCGCCTACCGAGGTGGAAAAGGTAGGTGCCCACGCGACCTCGAATTGGGTCGTGACACAAGATTTCTAAACGTTTGAACTGGAGAACATTATATAGTAAAACAGCTTCAATCCTTTTTCCTGCACTACGATGCAACCCCAGATTCTTGAATATTCTTGGATATAACATCTTCGCTCTATATTATGAATTATCTCTTTGTGCGTGCGCAAACTTCTTCTTGGATAGACCTGGATATATATAGCATTGAATCTTCACAGTTCGATTAACACAAAACTCTGTCCTAGTCGGTCAATGACATGTAATAGTTTTTGTGTAGTATTTGGATTCTTGCCTTGTTGAGTCTTTGATGTGGTGTGATTTTACGCCACAAATCGATGCTTTTCTGCTATAAGTTTTACTTGTTTTTAAGTAAGTCTATGTGATTTTACGTGGTTTTTAGTGTTTTTCAGGAAACGGAGCAGATTTGGAATGAAAACAGTTGGAAGTACAGAAGTGGTCGTAAACTTTGTTTATGGTCCGTATTCTAAAATACGAGTCGTATTCCATGGTGGTAATAAAGAATAACAGAACCAGAAAGGCAGGCTGAGGACATGGTAATTTACGAACTCAGTTTACGGACCGTATTTCAGTTTACGATCCGTATTTCAAGGTGTATTTAACCATTCGAGCATTTGGCAGAAAGTCGGAGTTTTGGAAGTTGAAAGACGACTGGGCAGTTTACGGGCCGTAAACCACTTTACGGTCCGTATTTCAAAAAGATTGAAGTTACTCACAACTGTAAGGACGACTTGGTGGTAAACCACTTTACGGTCCGTATTTCACTTTACGGACCGTATTTCGTATCGACGCACCAAAGTGCAAATCTGCTACTTTCACGTTTTCAGAACCTATAAA
Source organism: Lycium barbarum (assembly GCF_019175385.1). Classification (NCBI taxonomy): domain Eukaryota; kingdom Viridiplantae; phylum Streptophyta; class Magnoliopsida; order Solanales; family Solanaceae; genus Lycium; species Lycium barbarum. The sequence continues at coordinate 78,133,983 of NC_083347.1, read as the reverse complement.
TAGTCATTGTAGGGTTTTAATTGTTAGGCCCCGTGTTTTCGTACAATTGGAAATCGTGAAATAATTACGACTTGTGGATTATAAGGACATATTTTAATTTTTGTGAATATGACTATGTTGGTTGTGAAATCTTTAATGCTAAGACCTCGGGGAAGGCCGAGGATAAAAATTAGAATTTCGGAAATTAGTTTCGGGAATTACAAATCGGGACTTTTCAAGAAATGGGCCCAAGAAATAAAAAGATTACAATTGAAGCCCAAGCAAGAGAAGGGGCCGGCCAAGCCCATTTTTAAAAGGGTCATGTGCTATGCACATGACCCCAAATGGATATATACTAGGAAGTCTTAGCAATTCAAGAACAAAAATCAAAGAACTCACAAAAAAAGGGGTTTCGGCCGAAGTCCAAAGAGAAAAGAAGAGAAAAATTCCAAGCTTGTGTGGTGACTCAAAAATCTTGGTTTCTACATAATTGTGAAGTACTCAAGACCCTCTTCAACGGGGTATAATTAGTTTGGCACAAGAACGACGTTTTCGACAAGTCGGGTTTTCAAAGAAAGGTAAGAATTTTGCCCTTGATTGATATATAATTGATATGAATATGTTAAGGAGTGGGAGTAGATGGGAATCCCATAGTTTTGATGCAAATAGGAAGTCGTGGGTGTGTGTGTGTAGTGTGTATTAGCCGTGAGTTATGGAAGAAAGAAATGGGTTGAATTGATCTTGTTTAAGTTGGCATAATGTGTTGTTGTGACCCTTAGATCGTAATTGATTGATTGTTGAATTAAATTGGCGGTGGAAAACGAATTCGGATATTATCGGAAAGTGTATATCCTTGGTATTCTTATGTATATCAATGTATATTTTGGGGTGCTATAGACTTTAGATATGAATCTATAATGATATTGATGAATTCGGAATGAAACGACGTTAGTTAGAATGTTCGTCGTGAAATTTTGATATTTTGAAGAACTATGGAAACTAATTGATTTTGGTGCAATTTCGTGTATGTCTTAGGTTGTAATTGGAATGTGTTTGACTAATGTTGTATAGGTAAATTAATACAATTATGTGGATATAGAATTGGAGTTTTGAAAGTTTGAATGGAAGTTGCCAACTTAGATAGCAAAGTAGAACTCTAAAGCTAGAATGGTGTGATTGTTGTTTATATTGTTTTGGTTGATGTGTGGGCTGTTGTGGTTGGTTAATTTGAGCCGAGCTACGCCTCGGGGATGTTAGATTTATAGGGGAAATGCTGCCGAAATTTCGGTAGGCAAATATGGAGTTAAAGGCATTTTGAGCCTAAGAATCTCAATTGGTAACTTTGACCATTTGCAGATTTTTGGCGAAACGGGGCGGGACTTTTGGAAGGGCTTACGACGTCTGTGAGGTATGTAAAGCTTCCCAATTCTTTATTTGGCATATCTTAGTGTGTTAGTTGAATATGAGACCTTCCGGAGCATTTCTGCTCCTCGAAACCCGATCCACAGGAAAGTTACTATTCATTCAATTCGATTGAAGCCTAAAGGCTCCCTTTTGGCTAGAATGCCATTATTCGTCCGAAACCTATCGAAATGTGGTCGGGTAACCTAGAAATGATTATGTATGACCCTTGGCATATTACTGCTCGTAAAAATATGTTCGCCACCTCACTTCGACTCGATTTGCCCTTCGGGCCATCTTTGAGAATAGAGTTGAACGTACCACTTCTGATCTTTGGAACATCCTTCCACGGGGTATGTTTGGACTATTCGATGCACTAATCCAGGTTTTGAACTACATGGACCATTTTGGAATCGTTTTGCAAAATGAAACCTTATGTCGACTAAGTATTCGACTATTTTGTAATAGGATATGATTTATGAGTTTACTTTGTTTTGAAACACTATTTTGAAATACGATTTGCATTTGTTTGCTCACGACTCCGCTCGTGCCTTATTATGACTTCGTTCACCGGTTCCCGGGCCGGTTTTGATTCGTGCGCCTTATGACAAATTCGGCCGTATGCTGTGTTACGGTTCCCGAGGCTTCGCCATAGGGCCGGGTTCCGTTTGGAGTTATGCTGTGATATGGCTCGTGATGCGATACGCTCACCGATGATTATGATTATGTTCGGGGATGTACGGAGATTTGAAACCTTCTGGTGTTATGCTGTGTGTGGCGCCAGCGTCGGAGTGGCGACCACGTTCTTAAGCGTTTGCATGATTTTGTTTGCATAAAATGCATGTATATGATTTCGATACAGATTCTGACATACCAGTTTGTACCCCACTTTGACATTTGATTTGCTTTCGGTTTTGCTCTATAATTCTGTACTCCGTGCTTTACATACTCAGTACATATTTCGTACTAACCCCCTCTCCCCGGGGGCTGCGTTTTGTGCCCGCAGGTGCAGACATCAGTGATCCTCCGCAGTAGGCTTCACTTCTTGCTTTTCGGAGTACTCTTACTGGGTCCGGAGTCCACTCTTGGTACAGACTCCTCTACTCTGTATATACTTTGTATATTTGACTATCTGGGTACGGCGGGGCCCTGTCTCGCCATATGTTTTTGTTTTGAGTTCGTAGAGGCCTGTAGTCATATATGTGGGGCGAGGGTCCTATGTGTTTATTGTCTGATTTTGCTTTCGGGTCTTAAAGCGGTCTGTTTGATATGATGGCCCCAAATGGCCCTTTTGTATATATTTGTATTTTGACCGGCGATGTCTATTCCGCCGCTTTGTTTGAGTTTGATTTGATATGACCGCTTAAGACATATTCTCGATATAAATTATGTTTGATATAACTTCTTGAAAATTCTGAAATAAGTTTGGATTCGGAAATGAATATGCGATTTGGTCTGGGTACCCAGGTAGGGTGCCAGTCGCGGCCCACGGGGCTGGGTCGTGACAAAAGTGGTATCAGAGCGGTTTGTCCTCGGAATGTCTGCAGGCCGTGTCTCGTAGAGTCTTGTTTATCGATGTGTTGTGCACCACGTCTATAAGCAGGAAGCTACAGGGCATTTAGGATGTTACTTTCTTTGTAATCTTAGATCGTGCGATAGAGCTGAGCTATTAGGATGATTTTGATCTGACTCGCCTTCGTGTTTGCAGTGATGCCTCCGAAGAAGGCAACGGCGGCCCAGAAGGGCAAGGCGAGGATTGGAGAGACTAGCCAGGCACAGCGAGCTACCCGGGCTCGTGTCTATGATTTGCCTGAGGATGTGCCTCATTCTGAGGGGTCTGCTACACCCCCACTAGTACAGCCTGGAGCAGGACCTTCAGCAGCTCCAGAGGTCCGTGTACCCGCACCTGAGACTCCAGCTCCTCAGCCAGGGGCGGAGGATAGGACCCTGAGGGAGGCTGTACAGCTGTTGACTACACTGGTAGCAGGACAGGCTCGCAGGCGCGGGCGGAGGGACGACGATGATGATGACAGGCGGGACAGCCTGAGAGTTCGGGAGTTTCTGCTATGTGGCCCTCCAGAGTTCTTCAGGTCTAAGCCCGACGAGGACCCCCACGACTTTATTCGGGGGATGCGACGCTCACTGGACTTGGTCAGGGCTTCAGAGACCGAGTCAGTTGAGCTGGCTTCGCACCGGCTTCGAGATGTGGCTACCCACTGGTACGAGACTTGGGAGCTGTCTAGAGGAGAGGGTGCCCCTCCAGCCACTTGGGATCAGTTTGTGATAGCATTCACCCGCCACTTTTTTCCCCCAGAGTTACGGCGGGCACGGGCTGATCGATTCTTACGTCTGCAGCAGAGGGGTCGGGGTGTTCGCGAGTATAACCTTGAGTTTGATTCTCTGGCCCGATATGCACCGGCCGTGGTAGCAGATATGTCCGATCGGATGCACAGATATGTTATGGGATTGGACCGGTATTTGGTTGATAGTTGTATGGCAGTGTCATTGCAGGCAGACATGGACATTTCCCGGCTTCAGGCCTATGCGATGGGTATGGAGGACCGTCGCAGATCTGATCCTGCTGGCAGAGATCGAGACAGGAGGCCGCCCAAGAGGGCTAGATCCGTGGGTTATTCAGGGGATTCTCGAGGCGGACAGCCTCAGCAGCAGCAGCAGTCTGACAGATATTTTCCTCCTTCCGGCAGGGGCACTCAGTCAGGTAGCCGGAGATTCGATAGTACAGGACTGTCTGGGGCCGGTCAGAGCTCCAGAGTGGCAGGTTCACAGGTACCCAGGGGTCCCAGCCAGGCCAGACCACCCAGGCCCCGTTGTCCTCATTGCGGGAAGTCACATCCCGGGGAGTGTTACCGAGCGACGGGAGCTTGTTTTTCTTGTGGCGATCAGGGCCACTTTATGAGAGATTGTCCATTGGCTAGCGGTTCTGGTAGTGCTGCTCAGCAGACAGGGTCAGCCGCCGGTTCTTCTTCTGCTCCATCAGTTGCACGCCCTGGAGGGCGAGGTATTTCAGCACCGGCAGGACGCGGTCGAGGCCGCGGTGGCACTTCAGGTTCTAGCGGTCCCTCGAACCGCATATATGCTTTGGCCAGCCGCCAGGATCAGGAGGCTTCGCCAAACGTCGTCACAGGTACATTGCTGGTTTTCTCCAGATCTGTATATGCATTGATTGACCCTGGTTCTACTTTATCGTATATTTCCCCGCTCGTTGCTAGTAAGATTGGGATAGTGTCTGAGCCTATAGAACCGTTTGAGGTAGCTACGCCAGTTGGGGATTTTATTGTAGCGAGACAGATTTATAAGGATTGTTCTGTGACCATTTATGATCGTAGCACTAAGGCTGACTTGATAGAGTTAGACATGCTGGAGTTTGACGTCATTATGGGCATGGACTGGTTGTCTTCCTGTTATGCTAATGTCGACTGCCAGAACAAGGTAGTCCGTTTTCAGTTTCCAGGAGAACCAGTCATAGAGTGGTTCGGATCTACAGCATCGCCGAGGGGTAAGTTTATTTCATACCTCAAGGCTAAGAAAATGATCCAGAAGGGTTATATCTATCATTTGGTTCGTGTGCACGATACTGCCGCGGAGGTACCTACCCTTCAGTCTGTTCCGGTCGTCAGCGAGTTTCCAGATGTTTTTCCTGACGAGCTTCCTGGCCTTCCGCCTGAGCGGGAGATTGATTTTTCTATTGAGTTGATGCCGGATACGCAGCCTATATCTATTCCTCCGTACAGAATGGCACCAGCTGAGTTGAAGGAGTTGAAGGAGCAGCTGAAAGATTTGCTGGATAAGGGCTTTATTAGACCCAGCACATCACCCTGGGGAGCGCCGGTGCTGTTTGTCAGAAAGAAAGACGGGTCGTTGCGGATGTGTATCGACTACCGGCAGCTGAATAAGGTGACTGTTAAGAATAAATATCCCCTCCCCCGGATTGATGACTTGTTTGACCAGCTGCAGGGTGCTAGACACTTTTCAAAGATAGATCTGCGTTCTGGTTATCATCAGGTGCGAGTACGGGAGTCAGATATCCCGAAGACTGCTTTCAGGACTCGGTACGGGCATTATGAGTTCAGAGTTATGTCTTTCGGGCTGACTAATGCTCCAGCAGTATTTATGGATCTGATGAACCGGGTATTTCGGCCTTTCCTGGATATGTTTGTTCTTGTGTTTATTGATGATATCCTGATTTACTCGCGATCAGTCGAGGAGCATTCAGATCATTTGAGGACGGTACTTGGCATCCTCTGTCAGCAGAAGTTATATGCTAAATTCTCTAAGTGTGAGTTCTGGTTGACTTCTGTGGCATTCTTGGGCCATATTATCGGCGCAGATGGTATTCGGGTTGACACGCAGAAGATTGAGGCTGTGCAGAATTGGCCCAGGCCTACTACACCGACAGAGGTGCGTAGTTTTCTTGGATTGGCTGGGTATTACCGCAGGTTCGTGGAGGATTTCTCTTCTATTGCAGCACCACTGACGAGGCTTACCCAGAAAGCAGCAAAATTCCAGTGGACAGATGCTTGCGAGCGCAGCTTTCAGATGCTGAAGGAGAGATTGATTACAGCACCAGTTTTGGCTCTTCCAGAGGGATCTGACTGGTATGTTGTCTATTGTGACGCCTCTGGTATTGGGATAGGATGTGTATTGATGCAGCACGGTCGAGTCATAGCCTATGCTTCCCGGCAGCTCAGACCGCACGAGAAAAACTATCCCACTCATGATCTTGAGTTGGCCGCGGTGATTCATGCTCTGAAGATTTGGCGGCATTATTTATATGGGGTCCATGTTGATATCTATACGGACCATAAGAGTCTCCAGTATATTTTCAGACAGAAGGAACTAAATTTGCGGCAGCGGAGATGGCTTGAGTTACTAAAGGATTACGACGTTGATATTCTGTACCATCCGGGGAAAGCCAATGTGGTAGCTGATGCGCTTAGCCGCAAGTCCGTGGGCAGTCTGGCTGATGTTCCATCTGATAAGAGAGAATTGGTTCGTGATATTCATCAGCTGGCCAGCCTCGGAGTTCGTTTGGTGGATTCTGGAGATTCTGGGATTTCTGTTCGTCCAGTTGCTGAGTCATCTATTATTCAGGAGGTAAAGCAGCGCCAGTTGAGGATCCTCTTTTGATTCAGTACAGAGATGTGGCCCTTAGTAAATCAAAGACTCAGTTTGAGATCTCGCCTGACGGAGTATTATTATATGACGGCAGATTCTGTGTACCGGACGTTGCGGGCTTACGGCGGCAGATTATGGGCGAGGCCCATAATGCACGGTATTCTGTTCATCCTGGTTCCACTAAAATGTATCGGGACCTCAGGTGTTTGTATTGGTGGGACGGCATAAAGAAAGATATTGCTGAGTTTGTTAGTCAGTTCCCGAACTGCCAGCAAGTTAAGATCGAGCATCAGAAGCCCGGTGGATTATTACAGGAGATGGAAATTCCAGCCTGGAAATGGGAGATGATTAATATGGATTTTGTTGTTGGATTACCGCGCACTCCACGCAGGTACGACTCTATCTGGGTTGTTGTTGACAGGCTGACGAAATCAGCCCATTTCCTTCCGGTTCGGACTACTTATTCGGCTGAGGACTATGCCAGATTGTATATCAGAGAGATAGTCAGACTTCACGGAGTCCCGATATCTATTATTACTGACCGAGGTACCCAGTTTACAGCAAATTTATGGAGGTCATTTCAGGAGGGATTAGGGACTCAGGTGAGTCTCAGTACAGCTTTTCACCCTCAGTCCGACGGGCAGGCCGAGCGCACTATTCAGACGCTCGAAGATATGTTGCGGGCCTGCGTTATTGATTTCAGGGGCAGCTGGGATGATCATTTGCCGCTTATTGAGTTTGCTTATAATAACAGTTATCACTCCAGCATCCAGATGGCTCCGTACGAGGCCCTTTATGGCAGGAGATGCAGGTCTCCTATTGGCTGGTTTGACGTGGGCGAGACTAAGTTGATTGGCCCAGACGTGATCCAGGAGGCTGTAGATAAGGTAAAGCTTATTCGAGAACGATTATTGGCTGCTCAGAGTCGACAGAAAGCTTATGCAGATAGACGACGTCGACCGTTAGAGTTCCGGATTGGCGACTGGGTATTCCTGAAGGTGTCGCCCATGAAGGGTGTCATGAGATTCGGTAGAAAGGGTAAGTTGAGCCCCCGGTACATTGGGCCGTATCAGATCGTGCGAAAGATAGGCGAGGTCGCCTATGAGCTAGACTTACCATCCGACTTGGAGGCCGTACACCCGGTGTTTCATGTGTCTATGTTGCGGAAATGCATTGGTGATCCTGCCAGGATATTCCCAGTTGACGACATTCAGGTGACGGAGCAGCTATCTTATGACGAGCAGCCAATATCTATTCTGGATCGTCAGGTGAGGAGATTGCGCACTAAAGAGGTGCCTTCGGTCAAGGTTCTGTGGCGCAATAACAATCGGGAAGAGATGACTTGGGAGGCGGAGGACGAGATGAAGAAGAGATTCCCCCATTTATTCCCTACGCCTCCTGTAATCTAGATTCTCGTATTTGTTGTATTAATGAACGGATGGACCATGTGTGCTATATATAAGAATGGTTTTCCCGTTATGCTTGTGAGCCTTCATAAGATTTGTTTAACATTCGGGGACGAATGTTCTTAAGGGGGGGAGAATGTTAGGCCCCGTGTTTTCGTACAATTGGAAATCGTGAAATAATTACGACTTGTGGATTATAAGGACATATTTTAATTTTTGTGAATATGACTATGTTGGTTGTGAAATCTTTAATGCTAAGACCTCGGGGAAGGCCGAGGATAAAAATTGGAATTTCGGAAATTAGTTTCGGGAATTACAAATCGGGACTTTTCAAGAAGTGGGCCCAAGAAATAAAAAGATTACAATTGAAGCCCAAGCAAGAGAAGGGGCCGGCCAAGCCCATTTTTAAAAGGGTCATGTGCTATGCACATGACCCCAAATGGATATATACTAGGAAGTCTTAGCAATTCAAGAACAAAAATCAAAGAACTCACAAAAAAAGGGGTTTCGGCCGAAGTCCAAAGAGAAAAGAAGAGAAAAATTCCAAGCTTGTGTGGTGACTCAAAAATCTTGGTTTCTACATAATTGTGAAGTACTCAAGACCCTCTTCAACGGGGTATAATTAGTTTGGCACAAGAACGACGTTTTCGACAAGTCGGGTTTTCAAAGAAAGGTAAGAATTTTGCCCTTGATTGATATATAATTGATATGAATATGTTAAGGAGTGGGAGTAGATGGGAATCCCATAGTTTTGATGCAAATAGGAAGTCGTGGGTGTGTGTGTGTAGTGTGTATTAGCCGTGAGTTATGGAAGAAAGAAATGGGTTGAATTGATCTTGTTTAAGTTGGCATAATGTGTTGTGACCCTTAGATCGTAATTGATTGATTGTTGAATTAAATTGGCGGTGGAAAACGAATTCGGATATTATCGGAAAGTGTATATCCTTGGTATTCTTATGTATATCAATGTATATTTTGGGGTGCTATAGACTTTAGATATGAATCTATAATGATATTGATGAATTCGGAATGAAACGACGTTAGTTAGAATGTTCGTCGTGAAATTTTGATATTTTGAAGAACTATGGAAACTAATTGATTTTGGTGCAATTTCGTGTATGTCTTAGGTTGTAATTGGAATGTGTTTGACTAATGTTGTATAGGTAAATTAATACAATTATGTGGATATAGAATTGGAGTTTTGAAAGTTTGAATGGAAGTTGCCAACTTAGATAGCAAAGTAGAACTCTAAAGCTAGAATGGTGTGATTGTTGTTTATATTGTTTTGGTTTATGTGTGGGCTGTTGTGGTTGGTTAATTTGAGCCGAGCTACGCCTCGGGGATGTTAGATTTATAGGGGAGATGCTGCCGAAATTTCGGTAGGCAAATATGGAGTTAAAGGCATTTTGAGCCTAAGAATCTCAATTGGTAACTTTGACCATTTGCAGATTTTTGGCGAAACGGGGCGGGACTTTTGGAAGGGCTTACGACATCTGTGAGGTATGTAAAGCTTCCCAATTCTTTATTTGGCATATCTTAGTGTGTTAGTTGAATATGAGACCTTCCGGAGCATTTCTGCTCCTCGAAACCCGATCCACAGGAAAGTTACTATTCATTCAATTCGATTGAAGCCTAAAGGCTCCCTTTTGGCTAGAATGCCATTATTCGTCCGAAACCTATCGAAATGTGGTCGGGTAACCTAGAAATGATTATGTATGACCCTTGGCATATTACTGCTCGTAAAAATATGTTCGCCACCTCACTTCGACTCGAGGTGGGTCCGCTACCCCAAAATGCCCGATTTGCCCTTCGGGCCATCTTTGAGAATAGAGTTGAACGTACCACTTCTGATCTTTGGAACATCCTTCCACGGGGTATGTTTGGAATATTCGATGCACTAAACCAGGTTTTGAACTACATGGACCATTTTGGAATCGTTTTGCAAAATGAAACCTTATGTCGACTAAGTATTCGACTATTTTGTAATAGGATATGATTTATGAGTTTACTTTGTTTTGAAACACTATTTTGAAATACAATTTGCATTTGTTTGCTCACGACTCCGCTCGTGCCTTATTATGACTTCGTTCACCGGTTCCCGGGCCGGTTTTGATTCGTGCGCCTTATGACAAATTCGGCCGTATGCTGTGTTACGGTTCCCGAGGCTTCGCCATAGGGCCGGGTTCCGTTTGGAGTTATGCTGTGATATGGCTCGTGATGCGATACGCTCACTGATGATTATGATTATGTTCGGGGATGTACGGAGATTTGAAACCTTCTGGTGTTATGCTGTGTGTGGCGCCAGCGTCGGAGTGGCGACCACGCTCTTAAGCGTTTGCATGATTTTGTTTACATAAAATGCATGTATATGATTTCGATACAGATTCTGACATACCAGTTTGTACCCCACTTTGACATTTGATTTGCTTTCGGTTTTGCTCTATAATTCTGTACTCCGTGCTTTACATACTCAGTACATATTTCGTACTGACCCCCTCTCTCCGGGGGCTGCGTTTTGTGCCCGCAGGTGCAGACATCGGTGATCCTCCGCAGTAGGCTTCACTTCTTGCTTTTCGGAGTACTCTTACTGGGTCCGGAGTCCACTCTTGGTACAGACTCCTCTACTCTGTATATACTTTGTATATTTGACTATCTGGGTACGGCGGGGCCCGGTCTCGCCATATGTTTTTGTTTTGAGTTCGTAGAGGCCTGTAGTCATATATGTGGGGCGAGGGTCCTATGTGTTTATTGTCTGATTTTGCTTTCGGGTCTTAAAGCGGTCTGTTTGATATGATGGCCCCAAATGGCCCTTTTGTATATATTTGTATTTTGACCGGCGATGTCTATTCCGCCGCTTTGTTTGAGTTTGATTTGATATGACCGCTTAAGACATATTCTCGATATAAATTATGTTTGATATAACTTCTTGAAAATTCTGAAATAAGTTTGGATTCGGAAATGAATATGCGATTTGGTCTGGGTACCCAGGTAGGGTGCCAGTCGCGGCCCACGGGGCTGGGTCGTGACATTAATAGTCATCAGTTATTATATTTTTGTCTCTTGACTTCGAACATTAAATACTCGCTAGTTTTTGAAGGTTCAAACATCAATTCAAGTATTATCAATTCCTCTTTTCTTCCAAAGTAAGCAATTATGAATTATTCAATTTCTTATTTATTGTTCTTTGTCATGAGTAGCTAAATTTCCTTACTAGGGTTGTGAACCCAATGATGGGTGTTTTGTGATTGGGTTTGTGGTTGATATACACATAATGGATTATTAGGGTTTAGTTATTCTTCATTCTTCATTCATAATTAATGGTTGAAAACATTGATTAAAGCCATAAACCTTGATTTATATGGAAAAATAATTAGGGTTGGTAAGAATAACAAACAAGGACTCAAAGCTTTAACCTTTGTTTAATAAATTCACTTAGGAATAAGAAGAATTTACTTGGCATGATTAATCGTTCTTCATAGTTACTTTCTAATATTTGGGAAAATCATAGAAAGACGTAATCTTTATTTATTGGGAAATAGTAGAGATTCATATAGAGATTAAGTGCATTCATATAATGATCCATTAGAAGTATATCAAGATCAATACCCATGATCATACACTCTATTTAACGGGGACACAACCTTAGTTTCTTTTACCATAAATTTCCACCAAAGCAAGTAGATAGCAATTAGTTATAGAAAAATCAATTATTACCAAAATCATCGGATTAAGACATTAGACCTACAACTTAGCATCCTAAGATTTTAGTAACCTTTTCACACCATATTCCCTGTGGGATTCGACCCCAACCTTGTTGGGTTACTATATTTGACAACGTCCACGTTATACCATTAATAGGTGTAATTTGAGCATATCAAATTTTGGCACCGTTGCCGGGGAATACGGTTTTGAAATTACTAAATAGTGTTTGCTTTGATTGAAGTCTTTTTCTTATTCCATCACACCTTGTTTGCTACTCTATGTAAACCAGGTGAGCATGAATCAAAATCAGCAAAATCAATGTGCTGGTAACCGGGGGAATTGGTTGAACAATCAGGCGAATGAATCAGATGATGAGAATATTTTCACGGATCTTCTTCCAGAGGAGGACTATGCATCTGCTATTGTTCAGCCTCGAGTTGGAGCTGCTACTGTTAAAATTGACTCCTCTCTATACCAGTTGTTGAAACTTGAGGGATACTTTCGGAACTCTACCGAGAATGACCCTCAACGTCGTTTGCAGAATTTTGTGGATGTGTGTGCTAATCACATCCAGAACAACGTTCCACAAGATGATATTCGATTGAAGTTATTAAAATATTCCTTAGCTGGAGGGGCAAGAACATGGTTTGAGAAGCTGCCCCGAAATTCGATTACTTCATGGGGAGAGATGGTGACTGCTTTTCTCACAAAGTGGTACCCCCCTAGCAAGATGGCTGAAATTCGTGACAAGATATATGAATTTAAGCAGCGACCGGGGGAACAACTATATGAAGCCTGGGAGAGATTCAAGGAGTATTTGCAGAAGAGCCCGAATCATGGTTTTCCGGAACAAATATTAATGGAGAAGTTCTACCGAGGGCTAGATCCAGTGACGCAGTCAGTTGCTAATAATGCAGCTGATGGTTGTTTCATGAACAAAACTTATCGACGAGTGACCACCACAAGCTGTCGACTCATAATCAGGCTTGGAACTCAAACAATGCTGATGTGGTACCGTATGGTAGTGCTATGATCCAGAATATAGTGAAGGAGAATCAAGACACCCAGCAAACATTGGCAGAACTTGCAACAAATATTTCCTTGCTAACGAAGAAGTTTGATGAATCCCAAATCAAGAAGGTAAATGTTTGTGAGGATGATACGGTTTTGCCAAAAGGGATGTACCATGCTCAAGATGGTCCATTCCATGATGGGCCACCTATGCAAGTTGAAGATGCTAATTATGTTAATAACTCTCAAGGGGTTTACCAAAGACAGAATTACCAAGGTGGCTATCAGAATCAGAATCAATGGAGACCTCAGCAAGGTCAAGGTGCTTACAACAACTATGGGAACTACAACAATAACAGAGCAAGGTAGTTCGAAGGTTGAATCAATGCTTGAGAAGATTCTGGCAAATCAATCTAAGTCTGAAAGGACTTTATCTGGGCTGACAGAAACAGTGGGTTCCCATACAGTGGCTACTCAGAAGCTTGAGTCACAGATGAGGGATATTTCTAGAGAGCAGCACCCTCCTAAAAAGGGAGGACTTCCGAGTGATACTATTCCAAATCCCAAGAATGGGGGAGGTGGTGTAGACCGTGTGTTTGCCATCACTACTAGGAGTGGTAAAATACTCCAGGGGGCTACTGAGAAGGGGATTGATCTTGTGTCGATAGATGAAGAGGATGAGGTGCAGTCTGAAGCACCTATTATTGCTGATGAGAATCCTACTAACAAGAAGGTTGCCGAGATTCCAGAGATGGTGAAGGAAGCTGATAACACAAGCAAGTAGGCTGTAAAAGGGGCTCTCCTCCCTTTGACGCAGCTTTTCAAATCTAAACCTCTTTTTCCTCAGAGGTTGATAAGAAGAAGGAAGATGCTAAGTTCGAGAAGTTTTATGATCAGTTGAAGCAGTTATCTCTGAATTTTCCCTTCTTGGAAGCTGTCAAGGAGATGCCCGGTTTTGCTAAATATTTGAAGGACCTGCTGACCAAGAAGAAAACGGTGCAACATTAAACTGTGAGTTTGACTCACACTGTGAGTTATATCATTTCAACTACAACTGTTCAGAAAAAGGGAGATCCTGGGGCGTTCACCATTCCTTGTTCTATAGGGCACCATGATTTTGCTCGTGCTTTGTGTGATAATGGGGCGAGTCTTAATTTGATGCCCCTTGCTATATATAAACATTCAGGCTTGGGGATGCCAAGGCTGACTACTATGAGATTGCAAATGGCTGATAGGTCTATCAAAAGACATATGGGGGTGGTTGATGATGTAATTGTGCGGGTTGGTGATTTTATGTTGCCCGCTGATTTTGTGATTCTTGACTGTGCTGTTGATCGGGACATTCCTATCATTCTGTGGGGACCTTTCCTTGCTACATGGAGGGCTCTGATGGATTCGGAGAAAAATGAAATCAAGTTCCGAGTCAACAATGAAGAAGTGACTTTTCAGGCTAGCAAAGGGATGAATTTACCAAGTGCTTACGAGAGTATTTCGGTAATTGATTCGTTTAATGTTGTTGATGAAGCAGTGGAGTTCAAGATGGAAGAAGAAAGTTTGGGTGAAGCTCTAGCTGGTATTCTTATGAATTTCGATGCTGAAGACATGGAAGGCTATGTGGAGACAGTTAATTCACTTGGTGGGTTAGGCTCATATTCATACCACCCAAAGAAGCTAAATCTTGATCTGGAAAATAGAACAACTTCTCCAACAAAGCCTTCGATCATTGAGCCACCTAAGTTGGAGCTTAAGTAGCTCCCATCACATCTGAAATATGAGTTCCCTGGTCCAGACAATACATTACATGTGATTGTTTCAGCCCTATTTACTGAGAAGCAGATTTTACAGCTTTTGGAGGTGTAGAGGGAGTATAGGCGTGCTATTGGTTGGACCATAGCAGATATTCGAGGTATAGCATCAGAGGAGACTGAACTAGAATATGCAAGAGGTCGTCAAGAAAGAGATCATCAAATGGCTGGATGCGGGCGTGGTTTACCCAATTGCTGATAGTAAATGGGTGAGCCCAGTCCAATGTGTTCCTAAGAAGGGCGGCATCACTGTTGTGCCGAATGCAAAGAATGAGTTGATCCCGACTAGAACTGTCACCGGATGGAGAGTTTGCATGGACTATCGCAAGCTCAACACAGCAACTTGCAAGGACCATTTCCCTATGCCCTTCATTGATCAGATGGTTGATAGGCTAGCAGGGCGTTCCTACTATTGCTTCCTTGATGGGTATTCGGGCTACAATCAGATCAACATTGCTTTGGAAGATCAGGAGAAGACCACTTTTACTTGTCCTTATGGGATGTTTGCATTTAGCCGGATGCCTTTTGGTTTGTGTAAAGCACCAGCCACTTTTTAGAGGTGCATGATGTCAATCTTCTCTAACATGGTGGAGGAATTTTTGGAAGTATTCATGGATGACTTCTCTGTTGTGGGGGATTCGTTTGAAGACTGTCTTGGCCATCTGGGTCAAGTGCTGAAAAGATGTGAGGAGACAAATCTGGTGCTAAATTGGGAGAAGTGTCATTTTATGGTGAAGGAAGGAATCGTCCACGGTCACAAAATCTCTGAAAAGGGAATCGAGGTCGACCAAGAAAAAATTGATATGATTGCAAAACTTCCACCACCTATCTCAGTCAAAGGTGTCCGAAGTTTCTTGGGACATGCTGGGTTCTACAGGCGCTTCATCAAAGATTTCTCCAGGATTGCTAACCCAATGTGCAAGCTTCTTGAAAAAGAGGCTAAATTTGTGTTTAGTATAAGTGCCAGAAGGCGTTTGAGGAGTTAAAAGAGCGTCTCACTACTGCTCTTATCATTGTTGCTCCTGACTGGTCTTTGCCATTTGAACTGATGTGTGATGCTAGTGGTTTTGCAATAGGTGCTGTTCTTGGGCAGAGGCACAATAAAATTATGCACCCGATCTATTATGCAAGCAAAACACTGAATGCTGCCCAGATGAATTACACAGTGACGGAGCAAGAACTCCTTGCCATTGTGTTTGCTTTTGAGACATTTCGGGTCTACATGTTGGGGTCCAAAGTAGTGGCCTACACTGATCATGCAGCCTTGAGATACCTCATGGCAAAGCAGGAAGCAAAGCCGCGACTGATCAGATGGGTGCTATTGGTGCAAGAGTTTGATTTTGAGGTGCAGGACCGCAAGGGCATCGAAAACCAGGTTGCTGACCATCTCTCTCGGCTTGAAGAGGCTGGGAGACCTTCTGATGAGCTTGATATAGATGATGATTTTCCGGATGAGAGGATGTTGGCTGTATCAATGGAGGTGGCACCGTGGTATGCTGATATTGCCAATTATTTTGTAACAGGCATAGTTTCAGAAGATATCAAAGGCTACCAAAAGAAGAAATTCTTGCGGGATGCTCGGCAGTAGTATTGGGACGAGCCTTATTTGTTCCGAACATGCGCTGACAACATCATTTGGCGTTGTGTTCCTGAAAGTGAAGTGATGGTAATTCTAAAGGCATGCCATGACTCTCCTGTTGGGGGTCATCATAGCGAAAATCGGACTGCGGCTAAGGTACTTGAGTGTGGCTATTGCTGGCCGATCATTTTGCATGATGATAATCTGTTGGTGCGGTCCTGTGATCAATGTCAAAGACAAGGGAATATCGGCAGAAGGCAAGCGATGCCTATGAATTTTGTTATGGAGGTAGAAGTGTTCGATGTCTAGGGGATTGACTTTATGGGACCCTTTGTGAGTTCAGGTGGCATGAAATACATCTTGGTTGCTGTGGACTATGTGTCAAAATGGGTAGAAGCTGTGGCTTTACCTAATAACGAGGCCAAGAGTGTCATGGGGTTCCTCAAGAAGAACATATTTACTCGCTTTGGTACTCCGAGGGCTATAATCAGCGATGGTGGTTCCCACTTTTGTAATAGAACTTTCGCGGGACTGATGGAGAAATATGGGGTCAAACATAGGGTGGCAACCCCTTATCATCCTCAGACAAGTGGGCAAGTTGAAGTGTCCAATAGGGAGATCAAGAGTATTCTAGCAAAAACAGTAAATGCAAATAGAACTGATTGGGCCCGCAAGCTCGATGATGCTCTATGGGCATACCGGACTTCTTTCAATACTCCGATTGGGACTTCACCCTTCAAGCTTGTGTTCGGAAAAGCTTGTCACTTGCCGGTTGAACTTGAGCACAAGGCTATGTGAGCGCTGAAGAAACTGAATATGGATTGGGAGGAAGCAACCAAGCTCAGGTTGTTTCAACTAAATGAGATGGATGAGTTTCTGTACCAGGCATATGAGAGTGCAACACTTTATAAAGAAAGGATGAAGCAATACCATGACAAGAAGATCCTGAAGCGAGAGTTCTACAAGGGTGACCCTGTATTGCTATTTAACTCTCGGTTGAAGTTGCTTCCTGGTAAGCTTAAATCAAGGTGGTCTGGTCTGTTTGAGGTGGTAGGTGTTTCACCCCACGGAGCAATTGAGTTAAAGATCGGAGATGGAACTCGGACATTTAAGGTGAATGGGCAGAGATTGAAGCACTATCACGGAATGGTTTTGAAGGATAGGATTGTTGACCGCTACAGGTTGAAGCACCTCGGAACGAACAATGATCTGGTCTACCAAGATAAGGAGTGAATGGTCACCACCGTCGTGCCACGACGTTAAATCAAGCGCTTCTTGGGAGCCAACCCAAGTGTGATGTTTATTTTTCTTTTGTTTTTTTTTTTATTACATATAGGGTAATGGTTGTTTTGGTGCAGGAATATATTGCAGAAAATATTGCTGAATAGCAGGTAAGTTAAGTAGTAAGAGACTGTTTTCGCAACATTGCAAAATACGCCTGCAGTTGACGGACCATATTTCACAATATGGCTCGTAAAATGGGGTGTATTTAACAATGTCACAAAACAGTAAGCACTGTAATGCAACATGACAGTTTACGACCATGGAGGATGGACCGTATTACACAATACGATCCGTAAACCTGATTGTAATCTTTCATGCGACAATACAGTGTACTGCCCACATCAACATCTCTAAATACGGGTCGTAAATCACTTTACGAACCGTATTTAGAATTAAAAAAAAAACACGATTTAAATACAACAGAGGGCAGCAATTTAAATCAAAGGGCATAGAACCTCACCCCATTAACTTACCCCTCCATTAACTTCCCTCCAGTAACGTTCCCTCCTTAACTCCCCTCATTCCCACGAATTCCCACCACAACCCATCATCTTCCACTTTTCTAAACTCCATAAATACACAACTCACACTAAAAAACAAACTCACTCTTACCAAAATTTGTAATCTCTCTGTCCTAGGTTTAAATTTGGTTGTGATTGAAGTTGTGTTCTCCAAATCTTTGCTGATTGTGATCTGTTGGTTCATAATAAAAGGTATGATTGTGGAATAGTACCATTTGAGAAATAGCTTGAATTGAGTTACGATTTTTGATGTGTTGTGATGTAAATATGTTATCAATGACGTTGAGAACATGGGATAGTCAATGTATGTAAATGAACGTGGTCGTGTGTTATAGCCATGGATATGAGTAATTGAAAGTGAATTGAGAAATGTGAATAATGTGGATGAATAATGACTATTGTTATAGTATTGTGAATGTATTATTGACGTTTGGGAGTTGACATACGCTATGGAGGAATGTCGTACGAATAAAGGAGATGTTGTCCGATTTTCTCTAGTCTTAGCCCTGTATGCTAGCTATCGATTCTAATGATAATATGACTTTAATGAAGGTAGAAACGCAAACGTTGAAGAAGAACGTGCAACTGGTAAATAGTTGAACGGAAAGGTATGTAAGGCTAACACTTCTTTCATAAGGCATGGTTCTTTGGCTAAACATCTAAATCTTCTATAAGACTATGTATCCTTCAAATGATTTGATCTTCCGAGCTAGTAAGCTCACGATCCTTGGTATGCTACGATTGTACTAAGTTCCTCGTATGACGAGTAAGCCTATAAAGATAGATGTAATGAATGACGATAATAGTGATAATGATATTGATGACGACTATAATGGTTATAGCGATGACGATAACGATGACGATTATGATAGAAAATAGTAATGATACTTATGAGCTATTATGTATATGTATCTATGTATGACTATTATGGAACCCTGAGCGTATAAGGCCGGGTAGAATATGTATATGATTATATAATGCGCGCACACCTATGCAGATGGTACGGATGACCCTGACGCCTTGGTAGGGCCAGGTAGATCTAACCCTGAAGCCTTGGTAGGGCCAGGTATGTGTGACCCTGAGCCTTGGTTGGCCAAGTATGTATGAAACATCGATCCTGCATGGTCGGGTATGCTATGTAAAATGCTATGTATATGATATGATGATATATATGATATGACGATATAGATATGAGAATGAATACGAATATGATACGAGTACGAAATAGAGTATGTACATGATATGAATGTGAATAAGGATACGTAAATGGATACGAATATGATTATGGGTACGAATATGGATGTATGCACACGAATACGCATTAGAAATGAAAAGTTCGTATGTGTGGCAAGTAAGTGCTTATGATGGTGATGTTCCTACCTCCCATCCTATGTTATCTCATATGATTGTATATTATGCTTCTATGTTGATATTGATCATGCTTTACATACACAGTACATTCTTCGTACTGACGTCCTTTTGTTTGTGGACGCTGCGTCATGCTCGTGCTCATATTTAGATTATATTGTCGGAGATAGCATGTGAACCTTAGGGTATGAAGTGGTTTGGAGACTGCCTTAGGTTTGGGCCCTGTTTTATGTTGGGGCTAGCCACTCCGTTGTGAATGATTTGATTGTTGTATTGTGCCGGCTTGATGCCATGAGTTGTTGATAGATATCAGATTCTGTTTTATCATCTTGATTATGATATAGTTAGCATACCCACTGTTGGTACTTGTGATTCAGTTATATTGATGGCGTACCCACTGTTGGTACTTGTGATTCAGTTATATTGTTGGCGTACCCACTGTTGGTACTTGTGATTCGGTTAAATTGTTGGCGTACCAACTGTTGGTACTTGTGATTTGGATATATTGTTAGAGTACCCACTGTTGGTACTTGCAATGATGTTGCTTCATGCATTGCACGCACTCTCATTTTCATTATACATTATTGTGATACTATTGATACTTGATAAAACTCTTTTACTTGAGTGACATGAGATGAACGATGTCCGATGTTAGTTCCGGAATCGTTGATAGAGTGAAATTGATACTTGATAAAACTCTTTTACTTTAGTGACGTGAGATGGCCGATGTCCGATGATTAATTACGGAATCGTTGATTGCATAGCGATGTCTGATGTTAGTTTCTAAATCATTGACAGTGCATGGACTTCACGGGTCCCCTAGAGTGGTGCCGGTGAGAACCCCCGTGGGTAAAGATCCGGGGTCCCGTCATCTGTTGGACAAAGATCCGGGACGGGTGGCACTAAGATTTCACGAGTCACACTGGGTTGTGCTACCGAGACGTCGATATTTCCGTTCGGAGTACATGTGTACACTGCATTTGCATGGGATTGAATTGCGTTCATACTCTATGGCATTTCATTGCAATATTGATCGATTTGAGATGATTTTGGTGCTATACTTGTGATGTTGGATTCGGATTTGATATATTCAGACATGGCACATTTGGGATTAGATGCTTACTTAGGCAATGACGTGTACTTGGATTTGATTACATTTGGCTTATACTTGTTGGTTTATCTGTTTATCTGCTTTATTATCTGGATTGTGTTAGTTATGCTTAGTCGGCCGATGATGCCTACCAGTACTGACCTGCACTTACTGCAATCCTTTATGAATGCAGAGTATCAAGTCAGATCCACTCCCGTGACGTGTGGCTGATAGTCGCTTTAGCTTTCTTCTCAAGTTTCCAGGGCGAGCATGGCCATCCGCTGCCTTGAAGACTTTCCTATCGTTATGTCTTATTCTATTCAGAGACATAGACAGTTTATGTGTTAGTGTCATGCCCCTAAACCCACCTTGGAGGCAACAGGCATCCGATGCTATAAACAACACCGAATGCACCTTAAATAATAATTAAACATCAAGTTCCTTTTTAATAATCTTTCCTTATTAAATTAAACAAAGTTATAAGTAACTGCAGATATGAGGATCACAATTATGAAATAAAATCAGCGAAAGTCTAATATAAGTAAATAGTCATAAACGTGGTAAACACCCATTAAGTCGTACGAGACTTTGACAATCTACCCACAATTCTGACAACTAATTATGGAGCTTCTAAGAGACACAACATTCATCTAACTTCGGGACGCAGCCCGAAAATCTAGAATAATAAATGAAACGGGAAGTGCTCGACGAACAAGGGTGTGGGCTCACCAAATCAATAGCAGTAGCAAGTTCTCCTAAGCATCGAGAGTATCACGAACCTGATTTTCTCCGTAACCTAACATACCATAAAAAACAACAATAGTATGCCTGAGTACTTTCATACTCAGTGAGTGCCTTGGGGACAGCAAGTAACATAAAAATAAAATATAATAATGCATAAAGAAATTAGTTCTGAAAAGATAGTATAAAAACAGTCATTCCACTTTATGATTCTTAATATCATTTGTTAAACAGTTTACAAAGCCATTAATCAATATAAAAATAGTTATTCAGCTTGTGTATCTCAATAAGAGTTATCAAAACCTATTATAAAGCCTTTTGTCATGTTACAACTTTCAATTATGCCTTTCAAATTGATCATGATTGTCAACAACAGTTCCATGAGAGAATAAGAATATCACACAGGCCAATATAGGCCCAAGAATCAATCACATCGAAGGGATGACCGTAGAGGTTCCCTAAACACAGCGCACCACATCGGAATATGTAATTCTCGGTGGCTATCCTTCCTCCCGAATAGCTAGGCATAAACCACACTCCGGGTAGCGAACACGGTAGTGGCCACTCTTCCTCCCGAATGGCTAGGCAACTACCACACTAGGATCCATAGTGGCTACCCTTCCTCCCGAGTAGCTACGCCAAACACAACAACAATGTTCATAGCATAGAAGCCAATTCACAATTTGTCTCAAAGTAGCCACACCATCAACTAGTATTAACGTTCATTATGCCATTACGAAAATCCATAATTTCATAGATAATCTTGAAAGCGTTTTCCCTTCTTTAAACAATATTCCTTTGTCATAGTTTCCATGTAAAATATCAATACCAATAATTAACCATCATCGCTGATCATCTCTTATAGAAGAAAACAATTATGATTGCATATACGTATATAGAGGATAATACAATCAACGTTTAATGTGAGCTTGTTCCCTCACGCACATTAACCATTAATCCAAAACATGTAATAGATTTCAAGAGTGTAAAACTGTCACGGCCCAGCTAGGGGTCGCGACGGGTACCCGGAGCTAGTTATCGAGCACCGCTCATTCTACTGCTTATCTTGCTCATTTAATACTCTTTTATCAATTCTACGTACCAATTGTAGGAAAATCATATTTAATCAAAATATAAATACTTTATATACATTTGCCTCTCGGCCATCAAAATAATATACATACATATGAAAACCTCTTGTGAGACCATCTAACCCACACTGCGTATCTACGAGCCTCTACTAACATAATGAATACAGGGACGGAACAAGACTCCGTCATGCCCAAAATATGCATATATGAATGTACATCAAAAGAATAGTCATAAGCACCTCCGAACAATGGAGTGCTATCTATCAGCTGACAGCTACTGAGGACCTGGGCCAAGCTCTCCTCCCTGTCTACCTGTGGGCATGAACACAGCGTCCGAAGAAAGGACGTCAGTACGAATATTGTACCGAGTATGAGAGACATATATAATGAAGGGAGGCATCAGTAATATGGGAATAACATCAACATGAGACATATGGATCTGACTGATAATCATAAATAAAGTAATGCATGTTATCTTACTCATACTCATCATCATAACATGTATGCATCATATGCAAGCTGCCCGTCCATGTCGGAACGGTGTGATAATCAATAATATTAGCCCGCGTCCAGGCCTCCCGCGTCCGGGGTACCATCTCATGCCGCCCACCAGTGGTGTCTGCCCACACCCGTAGGTCGTGGTGTATCCGTGTCGCCGCCTGCCGAAGCGGTGTCTGCCCGGCCAACTAGGCCCGGTGTGAAATGCTCATGACATGCTCAATATAAATGCTCATAGTAATATGCTTATCATACAATTCTTATCTTACCATAATGCGTATATAAGACTCATGATCAACTTTACTCTATCGGGGTGACGTAAGGTCGTGATCCCCCGATTACATTATGGAACCATCATGGACATTCCGCCTCACCTTGAAAGAAGTAGTACAAAAGGTGAGTGTAGACAAGGAATAACATCATCATCATTCTAGTGTCATCATATCGTATAACTTATCTCATATAGACATTCATAAGTATAAGCTTTTAACTTCTTAGAATGCAAGAACTCATGAAAGGAGTAGGGATTCAAGTTGAAGGATTCATGCCATTAGAAAGATGTACTAGCCTTACATACCTTGGTCGCTTAGGTAAGATATCGCTCACTTGTTCTCCGTCGATATCACGTCGTTACCTTCATAAGAAAATTCGTATCAACATTAGTAACTGACTATAAGAACGTGTCGGTAATTCTAGGAGAGGTCGGACAACGCTTCCTTCGCTCATACTGCTTTTCTCACGTTCTATATCAACTCCCAATATTCATAATATTATTCGCAATATCATAATCGACAATCATCATTTACGTACATTTGGCAAAATCCACCATTTTCCTCCAATTTTCCCTTATTTCTACTTCTAGCTCATCCTTGCATTTTCATGTATTTAATGCTTGTTTCATGATAAAAACATCATTTATAACGTACTTGTACTCACAACACTTCAACCTTCATAGTTCAATTCCACTATCATTCATTTATGTCACTATTCACTCAATAATAACCCATTTCTATGTTCTTCTACATTTCAAGTGTCTAAGATTTCCAATACTTCAAACCACATGGAATAATCATAAGACTTACCTTGGATGGTGGTTGAACAATCCTTAAGTTGAAATACTTCAATTAGCCACAACCCTAGTTCCACCTTCTTAGGAATTTCTTGACATAGAAGATCCTTTGATGTGTTCTTACACTTGATTCCATGAAATTAGTGTTGTTGGTCTTGATATTCCCTTTAATTCTCTTGAATTCTTGTGGAGGAATTATTTGGAATGTTCTAGAGGTCTCTTGAGTTGTTGGATGAATAATGAAGTAATATGAAGCCTAAGTCCCTTTTTAAAATCACAAAATCTGATCTTTAATGAATTCTTGTCGGGGTGAACAGTGGTCGTAAACCACCATATACGGACCGTATTTTGATTTACGGTCCCTCCACTGTGGTCGTTTTTAAGCATTCCTAAAACAGAAAGTTTGGCTGGTGGACATGGCAGTTTACGGTCCGTAAACCAGTTTACGGGCCGTAAACTGGGTCGTGTTTAACCATTTTCAACATTTACAGAAAGTTGAGATTTTTGACAAGCTGGAGGACGACTGCACTATACGGTCCGTAAATCACTTTACGGGCCGTATAGTGCCATATACGACCACTGTGCTGAAAAAATATTCCGCGACTTTCTTATTTCCAAAAATTCTTAATTAGCCATTCCCGACTTAATAAAACATCATTCACTCAATTTTTCATCATTCCACTCATCATACAAGTACGGCAAAATTTCCGAGGTGTAACATTCTTCCCCCCTTTTGGAATATTCGTCCTCGAATGTTCGACACTCGGGGATTCTGGAAAATTTTTGCCAGAGTTTCCTTTGTGATTTGGATACTACCTTTCCATTACAACAACCCACAATATCTTCGCCTCACAGGGCTATATCACAATATCAACACTTTTATGGCCACGCACGACCAAAAACATAAAATTAAAACATACATACCTTACACCATCGACGTCTCATCTTGAATCTCTTCTGGGGATTGGAACAAATGGGGGTACATGGATTTCATCTTCTCCTCCGCTTCCCAAGTCATTTCTTTCCGATTACTGTTCCGCCATAGAACTTTGACTGAAGCAACCTCTTTATTCCGAAGCCTTCGTACTTGTCTATCCAAAATGGAAATGGGCATTTCCTCGTATGTTAGCTTCTCTGTTACTTGCACATCATCAACCGGAACTATTCTTGTTAGGTCTCCAATACACTTGCGGAACATCGAAACATGGAATACTGGATGCATGGATTCGAGCTCTGAAGGCAAGTCCAATTTATAGGCTACTCGACCCACCTTGCGAATGATTTGGTAGGGTCCAATATATCTGGGACATAGCTTTCCCTTCTTGCCAAATCTCATCACTCCCTTCATCGGCGATACCTTCAGGAACACCCAATCGCCCACCTGAAATTCCAAATCTCATCGGCGATTATCTGCATAAGACTTTTGGCGACTTTGAGCTGTTAATAGTTGGTCTCGAATCACTTTAACCTTTTCAACTGCTTGTTGGATCAAGTCGGGGCCTATCAATTGTACTTCTCCGGTTTCAAACCATCCAATTGGAGATCTGCATTTTCTTCCATATAAGGCTTCATACGGGGCCATTTGAATGCTGGAATGATAGCTGTTATTATAGGCAAATTCAATAAGAGGCAAATGCTCATCCCAATTACCGCCAAAGTCCAATACACATGTCCGTAGCATATCCTCTATGGTCTGAATAGTGCGCTCGGCTTGTCCATCAGTCTGCGGATGGAACGCCGTGCTGAGCTTAACTTGGGTACCTAGACCTTCTTGGAAGGACTTCCACAACTTGGTTGTGAACTGTGCCCCTCTGTCTGTGATAATGGCCAAAGGAATACCGTGAAGTCGTACAATCCCCTTGAGATACAATTTAGCATAATCCTCCGCTGAATATGTGGTTCTAACGGGGAGAAAATGAGCTGCTTTCGTGAGTCTATCCACGATCACCCATATAAATCATACTTCCCTCGCGTACGGGGTAATCCTACCACAAAATCCATGTTAATTTCTTCCCATTTCCACGTAGGAATTTCCATTTCTTGCAATAACCCTCCTGGCTTTTGATGATTGGCCTTCACTTGCTGGCAATTTGGGCACTGTGCTACAAATTCTGCTATGTCTCGCTTCATGCCATCCCACCAATATATCAATTTGAGATCGTGGTACATCTTGGTTGCACCTGGATGAATGGAATACCGGGAATAATGTGCTTCTTCTAAAATCCGTTGGCACAAGTTTGCCACATTCGGTACACATAGCCGGCTTCGATATCTAAGAATCCCTTCTATGGAAACTTCGAATGGAGACTTTTCCTTTTCCTGAGATAGATCTCGATAGTGGCTTAACTGAGGATCTTCATATTGCCGTTCCTTCACTTCTAGATTCAATGATGAAACTGTGGGGTCATTGATGCTAATACTTGCATCTCCTGAATCAATTGGCCGTACGCCGAGACTTGCTAACCGATGGACCTCACGAACCATTTCTCGCCTTTCCGAAGGAACTCCACATAGAATACCCATCGATCGGCGGCTAAGTGCATCTACTACTACATTCTCCTTCCATGGATGATATAGAATGTTCACATCATAATCCTTCAGTAATTCTAACCATCTCCTTTGCCGCAAGTTCAACTACTTCTGTTTAAAAATATATTGAAGGCTTTTGTGAACCGTATAGATGTCCACGTGCACACCATATAAATAGTGTCTCCATATTTTCAATGCATGAATGACCGCAGCTAGCTCAAGATCATGAGTGGGATAATTCTGTTCATGTTTTCGCAACTGTTTCGAAGCATATGCAATAACTTTCCCATTCTGCATTAATACACATCCTAATCCCACACCGGAGGCGTCACAATATACTACATAGCCATCTGATCCTTCTGGAAGTGTTAGCACTGGCACTGAGGTCAACCTGTTTTTCAACTCTTGGAAGATAAGCTCACAGGCATCACTCCACTGGAATTTAGCCGACTTCTGTGTTAACTTTGTTAATGGGGCTGAAATAGATGAGAAGCCCTCCACAAATCTCCTATAGTATCCTGCTAACCCAAGGAAACTACGAACTTCTGTAAGCGTCGTAGGCCTTGGCCAAGTCTTCACAGCTTCTATTTTCTGAGTGTCAACTCGAACACGATCATCTAAAATAACATGACCCATGAATGCAACAAAATTAAGCCAAAACTCGCACTTCGAAAACTTTGCATACAATTCTCGATCTCGAAGAACGCCAAGAACAATTCTTAGATGATCTGCATGTTCTGATTCTGTGCGAGAATATACCAGGATATCGTCGATAAACACTATCACAAAAAGATCCAAGAACGGCCTGAATACATTATTCATTAAATTCATGAACACCGCCGGGGCATTCTTCAACCCGAACGACATTACTCGAAACTCGTAGTGACCATATCTTGTCTTGAAGGCAGTCTTGGGAATATCTGCTTCCCTAATTCTCACCTGATGATAACCCGATCTCAGATCTATCTTGGAAAACCATTTAGCAGCTTGCAATTGATCGAACAGGTCGTCAATTCTAGGGAGAGGGTATTTATTCTTCACCGTCACTTTGTTCAACTGCCTGTAGTCGATGCACATTCGTAACGATCCGTCTTTCTTCCTTACGAACAAGACCGGTGCTCCCCATGGCGAAGAACTAGGCCTTATAAACCCCTTCTCAAGTAAATCCTTTAGCTGTGCTTTTAGCTCTTTCAGTTCTGCTGGAGCCATTCGATACGGAGGAATAGAGATAGGCTCGGTGTTTGGTAATACATCAATAGCAAAGTCGATTTCCCTTTCTGGAGGAAGGCCTGGTAACTCGTCGGGAAACACATCTGGGAATTCATTCACTACCGGGACAGACTGAAAAGTTGGCACTTCCGCTTCCGTGTCATGAACCCGAACTAGATGACAAATATAACCCTTGGCTATCATCTTTCTCGCCTTAAGGTAGGAAATAAACCTTCCCTTTGGGGAAACTGTATTACCCTTCCACTCGAGTATGCGCTCTCCCGAAAATTGGAATCGAACTACCTTTGTCCGGCAACAAACATTAGCATAGCACGATGCCAACCAGTCCATACCCATAATTACGTCAAAATCTATCATCTCAAGTTCAATTAGATCAGCCCTTGTTTGACGATCACCTATAATGACTACACAGTTCTGATATACTTGCCTCGCTATTACAGGATCACCAACCAGAGTGAATACTTCGAAAGGTTTAATTGGCTCAGGTCTCACCCCAACACAATCAGAGATATACGGAGTAATATATGAGAAGGTAGAACCGGGATCAATCAGAGCATATACATCACGGGAAAATATAGTCAAGGTACCTGTGACAACATCTGGGGAAGACTCAAGATCCTGTCGCCTAGCTAAAGCATACACACAGGGCTGAACAACACCTGAAGTAGATGCTCCCCCTCTACCTCTGCCTCTACCTGCTGTAGTCTGAGGAGTCTGTGCTGTCGGACGTGCTGAAGAAGAACCCGCTGCTGAACCTGTAGGCTGAGTCCCAGCTCTATCTCTTGCTGAGGGGCAATCTCTCATCATGTGACCGACTTGCCCACAAGCATAACAAGCATCCGAACCCTGACGACACTGTCCGGAATGTAATTTGCCACACTGGCTACACCGCGGTACTGGAGGTCTCCTCTGGCTAAAGTCTCCCCTAGACTGCGAATCTGAGGCCCTCGAACTCTGCCCCTGGCCAGACTGAGTAGAACGATCAACCCTCCTATCTGAGAATCTAGGAGGTGCACTAGTCACTGACTGACCTGAGTGCCTAGAATATGTTTGTCTCGGTCCCCCTCGGTACTCACTGCTCTCCCCCATAGACCTAGCCCTCTTACCTTGTCTTCTGTCACCCTCACGATCACTTCTCTGCTGTCGTTGTCGTTCCTCGAGGTTTTTAGCATGGGCCTGTATCCGGGAAATATCCATCCCATCTTGCAAAGAGGATGTCAGGCAATCTCTGAACAAGTGTGGTCCTAAACCACTCACAAATCTATAGACTCGGTCCCCCATGTCAGCCACCATAGTCGGAGCATACCGGGCCAATGAGTTGAATTGCATACTATACTCTCGGGCACTCATGCTTCCCTATTTCAAATTCAAGAACCTGTCCGCTCTAGCTCGGCGGACTTCAGGTGGCAAGTAGTGACGAATAAAGGCATCTACAAA
The DNA here is from genome assembly GCF_019175385.1 of Lycium barbarum. Taxonomy (NCBI): domain Eukaryota; kingdom Viridiplantae; phylum Streptophyta; class Magnoliopsida; order Solanales; family Solanaceae; genus Lycium; species Lycium barbarum. The sequence continues at coordinate 78,105,106 of NC_083347.1, read as the reverse complement.
CTCTTGCCACACAGGAGGTGGTGCATTCTCCCCTCTTGTTATCACCCAATTCTTATACCATAGTACCGCCACGTCGCGAAGTCTATATGAGGCCAACTTTACAGATTCAGTCTCAGAAGCATGCATAAGTGTTAACGTCCTCAGCATTTCATCAATAAAACCTTGTGGGTCCTCATCCGGCTTCGACCCGAAAAATTCTGGAGGATTTAGAGTAAGGAAATCACGGGCTCTTGTACTAGCTGAACGATCACTTGGGCCCGCATTCTGTCGTTGTGCCTGAGCGCCAACCATCTGTGTCAATAAATGTATAGCCTCTGACACTTGTTGACACGAAGCACCCGGTGAAGGAATCGGAGCTGAGGCTCCTCCCTGCTCTTCTACATTGGGCACGACCTCACTTTGCGATTCACTTTCCTCTACATTTGTCGGAGGCTCTCTTTCTGCCTGTCTCTTTGTCGAAGCTTTGCCTTTCTGGGCAGCTGTAGCTTTTCCTTTTGGTGACATTTTTCTGAAACCATAACACACTTTTAGGGATGATATAATCCTAGACATGGCTCTATCGCACGATTCATGAGAAGAAGGATGGTCATTTTCCTAAATGCCCTGTAGCCTCTTGTTTATTAGCGTGGCGCGCAACACACCATAAACAAGACTCTACTAGACACGGACCGTAGACACTTCCTAGGGCGAACTGCTCTGATACCACTTCTGTCACGACCCAGCTAGGGGCCGCGACGGGTACCCGGAGCTAGTTACCGAGCACCGCTCATTCTACTGCTTATTTTGCTCATTTAATACTCTTTTATCAATTCTACGTACCAATTGTAGGAAAATCATATTTAATCAAAATATAAATACTTTATATACATTTGCCTCTCGGCCATCAAAATAATATACATACATATGAAAACCTCTTGTGAGACCATCTAACCCACACTGCGTATCTACGAGCCTCTACTAACATAATGAATACAGGGACGGAACAAGACTTCGTCATGCCCAAAATATGCATATTTGAATGTACATAAAAAGAATAGTCATAAGCACCTCCGAAAAATGGAGTGCTATCTATCAGCTGACAGCTACTGAGGACCTGGGCCAAACTCTCCTCCCTGTCTACCTGTGGGCATGAACACAGCGTCCGAAGAAAGGACGTCAGTACGAATATTGTACCGAGTATGAGAGGCATACATAATGAAGGGAGGCATCAGTAATATGGGAATAACATCAACATGAGACATATGGATCTGACTGATAATCATAAATGAAGTAATGCATGCTATCTTACTCATACTCATCATCATAACATGTATGCATCATATGCAAGTTGCCCGTCTATGTCGGAACGGTGTGATAATCAATAATATTATCCCGCGTCCAGGCCTCCCGCGTCCGGGGTACCATCTCATGCCGCCCACTAGTGGTGTCTGCCCACGCCCATAGGTCGTGGTGTATCCGTGTCGCCGCCCGCCGAAGCGGTGTCTGCCCGGCCAATTAGGCCCGGTGTGAAATGCTCATGACATGCTCAATATAAATGCTCATAGTAATATGCTTATCATACAATTCTTATCTTACCATAATGCGTATATAAGACTCATGATCAACTTTACTCTATTGGGGTGACGTAAGGTCGTGATCCCCCGATTACATTATGGAACCATTATGGACATTCCGCCTCACCTTGAAAGAACTAGTACATAAGGTGAGTGTAGACAAGGAATAACATCATCATCATTCTAGTGTCATCATATCATATAACTTATCTCATATAGACATTCATAAGTATAAGCTTTTAACTTCTTAGAATGCAAGAACTCATGAAAGGAGTAGGGATTCAAGTTGAAGGATTCATGCCATTAGAAAGAAGGACTAGCCTCACATACCTTGGTCGTTTAGCTAAGATATCGCTCACTTGTTCTCCGTCGATATCACGTTGTTACCTTCATAAGAGAATTCGTATCCACATTAGTAACTGACTATAAGAATGTGTCGCTAATTCTAGGAGAGGTCGGACAACGCTTCCTTCGCTCATACTACTTTTCTCACGTTCTATATCAACTTCCAATAATCATAATATTATTCGCAATATCATAATCGACAATCGTCATTTACGTACATTTGGCAAAATCCACAATTTTCCTTCAATTTTCCCTTATTTCTACTTCTAGCTCATCCTTGCATTTTCATGCATTTAATGCTTGTTTCATGATAAAAACATCATTTATAAGGTACTTGTACTCACAACACTTCAACCTTCATAGTTCAATTCCACTATCATTCATTTATGTCACTATTCACTCAATAATAACCCATTTCTATGTTCTTCTACATTTCAAGTGTCTAAGCTTTCCAATACTTCAAACTACATGGAATAATCATAAGACTTACCTTGGATGGTGGTTGAACAATCCTTAAGTTGAAATACTTCAATTAGCCACAACCCTAGTTCCACCTTCTTGGGAATTTCTTGACTTAGAAAATCCTTTGATGTGTTCTTACACTTGATTCCATGAAATTAGTGTTGTTGGTCTTGATATTCCCTTTAATTCTCTTGAATTCTTGTGGAGGAATTATTTGGAATGTTCTAGAGGTCTCTTGAGTTGTCGGATGAATAATGAAGTAATATAAAGCCTAAGTCCCTTTTTAAAATCACAAAATCTGATCTTTAATGAATTCTTGTCGGGGTGAACAGTGGTCGTAAACCACCATATACGGACCGTATTTTGATTTACGGTCCGTCCACTGTGGTCGTTTTTAAGCATTCCAAAAACAGAAAGTTTGGCTGCTGGACATGGCAGTTTACGACCTGGTTTACGGTCCGTAAACCAGTTTACGGCGCGTAAACTAGGTCGTGTTTAACCATTTTCAACATTTACAGAAAGTTGAGATTTTTGACAAGCTGGAGGACGATTGCACTATACGGTCCGTAAATCACTTTTCGGGCCGTATAGTGCCATATACGACCACTGTGCTGAAAAAATATTTCGCGACTTTCTTATTTCCAAAAATTCTTAATTAGCCATTCCCGACTTAATAAAACATCATTCACTCAATTTTTCATCATTCCACTCATCATACAAGTACGACGAAATTTCCGAGGTGTAACAAAAACTAATTCATCATATCATTCAAAACATGCTTTTATAAAGAATCAATCTTTCAAGAGAGTTTGCAAAAGAGACATATAAATTACCTTTATATTCAAAAAGGTTTTTATTTTTAAAGAGACATACCTTAATACGATAAACAAAATTTAACAATTCACTTTCCTGATGAAGAAAACCCAAACCCTAGCTTGAAAAACTTTGGGAAGAATTATACTGCAAACCCTAGGTTTTGGTCACAAGAATCATGTTAGGAATCATGGGTTTGATGTTCAAATGGATTAGTAATGTTAAGGGTGTCCTTATCTTCAATTTGCAGAATTGAAGGAATGATTTTCTTCCTTAGGGTTTGGGAGAATGAAAAAAAAATGGGAACAAAATAAAGACCATACCCGTTTTAAATCAATTTTTCTACTAGAAACGGTGAAAGTACGGCCACAAGTACGTCCCGTACTTGTAGCCCATACATTGGGCGCCAAAAACAGTGAGGAATGGAAGAAGTACAGCCTAAAAGGACGTCTCGTACTTTCTGGGCGTACTTTGGGCGAAATTTTCAACATTTGCGCCCTTCAGTAAAACGGACATAACCTTTTGTACATAAATTTTCTTGGGCTGAGCGACTTACCATTGGAAAGATATTTCAAATATATACAACCTTTAGTAAGAAAGTTTTTCCAAATTCGCAACAAATTTTCATGAAAATCGCCCAGAAAACAGACCTACCAAAACTTAGGCGAATTTAAGAGCCCTTAAGAACTTCAATTGTTGGTTTGACTTCAAAACGACCATCTTCCACCCGAATTCATCAACAATGGATTCATATAGATATATTATCATCTTAACGCTATATTTTTACACATTCACGCCTAGTTCAAGTTTACGGGGTGTTACATTATCGCCCCTTAAGATCATTCGTCCCCGAATGAAAGTCTTGGCCAGGATTCTTTACTAAACCTCAAATTTCAGAATTTCAAGAGTTCTTCTAGCAAGGTGAAACATCCTCAGAGATAACATACGACTAACCATGTGATAGATGCATCATTCAAGCCTAAACACAATTGTGAGATTTATACTTCGCTCTTAACTTTCACGGGAAAACACATCTGAAAGGTTCAACACATACATGTAGTAGGGAATAATTCAAGGTAACACGGCTTGAGTAACCCTACGACAACTAGATAGAATTACGCCCCTTTCGAGTTCATCCCGCAAGTCTTAAGATACGACATAAGTCTACCCCAAGGTTTTAAGAATATCACTTTTTCACTCTATAACGGGTCCATCAACAAATTCAAGCCTAACTATTTATGATTGACAATCTAGAGTTTCATAACACTCAGAAAACTAGTCTATCCCCAAAAATCACATCAAAGCTCACAATTTCTAATTCAAACACATCAAAAGTAATCTCACAACCCTTAACTAGAATGACGTAGTCTCCATATATTCTAGAAGCGATAACAAGGACACTAGCAGGGGCATTAATAGAAAAAGGGTGCCTACAATTGTTCGGGTTCCCTACTTAAATCAAGGGTAAAGTACAAAGTCACATAAGAAAGATTTCGAACCTGGATGGATCAACGAATACGCATCAAGAGAACAAATAGTGACAATACCTATGACCACAACATCTGAGGCTTCAGCCACCTCCTTATGAGCCAATTCATGAAGTCGAGCTTCCTTCGTATAAATGACCCCAGAAAGGCAAAAATATAACTAACACCCAAATAAGAACAACATAGTTCTCACGGGGATTCTAACAACTAAAACACTCAAGTCTCAACACAAAGTACAGGGGTTTCTACCTTCATCTCACTTTCCCAAGAGTTGGATACCCAAAAGGTTAAATAATTATATGTTTTGCCTAGGAACCGCAAAATATATCAATCTAGACAATATACTCTGACAAGAAGGCTAATTCAACAACACATGATTCAAGCCTAACTTACATTATGCCAAAACTGAGAATAACAAATTAAAGCCTAAATCAACTCCATCATCTTCTTAAATCATTCTTCCACAAGCGGTAGTTCTCCAATTTCAAGACTACAGTATAGTCCTTCCACTAAACATCTAAGAAATATAGATCTTTTAACCCAATAGGAATATAGACTCAATGTGCAATAATTCTTAATTCACTACAAGATACCTTCAATTGTCCCCTTCATCCTAAACTCCAATACTTGAAATATATCACTAACTTAATTATTCTCCTAAGCTTAACAAGATTTTGTAACAAGGACTACTTCTGTTTCTAAATCTGTCTCAACTTATCAACAACCAAACCCTACAACGACCATATATATACCAAACACCTACAATGCAATTTCTGTGACTATGTACCATCCCTCAAACTACACATCACAACAATGTGCACTCCATAATACCATTGTTCACTTGGTTAGCATCTGCAACACAAGTTAAAGTCATCATCATAAGCATGAGTAACAATCACGTCAGAATGATCCTAAAGGAAGTTCAAGCTCTACAGCACAATCTAGAATCAAGAAGAATGAGAAACACCTAAAAATAACACCAACATTTAGGGACGAGTTAATAATCCCGTCTCTAAAAGTATACTTATTGGGACGAGATTATATTCTAGTCCTTAATGTTGTATTTTATTGCGAAGGTACTAAATCTGGTCACAAAAAAAATTAGTAACTGATCCCAAATTGTAATTGAGGAGTCTTGAGCGGGATGGAATGCCCCCAATATAATACTAAAATATTAAAACACTATTGTTTTCTCAAAAATCAGCGCCAAAACAACTGTACTAAAATGAAAACTAAAGTTTTCACCCAAAAAACAAGGCGCCAAAATTAAAGTAGTATTACTAAAATAAAAGTTCTAAAAATTAAGATAACCTCTCAAAACAAATGCCTCACAGCTTTGCCCTAGTTTCTAGTTCTACACATCCCACCATCGGCGTAATCTTCCATAGCTCTGGCCGTCGGGTAAATCTGTGTTTTGGGAAAACACAGATTATAGGTCTACCCTAATTTCCCATCTCGTTCGTTTACGAATCTTAGGTATGCCTCCTATTTCGAGTTGTTCTTTTTTTTTCTCTATGTACTAAATTGTCTTTATTGCTTCGCTTGATTCGAGTTACTCTTGTTATTCTTCTTCTCTAACATTAAATTGGTAAAAGGTTTGACAATCTGGTGTTTTTTATTTATTTGTATAATCAGTGAAAATGATTAGCAAATGAAAAAGATCTTTCTTCTGTTGGGTATGGAGTTCTCGTCTTCTTTGATGGGTTTTCTGCATACAACTTCCTATATGATTTGCATCCCAAATATTGCTTTCTGTATTAACATGTTTACTTATCAAAACAAAATAACAAGGAAAGGATAAGACATATCATAGGTTTTTTGTCAAAGGTTTTTTTTTTTTTGGTGTTTTTCTACTACAATTTAACTTCTACAGTATGTTTCTACTGCAATTTAACGTCTGCAGTATCTACCCTCTTGATGTTCTTCCCTATTTGCCTCGCACTTGTTAAAACTTACCAACTACTCAAGCCCTAGAGTTCAATCTAAGCACTAGACTATATCCTATTCAACTGATAGGAAATCAAATAACGCTCTTTGCCAATTATTATTTAGCTGCTTGATGAAAATTGTACATTAGTTGGTGTTGTGCAAAACATTTATGTTCATATTGCTCCAATTAGGTCAACTGTGAAGACTACTACCAAATATACATTCATCGTTCCAGGTGCTATAGGAAAGGGACGAGGACGAGGACGCGAAGGGCTTAGATCTTTGGTTGAGAAAGAGAATATGCCAACCAAGAGTTTATTTCCTCAATCTAGTCATATAGTTAAGCAATACATCCAAGAAATTGAAACAAGTATGATTTTTTAAATCTACTATTTTTAATTTGCATAAATTGAATTTAAATGATTAAGTGTTAGTAACATGATTTCATTTCGCTAGGTGCTATGGGGAAGGAACGAGGACAAGGTCTTAAAAATGCTACCATGTCTGCTAGTCAAGGAATGGGAACGATACATAAAAACTCCATGGTTCTTGAGATAGGGTATAGTTTTTCCAAAGGGTATACATCTACTGATCAAGTTAAGCAATGCAAAAAAGTTGAAACAAGTAAGTTTTTTCAAATCTATTGTATTTTTTAATTCACATATAACTGAAATTAAATGCCAAAGCTTTTACTAATGTGATTTCTTAGGTCCAGGTGCTATAGGGATGGGACGGGAGCAAACACCTAGATCTTTGTGGTCCTCTTTAGGAGTTTCTGAAAATGAGATGGAATCTTTCCACAAGAATGCTCGTTATGCTAATCAACATATGCAAACTCCTTCTAAAATCACAAGATCGAATTCTACCATGTCTCCTAGTCAAAGAATGCGAATAATGGATAAACATCCAATGGTTCTTGAGAAAGAGCATGTTCAAACCAATATTTCATTGCCTCCATCTACTGATCAAGTTATGCAACACTACCAAACAGTTGAAAAGGGTATGATATTTTGAATTCATGTGTTATTAATTTGTAGAACTTACTTTTTTTGCTATAGTTTTTACAAAATTATGTCATTGTAGGGTCATCTAATCCTGGAAAGGTAAAAAGAGTTCGAGGGAGGAACAAGTGCAAAGAAGTTGCATCACTTGAAGTTGGACAAAAGCTGAAAGTAACCTTTTACAATAATCGAACGGTTGAAAAAAATAGCAATCTGTTTTTGAGGCACTTGGGAAGAATAGTTCGTGATTGTAATATGTGTCCGTTGGGGGTTTCATCTTGGAATGATATTAATCAAGAAAAGTTGAATCACATGTGGGCAGCTGTTGAGGTAACAAATGTAGTCAAGAGTATTAATGCGCATTTGGACATTTTCTTTTGCACTCATTCTACTCACACCAACACCCTCTTCATGAATAGCGTATCATTTTTATATCTTTAGTGTTAGAGATTTTGCCAGCCAAATAGTCTATTGATGATTAACTTTAGAAAAAATGTTAAGTAGCTTTATATATCATTATTCTCAAGTTTTTCTGCTCCAAAAAAAAAATAGAAAAACTAATAATGAAAATGACAGATGTTGTTGGTTGTTACGCACTTGTGGCAATTGGATACATATTCTGATGCAAAACTATGCACTCCTTTAGCTATGTAGTTCCCAGATCCCAGCCAAACAACCTATTGATGATTAACTTTAGAAAAAATGTTAAGTAGCTTTGTATATCATTATCGTCAAGTTTTTCTGCCTCCAAAAAAAGATAGAAAAACTAATTATGAAAATGACAGATGTTGTTGGTTGTTACGCACTTGTGGCGATAGGATACAAATTACAATGCACAACTATGCATGCCTTTATCTATGTAGTTTCCAGATCTTATTTCTTGGCACATAAGTTTCATTTTCTTTGTTGTACTAACTTCTTGCTTTAAACAGTGAGCCTTTTGTATACCTACTGATCAGAAGTATATTTTCCGTAGATATTACTGATTTTCGTGATTAGTTTTCGTTACAATAACCATTACTTTCACTTAGAGAAGGAGAGCTATACTTCGATTATTTTAGACATTGATTCTTTTGTTGTGCTCATAGAATTTTATTGTACAAAGTTCAGAACTTATTTCAGGAGCTTGTAAGTTAATGCTTATTGTCTTTTTTTGTTTTATGTTACATATTCTTGTGTGGACTTTGGAAAAAACTTAGTTTTGTTGACCTTTTTTTCTCCTTCATATTTGTGAATAAATACCCTTCCATATCTAGATTTAGCAAAAAAACAGCTGAGTTTTGGTCTTCAAAGCTTCTGCTATTTTTTGCCCTTCCAAGCTGCCCAAGAAATCCAAGGTGGTATTTTATCTAAGTTCTTAACTTGCATGAGTAACCATTAGTTGTCTCAAGTGGTTTAAGCACCTTGTGTTTGACGGAGCATATTAAAAGTCTTGAAAGGTGGAACTTCTTCAAAGGCTGAATTACTGTCCGCACTACGTTCAACTCGAGAGGAAAACAAATCCTTGAATGAGGAAAACAAATCCTTAAATTATCGCTTGTCTACCTTAGAAAAAGAGATGAAAGAAATTATGAAAATAAAAGAATTCTTCGCTGCTCAACAATCACAAGTCCCGCCTATGACATCAACCGTTTCAACTGAATGACCATTGTTTTTGTAGGCTGACCAGGTTAGTAACAATATACCCGGCGTTTTTTTTTTACCTATTGAAGTTGATAATTTAAAGTACGTTGGGTGATTATTTTATTGAACATTTTCCAGTGGAAGGCTTCTTTGAAGAATTTTAGCCTCCCTTCTTTCATTAGGTACCTCTTCTTCAATGTATACAGTGAGTAAAATTTGATGTACTTCCTCTACTGCTACTTCACAAATGGCATTTCCTGTTGTCTTTTAAGTCTTAATGGTATTGTGTAATTGAATGATTAGATTTTGGCATGCTATGCCATTCATCTCTTTCCTTTCAATATGGTTTCCTTATTAGATGTTTTCAGAAATTCCTATCAATAGATAAAAGAGCAATTTTCTGCCAGATGGAAAAAGGCCTTATTGCTGTTAACTCTTGTTGCTTTTTTATGGGTTTCCAGTTTAACTTTTGTGGCCCTTAGCCTAAACAAATGATGAAATTTGTGTTTATCAATGGTTAACTTAGTTGCAGAGAGGAAATGGAACTTGTCTTATGTGTTTCCATTCTGCTCTTGTTGGAGGAAATGGAGTTCGATGAACTTTTATTTTTCAATGATGTGCAAGAGTTCATAGTCTCACTTGGTTTGGTATTCTCCTTGTTTTACAATAGGGTTTAGTAGAAGATTAAAAGAATTAACATCTACAATGAATGGAATTATTTTAGTTGGGAGCATATATTACATGAAGAATGGCAGCGAGCTCATATTATATGCGTGTGTTTAATCTATAAGGTACAGAGTTTGCTAGTTTAACTATGAACTTTCGTGGAAGTTCCTTATGTTTGTCCATTATGCTTGTCACAGTTATTGTTTTAGTTGTGATTATTTAATTTATTTTGGGTTCTTGGTTAATGCATCACAACAAAGTCTTCACTAAGTTGTTGACGACTTAACGTGAATGATGTATTATTGTAAATTAGTCGGAAATCTTTGTACAGTTAGTTAAAAGTTCAACCACCATGTATATGAACACATTTATGGAATACAACAAAAGGGAGTAAGTTAGTTTACCTTATGATACACATATGATATGATGTATTTTTCCTTGCATTTCTACAGAGTTTGGTGATTTATGGTTGAACAAATCTCAGTTTGCCTAACTTACATACTGCATTAATTATTTGGGAAGGAAGGCTTAATTTTTTGCTTATATTCCTCCAGCCTAGCTTTTTAATGTTGCTGGATAACACCCAATAAATTTAGACTGCTTTTGGGGTAAGCTATTTAACTATTCCTAGTGTAAATTTTACATATATTATTATACTAATAGTTATTCATCGTCTTTTCAAAATTTTGTACTTACAGGTTTTGAAGATTGAAGTTACAAGTCAAGATGCAAGTTTAGAAGATGCACAAGCTCATTATTATTTTTCTAGGAATGTAATGCAAAACTTGATATCAGAGTCTAGCTCGGGATGTTGGCAAAGCTTTTTTATTAAGGTGTTGAGCAAATATTGAAACTAATATGGGATGTTAACCATTTTGTAATTAATAACTATCCATATGTATATATATTTATATCTACATTTCTGTAGCAATTTGATATGTATTGATACTATTAATTTTCTCGTCAATAAGAGACCAGAAATGCAGATGCTAAAATTAGTATAATTATTTTACATAGGGACCAGTGCTGCTCGTCTCTAAAAGACAATTTAGGACTAGTAAAATCTGGTCGCAGAAAGGTTTAACGACCAGGAAGAAAAATATTTTCCATGATATTAATTGTCTATTAGGTATGAGATATATAGTCTCTAAAAACATTCAACGACCAGATTTTCTAGCCGTCTCTAAAAACAATCAACGGCCAGATTTTTGTACCCATCGTTGTTGCGCTTTAGCGGCGGAGGCTATTACAACGGGCAGCGACCAATTTTTTCTCGTCGTAATTGGTCATTTGGGACCAGATTTTAAGTTTTAGGGACCATATTTCCCTTCCTTAAAGGCCGTTTTTCTTGTAGTGTCGTACGAGACTTTGACAATTTACCCACAATTCTGACAATTATTTATGGACCTTCTAAGAGACACAACAAACATCTAACTTCGGGACGCAGCCCGAAAATCTAGAATAATAAATGAAACAGGAAGTGTCCCACGAACAAGGGTGTGGGCTCACCAAATCAACAGCAGCAGCAAGTTCTCGTAAGCGTCGAGAGTACCACGAACCTGCTTTTCTCTGTTACCTAACATACCATAAAAAACAACAATGGTATGCCTGAGTACTTTCGTACTCAGTGAGTGCCACGGGGACAACAAGTAATATGAAAATAAAATACAATAATACATAAATAAATCAGCTCTGAAAAGATACTATAAAAACATCCATTCCACTTTATGATTCCTAATATCGTTTGTTAAACAGTTTACAAAGCCATTAATCAATATAAAAACAGTTCTTCAGCTTGTGTATCTCAATAAGAATTATCAAAACAAATGATAAAACTTTTGTCACGTTACAACTTTCAATTATGCCTTTCAAATTGATCATGATTGTCAACAATAGTTCCATGAGAGAATAATAATATCACACATGCCAATACAGGCCCAAGAATCAATCACATCGAAGGGATGACCGTAGAGGTTCCCTAAACACAGCGCACCACACCAGAATATGTAATTCTCGGTGGCTATCCTTGATGTGGCGTGATTTTACTCCAGAATCGATGCTTTTCGACTATAAGTGTTACTTTTTTTTAAGCAAGTCTACGTGATTTTACATGTTTTTTATTGGATTTCAGGTATTAAGTGTTTTGATGGCAAAATTTGAAGAAGTGGAGAAAATAACAAAGTCACTGAAGAGGCAGTTTGACGAAGAAATTAGACGGGCCGCAAAAAATTTGTGCAGACCGTCAAATTGACCGTATAATGGTCACAGTGAGCAATGTTCGACGAGCCATTCCTGTGGAACAATTATACGGACCACAGAATATTTGATGGTCTGTCAAAATGTATCGTGAAAAATGCTGGGGATTTTTGACGGATGAAAGGAAGGAATTTAACGGTCCGCATAACTATTTTGCGGACCGTAGAATGGATCGTAGACTGAACCCGACGGGCAATTGCGTCTTTTCAGTTCTCACGATTTAGGGTCTTATAAATACATGTTATAGGTTTAATTACTACAGAACTCAGTTTTATTTTCCTTAGCATTAGTTACTCATAGTTTTGAAGTCTTTTGGAGATTACAAACAATTGCAATTAATTTCTCTTCAATTCCAAGCAATCAATTGTAAGCATTATGATTTCCATTATTTCTTATTGTTCTTCTTCCTTTATGAGTAGCTAATTTTCCTTACTAGGGTTGTGAACCCAAATTGATGGGTGTTTTGTGATTGGGTTTGTGATTGATATATACATAATGGATTATTATGGTTTAGTTATTCTTCATTCTTCATTCATAATTAATGGTTGCAAACATTAATTAAAGCCATAAACCTTGATTTATTTGGGAAAATAATTAGGGTTGGTAAGAATAACTAACATGGACTCAAAGCTCTAAACTTTGTTTAATAAATTCACTTAGGAATAAGAAGAATTTACTTGGCATGATTAATCGTTCTTCATAGTTACTTTCTTATATTTGGGAAAATCATAGAAAGAGATAATCTTTATTTATTGGGAAATAATAGAGATTCATATAGAGATTAAGTGCATTCATATAATGATCCATTAGAAGTACATCGAGATCAATACCCATGATCATACACTCTATCTAACGGGGACACAACCTTAGTTTCTTTTACCATAAATTTCCACCAAAGCAAGTAGATAGCAATTAGTTATAGAAAAACCAACTATTACCAAAATCATCGGATTAAGACATTAGACCTAAAACTTAGCATCCTACGACTTTAGTAACCTTTTCACACCATATTCCCTGTGGGATTCGACCCCAACCTTGTTGGTTTACTATATTTGACAACGTTTGCGTTATACCATTAATAGGTGTAATTTGAGCATATCAAACTTTTGCGCCGTTGCCGGGGAATAAATTTTTGAAATTACTAAATAGTGTTTGCTATATTGAAGTCTTTTGCTTATTCCATCACAGCTTGTTTGCTACTCTGTGTAAACCAGGTGAACATGAATCAGAATCAGCAAAATCTACGTGCTGGCAACGAGGGGAATCGGTTGAACAATCAGGCGAATGAATAAAATGATGAGAATATTTTCTCTCATCTTGTTGCGGAGGAGGACTATGCATCTGCTATTGTTCGGCCTCGAGTTGCAGCTGCTAGCGTGAAAATTGACTCCTCTCTATACCAGTTGTTGAAGATTGAGGGATACTTTCGGAACTCAACCGAGAATGACCCTCAACGTCATTTGCAGAATTTTATGGATGTGTGTGCTAATCACATCAAGAACAACGTTCCACAAGATGTTATTCGGTTGAGGTTATTTAAATATTCCTTAACTGGGGAGGCAAGAACATGGTTTGAGAAGCTGCCCCGAAATTCGATTACTTCATGGGCAGAGATGGTGACTGCTTTTCTCACAAAATAGTACCCCCCCTAGCAAGAAGGCTGAATTCATGATAAGATATATGCATTCAAGCAGCGACCGGGGGAACAACTATATGAAGCCTGGGAGAGATTCAAGGAGTATTTGCAGAAGAGACCGAATCATGGTTTTCCGGAACACATATTAATGGAGAAGTTCGGCTAGATCTAGTGACGCAGTCAGTTGCTAATAATGCAGCTGATGGTTGTTTCATGAACGACGAGTGACCAACATACTTAATAAGCTGACGACTCATAATCAGGCTTGGAACTCAAACAATGTTGATGTGGTACCGTATGGTAGTGCTATGATCCAGAATATAGTAAAGGAGAATCAAGACACCCAGCAAACATTGGCAGAACTTGCAACAAATATTTCTTTGCTAACGAAGAAGTTTGATGAATCCAAAATCAAGAAGGAAAGTGTTTGTGAGGATGATACAGTTTTTCCAAAAGGGATGTACCATACTCAAGATGGTCCGTTCCATGATGGGCCACCTGTGCAGGTTGAAGATGATAATTATGTTAATAACTCTCAAGGGGGTTACCAACGACAGAATTACGAAGGTGGTTATCAGAATCAGAATCAATGGAGACCTCAGCAAGGTCAATGTGCTTATAACAACTCTGGGAACTACAACAATAATTATGATGGTACGAACCACGGGAGCTACAACAATAATAACAATTTCTGGAACAAGCGTTCCAATCCTTATATACCACCGAAAGGGCAGTCAACAGAGCAAGGTAGTTCGAAGGTTGAATCAATGCTTGAGAAGATTCTGGCCAATCAATCTAAGTCTGAAAGGACTTTATCTGGGCTACAGAAACAGTGGGTTTCCACACATCGGCTATTCAGAAGCTTGAGTCACAGATGAGGGATATTTCTAGAGAGCAACACCCTCCTAAAAAGGGAGGACTTCCGAGTGATACTATTCCGAATCCAAAGAATGGGGGAGGCGGTGTAGACCGTGTGTTTGCCATCACTACTAGGAGTGGTAAAATACTCCAGGGGGCTGATGAGAAGGTGATTGATCTTGAGACGATAGTTGAAAAGGATGAGGTGCAGTCTGAAGCACCCATTATTGCTGATGAGAATCCAACTGACAAGAAGGTTGCTGATATTCCAGAGATGGTGAAGGAAGCTGATAACACAAGCAAGCAGGCTGTAAAAGGGGCTCTCCTCCCTTTGACGCAGCTTTTAAAATCTAAACCTCTTTTTCCTCAGAGGTTGATAAAGAAGAAGGAAGATGCTAAGTTCGAGAAGTTTTATGATCAGTTGAAGCAGTTATCTCTGAATTTTCCCTTCTTGGAAGCTGTCAAGGAGATGCCCGGTTTTGCTAAATATTTGAAGGACCTGCTGAACAAGAAGAAAACGGTGCAACATGAAACCGTGAGTTTGACTCACACTGTGAGTTCTATCATTTCAACTACAACTATTCAGTAAAAGGGAGATCATGGGGCGTTCACCATTCCTTGTTCTGTTGGGCACCATGATTTTTCTCGTGCTTTGTGCGATAATGGGGCGAGCATTAATTTGATGCCTCTTGCTATATACAAACAATCAGGTTTGGGGATGCCAAGGCCGACTACTATGAGGTTACAAATGGCTGATAGGTCTATCAAAAGACCTGTTGGGGTGGTTGATGATGTACTTGTGCGGGTTGGTGATTTTATGTTGCCCGCTGATTTTGTGATTCTTTATTGTGCTGTTGATCGGGACATTCCTATTATTCTGGGGAGACCTTTCCTTGCTACAGGAAGAGCTCTGATGGATTCAGAGAAAAATGAAATCAAGTTCCGAGTTAATGATGAAGAAGTAACTTTTCAGGTTAGAAAAGGGATGAAGTTACCAAGTGCTTATGAGCGTATTTCGGTAATTGATTCATTTGATGTTGGTGATGAAGCAGTGGAGTTCAAGATGGAAGAAGAAAGTTTGGGTGAAGCTCTAGCTGGTATTCTTATGAATTTTGATGCTGAAGACATAGAAGGCTATGTGTAGACAGTTAATTCACTTGTTGGGTTGGACTCATATTCATACCACCCAAAGAAGCTAAATCTTGATCTGGAAAATAGAACAACTCCTGCAGTAAAGCCTTCGATCATTGAGCCATCTAAGTTGGAGCTTAAGCAGCTCCCATCACATCTGAAATTTGAGTTCCTTAGTCTGGACAATACATTACCGGTGATTGTTTGAGCCTTACTGACTGAGGAGTAGATTTTACAGCTTTTGGAGGTGTTGCGAGAATATAGGCATGCTATTGGTTGGACCATAGCAGACATCCGAGGTATTCCATATGGGATCTGTGAGCACAAAATCTAGTTGGGGGAGGATAGCAAACCAAATGTAGAGCATCAGAGGCGACTGAACGAGAATATGCAAGAGGTTGTCAAGAAAGAAATCATCAAATGGCTGATAGTAAATAGGTGAGCCCAGTCCAATGTGTTCCTAAGAAGGGCGACATCACTGTTGTGCCGAATGCAAAGAATGAGTTGATCCCAACCAGAACTGTCACCGGATGGAGAGTTTGCATGGACTATCGCAAGCTCAACACAGCCATTTGCAAAGACCATTTACCTATGCCCTTCATTGATCAGATGCTTGATAGGCTAGTGGGACGTTCCTACTATTGCTTCCTTGATGGTTATTCGGGCTACAATCAGATCAACATTTCTTTGGAAGATAAGGAGAAAACCACTTTTACTTATCCTTATGGGACATTTTCATTTAGCCGGATGCCTTTTGGTTTGTGTAATGCACCAGCCACTTTTCAGATGTGCATGATGTCAATCTTCTCTGACATGGTAGAGGATTTCATGGAAGTATTCATGGATGACTTTTCTGTTGTGGGTGATTCATTTGAAGATTATCTTGGCTATCTGGGTCAATTGCTAAAAAGATGTGAGGAGGCAAATCTCGTGCTAAATTGGGAGAAGTGCCATTTTATGGTGAAAGAAGGAATCGTCCTCGGTCACAAAATCTCTGAAAAGGGAATCGAGGTCGATCAAGCAAAAATTGATGTGATTGCAAAACTTCCACCACCTATCTCGGTCAAAAGTGTCCGAAGTTTCTTGGGACATGTTGGGTTCTACAGGCGCTTCATCAAAGATTTCTCCAAGATTGCCAACCCAATGTGCAAGCTTCTTGAAAAAGAGGCGAAGTTTGCGTTTAATGATAAGTGCCGGAAGGCGTTTGAGGAGTTAAACGAGCGTCTCACTACTGCTCCTTTTATTGTTGCTCCTGACTGGTCCTTGCCATTTGAACTGATGTGTGATGCTAGTGGTTTTGCAATAGGTGTTGTGCTCGGGCAGAGGCATAATAAAATGATGCACCCGATCTATTATGCAAGCAGAACACTGAATGCTGCCCAGATGAATAACACAGTGACGGAGCAAGAGCTGCTTGCCATTGTGTTTGCTTTTGAGAAATTTCGGGCCTACTTGTCGGGGTCCAAAGTAGTGTTTTACACTGATCATGCAGCCTTGAGATACCTCATGGCAAAGAAGGAAGAAAAACCGCGACTGATCAGATGGGTGCTATTGTTGCAAGAGTTTGATTTTGAGGTGAAGGACTGCAAGGGCACTGAAAACCAGGTTGCTGACCATCTCTCTCGGCTTGAAGACGCTGGGAGACCTTCTGATGAGCTTGATATAGATGATGCTTTTCCGGATGAGAGGGTGTTGGATGTGTCAATGGAGGTGGCACCGTGGTATGCTGACATTGCCAATTATTTAGTAACAGACATAGTTCCAGAAGATATCAAACCCTACCAAAAGAAGAAATTCCTGCGGGATGCTCGACAGTGCTATTGGGACGAGCCTTATTTGTTCCGAACATGCGCTGACAACATCATTCGGCATTGTGTTCCTGAAAGTGAAGTGATGGCGATTCTAAAGGCATTCCATGACTCTCCTGTTGGGAGTCATCACAGAAGAAACCGGACTGCGGCTAAGGTACTTGAGTGCAGCTATTACTGGCCGACCATTTTTCATGATGCTAATTTCTTGCTGCGGTCCTGTGATCAATGTCAAAGGCAAGGGAATATCGGCAGAAGACAAGAGATGCCTATGAATTTTGTTATGGAGGTAGAAGTGTTCGATGTTTGGGGGATTGACTTTATAGGACCCTTTGTGAGTTCGGGTGGCATGAAATACATCTTGGTTGTTGTGGACTATGTGTCAAAATGGGTAGAAGCAGTGGCTTTACCTAATAATGAGGCCAAGAGTATTATGGGGTTCCTCAAGAAGAACATATTTACTCGTTTTGGTACTCCGAGGGCTATAATCAGCGATGGTAGATCCCACTTTTGTAATAGAGCCTTTGCGGGATTGATGGAGAAATATGGTGTAAAACACAGGGTGGCAACACCATATCATCCTTAGACAAGTCGACATTTGAAGTGTCCAATAGGGAGATCAAGAGTATACTAGCAAAAACAGTGAATGCAAATAGAACTAATTGGGCCCACAAGCTCGATGATGCTCTAGGGGAATACCGAACTGCTTTCAAGACTCTGATTGGGACTTCACCCTTCAAGCTTGTGTTTAGAAAACCTTGTCACTTGCCAGTTGAGCTTGAGCACAAGGCTATGTGGGCGCTGAAGAAACTGAATATGGATTGGGATGAAGCAACCAAGCTCAGGTTGTTTCAACTAAATGAGATGGATGAGTTTCGGTACCAGGCATATGAGAGTGCAGCACTTTATAAAGAAAGGGTGAAGCAATACCATGATAAGAAGATCCTGAAGCGAGAGTTCTACAAGGGTGATCCGGTTTTGCTGTTTAACTCTCGGTTGAAGTTGCTACCTGGTAAGCTAAAATCGAGGTGGTCTGGTCCGTTTGAGGTGGTAGGTGTTTCACCCCATGGAGCGATTGAGTTAAAGTCCGGAGATGGAACTCGAACATTTAAGGTGAATGGTCAAAGGTTGAAACACAAACACGGGATGGTTTCGGAAGATAGAATTGTTGACCCATACCGGTTGAAGCACCTCGGAATGAACAATGATCTGGTGTACGTAGATCAAGAGTGAATGGCTACCACCGTCGTGCCGCGACGTTAAATCAAGCACTTCATGGGAGGCAACCCAAGTGTAATGTTTATTTTCATTCTTGTTTCTGTTTGAATATAGGGTAATGTTTGTTGTGGTGCAGGACATGAACAAGTTGGAGAAAAAAGTGCAAAAACGCCGATGGAAATTCAACGCCAGATTTTACGGTCCGTCAAATTTATACGGTCCGTAAAAGGAAGCGCAGAATTAAGTCAGCAAATAGTACTCACTGTTACTGCTAGACGGACCGTCAAAATTTTGACGGACCGCATAATGGAACGTTTAATGGTACAAGAAAAATCTGCTTACTGTGATGCGTTTACACCAACATTTGACGACCGTATAAATTTTGACGGTCTGTCAAACTAATCGTAAAAGTGTCATAGTGTGAAGGTTGCCAATTCATTGTCCCAGGTAAGTATTTGAATTGTAGAAAGGACCGTAGAAATATCTACGGTCCGTAAAAAAAAAAAATCGATAGTTTTTTTATTTTACATAGTATAAGAAGTCAAAGGCGGCTGGGTTTAAATCATAACTTCCCTTTCCCACTCAAGTACTAGATACGTTTCCCAAATTCCTTCATCTTCCCTCTCCCACTAAACTATAAATCCTTACAACTCCTCTCACCCACTCCCTAAAATTATGCCCCACATATCCTCACTACTCCTTTCCATTTAAAACTCTTTCTTTCCCTTGCCCACCAATTCCCAGCCGTCTTATAATAAAAAAAAAGTCACTGAAGAGAGATTTGTGATTGTCGTGCTATAATACCCACTCCAGCAAGAAAGCACGTATGTGATTCTATGTTCCTGTGATCATCACTAGGCATTATATTCCATAATTCATAATATATGTTGGGGATGGGGTTTCTGCATAAAATTGGATATTGATGAACTCATAAGTGATGGTATGATGGGTTGGAGGGCATTCCAATGATTGTGTTGAAGCCTTTGGATTCAATCACTGTTATGCCCGCCAACTGTTTGATGAAATGCCTAGAACAAAATTGATAATGAAAAGGGTGAAGTCTGAGTAACCCCGGCTTTATATGAGTTCTACAAGTGTGCTGTGATGTATAACCTTGTGTGTGAATTGAAGAGTCAAGGGTAACAACGAACGACATGAACTGAGTAGAAGAATTTGATAACAAATTTGATGGACCGTAGAAATTTTGACGGTCCGTCAAAATATGTCGTCAAAATTTTAGTGCAAGTATAATGCACTGTGACCATTTGACGGCCCGCAGAAAATTCTGCGGAGCGTCAAAACTCATCGTCAAATGGTCAAACGAAAACCCACTCACTGATACCATTTGACGGTTGGTTTGACGGACCGTTGGAAATTGTACGGATCATCAAACCCCATCGTCAAATGGTTAGTTGTAACAATGTTGACTGTTTCCATTTGACGGCCAATTGTGCGAACCGTATAACTTCCTGCGGCGCATCAAAATATTTGACGCTTTAATTCCATGCATAAAAAAAATTGTGCATTTAACACATAAGTTGAAGGTGATACTGACATGCTTTCCACAGGTATGCCTCCCAAGGTTCGAGGAGGTGCTCCAACTACTTCACGAGGTAGAGGCAGGGACAAAGCTCAAAGTCGTCGGGGTCTCCGTGATGAGCCCGACCAAGGAGCAATTAGTGCAGGGGATGACGAGCCACTGGCAGTAAGAGTCACCAGAGCTAGGGGTGCTACTCAGGTACAAGTGTCCTCCCAGTCTGAAGACAGGGACAGTTCTACATCCTCTAGCAGCTCGGAAGATGAAGTGGAAGCTGCCAGGTTGCGAGAAATCCGAATGAAGGAAAGATCAGAGCACAGTGTTAGATTTTCTGTGTCGGGCTCTAAAGAAATATACGATCAGGGGCTTGAAGAAAAAGAGGGGGGTGGTCCGAAGAAAAGCATCCATGAGGAGAAACGAATTAGACCAGACAGACTGGATGGTTTTTCACGTATTCTTGCTACACTTGACCATCATCAGTGGAACTTCATTAGCCACCCTCCAGGGGAGTACATCTCATCTCTAGTGCGGGAATTCTCTGCTAATTATGCGGCGGAAGTGAAAAATACTTTCAAGCCAGTTCAGTTTAGGAAGAAGAAGCCTCCCTCGTTGACAGAAGTGACAGTCCGAGGCCAGCGAATCAATATCTCTACCGAGACAATCAATCGTTTCTACTTTAGCCTCGATTATGTACCACCGCCAAACACAGATGAGCTTAAATACAGGTTGGGTGGTGATCGGAACGACAAACTGGCTGAGTTACCATGGGTTGCTTCGGTGATAGCAAGGGGTTCCCCTGAGTGGAGTAAAAACACCTCCTTACTGGTAAAGAAAGAGGATATGTCAGTGGAAGGAAAATTTTGGTGGAGCGTGTTGATCCATAGGTTGTTCGCCAGTCAGTCAGATAACGTGTTGCCGGTTGAGCGGGCCATACTAGTAGCTGCCATCATGTCAAGGTACAACATAAATGTGGGGGAGTTGGTGGTTCAACAAATTCATCAGAGAGCAATGACCAAGGAGTTGTTACTCGCATATCCCTACCTCATTACAACGTTATGCTTACGGGAAAATCTAGATCATTATGCACACCAAGATCATCGGTTACTAGCCAAGAGTGTGTATGATCTCTGGAAGAGCAAAGATGGGGACATCCACCCTACTCCAGATGTTCCTATAGAGCTCACAACTAGGCTACCTGCTCCAGCATCCCAGGTACATGAGCTAGCAGCTCCCGAAACATCGCAGGAAGGGCCGACTGCCACAGGAACATCAACTCAGTCCATTTTACGCACCCCGGGTATATCTACAGGGCCCTCTTCCCAGGCTGCTCCAGTTATTCACAGCACTCCTACCTCTCAGAGCAGCCATGTGGCCTCAGCTTCTACAGCCTTGCCTGGCGGTGTTATGATACCGTTTAATGCTCAAAATTTCCATGATGCGTTTGTGAAAGCAGACAGGGTAGACCGCCAGGTTGCTAACTTGATAGGACAGCTACAGGGTTATATAGATAAAAGGGTGGCAACAGCCTTGGAGCCCGCAAGGAAGAAGTGGGAGGATTCCCATAAACTCATCCATTCTCGGATTGATGGAATTGAGTGGTGGATTCTGGAGCTTGAGAAGGTAAGCCCTACAGTTGATCTGGGGACGATGCAAACAGAGTTGATGCAATTGAAGACAGATATGCTAGCATTGAAGGTTAAAGAGGGAATTGCGTCTGCAACCCCGTCACAAGCACAGACGTTAGACTTAGCCTCTCTGTTGCCTGTTGTTAATTTTCTGGGAGATGATTCCCCACCTCGGGCTACTAGCAAAAGTCCTAGGGTGGAAGGCGAGAATGATGATGAGGAGGAGGACAGTGAGGAGGACGAGTAGTTTCGAAAGGTTCAGCGATGCTCTCTTGAAGAGACCCATTTTACGGGGGCGTCATCCAGCCATGCCCCTCATATTGAGATGACAATGCCTAGTGTTGTGATACCAGCAAATGCTAGTACCACAGGTCCAGGGGAGCAACCGCGCTCTCAGAGTCCGATAGAGCCAGCTGTTGGTACCACCGTTCCAGCGGCAGAGCAGGCACTGCACACCACTACTGAGGTGATGATACCTCAGGACGTGCAGTACACCTAGAGCGTTTCAGGTAGCCCTATCCCTTTGGTTTGCTTATTTTCATGCCTTGGGGACAATGCATGCTCTTTAATTGGGGGTGGGCTATGTGTTTATTTATTGTGAATATTGTATATATGTGTTTAGGACCCCCTCGGCTTTTCTTTACCAGAGTTCTTTTCCTGAGGGGCGTCATTTTGTTGAAACTTGCATGTTTAGGATGTTTCTTAGGTTGAATAGAGTAGTTGTGATTTATTTAGTGTTACTCTGTAACTGATGGCATGTTGTTATGGTTTGTTGGAAATTTTGGACCCCTCGAAAATTGGATAAATGCATACTTAGAATAGTTATTGGTTAACATGATTGATTCTTTATATGACATTATGATTATTGGGGTATTGTGTGTGATAAATGACTACTTAGGAGGTCACAAGTGTAAAAATAATTGTCCTTATTCCAATGTGTGTGTGAGTTATTATTTTAATTATGTTTAAGCATGTATAATCTAGAACTTGCCTAGTTGGTCTTGTTTGAAATCCAAAATTTAGTTTGGTTGTGAAATGATCTTAGGCTTTCTTTGTGTAAATAGTCACTTTGCCTAAATAAGCCTACCAAAAGCTGAGAATATCCCTAGTTTCCCTTTTTGAGTCTTTTGACCTTTCTCTTGGCTAGCTAAATATGAAACCGCACTCGTGCAATTTATCCATTTTTGCACCCGTTCCCTCCTTGATGCTACTAGATAGACGAGGCAAAGTGCCTAAGTTGGGGGTGAATTAAATGTGATGTAGATGTTAAAAACATAAGTTGGGGGTGGTGGAGTTTGCTAGTGGAGATTTGATGTGGTAGTTGGATATATAAAAAAAAAATTAGAAAATTGTAACACAAAAAGATTTGCAAGTTGGATAGGAATAAAACCACATTGAGGTCGAAAACTTGAAAGAAAATAAAAGGGGTGAATTAAGGTGAAGAGATGTTGTAGTGTTCAAGGAGGGAGAAGTCACTAATATCCAAAAAGTATCCTACCCGCCCCTAAGCCTACATTACAAGCCGAAACAAGTCCTAATGTGATCACAACCGAACAAGCCTAGGATGAAAACATAGAAAATAAGGGCAAGCCTATGGTATTTGCATGTGTAGATATGAATTTCTTTAGGAGTGTGAGTGTTTTTCTTTTCTCTTTCGTCTTCTTCCCATTCTTGTTATATATATGTGTGTTGGGACATTCTTTGGTCTATGTAAGGGCATAAGGATGAGAATTGAGCAAAATAAAGTGACCGCCTAAAGTAGCGTTTGGGTGCATCATAATGTGTTCGATAATGTAATGTCATGCATTGAAGCTTCATTGTTAGTCATAGAAATCTTGAGTTATGTATATTTCTTTAAAATAGAAAATTGGGGTGGTCCTTTGAAGAAAAACGTGCATGCTGGTAGTTCAGAGTCAAAACCAATGTAGACATTTTTATTCTATGATATCTAGGTGTTAGATTGAGTCGTTGTTTTGTATGGCTTGATTGAGGATAAGCAAATACTTTAAGTTGGGGGTGTTGAGGTGGCATGATTTTACGCCACAATCGATGCTTTTCGGCTATAAGTGTTACTTGTTTTTAAGCAAGTCTACGTGATTTTACGTGTTTTTTATTGGATTTCAGGTATTAAGTGTTTTGATGGCAAAAGTTGAAGAAGTGGAGAAAATAACAAAGTCACTGAAGAGGCAGTTTGACGGAGAAATTAGACGGGCCGCAAAAACTTTATGCAGACCGTCAAATTGACCGTATAATGGTCACAGTGAGAAATGTTCGACGAGCCATTCCTGCAGAACAATTATACGGACCGCAGAATATTAGACGGTCCGTCAAAATGTATCGTGAAAAATGCTGGAGATTTTTTACGGATGAAAGGAAGGAATTTGACGGTCTGCATAACTGTTTTGCGGACTGTAGAATGGATCGTAGACTGAACCCGACGGGCAATTGCGTCTTTTCACTTCTCACGATTTAGGGTCTTATAAATACCTATTATAGGTTTAATTACTACAGAACTCAGTTTTATTTTCCTTAGCATTAGTTACTCATAGTTTTGAAGTCTTTTGGAGATTACAAACAATTGCAATTAATTTCTCTTCAATTCCAAGCAATCAATTGTAAGCATTATGATTTCCATTATTTCTTATTGTTCTTCTTCCTTTATGAGTAGCTAATTTTCCTTACCAGGGTTGTGAACCCAAATTGATGGGTGTTTTGTGATTGAGTTTGTGATTGGGTTTGTGATTGATGTACACATAATGGATTATTAGGATTTAGTTATTCTTCATTCTTTATTCATAATTAATGGTTGCAAACATTGGTTAAAGCCATAAACCTTGTTTTATTTGGGAAAATAATTAGGGTTGGTAAGAATAACTAACAAGGACTGAAAGCTCTAAACTTTGTTTAATAAATTCACTTAGGAATAAGAAGAATTTACTTGGCATGATTAATCGTTATTCATAGTTACTTTCTTATATTTGGGAAAATCATAGAAAGAGATAATCTTTATTTATTGGGAAATAGTAGAGATTCATATAGAGATTAAGTACATTTATATAATGATCCATTAGAAGTACATCAAGATCAATACCCATGATCATACACTCTATCTAACGGGGACACAACCTTAGTTTCTTTTACAATAAATTTCCACAAAAGCAAGTAGATAGCAATTAGTTATAGAAAAACCAACTATTACCAAAATCATCGGATTTTGACATTAGACCTAAAACTTAGCATCCTACGACTTTGGTAACCTTTTCACACCATATTCCATGTGAGATCCAACCCCAATCTTGTTGGGTTACTATATTTGACAATGTCCGCGTTATACCATTAATAGGTGTAATTTGAGCGTATCAATCCTTCCTCCCGAATAGCTAGGCATAAACCACACTCCGGGTAGAGAACCTGGTAGTGGCCACTCTTCCTCTCGAATGGCTAGGCAATTACCACACTGGGATCCATAGTGGCTACCCTTCCTCCCGAGTAGCTACGCCAAACACAATTACAAAGTTCATAGCATAGAAGCCGATTCACAATTTGTCTCAAAGTAGCCACACCATCAAATAGTATTAAAGTTCATTATGCTATTACGAAAATCCATAACTTCATAGATAGTCTTGAAAGCGTTTCCACTTCTTTAAACAAGATTCCTTTGTCATAGTTCCCTTGTAAAATCATCAATACCAATAATTAACCATCATCACTGATCATCTTTTATAAAAGAAAACAATTATGATTTCACATACGTATATAGAGGATAATACAATCAAGGTTTAATGTGGGCTTGTCCCCTCACGCACATTAACCATTAATCCAAAACATGTAATAGATTTCAAGAGTGTAAAACCAATTCATCATATCATTCAAAACATGCTTTTATAAAGAATCAATCTTTCAAGAGAGTTTGCAAAAGAGACATATAAATTATCTTTATATTCCAAAAGGTTTTTATTTTTAAAGACACATATTTTTATACGTTAAACAAAGTTTAACAATTCACTTTCCTAATGACGAAAACCCAAACCCTAGCTTGAATAACTTTGGGAAGAATTATACTGCAAACCCTAGGTTTTGGTCACAAGAATCATGTTAAGAATCATGGGTTTGATGTTTGAATGGATTAGTAATGTTAAGGGTGTCCTTACCATCGATTTGCGGAATTGAAGGAATGATTTTCGTCCTTAGGGTTTAGGAGAATGAAAAAAAAAATGGGAACAAAATCAAACCATACCCATTTTAAACCAAATTTTCTACCAGAAACGGTGAAAGTACGACCAAAAGGTACGTCTCGTACTTGTAGCCCATACTTTGGGTGCCAAAAACAGTGAGGAATGGAAGAAGTACTGCCTAAAAGTACGTCCCGAACTTTCTGGGCGTACTTTGGGCGAAATTTTCAACATTTGCGCCCTTCAGTAAAACGGACATAACTTTTTGTACATAACTTTTCTTGGGCTAACCGACCTACCATTGGAAAGCTATTTCAAATATCTACAACTTTTAGTAAGAAAGTTTTTCCAAATTCGCAACAAATTTTCATGAAAATCGCCCAGAAAACTGATCTACCAAAACTTAGGCCAATTTAAGAGCCCTTAGGAACTTCAATTATTGGTTTGACTTCAAAACGACCATCTTCCACCCGACTTCATCAACAATGGATTCATATAGATATATTATCATGTTAACGCCAGATCTTTACACATTCACACCTAGTTCAAGTTTACGGGGTGTTACATTATCCCCCCCCCCCCTTAAGATCATTCGTCCCCGAATGAAAGTCATGGCCAGGATTCTTTACTAAACCTCAAATTTCAAAATTTCAAGAGTTCTTCCAGCAAGGTGAAACATCCTCAGAGATAAAATACGATTAACCATGTAACAGATGCATTATTCAAGCCTAAACGCAATTGTGAGATTTATACTTCACTCTAAACTTTCACAGGAAAACACATCTTAAAGGTTCAACAGATACATGTAGTTGGGAATAATTCAAGGTAACACGGCTTGAGTAACACTACAACAACTAGATAGAATTACGCCCATTTCGAGTTCATTCCGCAAGTTTTAAGATACGACATAAGTCTACCCCGAGGTTTTAACAATATCACTTTTTCACTCTATAACGGGTCCATCATCAAATTCAAGCCTAACTATTTCAGATTGACAATCTAGAGTTTCATAACACTTGGAAAACTAGTCTATCCCCAAAAATCACATAAAAGCTCACAATTTCTAATTCAAACACATCAAAAGTAATCTCACAACCATTAACTAGAACGACGCAGTCTCTATATATTCTAGAACCGATAACATGGACACTAGCAGGGGTATTCATAGAAAAAGGGTGCCTACAATTGTTTGGGTTCCCTACCTAAATCAAGGGTAAAGTACAAAGTCACATAAGAAAGATTTTTAACCTGGATCGATCAACGAATACGCATCAAGAGAACAAATAGTGACAATACCTATGACCACAACATCTGAGGCTTCAGCCACCTCCCTATGAGCCAATTCATGAAGTCGAGCTTCCTTTGTATAAATGACCCCAGAAAGGCAAAAATATAACTAACACCCAAATAAGAACAACATAGTTCTCACGGGATTCTAACAACTAAAACACTCAAGTCTCAACACAAAGTACAGGGGTTTCTACCTTCATCTCACTTTCCCAAGAGTTGGATACCCAAAAGGTTAAACACGTATATGTTTTGCCTAGGAATCGCAAAATATATCAATCTAGACAATATACTCTGACAAGAAGGATAATTCAACAACACATGATTCAAGCCTAACTTACCTTATGCCAAAACTGAGAATAACAAATTAGAGCCTAAATCAACTCCACCTCGTCTTAAATCATTCTTCCACAAACGTTAGTCCTCCCATTTCAAGACTACAGTATAGTTCTTCCACTAAAAATCTAACCAATATAGATCTTTTAACCCAATAGGAATATAGACTCAATGTGCAATAATTCTTAATTCACTACAAGATACCTTCAATTGTTGCCTTCATCGTAAACTCCAGTACTTGAAATATATCACTAACTTAATTATTCCCCTGAGCTTAACAAGATTTTGTAACAAGAACTACTTTTGCTTCTAAATCTGTCTCAATTTATCAACAACCAAACTCTATAACGACCATATATATATCAAACACCTACAATGTAATTTCTGTGTTACACCCTGGAAAATTTCGCGTTACCGAGACTATAGATGGCTTAGTATGAGCTCACGGGAGAGGAAAGTTATACAAGAATTAGGGATGAGGATTATATTATCTGAGTACAAGAATATATATATATATATATATATATATATATATATATATATGACATTTCGAGATCGTATGGAGTAAATCGGTTAACACGTTACCTGATGATAGCCCTTGTAACCATAAGTTAAGGTGGGGCCCACATGTCAGGATTTTGTAAAGGGCATATGAAAAGTGATATGAGTAGTACATGGAAAGTTGAGCAAGTCCTAAGAAGGACCCTTAAGCCAAATATGGGCATAAGCCCTCCAAAAGGATGATTTAAAGATACGTTTTCGGATGACCTGACTTGGAGGGGCCAAAACGCTATTATAAGTTTGGAATTTGAAAAAGACACAAAGAATGAAAGTTGTAGATAATTGAAATAGATTTCCAACTGTAGGTCGTGGGACCTCACAGCATATCGGGATCAAGAGTTATGGCTATTTTAAGATCAAGACTCTAAGCTGCAAAAATGGCTCCGCGGGCCCCACAAGAGTAAGTCGGTGGAACCGACCTAGGGGGGGTATAAATACCCCCATCAACCCGTTTTTTTTAAGCAAAATAACAATCCAAAGAGGCCTAGAAACCTCTCCACACCTCCCCCAAACATTATAGTCCAATAAATCAAGAATTTAACAAGATTACGCCAAACTAGCCTACGAATGGTGATTGTTCTTGCTTCTACTTAAGTTTGGTGTTGGAGAAAGTTGTTGTGGCTGAGTTTCTTCAAGTATAAGGTATGTTTTTTTCATCCCATCTCTTATGTTGAGTTTATTTGAAGGCCTAGCAAGCCTTAAAAGTGAAAATAGTTATGGAGGAAAGGTCATAAGGTTTTATGTTGTAGTTGTTGTGTTTATGGGTTGTTTTGAGCATGTTGTGGCCGTGTGGATGGGCTGATTTATGCGTATAAAAATGGTAACTAACATTGTTGGTGTGTTGATGATATTATACTCCTTGATTGGGATGAAAGAAAGTGTATGTTGTTGTTGTATGTTCAAAAACATCGCGTGGGATGTTTATGGAATATATTGGTATGGATAATAGTGGTGTTGATGTTGGTATTGTTATTGTTGTTGATTTGTTGCTGAATTGTAATTCTGGGCTAGGCATACAAACAGGGGAGATGCTGCCGAAATTTTGGCAGATTATAAATGAATATATTTGAAGGACTAAGACAAGCGTATAACGATGAGTCTAATGATTGTGTAAATCCTCTTAAATGTAGACTTGCGAGCTTGGACAAATAAGCGTAGCTAAGAGGAGGTGGAACAGGTATGTTAAGTGTTATGTCCCGTGTTTTCGCATAATTGGAAATCGAGAAATAATTAAGACTTGTGTGTTATGAGGAAATATTTTGATTCTAGTTGATATGACTATGTTGGTTATGAAATCATTGGTGCTAAAACATTGGGGAAGGCTGAGGGTATATTTGAAATTTCGGAAATTAGTCTCGGGAATTACAAACGGGATTATAATGAATTGGGCAAAGAAAAATTGAACAACAAATTGAGGCCCAAGAACAATGGGGTGGCCGGCCATAAGGCATGGCCCATGACCCATTTTTAAAGTCATGTGACATACATGTGCTCACTAGTTTGGATATATATCAATGTATTCTTTAGAAATTATCAAGAAAAATCACAACTTCAACTTTGAGAAATAATACTCCCTTCGGCCGAACCCCTTCTCCCCACTTCAATAAATTTTTCTTGCTTGGTTTTCAATCCAAAAATCTTGGTTTTCCCATATTTGTAGAGTACTCAAGACGCTCTTCGACGGGGTACAATTAGTTTGGCGGAAGAAGCACGTTTGCGGCAAGTCGGAAATTCAAGAAAAGGTAAGAATTTTTCTATTTTAATGTTATGGAATTGGTATGAATATGTTAAGGATTGAGAATAGATGAGAATTCCGTAGTATTGATGTGTGAATAAAACCGTGGGTGTGTGTATATATGATGTTGTGGCCGTGACTTATATGGTTTGGAAAGGAAGGCGAATTGAATTCTATTTAGTTCGTGAGTTGCGTCGTCGTGACCTTTATAACGTAAATGAATGTTTAACGAATTGAGTTGGTGTTGAAAATGATTGCGGATTATTATGGGAAAGTATATAATTTCGGTATATTTGTGTATATCGTTGTATAATTATGATATTAAGGTTTTTAATGTGATTTATGGTTGTTGTTAATGAATTTGGAATGAAACAATGCGAGTTAGTACGTTCGTCGTAAGTGTTGATGTTTTGGATGAAATATGGAAAGTAAGGAACTTCTTGAAATTATGTATAGTGTTTGGAACATAATTGGGATGTGATTGAATAATCTTGAATGATTGAATGAATACAATAATGTGGACATAAGTTTGGAATTGTGAAGTTTGAATGAAAGTTGCCAACTTTTATAGTAAAGAAGAATATTGAAGTTAGAATGATTTAGTTGTGGGTTATGTTGTTTGTGACGTTTGGGTTGTTGTTGTTGATGTTTATTGAGCCGGGCTAAGTCTCGGGGGTGTTAGATATGTAGGGGAAGTGCTGCCGAAATTTCGGTAGACAAAAATGAAGCTAATGGAATTTTTAAGCTTAAGAATCGCTAATTGGTAACTTTGACCATTTGCAGATTTTGGACGAAACGGGATTTGAGTTTGGGGTGAGCATAAGACGTTTATAAGGTATGTAAAGCTTCCCACTTCTTCGTTTGGCATGTCTTAGTATGTTAGGTTGATATCGGAACCCCCGGAGTAATTATGCTCCTCGAAATCCGATCTATAGAATGGCTACTATTCATTCAATCTGATTGAAGCCTAATGTCCTTATTTTGGCTAGAAAGAAACCATTCGTCCGAAACCTATGGAACGGTGATCGGGTCACTTTGAAATCCTTATGTATGAACTTATAGACCCTAAATGTCCGTAAATTATGTTCGCCACCTCGATTTGACCCGAGGTGGGCCCGCTAACCCCGAGACGCCCTATTTGTCCTATTGGGCTCTTTTTGGATAAAGTTTGATATGGAATCTTTGATTTTGAAACGTCCCTCTATGA
This sequence comes from Lycium barbarum, assembly GCF_019175385.1. Taxonomy (NCBI): domain Eukaryota; kingdom Viridiplantae; phylum Streptophyta; class Magnoliopsida; order Solanales; family Solanaceae; genus Lycium; species Lycium barbarum. Next base: position 78,073,860 of record NC_083347.1, on the reverse strand, counting down.
AATATGTTTTGATCACTATGATATGATAAGCTATGTTTTGGAACCATACGTACCACTTTGGGAAACATTTCGTGAAATGAACTTTTGTACTAGCTAATTTTCTGACTATTTTGGTTAATGAAATGACTTATGAAATCATCAAATTTTGAAAGGTTATTTTGATATACAAATTGCATTGTTTGCTCACGACTCCGCTCGTGCCTTATTTTGACTTCGTTCACCGGTTCCCGGGCCGATTATGATTCGTGCGCCCTGTGATGATTCGGCCGTATGCTGTGTTACGGTTCCCCGAGGCCTCGCCATAGGGCCGGGTTCCGTTTGGAGTTATGCTGTGATATGGCTGGTGATGCGATACGCTCACATGTGTGTGTTCGGGGATGTACGGAGATTTGAAACCTTCTGGTGTTATGCTGTGTGTGGCACCAGCGTCGGAGTGGTGACCACGTTCTTGAGCGTTGAATGATTTTGTCTACATTATACATATACATATGATTCTGATATAAGCTTTTGATACTCCGTTCAGATTCCTCTTTGTATCTTATTTGCTTTCAGTTGTGGCCTATATTACTGTACTCCGTGCTTTACATACTCAGTACATATTTCGTACTGACCCCCTTTCTTCGGGGGCTGCGTTTCATGCCCGCAGGTATAGACGCCGGTGATCCACCGTTGTAGGCCTTACTTTCTGCTATTTCGGAGTACTCCTCTTCGACCCGGAGTCCACTTTTGGTACATACATCTTTTGCCATGTGTATATTTCTGTACATTTGACTATTTGGGTACGGCGGGGCCCTGTCTCGCCATATGTCTTTGTTTTGGATTCGTAGAGGCCTGTAGTCATATATGTGGGGCGAGGGTCCTATATGTGTTTGTTTGATTTGGCATTTGGTCTTAATGCAGTCCATTTGTTATGGTGACCCTAAACGGCCCTTAGGCTTATGTTTGTACTTTTGACCGGCGATGGATATTCCGCCGCTCTTTTCTGACTCGATATGATATTTTGATACACGCGACCGCTTAAGACAGATTTTCATATAAACTATGTTTGAAATGGCTTTTGGTGAAATTTTGACATAAGTTTTGATTTGATAAATGAATATGCGATTTGGTCTGGGTATCTATGTAGGGTGCCAGTCGCGGCCCACGGGGCTGGGTCGTGACAAAAGTGGTATCAGAGCGGTTTGTCCTCGGAATGTCTACAGGCCGTGTCTCGTAGAGTCTTGTTTATCGGTGTGTTGTGCACCACATCTATAAGCAGAAGGCTACAGGGCACTTAGGATGTTACTTTATTTAGAATCTTAGATCGTGCGATAGAGCTGTGCTATTAGGATGATTTTGATTTGACCCGTTATTGTGTGTGCAGTGATGCCTCCGAAGAAGGCAGCGGCGGCCCAGAAGGGCAAGGCAAGGATGGGAGAGACTAGTCAGGCACAGCGAGCTACCCAGGCTCGTATCTATTATTTGCCTGAGGTTGTGCCTCATTTTGAGGGGTACGCTACACCACCATTGGTACAGCCTGGAGCAGGTCCTTCAGCAGCTCCAGAGGCCCGAGTACCCGCTCCTGAGACTTCAGCTCCTCAGCCAGGGGCGGAGGACAGGACCCTGAGAGAGGCTGTACAGTTGTTGACCACATTGGTAGCGGGGCAGGCTCGCAGACGCGGGTGGAGGGACGATGATGATGATGAAAGGCGTGACAGCCTGCGGGTTCGAGAGTTCTTATTGTGTGGCCCTCCAGAGTTTTTCGGGTCTAAGCCCGATGAGGACCCCCATGACTTTATTCGGGGGATGCGGCGCTCACTAGACTTGGTCAGGGCTTCAGAGACCGAGTCGGTCGAGTTGGCCTCGCATAGACTGTGGGATGTTGCTGCTCACTGGTTTGAGACCTGGGAGCTATCCAGGGGCGAGGGTGTTCCTCCAGCTACTTGGGACAAGTTTGTGACTGGTTTCACCCGCCACTTTCTGCCCTTAGAGTTGCGACGGGTGCGGGCTGATCGATTTTTACATCTGCAGCAGAGGGGTCGGAGCGTTCGTGAGTATAATCTGGAGTTTGACTCCCTGGCCCGGTATGCACCTGCCGTAGTAGCAGATATGTCCGATCTGATGCACAGATATGTTATGGGGTTGGATCGTTATTTGATCGACGGCTGTATGGCAGTGTCATTGCAGACAGATATGGATGTTGCCCGACTTCAGGCTTACGCGCTGGGTATGGAGGACCGTCACAGGTCTGATTATTCTAGCGGAGATCGGGACAGGAGGCCGCCCAAGAGGGCTAGGTCCGCGGGATATTCTGGAGATTCTCGAGGCGGACAGCCTCAGCAGCAGCAGACAGGCAGACAACTTCCTCTGTCCGGCCGGAGTACTCAGTCTGGTGGCAGGAGGTTTGATAGTGCAGGACCGTCTGGGGCCGGTCAGGGCTCCAGGGCGGCAGGTTCATAGGTGTCTAGAGGCCCTAGCCAGGCCAGACCACCCAGACCCCGTTGTTCTCATTGCGGGAAGTCTCATCCTGGGGAGTGCTATCGAGCCACTGGAGCTTGTTTTTCGTGCGGTGGTCAGGGCCATTTTATGCGAGATTGTCCGTTGGCTAGCGGTTCTAGTAGTGTGGCTCAGCCGACAGGGTCAGCCGCCGGTTCATCATCTGCTCCATCTGTTGCACGCCCTGCAGGGCGAGGTGCGCCGACACCGGCGGGACGCGGTCGAGGTCGTGGTAGTGCTTCGGGTTCTAGCGGTCCCTCGAACCGCATATACGCATTGGCCAGCCGCCAGGATCAGGAGGCTTCGCCGAATGTCGTCACAGGTACATTACTGGTTTTCTCCAGATCTGTATATGCATTGATTGACCCTGGTTCTACTTTATCGTATATTTCCCCGCTTGTTGCTAGTAAAATTGGGATAGTGTCTGAGCCTATAGAGCCATTTGAGGTGGCTACGCCGGTTGGGGATTTTGTTATAGCGAGGCAGGTCTATAGGGATTGTTCTGTGACTATATATGATCATTGCACTAAAGCTGATTTGATAGAATTAGATATGCTAGAATTCGACGTTATTATGGGCATGGACTGGTTATCTTCCTGTTATGCTAATGTTGACTGCCAGAAAAAGGTAGTCCGTTTTCAGTTTCCAGGGGAACCAGTTATAGAGTGGTTCGGGTCTACAGCATCGCCGAGGGGTAAGTTTATTTCATACCTCAAGGCTAAGAAGATGATCCAGAAAGGTTATATCTATCATTTGGTTCGTGTGCACGATACTGCAGCTGAGACACCTACCCTTCAGTCTGTTCCGATCGTTAATGAATTCCCAGATGTATTTCCTGACGAGCTTCCTGGCCTTCCGCCTGAGCGGGAGATAGACTTTGCTATAGAGTTGATGCCGGATACGCAGCCTATATCTATTCCTCCGTACAGGATGGCACCGGCTGAATTGAAGGAGTTGAAGGAGCAGCTGAAAGATTTGTTGGATAAGGGCTTTATTAGACCCAGCACATCACCCTGGGGAGCGCCGGTATTGTTTGTAAGAAAGAAAGATGGGTCACTGCGGATGTGTATCGATTATCAGCAATTGAATAAGGTGACTATAAAGAATAAATATCCTCTCCCCCGGATTGATGACTTGTTTGATCAGTTGCAGGGTGCTAAACATTTTTCGAAGATTGATCTGCGCTCAGGTTATCATCAGGTGAGAGTGCGAGAGTCTGATATCCCGAAGATTGCTTTCAGGACCCGGTAGGGGCATTACGAATTCAGAGTTATGTCTTTCGGATTGACTAATGCTCCAGCGGTATTTATGGATCTGATGAATCGGGTATTTCGGCCTTTTCAGGATATGTTCGTTATTGTGTTTATTGATGACATTCTGATTTACTCGCGATCAGCCGAGGAGCATTTAGATCATTTGAGGACGGTGCTTGGTATTCTCCGTCGACAGAAGTTATATGCTAAATTCTCCAAATGTGAATTCTGGTTGACTTCTGTGGCATTCTTGGGCGATATTGTCGGCACAGATGGTATTCGGGTTGATACGCAGAAGATTGAGGCTGTACAGAATTGGCCCAGGCCTACTACACCGACAGAGGTGCGCAGTTTTCTGTAATTAGCCGGATATTATCGCAGGTTCGTGGAGGACTTTTCTTCTATTGCAGCACCACTGACGAAGCTTACTCAGAAAGCTGCAAAATTTCAGTGGACTGATGCCTGCGAGCGCAGCTTTCAGATGTTGAAAGAAAGACTAGTTACGGCCCCAGTTTTGGCTCTTCCAGAGGGATCCGACGGGTATGTTGTCTATTGTGACGCCTCTGGTATTGGGATAGGTTGTGTGTTGATGCAACACGGTCGAGTCATAGCCTATGCTTCCCGGCAGCTCAGACCGCACGAGAAGAATTATCCCACTCATGATCTTGAGTTGGTCGCGGTGATTCATGCTTTGAAGATTTGGCGGCATTATTTATATGGGGTCCATGTCGATATTTATACGGACCATAAGAGTCTCCAGTACATCTTTAAGCAGAAAGAATTGAATTTGCGGCAGCGGAGATGGCTTGAGCTACTGAAGGATTATGACGTTGATATTTTGTACCACCCTGGGAAAGCCAATGTGGTAGCGGATGCGCTTAGCCGCAAGTCTATGGGTAGCTTGGCTGATGTACCATCTGGTAAGAGAGATTTGGTTCGTGATATTCGTCAGCTGGCCAGTCTTGGAGTCCGTTTGACAGACTCTGGAGATTCTAGGATTTCTGTTCGTGCAGTTGCTGAATCATCTATTATGCAGGAGGTAAAGCAGCGTCAGTTTGAAGATCCTCTTCTGATTCAGTACAGAGATGTGGCCCTCAATAAAGCAAAGACTCCGTTTGAAATTTCGCCTGAAGGGGTATTATTATACGACGGCAGATTCTATGTACCGGACGTTGCAGGGTTACGGCGGCAGATTATGGGCGAGGCACATAATGCACGATATTCTGTTCATCCTGGTTCCACTAAGATGTATCGTGATCTCAGGTGTTTGTATTGGTGGGACGGTATGAAGAAAGATATTGCCGAGTTCGTTAGTCAGTGCCCGAATTGCCAGCAAGTTAAGATTGAACATCAGAAGCCCGGTGGATTATTACAGGAGATGGAAATTTCAGCCTGGAAATGGGAGATGATTAATATGGACTTCGTGGTTGGGTTACCGCGCACTCCACGCAGGTACGATTCTATTTGGGTTATCGTTTATCGTTGACGAAATCAGCCCATTTTCTTCCGGTTCGGACTACGTATTCGGCTAAGGATTATGCCAGACTGTATATTAGAGAGATAGCCAGACTTCACGGAGTCCTTGTATCTATTATTACTGACCGAGGTGCCCAGTTTACGGAAAATTTCTGGAGGTCATTTCAGGAGGGATTGGGGACTCAGGTGAGCCTCAGTACAACTTTTCATCCTCAGTCCGACGGGCTGGCCGATCGCACTATTTAGACGCTCGAAGATATGTTGCAGGCCTGCGTTATTGATTTCAGAGGCAGCTGGGATGATCATTTGTCGCTTATTGAGTTTGCCTATAATAACAGTTATCACTCCAGCATTCAGATGGCACCGTACGAAGCCCTTTATGGTAGAAAATGTAGATCTCCCATTGGCTGGTTTGACGTAGGCGAAACTAAGCTGATTGGGCCAGATGTGATCCAGGAAGCAGTAGATAAGGTAAAGCTTATTTGGGAGCGATTATTGGCTGCTCAGAGTCGACAGAAAGCTTATGCGGACAAACGACGTCGACCGTTAGAGTTCCAGATTGGCGATTGGGTATTTCTGAAGGTGTCGCCCATGAAGGGTGTTATGAGATTCGGTAAGAAGGGTAAGTTGAGCCCCCGGTACATTGGGCCGTATCAGATCATTCGAAAGATAGGCGAGGTCGCCTACGAGCTAGATTTACCATCCGACTTGGAGGCCGTACACCCGGTGTTTCATGTGTCTATGTTGCAGAAATGTAGTGGTGACCCTTCCAGGATATTTCCAGTGGATGACATTCAGGTAACGGAGCAGTTGTCTTATGACGACCAGCCTGTATCTATTCTGGATCGACAGGTGAGGAGACTACACATTAAAGAAGTGCCCTCCGTTAAAGTCCTGTGGCGCAACAACAACCGGGAGGAGATGACTTGGGAAGCGGAGGACGAGATGAAGAAGAAATACCCCCATTTGTTCCCGACGTCCACATGTAATCTAAACTTTTCAGTTTGTTGTGTTGAGTGACAAAATGAACTACGTATGTCATTATTAAAAAGGGACACCCCCGCCATGATCGTAAGACTTTATAAGATTAATTTAACAATCGGGGACGAATGTCCTTAAGGGGGGGAGAATGTTATGTCCCGTGTTTTCGCATAATTGGAAATCGAGAAATAATTAAGACTTGTGTGTTATGAGGAAATATTTTGATTCTAGTTGATATGACTATGTTGGTTATGAAATCATTGGTGCTAAAACATTGGGGAAGGCCGAGGGTAAATTTGGAATTTCGGAAATTAGTCTCGGGAATTACAAACGGGATTATAATGAATTGGGCCAAGAAAAATTGAACAACAAATTGAGGCCCAAGAACAATGGGGTGGCCGGCCATAAGGCATGGCCCATGACCCATGACCCATTTTTAAAGTCATGTGACATACATGTGCTCACTAGTTTGGATATATATCAATGTATTCTTTAGAAATTATCAAGAAAAATCACAACTTCAACTTTGAGAAATAATACTCCCTTCGGCCGAACCCCTTCTCCCCACTTCAATAAATTTTTCTTGCTTGGTTTTCAATCCAAAAATCTTGGTTTTCCCATATTTGTAGAGTACTCAAGACGCTCTTCGACGGGGTACAATTAGTTTGGCGGAAGAAGCACGTTTGCGGCAAGTCGAAAATTCAAGAAAAGGTAAGAATTTTGCTATTTTAATGTTATGGAATTGGTATGAATATGTTAAGGATTGAGAATAGACGAGAATTCCGTAGTATTGATGTGTGAATAAAATCGTGGGTGTGTGTATATATGATGTTGTGGCCGTGACTTATATGGTTTGGAAAGGAAGGCGAATTGAATTCTATTTAGTTCGTGAGTTGCGTCGTCGTGACCTTTATAACGTAAATGAATGTTTAACGAATTGAGTTGGTGTTGAAAATGATTGCGGATTATTATGGGAAAGTATATAATTTCGGTATATTTGTGTATATCGTTGTATAATTATGATATTAAGGCTTTTAATGTGATTTATGGTTGTTGTTAATGAATTTGGAATGAAACAATGCGAGTTAGTACGTTCGTCGTAAGTGTTGATGTTTTGGATGAAATATGGAAAGTAAGGAACTTCTTGAAATTATGTATAGTGTTTGGAACATAATTGGGATGTGATTGAATAATCTTGAATGATTGAATGAATACAATAATGTGGACATAAGTTTGGAATTGTGAAGTTTGAATGAAAGTTTCCAAATTTTATAGTAAAGAAGAATATTGAAGTTAGAATGATTTAGTTGCGGGTTATGTTGTTTGTGACGTTTGGGTTGTTGTTGTTGATGTTTATTGAGCCGAGCTAAGTCTCGGGGGTGTTAGATATGTAGGGAAAGTGCTGCCGAAATTTCGGTAGACAAAAATGAAGCTAATGGAATTTTTATGCTTAAGAATCGCTAATTGGTAACTTTGACCATTTGCAGATTTTGGACGAAACGGGATTTGAGTTTGGGGTTACAATAAGACGTTTATAAGGTATGTAAAGCTTCCCACTTCTTCGTTTGGCATGTCTTAGTATGTTAGGTTGCTATCGGAACCCCCGGAGTAATTATGCTCCTCGAAATCCGATCTATAGAATGGCTACTATTCATTCAATCCGATTGAAGCCTAATGACCTTATTTTGGCTAGAAAGCAACCATTCGTCCGAAACCTATGGAACGGTGATCGGGTCACTTTGAAATCCTTATGTATGAACTTATAGACCCTAAATGTCCGCAAGTTATGTTCGCCACCTCGATTTGACCCGAGGTGGGCCCGCTAACCCCGAGACGCCCTATTTGTCCTATTGGGCTCTTTTTGGATAAAGTTTGATATGGAATCTTTGATTTTGAAACGTCCCTCTATGAAATATGTTTTGATCACTATGATATGATAAGCTATGTTTTGGAACCATACGTACCACTTTGGGAAACATTTCGTGAAATGAACTTTTGTGCTAACTAATTTTCTGACTATTTTTGTTAATGAAATGACTTATGAAATCATCAAATTTTGAAAGGTTATTTTGATATACAAATTGCATTGTTTGCTCACGACTCCGGTCATGCCTTATTTTGACTTCGTTCACCGGTTCCCGGGCCGGTTATGATTCGGCCGTATGCTGTGTTACGGTTCCCCGAGGCCTCGCCATAGGGCCGGGTTCCATTTGGAGTTATGCTGTGATATGGCTGGTGATGCGATACGCTCACATGTGTGTGTTCGGGGATGTACAGAGATTTGAAACCTTCTGGTGTTATGCTGTGTGTGGCACCAGCGTCGGAGTGGTGACCACGTTCTTGAGCGTTGCATGATTTTGTCTGCATTATACATATACATATGATTCTGATATAAGCTTTTGATACTCCGTTCAGATTCCTCTTTGTATCTTATTTTCTTTCAGTTGTGGCCTATATTTCTGTACTCCGTGCTTTACATACTCAGTACATATTTCGTACTGACCCCCTTTCTTCGGGGGCTGCGTTTCATGCACGCAGGTACAGACGCCGGTGATCCACCGTTGTAGGCCTCACTTTCTGCTATTTCGGAGTACTCCTCTTCGACCCGGAGTCCACTTTTGGTACATACATCTTTTGCCATGTGTATATTTCTGTACATTTGACTATTTGGGTACGGCGGGGCCCTGTCTCGCCATATGTCTTTGTTTAGGATTCGTAGAGGCTTGTAGTCATATATGTGGGGCGAGGGTCCTATATGTGTTTGTTTGATTTGGCATTTGGTCTTAATGCGGTCCATTTGTTATGGTGGCCCTAAACGGCCCTTAGGCTTATGTTTGTACTTTTGACCGGCGATGGATATTCCGCCGCTCTTTTCTGACTCGATATGATATTTTGATACACGCGACCGCTTAAGACAGATTTTGATATAAACTATGTTTGAAATGGCTTTTGGTGAAATTTTGACATAAGTTTTGATTTGATAAATGAATATGCGATTTGGTCTGGGTATATATGTAGGGTGCCAGTCGCGGCCCACGGGGCTGGGTCGTGACATTAAGGCTCGTCCCTTTCTTTCAAAGGCATGATTCCTATGTTATTATTCCATAAATGTTTCCATAATAGCCTTGTTTTCAAAAGCTCGAAGTTCATGACTCTTAAAACCTCTTATGACGTTACATGGAATATGTTCTATGATGATTGTGACGATGATGATGATTTTCTTCTTTTGAAACTCCGAAGCTATGATTTGAGCGCATTATGAGATCATTGAGCCATTCCATGAATCCCTCAACCGTACTTATTGTTGATGGTCTCACCTCATGTTACTCGTCCCTTCAAGGTGAGATATAGCGATGATAACTATTCTATTTCCAGTGCTACGTAAGTTCATGATTCTCGAGACTCCCGTGACATCATCGATTTCATCTCGCGATGGTTGATCTTTTAAGGAATGATATAGTGACAATGGTAATGCTAATGATGATGTTGGTTTCATTTATGTATTTTTAAGTATGTATGTATGTATGTATGTATGCATTGCATCCCACTGATCAGTTGGGCATGACACCAAGTCCCGAAAGGGCCGGGTACGGATATGAAAGATGTATGTATAGTAAGTGTAAGTGTATGTGAATGCATATGTATGTATGTTATATATGGATATGTATGGAAAAGTTCTTAAAAATCTAAGGATGCTCGACATTCGCCTTTGAAGGGCATTCAGAGGCACAAGTTGATCTCTTTTATATTACTTTATCCCCATACATCCATTATATTATTTACCGTGTTCGGTATTCCTTACTATGTCACTGTTCATGCCTTACATACTTAGTACATTGCTCGTACTGACGTCCCTTCTTGTGGACGCTGCGTTTCATGCCACGTAGGTGTATACAGTGCATAGAGGATATTGCTAGAAGACGTTTCAGCGGGATTGGCGAGCTCTATTTCCTTTCGGAGTGTTGCCGAGTCAGCGTATCTGTGTTATGGTATATTTATTTATGTTAGAGACTTTGCAGACAGAGTCATGTATATAGCATGTCAGTCATGTAAGCGGCTCTGCAAGCCGATGTATCACTATGCATTATGTTACAAAATTCATATAATTACAGATTTTACTTGATTTGAGAACGACGAAAAGAATGTTTTTGAAAAAGGTTTCATTTTGTGAATTAAGAGTCCAGTGAGATTATGAACATAACGAGAACCAGTGGGTTCACTCGGCTCTGAGTAAGGGGTCGGGTGCCCATCATACCCTATCAGGATTGTGGTGTGACAAATTGGTATCAGAGCAGTTCGTCCTTGGGGTTGTTTGCAAAGTCGTGTCCAGTAGAATCCTGTTTATGGTGTGAAGCGCGCCACATTTATAAACAGGAGGCTACGGGGCATCTAGGGTGGTTACTCTTCTTTCACATCTAAGATCGTGCGATAGAGCCAAGTCATAGGAAATGAGATTCCTTATACTAACATTTGATCTCAGCAGAAGCACAATATCGATGGGAGAAAGTGAGTGATGATATGGGAAGTCACAGAGGTATGCCAATTCGTTGAGGCTACGTTATCAGAATATATATATATATATATATATATATATATATATATATATATATATATATATATATATATATATATATGACAATGGATCGGTTGACATAGAGGTAAATCAATGTTAGTATAAGTAGAGGAATTGATTAAATGTATCTCTTGATAATGAGTTCAGTCATGAGTTTGTGAACTGGACAATTGAATGAATCAGTACAAAGGTAAGCAATGGCACGAAGGATGTATGTCGGGTAAGGTAAGAATATTGGATGTATGATTGAGATGTAAAGCTGAAGAATGAAAACGGAAGGTAAACAAGAAAGTATAATAGGGCAGATCGCTAAAGGATCAGGTACATCTCGAGGTGTGATATATGAGGTAAGTTTTGATAACTTTTGTTCTTTTACCAGCAATTGGGAGCCCTGGGTGGGTGGGATATGTCGTATATATATATATATATATATATATATATATATATATATATATATATGCCCTGTGAGGCATTGTTGGTGTTTGTTGCGTGCAGGTTTTGGTTAGTAAGAATTGTAAAGGAGACTCTGCCAGAATCTTTCAAAATCAGGTCATTTGGTTAAGTACACCTAACAGGAAGAAGCGTGGAAATGAAATATCGTAAATAGAAAATAAGTGGGATGCGTTGCTTTAGAGGAGTTATGGATTTGGCATGGCCTAAAGAATGATCTGTGAGGAAGGTGAGTTATACGAAGAGAAGGTTATTATGACAAATTCAAAGATATTAAAGTATTGAAAGGATTATGGGATTAGTTATAAATTTAAGTCAAGTTAAAGAGTATTACTGCACATAGATACGGCCTAACCTTGACATACTGTAGATGTCGGAGCTATGGAGATAGTTGTATATAAGTTGGATTGAGGGAATAGTAGAGTTGCGTCAATAAGGCGATACAATATGAAGGGAATACGCGAAGAGTTGAGGCCAAAGGTAGGATGATAAGCGAGGGACATACGTCTATGATATTGCAGATGAATTGAGGGAAAGTGCCAGGCAACTCAAGTTAGAATGTTAAGGAATGATAAAGAGTGAAAGGACATAAGGCAAGCTATGAAAGTATCATTGAGTTAAGCTAAATAGAACATAATGAAATTAAGATCCAAAGAAGACCAAGGACAGAACTAGAGTGCAAAAGGAAAGGAAGCATTAAAAGATAACCAGAAGTGAAAGGAAAGAGGTGAGGTAATGGATTTGGGAATGATATAAGTAAGACCCTAAAAGGGGGGAAGTAAGTAAGGAAAGCATAAGTGTAGAGATTGAAACGACGAATCCTAAGATGTGACAAGTGTAGACCCTAAAACAAACGTGAGAGCATATGCTGCGGAATTGTATGAACCGTTAACGTGAAGCTATGCCCAACTATCATTGCAAAAAGGTTATATCAGAAAGTTAATAAGGAATAACGACAGATAAAACAACCGCCAGTAAAAGAAATCAAAGCTAGATATATGCTGTAAGAGAGTAGTAATGGAGTGAGAATTGTAGTATCCCTATGCTTCTGGGTTATATTGCGAGACACGAAGGAACTCAAAAATGGAGGAGGTAAAGAAAAAAAAAAGAGAAAGAAGTTGCGGTAGGAGCTCAAAGATGTTGCGAGCTATGAAATTAGTTGAACTCGGACTATGAGTTTGCCGTAAGGGTAACTGGACTGTGAAAGAACCCTATGCGCATACGTATTTTGGACATTGACACAGCTGGTCTCGGAAAGGAGCTGGGAAAATAGCTTAAAGAGCATAACCATTGTACTCACTACCGACAAAGTCATGTTGGCTAAACACTTAGAGTGTAAGGGTAAGAGAAATGGTGACAAGGACTAGTGAACCTGCCAAATGAACTACAAGGAGTCAGTATATTGCATATACAAGGCTAACAGCTATCAAAGGAGTAGCTCGAGTTGTACCGAAGGGATAAACGCAGGAAGGGCACCGTATATGAGGAAGGAAGTGGGTCACTAACAAAGGAACAAGGCACGAGAAAAAGAGAAATACTTATGGGCCGATGAATAATAAGTCGAGATTACAATAATACAGACAAAATGAGAGCGAAACGCTAGTTAATTTCCAACCATGTATATGAAGGTGATGAAGCGAAAGAAGCTGACTGAAGGCAATGAAAGAGTTAAGGGAAGATGAGAAGAGACTGAACCAAGTAATAGTCCAAGCGAACAGTAATCGGTCCCTAAAGGGAAAAAAATAATTGTAATAACGAATCAAAAAAAAATGAATGATGTCGTGGGTTGTAAACCACAACATTCGAGGACGAATGTTTCTAAGGGTAGAAGGATGTTACACCCTGGAAAATTTCGCGTTACCGAGACTGTAGACGGCTTTGTATGAGCTCAAGGGAGAGCAAAGTTATACAAGAATTAGGGATGAGGATTATATTATCTGAGTACAAATATATATATATATGACATTCGGAGATCGTATGGAGTAAATCGGTTAACACGTTACCTGATGATAGCCCTTGTAACCATAAGTTAAGGTGGGGCCCACATGTCAGGATTTTGTAAAGGACATATGAAAAGTGATATGAGTAGTACATGGAAAGTGTATCAAGTCCTAAGAAGGAACCTTAAGCCAAATATGGGCATAAGCCCTCCAAAAGGATGATTTAAAGATACGTTTTCGGATGACCTGACTTGGAGGGGCCAAAACGCTATTATACGTTTGGATTTGGAAAGGACACAAAGAATAAAAGTTGTAGAAAATTGAAATAGCTTTCCAACCGTATGTTGTGGGACCTCACAGCATATCGGGATCAAGAGTTATGGCCATTTTAAGATCAAGACACTAAGTTGCCAAAATGGCTCCGCGGGCCCCGCATGAGTAAGTCGGTGGAACCGACCTCGGGGAGGGGGGGGTATAAATACCCCCATCAACCCGTTTGTTTCAGAAAAATAACATTCCAAAGAGTCCTAGAAACCTCTCCACACCTCGCCCAAACATTATAGTCCAATAAATCAAGAATTTAACAAGATTACGCCAAACTAGCCTACGAAAGGTGATTGTTCTTGCTTCTACTAAAGTTTGGTGTTGGAGAAAGTTGTTTTGGCTGAGTTTATTCAAGTATAAGGTTTGTTATTTTATATCCCATCTCTTATGTTGAGCTTATTTGAAGGCCTGGCAAGCCTTGAAAAAGAAAATAGTTATGGAGGAAAGGTCATAAGGTGTTATGTTGTAGTTGTTGTGTTTATGGGCTGTTTTTTAGCATGTTGTGGCCGTGTGGATGGGCTGATTTATGCGTATAAAAATGGTATCTAACATTGTTGGTGTGTTGATGAGATTATACTCCTTGATTGGGATGGAAGAAAGTGTATGTTGTTGTTGTATGTTCAAAACAATCGTGTGGGATGTTTATGGAATATATTGGTATGGATAATAGTGGTGTTGATGTTGGTATTGTTGTTGTTGTTGATTGGTTGCTGAATTGTAATTCTGGGCTAGGCATATAAACAGGGGAGATGCTGCCGAACTTTCGGCAGATTATAAATGAATATATTTGAAGGACTAAGACAAGCGTATAACGATGAGTCTAATGATTGTGTAAATCCTCTTAAATGTAGACTTGCGAGCTTGGACAAATAAGCGTAGCTAAGAGGAGGTGGAACAGGTATGTTAAGGCTCGTCCCTTTCTTTCAAAGGCATGATTCCTATGTTATGATTCCATAAATGTTTCCATAATTGCCTTATTTTCAAAATCTCGAAGTTCATGACTCTTAAAACCTCTTATGACGTTACATGGAATATGTTCTATGATGATTGTGACGATGCTGATGATTCACTTCTTTTGAAACTCCGAAGCTATGATTTGAGCGCATTATGAGATCATTGAGCCATTCCATGAATCCCTCAACCGTACTTATTGTTGATGGTCTCACCTCATGTTACTCGTCCCTTCGAGGTGAGATATAGCGATGATAACTATTCTATTTCCAATGCTTCGTAAGTTCATGATTCTCGAGACTCCCGTGACATCATCGATTTCATCTCGCGATGGTTGATCTTTTAAGGAATGATATAGTGACAATGGTAATGCTAATGATGATGTTGGTTTCATTTATGTATTTTTAAGTATGTATGTATGCATTGCATCCCACTGATCAGTTGGGCATGACACCGAGTCCCGAAAGGGCCGGGTACGGATAACACCGAGTCCCGAAAGGGCCGGGTACGGATAACACCGAGTCCCGAAAGGGCCGGGTACGGATATGAAAGATGTATGTATAGTAAGTGTAAGTGTATGTGAATGCATATGTATGTATGTTATATATGGATATGTATGGAAAATTTCTTAAAAAGCTAAGCATGCTCGACATTCACCTTAGAAGGGCATTCAGAGGCACTAGTTGATCTCTTTTCTATTACTTTATCCCCATACATCCATTATATTATTTACCGTGTTCGGTATTCCTTACTATGTCACTGTTGATGCCTTACATACTCAGTACATTGCTCGTACTGACGTCCCTTCTTGTGGACGCTGTGTTTCATGTCACGCTGGTGTATACAGTGCGTAGAGGATATTACTAGAAGATGTTCCAGCGGGATTGGCGAGCTCCATTTCCTTTCGGAGTGTTGCCGTGTCAGAGTATCTGTGTTATGGTATATTGATTTATGTAGAGACTTTGCAGACAGAATCACATATATAGCATGTCAGTCTTGTAAGCGGCTCTGCAAGCCGATGTATCACTATGCATTATGTTACAAATTTTATATAATTACAGATTTTACTTGATTTGAGAACGACGAAAAGAATGTTTTTGAAAAAGCTTTCATTATGCATTTGATTTTGTAATTTAAGAGTCCAGTGAGGTTATGAACATAACGAGAACCAGTGGGTTCGCTCGGCTCTGAGTAATGGGTCGGGTGCCCATCATAACCTATCCGGATTGGGGTGTGACAAATTGGTATCAGAGCAGTTCGTCCTAGGGGTTGTCTGCAAAGTCGTGTCTAGTAGTGTCCTATTTATGGTGTGAAGCGTGCCACATTTATAAAAAGGAGGCTATGGGGCATCTAGGGTGGTTACTCTTCTTTCACATGTATGATCGTGCGATAGAGCCAAGTCATAGGAAATGAGATTCCTTATACTAACATTTGATCTCAGCAGAAGCACAATATCGACGGGAGAAAGTGAGTGATGATATGGGAAGTCACAGAGGTAAGCCATTTCGTTGAGGCTACGTTATCAGAATATATATATATACATGATAATGGATCGGTTGACATAGAGGTAAATCAATGTAAGTACAAGTAGAGGAATTGATTAAATGTATCTCTTGATAATGAGTTCAGTCATGAGTTTGTAAACTGGACAATTGAATGAATCAGTACAAAGGTAAGCAATGGCACGAAGGATGTATGTCGGGTAAGGTAAGAATATTGCATGTATGATTGAGATGTAAAGCTGAAGAATGAAAAGGCAAGGTAAACAAGAAGGTATAACAGGGCAGATTGCTAAAGGATCAGGTACATCTCGAGCTGTGATATATGAGGTAAGTTTTGATAACTTTTGTTCTTTTACCTGAAATTGGGAGCCCTGGGTGGCTGGGATATGTCGTATATATATATATATATGCCCTGTGAGGCATTGTTGGTATTTGCTGCGTGCAGGTTTTGGATAGTAAGAATTGTAAAGGAGACTCTGCCAGAATCTTTCAAAATCAGGTCATTTAGTTAAGTACACCTAACAGGAAGAAGCGTGGAAATGAAATATCGTAAATAGAAAATAAGTGGGATGCGTTGCTTTAGAGGAGTTATGGATTTGGCATGGCCTAAAGAATGATCTGTGAGGAAGGTGAGTTATACGAAGAGAAGGTTATTATGACAAATTCAAAGATATTAAAGTATTGAAAGGATTATGGGATTAGTTATACATTTAAGTCAAGTTAAAGAGTATTACCGCACATAGATACGGCCTAACCTTGACATACTGTAGATGTCGGAGCTATGGAGATAGTTGTATATAAGTTGGATTGAGTGAATAGTAGAGTTGTGTCAATAAGGCGATACAATATGAAGGGAATACGCGAAGAGTTGGGGCCAAAGGTAGGATGATAAGCGAGGGACATACGCCTATGATATTGCACATGAATTGAGGGAAAGTGCAAGGCAACTCAAGCTAGAATGTTAAGGAATGATAAAGAGTGAAAGGACATAAGGCAAGCTATGAAAGTATCGTTGAGTTAAGATAAATAGAACATAATGAAATTAAGATCCAAAGAAGACCAAGGATAGAACTAGAGTGCAAAAGGAAAGGAAGCATTAAAAGATAACCAGAAGTGAAAGGAAAGAGGTGAGGTAATGGATTTGGGAATGATATAAGTAAGACCCTAAAAGGGGGGAAGCAAGTAAGGAAAGCATAAGTGTAGAGATTGAAACGACGAATCCTAAGATGTGAAAAGTGTAGACCCTAAAAAAAACGTGAGAGCATATGCTACGGAATTGTATGAACTGTTAACGTGAATCTATGCCCAACTATCATTGCAAAAAGGTTATATCAGAATGTTAATAAGGAATAACGACAGATAAAGCAACTGCCAGTACAAGGAAATCGAAGCTAGATATATGTTGTAAGAGAGTAGTAATGGAGTGAGAATTGTTGTAGCCCTATGCTTCTGGGTTATGTTGCGAGACACGAAGGAACTCAAAAATGGAGGAGGTAAAGAAAAAAAAAAAGAGAAAGAAGTTGCGGTAGGAGCTCAAAGATGTTACGAGCTATAAAATTAGTTGAACTCAGACTATGAGTTTGTCGTAAGTGTAACTGGACTGTGAAAGAACCCTATGCGCATACGTATTTTGGACATTGACACAGCTGGTCTCGGAAAGGAGCTGGGGAAAATAGCTTAAAGAGCATAACCATTATACTCACTAGCGACAAAGTCATGTTGGATAAACACTTAGAGTGTAAGGGTAAGAGAAATGGTGACAAGGACTAGTGAACCTGCCAAATGAACTACAAGGAGTCAATATAGTGGATATACATGGCTAACAGCTATCAAAGGAGTAGCCCGAGTTGTACCGAAGGGATAAACGCAGGAAGAGCACCGTATATGAGGAAGGAAGTGGGTCACTAACAAAGGAACAAGGCACGAGAAAAAGAGAAATACTTATGGGCCGATGAATAATAAGTCGAGATTACAATAATACAGACAAAATGAGAGCGAAACGCTAGTTAATTTCCAACCATGTATATGAAGGTGATGAAGCGAAAGAAGCTGACTGAAGGCAATGAAAGAGTTAAGGGAAGATGAGAAGAGACTGAACCAAGTAATAGTCCAAGCGAACAGTAATCGGTCCCTAAAGGGAAAAAAATAATTGTTATAACGAATCAAAAAAAATGAATGATGTCGTGGGTTGTAAACCACAACATTCGAGGACGAATGTTTCTAAGGGGAGAAGGATGTTACACCCTGGAAAATTTCGCGTTACCGAGACTGTAGACGGCTTTGTATGAGCTCAAGGGAGAGCAAAGTTATACAAGAATTAGGGATGAGGATTATATTATCTGAGTACAAATATATATATATATATATATATATATATATATATATATATATATATAAATATATATATATATGACATTCGGAGATCGTATGGAGTAAATCGGTTAACACGTTACCTGATGATAGCCCTTGTAACCATAAGTTAAGGTGGGGCCCACATGTCAGGATTTTGTAAAGGACATATGAAAAGTGATATGAGTAGTACATGGAAAGTGTATCAAGTCCTAAGAAGGAACCTTAAGCCAAATATGGGCATAAGCCCTCCAAAAGGATGATTTAAAGATACGTTTTCGGATGACCTGACTTGGAGGGGACAAAACGCTATTATACGTTTGGAATTTGGAAAACACACAAAGAATAAAAGTTGTAGAAAATTGAAATAGCTTTCCAACCGTATGTTGTGGGACCTCACAGCATATCGGGATCAAGAGTTATGGCCATTTTAAGATCAAGACTCTAAGCTGCCAAAATGGCTCCGCGGGCCCCGCATGAGTAAGTCGGTGGAACCGACCTCGGGGGGGGGGGGTATAAATACCCCCATCAACCCGTTTGTTTCAGAAAAATAACATTCCAAAGAGTCCTAGAAACCTCTCCACACCTCCCCCAAATATTATAGTCCAATAAATCAAGAATTTAACAAGATTACGCCAAACTAGCCTACGAAAGGTGATTGTTCTTGCTTCTACTAAAGTTTGGTGTTGGAGAAAGTTGTTTTGGCTGAGTTTATTCAAGTATAAGGTTTGTTATTTTATATCCCATCTCTTATGTTGAGCTTATTTGAAGGCCTGGCAAGCCTTGAAAAAGAAAATAGTTATGGAGGAAAGGTCATATGGTGTTATGTTGTAGTTGTTGTGTTTATGGGCTGTTTTTTAGCATGTTGTGGCCGTGTGGATGGGCTGATTTATGCGTATAAAAATGGTATCTAACATTGTTGGTGTGTTGATGAGATTATACTCCTTGATTGGGATGGAAGAAAGTGTATGTTGTTGTTGTATGTTCAAAAAAATCGTGTGGGATGTTTATGGAATATATTGGTATGGATAATAGTGGTGTTGATGTTGGTATTGTTGTTGTTGTTGATTGGTTGCTGAATTGTAATTCTGGGCTAGGCATATAAACAGGGGAGATGCTGCCGAACTTTCGGCAGATTATAAATGAATATATTTGAAGGACTAAGACAAGCGTATAACGATGAGTCTAATGATTGTGTAAATCCTCTTAAATGTAGACTTGCGAGCTTGGACAAATAAGCGTAGCTAAGAGGAGGTGGAACAGGTATGTTAAGGCTCGTCCCTTTCTTTCAAAGGCATGATTCCTATGTTATGATTCCTTAAATGTTTCCATAATAGCCTTGTTTTTAAAAGCTCGAAGTTCATGACTCTTAAAACCTCTTATGACGTTACATGGAATATGTTCTATGATGAGTGTGACGATGATGATGATTCTCTTCTTTGAAACTCCGAAGCTATGATTTGAGCGCATTATGAGATCATTGAGCCATTCTATGAATCCCTCGACCGTACTTATTCTTGATGGTCTCACCTCGTGTTACTCGTCCCTTCGAGGTGAGATATAGCGATGATAACTATTCTATTTCCAGTGCTACGTAAGTTCATGATTCTCGAGACTCCCGTGACATCGTCGATTTCATCTCGCGATGGTTGATCTTTTAATGAATGATATAGTGACAATGGTAATGCTAATGATGATGTTGGTTTCATTTATGTATTTTTATGTATGTATGTATGTAAGTATGTATGTATGCATTGCATCCCACTGATCAATTAGGCATGACACCGAGTCCCGAACGGGCCGAGTACGGATAACACCGAGTCCCGAATGGGCCGGGTACGGATATGACAAATGTATGTATAGTAAGTGTAAGTGTATGTGAATGCATATGTATGTATGTTATATATGGATATGTATGGAAAAGTTCTTAAAAAGCTAAGCATGCTCGACATTCGCCTTACAAGGGCATTCAGAGGCACAAGTTGATCTCTTTTATATTACTTTATTCCCATACGTCCATTATATTATTTACCATGTTCGGTATTCCTTACTGTGTCACTGTTCATGCCTTACATACTCAATACATTGTTCGTACTGACGTCCCTTCTTGTGGACGTCGTTTCATGCCACGCAGGTGTATACAGTGCGTAGAGGATATTGCTAGAAGATGTTCCAGCAGGATTGGCGAGCTCCATTTCCTTCGGGAGTATTGCCGAGTCAGAGTATTTGTGTTATGGTTTATTGATTTATGTTAGAGACTTTGCAGACAGAGTCACATATATTGCATGTCAGTCTTGTAAGCGGCTCTGCAAGCCGATGTATCATTATGCATTATATTACAAATTTCATATAATTACAGAATTTACTTGATTTGAGAACGACGAAAAGAATGTTTTTGAAAAAACTTTCATTATGCATTTCATTTTGTTATTTAAGAGTCCAGTGAGGTTATGAACATAACAAGAACCAGTGGGTTCGCTCGGCTCTGAGTAAGGGGTCGGGTGCCCATCATACCCTATCAGGATTGGGGTGTGACATTCTGTGACTATGTACCATCCCTCAAACTACACATCACAACAATGTGCACTCCATAATACCATTGTTCACTTGGTTAGCATCTGTAACACAAGTTAAATTCATCTTCATAAGCATGAGTAACAATCACATCAGAATGATCCTAAAGGAACTTCAAGCTCTACAGCACAATCTAAAATCAAGAAGAATGAGAAACACCTAAAATGTCCTGGTAGTCTTTCATCCATACAGGTGGCTAGTCTGCATGAAGAGGACAACACTAGACACAGCTCCAGTGCCAAATCCTAGGACACTTCTAAACCTAGGCTCTGATACCAAACTTATCACGTCCCAAAACCCACCCTAGATGTAACAGGCATCCGATGCTATAAACAATACCAGAAACACCTTATAAAATAATTAAACATCAAGTTCCTTTTTAATAATCTTTCCTTATTAAATTAAACAAAGTTATAAGTAACTGCATATATGAGGATCACAATTATGAAATAAAATCGGCGGAAGTCTAACAATTATTTATGGAGTTTCTAAGAGACACAACAAACATCTAATTTCGGGACGCAGCCCAGAAAACTAGAATAATAAATGAAACAGGAAGTGTCCCACGAACAAGGATGTGCACTCACCAAATCAACAGCAGCAGCAAGTTCTCGAAAGCGTCAAGAGTATCACGAAACTGCTTTTCTCTGTTACCTAACATTCCATAAAAAACAACAATGGTATGCCTGAGTACTTTCGTACTCAGTGAGTGCCTCGGGGATAACAAGTAATATGAAAATAAAATGCAATAATACATAAAAAAAATCAGTTCCGAAAAGATAGTAAAAAAACAGCCCTTCCACTTTATGATTCTTAATATCATTTGTTAAACAGTTTACAAAGCCATTAATCAATATAAAAGCAGTTATTCAGCTTGTGTATCTCAATAAGAATTATCAAAACTGATTATATAGCCTTTTGTCTAGTTACAACTTTCAATTTTGCCTTTTAAATTGATCATGATTGTCAAAAACAGTTCCATGAGAGAATAAGAATATCACACATGCCAATACAGGCCCAAGAATCAATCACTTCGAAGGGATGACCGTAGAGGTTCCCTAAACACAGCGCACCACACCAAAATATGTAATTCTTGATGGCTATCCTTCCTCGCGAATAGCTAGGCATAAACCACACTCCGGGTAACGAACCCGGTAGTGGCCACTCTTCCTCCTGAATGGCTAGGCAATTACCACACTAGGATCCATAGTGGCTACCCTTCCTTCCGAGTAGCCAGGCCAAACACAACAACAAATTTCATAGCATAAAATCCAATTCATAATTTGTCTCAAAGTAGCCACGTATCCCGAATAGGAATCAGGTCATAATGTAGTTCAACATACATGATTTTTGAATTTTTCGGTTAAAGCGACCGAGCTTGGAAAAGTGCCTACGTATCCCCTTATAAGTATAGGGAATCAGGTCCTCGTGTCGTTCGCACATAATATTGGATTGGTTTTTTTTTTAAATGCAAAATTACAAATAAAGGAAATGCAAATATAAGAAACATATACTATAGAAGCTACAATCTCTGAAGTTGTCTTCTTTCTCACACGTAGTATCTCTTGATGGCGTCTGAATTTAGTTCTCTCGATCACTCTTGACTGTCCATTTAGGCGAGGAAAACTGCTTCTCCTTATAGCACCTTTCGTACCATATAGGGCCCTTGCTAGTTAGGTGCGTGCTTTCCTTTGTTATCTTATTTCATTCTAATGCTAATGTCGGGCTTAGGCTGTCTGATTTTGTGCTTAAATGGGACGAATCCCTCTAGGATTGGCAACCTATAAGCGAAATGTTTGTACTCAAACCCGGCATATCATATCAGCGTATGACCATGAAAAAACATCTTCGTACTCTTTTAACAAATTTTGATACCCTTCTTTCTCATTTTCTGTCAAATGTACACTTATCCTGGTTTCCCGAACCAATTCCTCATTCCCTAGATTAACTGCCTCTGTTTTCTCTAGGTTTGGTGTTGGTCTATTTTCATATTCCTCTTCGACGTCTATTAACCCTTCTAGTTCAGTTATCTTTTCTTCTTGATCGTTGTTTTGTTCGTCGTCGTTTTTACTTGTTTCGTAACATATCATGACATTATTTGTGGCTTTTGTATTATTATTATAAAGTAAAATAACATGGTTATCAATTATGTTAAAGCAATCTTAATTACGTATTTTTATATATAATTATATATATATATATATATATATATAGATATATCTATATAGGTAAAGCAAAACAATTTTGTCTTATTGCATATTTTAAGGCGTTTTCGTTAATTTGTTTTTTAAAAGAGTGATACAGACTGTGGTCCTGACTCGGAATGGAGCATCGATCCATTTCCATTATTAAGCAACACGTAATAAGGAAAGGTAAAAGCATGAAAGGGCGATAAGTCGGGCCTCAAAGCCGAGTTTTGCCATTTTTCTGAAAGTAAGCATTCTTTCTACCGCAAGTTAAACAACGGGGTAGAAGTCCATGCACTCGACATTTCTCATGGCTCAGCATGACGAATCTCCAGTGCTTCAAAGCACTCTTCAATGATGGCTTCAAAGTCCTTTTCCCAAAACAACGTCCTTAAACCCTCTTCTGGATCTTCGCCGTTGTGACTCAGTGGGCATGCTGTGAAGGACTGGTATAGATGAGGAAATGGATTTTTTATTCCAATAGGACCTCTTGGTCCATGTTATGCTTCTTCTTATTTTGCCTCTCATGGCTCGTATCCTACCCCAAATCGGTATTTCCCATTTTTGACATTCACTGTTTCTTTGATTCCTTGTAAGTTCTTTCCCAGACCATTCCCGGGCTCAAACCCATTTCTTATCATAGTCATGGCAACCATTTTGTAGATCGCTGGCATAGGGATATCTTCATCATTCCCCCTGCGATGTAACATGGCTAATTCAATGGTGTGAAAATCAATATTGCTTGCCGATTTTTCTATGACTGGTACTGAATTGTCTGGATAATTGTGGATACTTTATTTATTGTGAATCACAACTTCTTGATCATCCCATCTAAATTTTATAGACTGGTGCAACGAAGATGCCACGACTCTAGCGGCGTGCAACCATGCTCGTCCCAATAATAAGTTGTAGCTCGTTTTGATATCCATGATGATGAACTCCACGACCAACTCTGCGGGACCCATTTGCATGTGCAGATCTATTTCTCTAATTGTATAACTGGTTGCGCCATCATAAGCCTTTACATTTGTTCGACTCTAGGGGATTTTGCGAACATCATATTCAAGCTGTTTCAAAGTCATCACAGGGCATACATTCAACCCAGCTCCTCCATCAATTAACACTTGAGGGATAATCTTGTCCAGGCATTTGACTGTTATATGTAAGGCCTTGTTGTGGGTCTTACCCTCTCTTTGTAATTCATCACCAAAACATGATAGCCTACGCACTCGTACAACACACCCTACAATCCTGGCCAATGTTTCACTTGTAGTGCCGGCGGGCACTTGGACTTTATCCAAAGCTTTCATTAAGGCTAAGTGATGTTGAGACGGACTGAGTAATAATGACATTAGTGATATCCTGGTAGAAGTCTTATGTAGGTGCTCAACAATCGAATAATCCTTGATTGGCATTTTCTTCCAAAAGTTTTCAGCTTCACCTTTAGTGATTGGTCTTTTCTGAGGATTTTTACGACGTGGCACTTTGAATACAGGCTCTTTTGGAGCATAACACCTTCTAGACCTGTTCATACCCTGAACCACAATGGCTACCTCTTTTCTTTTGACCATCATCAGGTGCGGTGGTTTGATCACAAAAGGTGCATTCTCAACTGGCCTTGATGTTTTGAGTACGAACGGCTCGTTCTGAATTCCAGCGACTGTTGAGGGATATTTTAGCACGAAGGGCTTTTTCCTGGATATAGCAGATGACTGGGACATCTTAGATTTCCTTGTCATGGGGCCTAACAGTTTTTCTTGCTCTTGTAGGGACAACGTGGCGACGGTGCTTTCCAATCCTTCAATATCTAGGCAAAGGATCGCAGGGCTCCCTTCCCATTCATCACCTCTTTCTATCATGTGAATTTGATTCCCTCCATGCTTCGGGAGATGATTTGTGTTTACATTTGGTGGTGTTCGTTCCAGGATAAGCTTATGATTGTCAATCATATCTTGCAGCTTGTGCCTTATGTTTATGGAATATCCGGTAGTACGGCCGACTTGGTTAGAACGATAGACGCCTGTGAAATCTGGCCTATTTGATCGATCCTTGGGGTCAACAGGTTTTGGTGGGACAACATTCATTCAATCGACATCTCTTAATTTGGTGACCAAACTAGCCCTTGATTCTAGTAAAGAAGTGAATCCTCTTGGAGGTTTCTTTTGGGGTGCCTCATATTTCGCTGGTGGACTCTAGTTTTGGGAAGTCTGGATTTGTGGAGCTTGGTTATTGGGTGCTGGCATTCTATAATTTGGTCGTGGAGCTTGGTTTCTAGGTGTTGGTATTTGGTAATTTGGTTGTAGAGCTTGGTAGCCAGGTTGTGCGTAGCACACAGACATCGGGCTATATTGGGGTGAAGTGGTTATATAGCTGGTTGGTGGAGGTGAATTGTAGTTCTCTTGATTTTTGTGGGTTATCTCTTTTCCTCAGCTTTTTGGGCTAGTAGCTCTAGAAACATAAGCTACATCTTCTTTCTTATTTTTTCCACTCGTGATGCCAGACGCCCCTGCTCTATTTAATACACTAACAATCTTTCCGGTCTTGAGGCCATCTGCGATGTCTTCCCCAACTGCGACTAAATCTACAAAGGAACTCCCTTTCATATTTATCATTTTGTCAAAACAATCAGCTTCTTGGTACCATATAAATGTAGCTACCAGCTTAGCTTCAGTCATAGGTTGTAGCACACGCGCTACTTGGTCTCTCCAGTGACTAGCATATTCTCTATAGCTTTCGGTCGATTTCTGACGGATTTTCTCCAATGAGAAGCGATCAGGAATATTTTCCATATTGAAGCGGAATCTCTCCATGATTGAACTTGCCATCTCCTACCATGTCTTCCATCGACTGATGTCTTGTGATATGAACCACTCCATAGTTGTTCCTGACAGACTTCGACTGAATAATCTCATGAGCAAAGCTTCATTTCCACCACTCCCGACCAGCTGGTCGCAATAAGCTTTCAAGTGGGCCCTGGGATTACCCAACCTATTTAATTGGTCAAATTTGGGAATTTTGAAATCTTCAGGCAAACCCAAGTTTGAATGTATACACAAATCAGAGTATCTCAGCCCCTCTATCTTTTAAGAGCCGTGTTCTAGTTCGTTAATTTTCTTCCCTATCTCCTTCTCGATTTTGTCTATTCTAGCCTCAAAAAACATTTCCATATTCTCCAGTTCTGGCGAGGAGTCAATATGGTCTTGAAAAGTTACATTTGGTTGCACGGGGAGGGTTGTAGGAAGTCCCACCGCCCGAGGGGCTTGATAAGTGTGTGTGTTATCAGATGTTTGAGCGTGAGCAGGTGTTTGGAAAGCTGGTGTTTGGTAGTGTTACACCCCGTATCTTCGAAGAAGCACTTATCAAATTTGAAACATAAGTACGTTGAGTTAGGGTTAAGTAAAACCACTTTGGAATACAAGGAGCACAAGCATTATTAAGTATATTTAATGAGTGAAGGATGTATATAAGGTATACCGGAAGGTTTTATAAGGAAATGAGTGGAAGAAATGAAGTAGTACGACTTTGGAGAAAGGATGGGTAATGTTTTGTGTGAAAATTTTGGTCCAACTTGGGGGATGAATAAACTGCTCGTCGATAGGACATCAGAGTAGAGAATTATGGACGTTACAAGTTCAGGTGACAGACAACAAACGCGTGCTACAGTACTGCTACAGTACCCGACCCGAACCACACCAATAAATGCCCCTCTAACCCATTATTTTTCATCATTTTCTCACCTCCATACTTCTTGAGAGTTCTATAACTCTCCATAACATTCCATCATCTTCTATAACACTCCATAATCCTTCCTAACCTTCCATAATCTTCAAAAACATTTCCATATCATCAAGAGACATCAAGACCTCAAGGACAATTCATGGAAGATAATTGTTCTTGCTTCTCTTCAAGGTGGTGATGAACTTGATCTTAGAAAGGGGTGAACGAAGTGAAGTTGATATAAGGTATGTTTTTCCGATTATATTTACATGACTGAGATGATATAAAGGTTTAGAAATTCTTAGAGAGGAAAGAATCATAAGAGAAAAATCATAAAGAGTTGAATTGAAGTTGATGGCCATGAGGTGAGTTTGAAAGAGAATTTTTGATTAAATTGAGACTAAATTGAATATAGTTCTTTGATTATGGGATTATGGATGTTGTTATGGTTGGTTTGAATACTGGAGAAACATCGTGTGGGATGTTTTATGGAATATATCAGTATTGATATTGTTGTATTGTTTGGGAGTTGTTTTGGTATTTGGAGGAGGTACAACATATAGGGGAAATGCGGCTCGAATTTCGGTTGATTCTAAAAATATTTCATTGGATGCTTGAGACAAGTGTAAGTTATTTAGCCTAATGATAATATGGATGGTTTACGTGTAGAGTTGCAAGCTTGGAAAAATAAACGTTGAACGACTAAGGTGACCGAAAGGTATGTTAAGGCTCGTCCCTTTCTTTCAGAGGCATGATTCCTATGTTATGACTTCATAAATGTTTCCATATCTTTCTTATTTTTAAAATTTAGATGTTTATGACTCCAAGGCATAATTCCTTTCCTAATAATTCATAAATGTTTTCCAAAATGCTCGTATTTTCCAAACCAAAGGTTGTGATTATGTGAGCTCTTATGATAACAACGATGGATATGTTTTTCAATGACAACGATGATGTCAAAAATGAGAATATTATTATGATGACTATGATTAGAACGATTTTATGTTTAAAGGTTCCAAGTTTATGATTTCAATGACGATATGAGAATATTGAGCTATCTTTTGACCTTTCTTAATTTTATTCATTGTTGTTGGTCTCACCTTATAATAATTGTTCCTTCAAGGTGAGACAAAGCGATGATGATTATTCCATAATATAATCGGAGGTTACCGACCTTACGTCACTCCGATAGAGTTATAACTTTTCTTGGGCTCTCAAGCATGCTGCTTATATGATATATGTATATGTTTAAGGGGAATATGGGAAAAAGGGCGAGGCGCTATAGATGCATGGCCACCTGATCAGTTGGTATAATATGAAATGATATCATCCCGGACACGGGATGCCCGGACGCGGGACATATGTGGTTAAATGGATCGGTGCCGACGCCTCGGCAAAATGATATGTTCTTTTTTATGTATACATGAACAAAATGTTTTTCCAATAAAGCTAAGCATGCATGGCATTCACCCTAAGAGGCACTCATATGTACAGGTTACTCTTTTATCTTACGATATGCTCTATATTTCCATTCTGTTATTATTCATGCTTGTATCCCTTATCATACTATCGTTCATGCCTTACATACTCGGTACATTACTCGTACTGACGTCCCGTCTTGTGGACGCTGCGTTCATGCCCGCAGGATCAGGTAGCCAGCCAGACGATCCACAGTAGTAGGACCTCCCTCAGCGGCAGTCAGTATGCTCCATTGATCCGGAGCTACAGTCCTTTTGGTATGCTATTCTGTTATGTACATATATGGGTACGGCAGGGCCTTGTCCTGGCTTTCTACAGTTTGTACTCCATGGAGGTCTGTAGACAGTGATATTTAGTCGTGATGTTATGCAGTCTCGTCGGCGTTTATGTTGTTGTACAGTATATATGTGGCAGCCAAATCGGCTCGCGTTATTACTCTCAGTGTTTATGTTTACATGTATGTGTTGGCCGTGAGTTCCCGGTGCAGTGTCTCTTATATTGATTATTCGGGAGACTGTACAGCTCAGTTACAGATTATGTACGGTCCCAGGATAGTCAGTGAGCAGTAAATGCAAGCATAGGAGTGCTTGGCCAGTAGTGGTCGGGCACTTGTTACGGCCCATCAGTTTGGGTCGTGACAAAAGTGGTATCAGAGTAGTTCGTCCTAGGGATTGTCTACAGACCGTGTCCGGTAGAGTCCTGTTTATGGGTGTGAAGCCGGCCACACTTATAAACATGAGGCTGCGGGGCATTTAGGAATAATTGACCTTTCCTTCTATTTTAGATCGTGTGATAGAGCCCCTGCAGGCAAGTACAGACTGACGAGAGATGAAGAGATCAGCTTCAAATAGTGGGGGTGCTAAGTAGGCCCCTAGAGTATCTCCAGGACTGAGCAGGACGAGCCTTAGTTATTCCATGGAGACTGGTCCCTCGGAGGACCCAGCGACAATTCCTCCAGAGTTCTTGACTCCCAGGGAGGAGGACCCCCCTTCCCCCAGAGGACAGTTATGACACAGATCCGTCCGAGTATTCGTCTGGGACACCGGAGGAGGAGATTCCCAAGGTCATACCAGCTGCTCCTATGTCAGAGCACTACGTCAGACCAGCCTCCCCGGTGAGTCTTACGGATTACTCCAACCCCCTATCTTGGCCGTCGGTAAACCAGGAGTTACCCGGTTATGTATATCCTTCGGATTCAGATGAGAGAGATGACGAAGGCCAAACAAGCAGGTGGTGGGTAGATGATGACGAGGAGCACACTTCACCTTATAGTCCACCAGATCAGACTAGGGACCGATCGGCTACAGGTATATGAGCCTTTATTGGAATTTTCTATGTATGTGTATTTGCTGTAGATTATTATTTAATAGTGGCGAGCGGAAACCCAAAGAGGCCGATAACTGAGTATTTATAAGTAACGGCGACCAAGGTGTGTTCGCTACCATTGGGAATCTTGAAATCTAGGATGGAAAGTAGTCATACATACAGATGAATGGTGAATATTGAGAATTGAAAAGGCCAAAATAGTAATTGTGTAGTCGGAAGAGTGAGAGACCCTTTCTAATTCGGAGGGAGATGCGTTACGAGAACGCTTTGGAATCTGTTAAGACTTCAACTTGCTTTAGATTTTGTGGTGAAGGTCATGCAGTGAGGTGGATACGATATACCAGCATTAACGAACCGGATTTCATCAGAGTTTCAAGGTTAAGCGTGCTGGAGTGAGAGAAATACTAGGATGGGTGACCCCCTGGGAAGTGTACAAAAATTCCTATAAATTTAGATATATGAGGCAAATGAGAAGCTAGAGCAGCCTAAGGGAGATTGCAGTATGCGGAGTGGTTGGAGACCTTAAGAGGTCGCGTAGGACGAGGCGGACTAGACAGGTGAAGAGAAAGAAGGTGCATCACAACTCTAGAATTAGGGTGAGTTTGAATAGCGTTTGAAAATATTTTGTAAGCGAGATGGTAGTAATATACATATATATATATATATATATACATATACATATGCATATGATATCCCATACGTGGCTATATCAGCGGATGTGTATCCCGGCAACCAACGTTGCGGTATATGGAAGGCATTAATCGAACAGGGTAACGAAGTTCAAGTGACAAAAAAAATGGTACAAATGTTACAAGGTAAGCTGATGCTATTTTCACTACAGGTTAAGCTTGGAGAGTTTTAATGTAATGACATCTGGAAAAGAAAGAAAGTGAGTAGACGGAAGGTACGGAGATCAAAATGTCAGGAAAAGTGAAAAGTAAGAAACATGAGTGAGTGAAGCCTCTAAGAGGGACGACGGGCAATCACGGGACTATTTGGGTAAAAAATTGAAGGTAGGCATGCGAATTGGATAACGTGTGGCAGTATGGAACAAAAGAGGAATGTGTGGGATCAAAGAATAGGCTTCGATAAGTGGACTAAAAGGACAGTGCCCACGACGAGGAATGTGGAGTAAGAGAAAGAATGGTTAGGCCTTGCGATGATTTTAAGAGATTTTCAGCCCTCGAAAGGTATATAAAGGGATAAGTGTGTGGTCAAATTAACACGGTTGCCTCGGACATGGAGAAGCTTTCTAAAAAGATGACTTAAGAATAGAACGGATTTACGGGTTTAAAGGAATATTTAACGAACTTCAGAGCCGATACTACAAATAACAAGAGAAGAAAGGTGCTCGAGGAGGAAGAAACCTAAGGAAGGTTAAGGATGAAAGTAGGAAAGGTATACTAATGGGTTGGTCGAACGAAGACGAGAGCATTTAGGAGTAAAGTAACAGGAAATCTTTAACCATGGGAGCAAGAAGGATACTTTAACGAGTTGGCTGTAGGAAACCAATTACTCATCGAGGAAAGAACGAGGATTATGAGTCGACATAATTGATTAGAAAATTAATGATATGGAATAATAATTCATGTGAAGACCGAGAGATTCGATCATAGAGGAAATGGAAACGTTGAAAAACAAAAAAAAAAATGATGATATAGACATAAATGGAAGAAAAACTCAGGGAAAGAAGTTTTAGGTATGTTATAAGCAAAGTCGGGAAGAAAAACGAGGAGTAAGGTATAATCGAAGACTTCATAAAGGACGTCGTGAATCTTGATGTCCCCAATAACTTGCGGGTCCAGAAAACCGTTAGTCCTAAAAAACAGTGGTGTGAAAAGACGGAAAAGAAGGCATCGAAATTGGATCTAACCCTTATAAGTATTCCGATTGGATACAAGACTGTAACTAGCAAGAAGATAGACAAGTCAGACCATACGATGATGGAACCCCGGCCCTAAGAAAATTGTGAAGGGCGGCAGATAATTATCGAAGATGACGGTTAATCGAAGGCTATGGGCGTATAAGGACCTCCTTAATAAGGGGGGAAGAACGTACTAGACTAGAAAGGGACTATGACGTTTCAAGCTCCAGAAAAGGAGATTTATTAGCTCAGGGACAGAGTTCGAGGCGTATTGGCATATCGAGAAGGTAACAGAAAGAAGTAGAAACGAATTGACAATAAGTGTACCATGAGGCAGACATAGGGAGAAAGTATGGAAGATAACTCAAGAGAGACTTTACGCCAAGATGAACTATGATATTTTTAGACCACGATTTGAATCCCTCGTATCGGGCAAAAATTGCGCCGTACCTAAGTATGCAGTGACATGCCCTAAAGGGTAATGATAAGAGCAAGAAAGGTCTCTAAGCTAAATTTACAAAGGGTGTTACAGAGGATGACGAACCCAAAGAACACTTGGGATGACAATGACAATTGTAATAAAAGGAACAACGATTGGTAGTTCGGAAATTTTTGAAGGAAAGAAAGAATACTGCTCCTATGAATGGAAATAAAAGAGTTCATTGAATATTAGAAAATAGTTCATGGACCACTAATTATACTTAACATGAGAGCATATGCTATGGAATTATATGAACCGTCAACGTGAAGCTATGCCCAACTACAATTGTAAGAAGGCCACACCGGAAAGCCAACAAGGAATAACGACTGACGAAACGATCGCCAATACAAGGAAATCGAAGATAAGTATACTTGCATTGTAAGAGAGTCATAATAGAAGAATTACCGTAGTCCTATGCTTTTGGGATTGTATTGATAGATGTGAGGGAAGGAAGTAAAGAAAAAGTTGTAGCAGGAGCTCAAAGATGTTGCGAGCTATGAAATTAGTTGAACTCGGATTATAAGTCTGCCATAAGTGTAACTGTACAGCGAAGGATAATAAATGGCGAAGAAGCATTACGTATATACGTATTTCGGATAATGATATAACTGGCCTTAGAAAGGAACATAACCATTAGGTTCACTAGCGACACAGTTATGCTGGGTAAACATTTGGAATGTAAGGGTAAAAGAGATGGTGACAAGGATGTAAGGATTAGAGAGCCTGACTAATGGACTACAAAAAATCGGTACAATGCATATCTAAGATCAACGGGTACAAAAAGGATAGCCCGAGATGGCACTGAAGGAGTAAACGCAAAGAGGGCGCCGTAGAGAGAGAAAGGTAGCTGCCCACTACCAAGGAAACAAGGAGCGAGAAAGAAAAAAAAAGTACTTACAGGACGATGAATAGTTATGACACGGCAAGTCAAGATTACCATAATGGAGAAAGAACAAGAGCGAGGTGTTAGTTAATTTCGGATCATGTACATGAGGACAAAGAAGTGAAAGAATATGACTGAAGGCAATAAAAGAGTTAAGAAAGAATGAAAAGAGACTGATCCAATTTGTAGTTAAGCAAATGGTAATCGGACCCTAAAGGAAAAAAATAATTGTTCTAACGAATCAAAGATGGTGTCGTGGGTTGGCAATACTGAAACATTCGAGGACGAATTTTTTTAAGGGGGGAAGAATGTTACACCCCGTATCTTCGAAGAAGTACGTTGAGTTAGGGTTAAGTAAAACCACTTTGGAATACAAGGAGCACAAGCATTATTAAGTATATTTAATGAGTGAAGGATGTATATAAGGTATACCGGAAGGTTTTATAAGGAAATGAGTGGAAGAAATGAAGTAGTACGACTTTGGAGAAAGGATGGGTAATGTTTTGTGTGAAACTTTTGGTCCAACTTGGGGGACGAATAAACTGCTCGTCGATAGGACATCGGAGTAGAGAATTATGGACGTTACAAGTTCAGGTGACAGAAAACAAACGCGTGCTACAGTACTGCTACAGTACCCGACCCGAACCACACCAATAAATGCCCCTCTAACCCATTATTTTTCATCATTTTCTCACCTCCCATACTTCTTGAGAGTTCTATAACTCTCCATAACATTCCATCATCTTCTATAACACTCCATTATCCTTCCTAACCTTCCATAATCTTCCAAAACATTTCCATATCATCAAGAGACACCAAGACCTCAAGGAAAATTCATGGAAGATAATTGTTCTTGCTTCCCTTCAAGGTGGTGATGAACTTGATCTTAGAAAGGGGTGAACGAAGTGAAGTTGATATAAGGTATGTTTTTCCGATTATATTTACATGATTGAGATGATATAAAGGTTTAGAAATTCTTAGAGAGGAAAGAATCATAAGAGAAAAATCATAAAGAGTTGAATTGAAGTTGATGGCCATGAGGTGAGTTTGAAAGAGAATTTTTGATTAAATTGAGACTAAATTGAATATAGTTCTTTGATTATGGGATTATGGATGTTGTTATGGTTGGTTTGAATACTGGAGAAACATCGTGTGGGATGTTTTATAGAATATATCAGTATTGATATTGTTGTATTGTTTGGGAGTTGTTTTGGTATTTGGAGAAGGTACAAAATATAGGGGAGATGCGGCTCGAATTTCGGTTGATTCTAAAAATATTTCATTGGATGCTTGAGACAAGTGTAAGATATTTAACCTAATGATAATATGGATGGTTTACGTGTAGAGTTGCAAGCTTGGAAGAATAAACGTTGAACGACTAAGGCGACCGAAAGGTATGTTAAGGCTCGTCCCTTTCTTTCAGAGGCATGATTCCTATGTTATGACTTCATAAATGTTTCCATATCTTTCTTATTTTTAAAAGTTAGATATTTATGACTCCAAGGCATAATTCCTTTCCTAATAATTCATAAATGTTTTCCAAAATGCTCGTATTTTCCAAACCAAAGGTTGTGATTATGTGAGTTCTTATGATAACAACGATGGATATGTTTTTCAATGACAGCGATGAAGTCAAAAATGAGAATATTATTATGATGACTATGATGAGAACGATTTTAGGTTTAAAGGTTCCAAGTTTATGATTTCAATGACGATATGAGAATATTGAGCTATCTGTTGACCTTTCTTAATTTTATTCATTGTTGTTGGTCTCGCCTTATAATAATTATTCCTTCAAGGTGAGACAAAGCGATGATGATTATTCTATAATATAATCGGAGGTTACTGACCTTACGTCACTCCGATAGAGTTATAGCTTTTCTTGGGCTCTCATGCATGCTCCTTATATGATATATGTATATGTATATGGGGAGTATGGGAAAAAGGGCAAGGCGCTATAGACGCATGGGCACCTGATCAGTTGGTATAATATGACATGATATCATCCCGGACGCGGGACATATGTGGTTAAATGGATCGGAGCCGACGCCTCGGCAACATGATATGTTCTTTTTTATGTATACATGAACAAAATGTTTTTCCAAGAAAGCTAAGCATGCATGGCATCCGCCCTAAGAGGCACTCATATGTACAGGTTACTCTTTTATCTTACGATATGCTCTATATTTCCATTCTGTTATTATTCATGCTTGTATCCCTTATCATATTATCGTTCATGCCTTACATACTCGGTACATTACTCGTACTGACGTCCCTTCTTGTGGACGCTGCGTTCATGCCCGCAGGATCAGGTAGCCAGCCAGACGATCCACAGTAGTAGGACCTCCCCTCAGCGGCAGTCAGTACGCTCCATTGATCCGGAGCTACAGTCCTTTTGGTATGCTATTCTGTTATGTACATATATGGGTACGGCAGTGCCTTGTCCTGGCTTTCTACAGTTTGTACTCCATGGAAGTCTGTAGACAGTGATATTTAGTCGTGATGTTATGCAGTCTCGTCGGCGTTTATGTTGTTGTACAGTATATATGTGGCGGCCAAATCGGCTCGTGTTATTACTCTCAGTGTTTATGTTTACATGTATGTGTTGGCCGTGAGTTCCCGGTGCAGTGTCTCTTGTATTGATTATTCGGGAGACTGTACAACTCAGTTACAGATTGTGTATGGTCCCAGGATAGTCAGTGAGCAGTAAATGCAAGCATAGGAGTGCTTGGCTAGTAGTGGTCGGGCACTTGTTACGGCCAATCAGTTTGGGTTGTGACAAGTAGGAGGAATCCCCCACATGGGTGATGTTTCGGCGCAGTGGATTTTGAAAAGTAGCCCCAGTCTTAGTTTGTGGGAAATGGTCAGGGATTGGTAAGTCCAAATTTGGGAAAATGGGTACAGGCCTTCTAGCCTCAGTATTATTAGCATTTTCTTTTTCAGCCCTCAGGCGGGCTGCTTCTTCTCTATCCTCAGCTAATTGCCTTATTAGTAGGTTAACGGCCTCTTCCAAAGGCATTCCAGCTATGTCAGCTATTGGGGTACCCTTGACTAAAGCAGTTTTGTTCTGGTTGTGGTTTGGTAGCGCAGTCTCAGACATGTTTTCTTCTTGAGGGTTTAAGGACGCTGTTGCAGCTTTTGATCGAGTAACTGGTGCCACCGAATCGACCCCTGTCTATAAGAGATAACAATTCCAAGGCTCCCAAGTTAGTGTTAGTTTAGCCACAAAATCCAAAATATCACATTGTTCGTATTTTATAGCACATAGATTCATTTATCTTATTTCAACTCTTGATTGATTTACATTCCGAGGGTATTTTTGTGTTTTTATGTTCTTAGGAATATTGATTTTTGGTAAGTGGTCTTCATGGTTGATTTGCTTCTACCCATCCTGTAATAAGAGGGATTTTTAATTTTTATTATAAAAGGACAGAGTCTTAAATAGACTTCCTACATATCCCACCAAAGGGAAATCAGGTCCATCCGTAGTTCGGGAATACACAGGAAAGATTTTTTTCCTATGCTACCCGAAACATAGTTTTCAACCCTGACGAGGCCTTATGTAGGCTTCCACGTATCCCCAACGGGACATCAGGTCGGCGTGGTTCCGTTTCCTTGAAAAGGAAAAGGGATATTCTATCTTATTGAAAGCAATAAAGGGATTCTTATGTTTTTCTACCCAACCATGCTAAGCAGATCTTCATTGTCTTCTTCATCTTCATCTTCATCTTCTAACCTTATCTTCCTGCGGCAATCCAAACGTAGCCTTCATTCACGAGGCGTTCCAATTTAAGCTTGAAATCTACACATTCTTCAATGTCGTGGCCAGGGCGACCATGATGAAATACACAAACTCTTTCTCTTGGAGGTGTTGGCCGACCCTGATAGGTTTGCAGCACTGCTCTTATCTTCTTCACACTGCACAGTAGGGAGTCAATCCTGGCATATGACTCCTCTAATTTTGAGCTCTTTTCTTCTTCACACAGCACAGTAGGGAGTCAATCCTGGCATATGACTCCTCTAATTTTGAGAAGTCGCTTCTCCAGAACCTTACCCTCGATATCTTTTCTGGATGATTTTCTCCTTGGTCAAGGGTCAGGAAAGAATGGGGCCCCCATAGTTGGCTAATTCTCCCTTGGTCAATCCGTTGGATAAACCTTCTGTCTAGCGCTCCACACTCATTAGCTGTTTGCCCTGATTGACTTTGGTGTAAGAGGCATTTTTTGTATATCATGGAAGGAGCACACGACTGCAACAAATTTGGGTTTTGCGCGTACACTCCAAAACTCCCCAAAGTCTCTAAGAGTTCTTGTTGGACAATTTTATCGGCGTACCCCAATTATGCAATCTTGTACCCTTAAGAACAATTGTGCATGAAACCAGAGGGTTCCTCGACATGAGATCGCGTGGGCTATTCCCACATTCATGACCCAATTTCTATATCCTTCTACAATCCAAGTGTTTTAACCTTCAACACCTTAAACAACATAGAATGATCATAAAAGTCACCTTAGATAATGGAAGAATAAGCCTTGAGTGGATATTCTCTTCTTGCACCAAAACCCTAGTTCACTTCCCTTGGGATTTCTTGGCTTAGATGAATTTGGTATGCTTCATACACTTGATTTTGTGGGTTTGATGTATTTGATCATAGATTTCTCTTGGGTTCTTGTGGGTGGAGAGTGGAGAGGATTCTAGGGGATTCTTGAAGTGTGGAGAGTGGAAATGAAATAAAATAAATGAGAGAGAGGGTCCTTATATCATTTTAACATCTGACCCGACACGAACATACGGACAAACATACGGTCCCTATATATTATACTGATCGTATGTCTGGACCAGTATGTTTGGCCGTATAATGCCCGGCTCTCCGAAGTTCGTTCTCGTTGACTCGTTTGATCTCCAATCCTTATAGAACCTTCTTGAAACTTTTTTAACACCTCAATACCAATCTAAGGAACATTATCACTCTTCTCCAAAACATCATTAAGCCATCTTTAACTTGCCACTCGTAATTCTTACCCGACACCCAACATATCCCTTGCTTTCCTTGGCAACTTTCTTCCCTCACCTATAATGTCTTTAAAATTTCGATTAGGATCATCAAATGCTATTTCTTACTTATCAAGACATTGTATACGTTGTTCCCTTCGTTAGTCCATCCACTGTACGTTAACAGGAAATTTCCAAGGTGTAACAGCGGGCTCCTGACAGTTCGTCTCAAAATGTCCATAACTCCCTAATCCAATGTTTTGTTGATGAACGGTTTGTTGTGTTAGAAACTAAACTCGACGAACTTCATTTTAGGCTCTTGAAACACCTCAAAACTCCTGATATACCAGAAGATATACCTCTCTGAAATTGACCAAAATATTTGTCCAAAATTCAGCCAAATTTTCCCAAATTTTGGACAAGCACACTTTATATGCCTTGTCTGACCGCAGGTACAGCAAGAATCTGAACCCAGGCGACACTGTCCCACATGCAGCCTACCACACTGATTGCATCGTGCTAGGGGTGGCCTCATCTAATTGGATTCACCTCCATACTGGGAGGCCAAAATCCTAGAGCTCTGACATGATCCCTAATAGATGGGGCGATCAAATCTCTTGCCCGCAAACTGAGGGGGTATACGTGTTGTTGATTTGCCCGTATGACTGGAATATTGTTTCCTTTGACTACTTCTGAATTCGCTAGTGGCACCAAAAAATCTGGCCCTCTTACTGTGCCTCCTATCAGGATTACTCTCGCTCCTTTGCGGCTCCTGCTGTTCTTCCAAATTCTGAGCATGGGCCTGTATACGAGCAATGTCAATTCCATTCTAAAGTGAGGCTTTCAAGCACTCCTTAACCAAATGCGGACCCAAACCACTCATGAATCGGTGTACACGGTCTCCCATGTTGGCTACCATGGATAGGGCATACCTAGGCAAAGAGTTAAAGCGAAGACTGTATTCCTGAGCACTCATATTCCCTTACCTGAGATTCAAGAGCTTGTCGGCTCGGGCCCGTCGAACCTCCGGTGGAAGATAATGTCGGAGAAAGTCATCCATGAACTCCTGCCATACTGGGAGAGGTGCATTTTCCCTTCGCGAAGACATCTGTTACACTACATAATAATCCGTGCTACTTGAATTAAAACAAGAAAGAATGAGTTAAGAAGGTTCAAGGAAAGTTAATCGAGTTAGTAAGAATATCGTTATATATATGGTTGACTTAAGTATCCCGAGGTCACATGGTAACCTAAAGGATTTGAAATCGCGTTATGAGTATGTATATGAGGTAATGTGAGTGACCTTTTAAAGTATTTGAGATAATTAGTAATGATATAGAAGATGGACAAAAGATATGAATATACTTTTGCGATTGGAGTTTCGTCGAAGCCTTGTGAGTTCTCTAGTTATGTTTAAGGTTATTGTGATTCTCCGGACCCTTCGAGACACGTATATGGATTTTTATGGATGTATATGAGTGTGTATATGTATGTATAAGAGGTTACATAAGGTTGGAAGAGGATTAGAAGTAAACGAAATGAATCGGAACAACTTCAGTAAAATCTCGGACCCGATTTTATCCTATATTGTAGGAGGCATATCTCCTAGTATATGAGGAGTTTTAAGGTGTTTCAAAAGCCTAAAATGAAGTTCATCGAGTCTAGTTTGGAACGCAACAAACCTCCCGTCAAAATGATATTGGGATAAGGAGATATGGACGATGCAAGTCGGGCTGAGTGGGGATTAAGACTTAAATATTCACTAATTATGCACTAGTGGCCGTGTGGGCCCCATTACCACATGACAAAATCGGATTTTTGCCATTCTTGAGTTGGGGGAAACGTGTAAGACCTTCTTGGGCAGCAAAATGGTCTACTTTGTTGACAAAAGTTGCATGCCAACTCATTTTCCAATCCCATAAAGTGAACTTAGAGAGAGAGGCTCTCATCTTCACC
This sequence comes from Lycium barbarum, assembly GCF_019175385.1. NCBI lineage: Eukaryota > Viridiplantae > Streptophyta > Magnoliopsida > Solanales > Solanaceae > Lycium > Lycium barbarum. The sequence goes on along the minus strand of NC_083347.1, from coordinate 78,034,128 downwards.
AAGGGAAGGGAGAGAGAGAGCCACGGCCAGCCATGGAATTTCCACCACCATTGCACGGCCAGCCCTTCTATTTTTCTTACCATTACACCCCTAAAGTGTTCTACACAATCACCATTATGTTTCAAGTGAAGGAGAAACCATAAACATGCCATGCAAGCTCCTATAGCTCACGGCCAGATTTGAGCTCTCCATTTTGATTCAAAAAAAAAATATTTTCCAAGGTGTTTCAACCCTTAGGAAGGTTCATAGAAACGTGGAGTAGTCATTGGAGCAACAAGAACAAGTATTAGTTCAAGTCATCAAACTCTAGTCAAGTTGAGAAGTCAAGTGTTTAAGGTAAGGTTTAACCTTCTTTTGCATGTATTAAGGGTGGCCGAAAACGTGTGGTAGATGTGTAAATATAAGTTTCATGTATGAAATTATGAATATTGGTGTTGTAATGTTGTTGAAGCCGTAGGGGCTGTTTTAGGATGAATTTGGATGTGTTGTGAATATGTAAATGTACATTGCATGTATGAAATTATGAATGTTGGTGTTGATGCATTGTGGAACCCGTAGGGAACTGTTTGGTGTGGAATAATGAACTGATTTTATTTAGTAATTATGGTTGTTGCTATCATAGATTGCATGGTAAAAAGAATGAAAAGAATTGGAATGTTAAAGGTGAAGTTGTGTTGATATGAACTTGTTGTTATTTTGTTGAGTTGTGGCTGTGTAGTGGACTGTTTTGTGTGGAAGATAGTGAACTGATTTTGCTTGGTATTTTGCTGGTTGTTGTCATGAATTTTATGATGGAAATGAAGGTATTTAATGGTTAGAGTTGGAACTAAAATTGTTTTTGGGTTGTTGTAAGGTTATAGTGATGACAATGTAGCTTATTGCGTATGAATTTGGGTATATAGTTGTCGGGTGACTGCTGGTCGTATTTTACTGAAATTATATGAAAATAAGACATGAAATAATGTGTAAGAATAATATGTGGTTTGCTTGGTATGTTCGTAAACGTTTGCAAGAATTTTGGGCACCTTTATGTTGATCGGTTAGGGACTGTTTTGGATGTGTCGTTGTTATTATTGAGCTTGGGAGATTGATGATAATTGAGATTATGCATTGTATTGAATGTTGGTTGGGCTGTTATAGAATCGTTTTGACGAAATATTATGACTATAGACTAACGAGAATGAATTGGATGTGTCACAATCGCATGTAAACTATTATCGAGTGTTGTAAGGTACGGGCTATTTTGATACGTTGTTGTTGATCTTGTTGCGCTTGGAAAATTAATGATAGCTAAGAATATATAATGTATTTATGTTGTTTGGGCTGTTGTAAAGTTGTTACATGAAAACGTTAAGACTACGGACTATTAGGAGTAACTTGAGAATGTAGTAGCCGTATGTGAATCGTTATTGAATGTTGTGAATGTGGGTTATTTGGAATGTTATATGGGCTGTCCGGGTTGGTATTGAATGTATGATTATTGATGTTGGATTGGTTGTATGTAGTTGGTTTGGATATAAGTAAAACGACGTCTAAACATCTAGAAAGGAGTTACTAACGTTAGAATACGTTTTGAATCTCCCCATAGTTTAACCGTAGCTCTTGACGTCTTAATATAGGTTGAGACATTATTGGGCAGCGTATATATATTGTGTGGTGGATAAGCGCTAAAGGTATGTAAGGCTAACCCTTATTTCTTTTGGCATGTCTTAGATGTAAGTGATGAATGATATGAACTTTTGGGGAACTCTATTCATAGGATCCGAATGTGATTCATGATTCTTGTGCTATTCATTCTATATGTACTCCATATGATTCCATTCTTAGACGAGTAAGGTCTAAATGTTTCTTGTGATGGCTTATTGATATTGTACTCCTATTCTGTTCCAAAGGGAACACCCATAAGGTGCCAGTTGAGTTGTGTATATGGTTTTACTAATGATTTCGAGGAAATTAGTTTTATACTAAAGGAAACATAAAGTTAGATTTTCAAAACCACCCCGAAGGGGTGCGAGATTTTACTATTTAGATTTTCAAAACCACTCCGAAGGGGGGTGCGAGATTTTACTATTTAGATTTTCAAAACCGCTCCGAAGGGGGTGCGAGATTTTACTATTTCATTTCATTTACGATTTATGTTTACATTCCATAGCATCATCTCTTTGTATTGATATTTGTGGATTAAATTTGGGTTGACATGATTGTGATATTAAGCCGGAAGCGGTTGCCTGAAGGGGCCATCATTATTATTAAGCCGGAAGCGACTGCCCGAAGGGGCCATCATTATTATTAAGCCGGAAGCGGCTGCCCGAAGGGGCCATCATTATTATGCCGGAAGCGGCCGTCCGAAGGGACCATTTTGTTAACATGTCGGAAGCGGCATGTGTGTTCGATTGCATTATTTACTTAAAGAATGTGTGTTGGATTGCATTATTTACTTAAAGATTGTTTTGAGACTTCGTGTATACATTTATGTTTCTTCCAGCGAAGGCTGCAAGTATTGAGTTAGATTGTGATTTCTTCTATCCTAAATCAAATTATGATTATGATTTGTTACCACCTTACATACTCAGTACATTGTCCGTACTGACGTCCTTTTGCCTGGGGACGCTGCGTTCATGCCCGCAGCCCCAGATTGTTTGGCAGGTTAAGTGTATAGCTAAGATGCTTGGACGTCAGTTGGGATTGGCAAGTTCCACCTCATTCTGGAGCTGTGCTGAGTCATGTATAGATATGTATGATTACGGGTATGTCAGGGCCCTGTCCTGACTCATAATGTTCAGTTCACTTCTTAGAGACTTTTGCAGACAGTGTCTTGTAGTACATTTGTGGAGGTGTCGACAAAGTGATGTCAGTTGAGTCCTTTTTGGATTTTAAAAGAGTTTGTATATTAGATGATTTAGATTGGTCTAAAGTACTTATTGATTGAAAGTTTTCATAATCGTTATAGAGATAATGATTTCAATTTGGAAAAAAAAATTATGTTCTTAAAAGTTTTTGAAATGACAAGTTTTAATAGAGTGAATGTCTAAGGGTTCGCTCGACTCTGATGAGAGTCGGGTGCCCGTCATGCCCTACCATTGCTAGGGTGTGACAACATCCAAGTGTTGTACCAGTGGACGGCTACATCCCATAGTCTATAAGAAGCAGTTCAACTGACTCAATATTAGAAGTATCTAGTATCCGTAGCGTCCTCAGCTTCTCGTCTATAAAGCCCTGTTGGTCTTCATCCAACTTTAACCCGTAAAATTCTTAATGATTCAGGCAAATGAAATTGAGTGCTCGTGTACTAACCACTCTATCACCTTGGCCCGCACCATGCCACTGAGCCTGAGCGACAACCAACTGGGTCAGCAACTGAATAGCCTCGGTCATCTGCTGGCCTGTGGCACCTGGCGGAGGGACTAGGGGTACTGGAGCTGGAGCTGAAGCCCCTTCCCGCTCCTCTGGTAGGGGTGGGGTAAGGGAGGTCCGAGATGGAGACTCATTATGAGACTCACCCTCATCTATCTCCGCCAGTGGCTCCCGTTCAGTCCTTCTCCCCGCCACCGTCTTGCCCTTCAGGGCTGCTATAGCTTTCCTCTTCATAGGCATTGCTAAAATCATAACACACGATTAAGAAAAAGGGAATCCTGATAACATAGCTCTATCGCACGATCTAAGATAAGAAAGAACATCAATTATTCCTAAAATGACCTGCAACCTCCTGTTTATAAGTGTGGCGTGCTTCATACCCATAATTAGGACTCTACCGGACAAGGCTCGTAGACACGCCCTAGGATGAACTGCTCTGATATAACTTTTGTCACGACCCAATTGGAGGGTCATGACGGCCACCTGGAATTACCCTACCGAGTACCTCTAAACATACACCTTATCATTATTTCTAGGTGGGCCATAAGTTAGCTCATATGCGTCATACTCTGTAAGAACTGATATCACAATATAATATAAGGGCATGTTACTATATAACCATTAGCAACCATACCCATGAATATGAACCACCAAGGTTTTCTAAATATTATACATCAATATGTGCTGACAAGGCTACAAAACATCTAGATACATGCACCGGTCTAGGAGCCTCTCTATATATATAGAATATAAGACAAGAATCCATAAGGACGAGGAAGAACTTCGCCGTGCCCAAGTATGTACACAAAAGAGGAGTACCAATAAGCTGCAGCTCCGGGACAACTGGAGCCTTTCTGAAATTCTACTGATAAAGCTCCTAAGGGGCAGGTTCATTTATCCGTCCACCTGCGGGCATGAACGCAGCGTCCACAAGAAAGGACGTCAATACGAATAATGTACTGAGTATGTAAGGCATGAATAATATCATAATAAGAAACGGGAAACACAACATGAAGTAGAGAGATAACTTGTACATCTGACTGCGTCTTAAGGCGGATGTCAGGCATGCTAGCTTTAACTTCTTTTAAACAACATTATAAATACATACAAGTAAACTACCTGACCGTATAGGTACGGTGTTATGCTGCACGGCCATTTGGGCACGGTGTTATCATCATTAGCCCGCGTTCGGGGCGTAAGCTGCCCACTGCAGTGGTGTGTCTGCCCGGCCACCTATTGGGCGGCACAGTGTTATTAAAATACATATATAATTATAAATCATGCATGAGAGCCCAAGTGAAAGCTACAACTCTATCGGAGTCACGTAAGGTCGGTTGCCTCCGATTTATATTATGGAATAATCATTATAGCCATATCTCACCTCGAAGGAACAATTCATAAGGTAAGGTCAATAACAATGAGCAGTTCAGGAAAATCATGAAATAAACTCGTGAATCTCGTAATAGCATTAAAATCATGGCTTTGGAACATCTCGAAATAGAGTCAACATAATCGTCATTATCTTCATAAAGAATACTCATCTTTAGTGTCATAAGAAACTCTTGAAATCCTGAATCTTTAACCTTTGAGGATAAGGACATTATGGAAAACATGTATGAGTACACGAGAAAGGAGTCATGCCTTTGGAAAGAAAGGGACTAGCCTTAACATACATGATTAATCTTCTATTAATCAACTTAACGCTTATTATTTCGAGCTCGTAAATCTACATTCAAAAGAATTTATACTGCCGTTAGACTTATCGTCATATGCCTATCTAAAGTCTTTAAATCAAACTCCTTTAGAATCTTCTAAAATTCGGGCAACATCTCCCCTGTTTACATCCCTAGCCCGAAGTCATAATTTCATCAACCAACACCACAACAACAACAACACCAATAACATCATCCTCAACACCAAAATACTCCATAAAACACCCCACACGATTTTTATCCAATTGTTCAACTAACAAATTCGTTATACAACTATTTAAGAACTTTATCTCTGTAATTAAACCTAATCAATACTAATAAAGGAAGATTCATACCTTACTCCCGCTAAAACCGCGATTTCTTCAATATTCACATTGCATTCCAGCCAAGATTCACCACAATACGATATTATAATCGCAACTATACGCCGTCGGAACCTGAATCCAGAGATTAAAGTTGATTCGCGTTAAAATTTGAGGTTTGGAACTTGGGAGAAATTTCCAGAAAGTTAGAGAGGTTTTGGGGGTGTTTTAGATCAGAAATAAAGGGGTGAGAATGTTCCAGATTCATCCCAAACCGACCTAAAAGTTACTCAGCGCATTCGCACCACCTTGGGGTGCGTTCACGTTGAGTTGTCCGCTGGCTCCTCTGTGCTTTCGCGCCAGCCCCAGCCTCGTTCACGCAAAGTCAATACCTGCACTGGCAGCCTATCTTAGAATGATCATAATGCTTGATCCCGATTTCTGTTCGATGTACAGTTTATTGGGTTAGAAACTGGACTTCCTGAACTTCACTTTAGGCTTTTGCTTTGCTCCAAAACTCCTCATATACTAAAAGATATCTTTCTCCAAGTTGGGATAGAATTGCCTCTCATAATCATAAATTAAGCACATATAACCTCATACCTCTTTGGAGGTAACTCCAATGTCCACGATTGAATAGCTAACACTAGCGAATCTCAATGTACAAAACCTACGAGGTGTAACAGTTCCAGAAATGAGGGATACATTAATGTGGCCGGCATCCGAGGTTCTTTCCAAAGAGGAGGTTTATGCTCGGGTCCGAGGAGTGGATTCAGAACGAGTGGTACATGGACACCATGGGTCCCCTACAGGTCATGACTACTGAGCTATGACATCAGTAGCATGTGTGTACATTGTGTATTTGGCCAGTGCATTGCATTTCACATCATCATAGTTTTCATTGCACATCATTACATTTTATTCTATATTATTGCATGTCTCGTTTAGTTCTGATTTTGGTGTGTTTGCTATTGTGGTATAAATATGATCATTGAGTGAGTAAAATTGTGGATTAATGACTCTACCTAGGGAAGTAACTTGGGCTTGTGATTATCAGGTGAGATCATTGGAACTTGATAGACTTGTGGCTTAAAAGCTTCATGTTAGGTTGTGACTCTGTTATGGGATATTATGTAACTTGAAATTGAGTATTAAGTCTTTTTAGCTTGTTGATTTTATGCTTATATACGTGAATTAATCTTAGTCGGCCTATGATGCTTACCGGTGCATAGTGTTTGTACTGATACTACCTTGTTGCACCCTTTTTGAGTGCAGATTGTGTTCCAGAGATTTCATCAAGATTACATCTCTAGTTTAAAGCTAGTTTACTCGATCAGATCCGAGGGTGAGCTTCTATCCATTCCATGCCACCTGAAGATCTCTCTTTCCAAAAGTCTATTTTTATTCCAGACATTATTGTTATTATATTTGAGATATACTTCATTCTTTAGACATTATTGGTTAGAGTCCTTGTACGATGACTTTCAGATTTTGGGGGTGTAATAGTTAGACTTCCGCACTTGTATCATTTATTAATTATGACTTGGTAGTCTATATATTCATTCACATATTCATTGATTGTTTTAGTATAAAAGATTAAAGAAGTTGAAATTGGCTAATGATTAATGGATTAATGGGTAAGGGTTTGCCTACTAGTGCTAATAAGGTAGGCACGATCGGTAGTTAGGGTCGTGACAAGAACAATTTCTCTATGCCTTGTATTGATGATCTGTTTGACTAGCTTCAGGGTGCTTCGGTGCTTTCGAAGATTGATTTGCGTTCCGGCTATCACCAGTTAAAGATTAGGGCGGAGGATATTCCAAAGACAGTATTTCGGATGAGATATGGCCACTATGAGTTTCTAGTGATATCTTTTAGGCTTATCAATGCCTCGACTACATTTATGACCTTGATGAATGGCATCTTTAGGCCATTCCTTGATTCTTTTGTGATTGTGTTTATTGATGACATCTTGCTGTATTCTAAGAGTAGAGATAAGCATGCGAGCCATCTTCGTTTTGTTCTTGGGTTGTTGAAGAAACATAGCCTGTTGCTAACTTTTCGAAGTGTGAGTTATAGTTAGAGTCTATAGCATCCTTAGGTCATGTTGTGTCTCAGGATGAGATTATGGTTGATCCACAGAAGATTGAGGATGTGAGAAGTTAGGCGAGACCCACTACTGTTACCGAGATTCATAGTTTTGTGGTTTTGGCCAGTTATTACCATTGCTTTGTGAAGGGTTTTGCTGCTATTACTTCATCCTTGACCAGATTGACTCATAAGGATGTTCCCTTCCCGTGGGCGGATGATTGTGAGGAGAGCTTTCAAAAGCTCAAGCTTTTTTCGACTATAACCCCCATCTTAGCATTAACTGTGGAGGGTAAGGATTTGGATGTCTATTGTGATACCTCCTGTATAGGCTTGGGTGCTGTGCTGATGCTGGAGGGTAGAGTGATAGCATATGCTTCATTTTAGTTGAAGGTTCATGAGGAGTATTACCCTACCCATGATTTGGAGTTATTAGCCGTGGTCTTCTCTTTGAAGATTTGGAGGCATTATTTGTACGGTGTTCATTATGAGGTTTTCACCGATCACTGTAGTCTTCGGCATGTTTTTATCCAGAGAGAACTTAATTCCAGGCAGCGCCGATGGATAGAGCTCCTGAAGGACTATGACATCTGTAATCTATACTATCCAGGAAAAGCCAATGTGGTAGCTGATGCCTTGAGTTGCAAGGCAGTGAGTATGGGGAGTTTAGCTCGATTGATTATTTTCGAGCATCTGTTAGCCATGGAGGTTCAGACTCTGACCAACAGTTTCGTTCGTCTTGATATTTCAGCCCCGACCAGGATTTTGGATTCTATAGAGGCGAGGTCATCTTTTTTGGATTGGATCAGGACTCATTAGTTTGAGGATGCTCAGTTGAGAAAGATTCGAGATAGAGTTTTGAGAAGTGAGTCAAAGGAGGTCGTGATTGATTCTGAGGGCATTCTGAGGATTAGAGGATGCGTGTTTGTTCCTCATGTTGGTGATTTAATTCAGTTGATCTTGTCTGAGGCTTATAGTTCTCGCTATTCCATTCATCTGAGGGTGACTAAGATGTACCGTGATTTGAGACAACACTATTGGTGGTGTCGGATGAAGAGAGATATAGTTGATTATGTGGCTAAGTGTGGGAATTGTGAGCAGGTAAAGTATATGCACCAGCGAACCGGTGGGGTGCTTCAGATGATGCCTATTCCCTAGTGGAAGTGGGAGAGGATTACCATGGATTTTTGTCACGGGTCTTCCGAAGACCCTTGGCAAGTTTGATTCTATTTGGGTGATAGTTGATCGGTTGACTAAGTCCGCTCACTTTATTCTAGTTCAGGATTCCTATATCGTGGAGAAGTTAGCCAAGATGTAAATTCAGGATATTGTGAGATGGCATGGGGTCCCTATTTCTGTCGTATCTGATCAGGGTACTATTTTTACTTCCCATTTCTGAAGGGAGTTTCATGAGGAGTTGGCTACCTGATTAGATCTTAGTACAACCTTTCATCCTCATACCGATGGCCAGTCCGAGCGGACCATTCAAGTGCTCGAGGACATGTTGAGAGCATGTGTTATTGATTTTGGTGGTTATTGGGAACAACGCTTACCATTGGTGGAGTTTGCGTACAATAAAAGTTATCATTCGAGTATTGGTATGACGCTTTTTGAGGCATTGTATGGTAGGAGATGTAGATCTCTGATTGGTTGGTTGGATGGGTTCAAGGCTCGGCCATGGAGTATATATTTGTTGATAGAGTCCCTTGATAGAGTGCTTGTTATTCAGTCCAAGCTTTTGGCAGCTCAGAGTCGGCAAAAGATATATGCGGACCGGAAGGTCCGGGATTTGGAGTTTACTATTAGTGACCAGGTTCTATTAAAGGTTTCACCCATGAAGGGTGTTATGAGTTTTGGTAAGAGGGGCAAGTTGAGCCCCAGGTATATTGGCCCATTTGAGATCATTGACCGTATGTGTGATGTAGTTTATGAGTTGGCATTGCTGTCAGGATTGACGGGAGTTCATCCTATTTTTTATGTTTCAATGCTGAAGAAGTACCATGCCGATGGTACCTACATTGATCATTGAGATTCTATATTGCTTGATGAGAATATGACTTATGAGGAGGAGCCTATCGCGATCCTGGATTGGCATTGCTTCTAAAGGTGCAATGGAAGCACTGTCCAATTGAGGAGGCTACTTAGGAGACCGAGTCTAACATGCGTAGTCAATATCCTCAGTTGTTTACTGATTCAGGTATTCCCCCGCTTCTTTTCTTTTCTTCGCTCGAGGACGAACGACGGTTCAATTGGTATCTGATGTACCGACCCGTTTGGTCGTTATAGTCCTTTTCGCATTTTATCCCTTTCTCGAGCGTTGATAAGCACATTTTTTAACCGAGGAGACCATTGGCATGCTTCCCGAGGTGTCTAGACCGAATTCGGGCAACCTTTGTGAAATATAGGCTTAAAGTGAAAAATAGTTGACCCAAAGTTGACTTTTGGGTAAACGGACCTTTTTTGGAATTTTTTCAATTTCGAGAGGTCCAGATGGTCATTTAGAACTTGTGTGTGAATTTGGTTTGGTTCCCAATGCACTCGGATGCATTTTAGGACTAGGGTTGGGAAATTGGATTTAAGGCATCGGGTGTTGACTCGGTCAACGAGACCTCCGTTCGGAATTCCAAGGCCACGAGCGCATTCGTAGCGTGCTTTTACGTGTGTCTATGTGTATATATGAGCAGATGGCCTCGGGAACTAGTCAAAAAATTGGATAAATTTGTGAAACTTGGTAAGTTTTTGGTGTCACCCGATTGATGGTACCGGTACTGCGGCAGCAGTACCATTGGAGCGGTAGCCCTGCCGCTAGAGCGGTCCAAGACTTTTTCCTTCACCACTGAAGCGGTCAAATGACCGTTGAAACGGCACCGCTGGGGCCGTCCCAATGCCGCTAAAGTAGGATACAGGCAGTTGGTAAAATTAATGAAGTGTTAAAAGCCCTTAGACCCTCATTATTTCCCATTTCGAAATTAGAGCTTTGGGAATAGTTCTTGGAGATATTTTGAAGATATTCTTGGAGGTAAACCTTGCTTGATGCTTTATACCTCCTTTAATCATAATCGTCTTAGATTCCCCCTTCCATTTAATAATCCCTTTATGATGGAAGTTGAAAGACGATTTTGATGAACATTTTCCCTAAGCTTATTAATGATAAATTGATGGAGTTTATGTTATATTTTGATGAATCTAAGCTTGTTAATCATATATCTTTCATTTCTATTATTGAATTTCAGAATCAAAGAGTTAGGGTTTATACTCAATTTGCGGTTTTCCTTGAAATAAGAAATTAGGCTAATCCTTGAGTTTAATCAGCAATTAGTGGTTGGGTTATGATCACCTAGTACTTAATTTGACATTTTGCTTCTGAATTTCCCGTTTTGCACTTGTGGGCCAGTTTTCCCAATTTCTAGGGTTAGAATTGCCCTAAATTGAATAGTAGCAATATTAGTATCATTCTTCATGATTTCTAATCTAGAATTCGATTATGCTTAGATTACTTTTGTTCTGAGGTTCAATGGAAAGGCAAAGCAAAGGAGTGAGTTGTTGGTGTTGCGGTTCGGCCATCCAAGTAGGTTATTGCTTACCTTGGTGAGACTTCGTATAAAAAAGCACATATTTAGATTATATTGTCGGAGATAGCATGTGAACCTTCAGGTATGAAGTCGGGTTGGATATTGCCTTAGGTTGGGCCCTGTTTTATGTTGGGGCTAGCCACCCCGTTGTGAATGATTTGATTGTTCTATTGTGCCGGCTTGATGCCATGAGTTGTTGATAAATATCAGATTCTATTTTATCATCTTGATTATGATATAGTTGGCATAACCACTGTTGGTACTTGTGACTCGGTTATATTGTTGGCGTACCCACTGTTGGTACTTGTGATTCGGTTAGATTGTTGGCGTACCAACTGTTGGTACTTGTGATTTGGATATACTGTTAGAGTACCCACTGTTGGTACCTGCAATATTATGCATGATTATTGATGTTGCTTCATGCATTATACGCACTCTCATTTTCATAATACACTATTGTGATACTGTTGATACTTGATAAAACTCTTTTACTTGAGTTACGTGAGATGGACGATGTCCGATGTTAGTTCCGGAATCGTTGATGGAGTGAAATTGATACTTGATAAAACTCTTTTACTTGAGTGACGAGCGATGGCCGATGTACGACGATTAATTACGGAATCGTTGATTGCATGGCGATGTCTGATGTTAGTTTCTAAATCGTTGACAGTGCATGGACTCCGCGGGTCCCCCAGAGTGGTGCTAGTGAGAACCCCCGTGGGTAAAGATCCGGGGTCCCGTCATCTGTTAGGCAAAGATCCGAGACGGGTGGCACTAAAACTTCACGAGTCACACTGGGTTGTGCTACCGAGACGTCGATATTTCCGTCTGGAGTACATATGTACACCACATTTGCATGGGATTGAATTGCATTCATACTCTATGGTATTTCATTGCAATATTGATCGATTTGAGATGATTTTGGTGCTATACTTGTGATGTTGGATTTGATATATTCAGACATAGCACATTTGGGATTAGATGCTTACTTAGGCAATGACGTATACTTGGATTTGATTACATTTGGCTTATACTTGTTGGTTTATCTGCTTTATTATCTGGATTGTGTTAGCTATGCTTAGTCGGCCGATGATGCCTACCAGTACTGACCTGCACTTACAGCAATCCTTTATGAATGCACAGTATCAGGTCAGATCCACTCCCATGACGTGTGGCTGATAGTCGCTTCAGCTTTCTCCTCGAGTTTCCAAGGCAAGCATGGCCATCCACTGCCTTGAAGACTTTTCTATCTTTATGTCTTATTCTATTCAGAGATATAGACAGTTTATGTGTTAGTGTCACGCCCCAAAACCCACCCTGAGCGTAACAGGCATCTGATGCTATAAACAACACCGGACACACCTTATAAAATAATTAAACATCAAGTTCCTTTTTAATAATCTTTCCTTATTAAATTAAACAAAGTTATACGTAACAGCATATATGAGGATCACAATTATGAAATAAAAATCAGCGAAAGTCTAATATAAGTAAATAGTCATAAACGTGGCAAACACCCATTAAGTCGTACGAGAATTTGACAATCTACCCACAATTCTGACAACTAATTATGGAGATTCTAAGAGACACAACAGTCATCTAACTTCGGGATGTAGCCCAGAAATCTAGAATAATAAATGAAACAGGAAGTGCCCCACAAACAAGGGTGTGGGCTCACCAAATCAATAGCAGTAGTACTCAGTGACATAACATACCATCAAAAACAACAATAGTATGCATGAGCACTTTCGTACTCAGTGAGTGCCTCGGGGACAACAAGTAATATAAAAATAAAATACAATAATACATAGAGAAATCAGTTCTGAAAAGATAGTATAAAAACAGTCATTCCACTTTATGATTCTTAATATCATTTGTTAAACAGTTTACAAAGCCATTAATTGATATAAAAACAGTTATTGAGCTTGTGTATCTCAATAAGAATTATCAAAACCGATTATAAAGCCTTTTGTCAAGTTACAACTTTCAATTATGCCTTTCAAATTGATCATGATTGTCAATAACAGTTCAATGAGAGAATAAGAATATCACACATGCCAATACGGGCCCAAGAATCAATCACATCAAAGGGATGACCGTAGAGGTTCCCTAAACACAGCGCACCACACCGGAATATGTAATTCTCGATGGCTATCCTTCCTCCCGGATAGCTAGGCACAAACCACACTCCAGGTAGCGAACCCGGTAGTGGCAACTCTTCCTCCCGAATGGCTAGGGAATTACCACACTAGGATCCATAGTGTCTACCCTTCCTCCCGAGTAGCTAGGCCAAACACAACAACAAAGTTCATAGCATAGAAGCCGAGTCATAATTTGTCTCAAAGTAGCTACACCAGCAAATAGCATTAAAGTTCATTATGCCATTACGAAAATCCATAATTTCATAGATAATCTTGAAAATGTTTCCACTTCTTAAAACAAGATTCCTTTGTCATAGTTCCTTTGTAAAATCATCAATAGCAATAATTAACCATCATCACTGATCATCTCTTATAGAAGAAAACGATTATGATTTCATATACGTATATAGCGGACAATACAATTAAGGTTTAATGTGGGCTTGTCCCCTCACACACATTAACCATTAATCCAAACATGTAATAGATTTCAAGAGTGTAAAACCAATTCATCATATTATTCAAAACATGCTTTTATAAAGAATCAATCTTTCAAGAGAGTTTGCAAAAGAGATATATAAATTATCTTTATATTCAAAAAGGTTTTTATTTTTAAAATTGACATACCTTAATATGTTAAACAAAGTTTAACAATTCACTTTCCTAATGAAGAAAACCCAAACCCTAGCTTGAATAACTTTGGGAAGAATTATACTGCAAACCCTAGGTTTTGGTCACAAGAATCATGTTAAGAATCATGGGTTTGATGTTAGAATGGATTAGTAATGTTAAGGGTGTCCTTACCTTTGATTCGTCCTTAGGGTTTCGGAGAATGAAAAAAAAAATGGGAACAAAATAAGACCATACACATTTTAAACCAAATTTTCTGCCAGAAACGGTGAAAGTACGGCCACAAAGTACGTCCCGTACTTGTAGCCCGTAATTTTGGTGCCAAAAACAGTGAGGAATGGAAGAAGTACGGCCTAAAAGGATGTCCCGTACTTTCTGGGCGTACTTTGGGTGAAATTTTCAACTTTTGCACCCTTCAGTAAATCGGACATAACTTTTTGTAAATAACTTTTCTTGGGCTGGGCGACCTACCATTGGAAAGCTATTTCAAATATCTACAACTTTTAGTAAGAACATTTTTCCAAATTCGCAACAAATTTTCATGAAAATCGCTCAGAAAACAGACCTACCAAAACTTAGGCGAATTTAAGAGCCCTTAATAACTTCAATTGCTGGTTTGACTCAAAACTACCATCTTCCACCCGAATTCATCAACAATGGATTCATATAGATATATTATCATCTTAATGCTAGATTTTTACACATTCACACCTAGTTCAAGTTTACGGGGTGTTACATTATCCCCCCTTAAGATCATTCATCCCCCTTTAAGATCATTCATCCCCGAATGAAAGTCATGGCCAGGATTCTTTACTAAACCTCAAATTTCAGAATTTCAAAGAGTTCTTCTAGCAAGGTGAAACATCCTCAGAGATAACATATGACTAACCATGTAACGAATGAATCATTCAAGCCTAAACACAATTGTGAGATTTATACTTCACTCTAAACTTTCACAGGAAAAAACATCTGAAAGGTTCAACACATACATGTAGTAGGGAATAATTCAAGGTAACACGTCTTGAGTAACACTACAACAACTAGATAGAATTATGCCCCTTTCGAGTTCATCCCGCAAATCTTAAGATACGACATAAGTCTACCCCGAGGCTTTAACAATATCACTTTTTCACTCTATAACGGGTCCATCAGCAAATTCAAGCCTAACTATTTCTGCTTGACAATCTAGAGTTTCATAACACTCGAAAAACTAGTCTATCTCCAAAAATCACATCAAACCTCACAATTTCTAATTCAAACACATCAAAAATAGTCTCATAACCCTTAACTAGAACGACGCAGTCTCTATATATTGTAGAAGCGATAACAAGGACACTAGCAGGGGTATTCATAGAAAAAGGGTGCCTACAATTGTTCGGGTTCCCTACCTAAATCAAGGGTAAAGTACAAAGTCACATAAGAGAACAAATAGTGACAATACCTATGATCACAACATCTGAGGCTTCAGCCACCTCCCTATGAGCCAATACATGAAGTCGAGCTTGCTTTGTATAAATGACCCCAGAAAGACAAAAATATAACTAACACCCAAATAAGAACAACATAGTTCTTACAGTGATTCTAACAACTAAAACACTCAAGTCTCAACACAAAGTACAGGGGTTTCTACCTTCATCTCACTTTCCTAAGAGTTGGATACCCAAAAGGTTAAACACGTATACGCTTTGCCTAGGAACCGCACAATATATCAATCTAGACAATATACGCTGACAAGAAGGCTAATTCAACAACACATTATTCAAGCCTAACTTACCTTATGCCAAAACTGTGAATAACAAATTAAAGCCTAAATCAACTCCATCATCTTCTTAAATCATTCTTCCATAAGCGGTAGCTCTCCAATTTCAAGACTACAGTATAGTCCTTCCACTAAACATCTAAGCAATGTAGATCTTTTAACCCAATAGAAATATAGACTCAATGTGCAATAATTCTTAATTCACTACAAGATACCTTCAATTGTTCCCTTCATCCTAAACTCCAGTACTTGAAATATATCACTAACTTAATTATTCCCATAAGCTTAACAAGATTTTGTAACAAGGACTACTTCTATTTCTAAATCTGTCTCAATTTATAAACAATACCGGAAGCACCTTCTAAAGTCATTAAACATCAAGTTCGTTTTTAATAATCTTTCCTTATTAAATTAAACAAAGTTATAAGTAACTGCATATATGAGGATCACAATTATGAAATAAAATCGGTAGAAGTCTGACAACTATTTATGGAGCTTCTAAGAGACACAACAAACATCTAACTTCAGGACGCAGCCCGGAAATCTAAAATAATAAATGAAACAGGAAGTGTCCCACGAACAAGGGTGTGGGCTCACCAAATCAACCGCAGCAGCAAGTTCTCGAAAGAATAAGAATATCACACATGCCAATACGGGCCCAAGAATCAATCACATCGAAGGGATGACCGTAGAGGTTCCCTAAACACAGCGCACCACACCGGAATATGTAATTCTCGATGGCTATCCTTCCTCCCGAATAGCTAGGCATAAACCACACTCCAGGTAGCGAACCCGGTAGTGGCAACTATTCCTCCCGAATGGCTAGGGAATTACCACACTAGGATCCATAGTGGCTACCCTTCCTTCCGAGTAGCCAGGCCAAACAACAAAGTTCATAGCATAGAAGCCGATTCATAATTTGTCTCAAAGTAGCCACACCATCAAATAGCATTAAAGTTTATTATGCCATTACGAAAATCCATAATTTCATAGATAATCTTGAAAACGTTTTCACTTCTTTAAACAAGATTCCTTTGTCATAGTTCCTTTGTAAAATCATCAATACCAACAATTAACCATCATCACTGATTATCTCTTATAGAAGAAAACCTTTATGATTTCATATACGTTTATAGAGGATAATACAATCACGGTTTAATTTGGTCTTGTCCCCTCACGCACATTAAACATTAATCCAAACATGTAAAAGATTTCAAGAGAGTAAAACCAATTCATCATATCATTCAAGAGAGTGCAAAAGAGACATTTAAATTACCTTGATATTCAAAAAGGATTTTATTTTTTAAAGAGACATACATTAATACTTTAAACAAAGTTTAACAATTGACTTTCCTAATGAAGAACACCCAAACCCTAGCTTGAATCACTTTTGAAAGAATTATGCTGCAAACCCTAGGTTTTAGTCACAAGAATCATGTTGAGAATCATGGGTTTGATGTTAGAATGGATTAGTAATGTTAAGGGTGTCCTTACCTTTGATTTGAAGACTTGGATGAATGGTTTTTGTCGTTAGGGTTTGGGAGAATGGAAACAAATGGGAACAAAATAACACCATACCCATTTTAAACCAAATTTTCTGCTAGAAACGATGAAAGTACGGCCACAAAGTACGTCCCCTACTTTGAAGTACGTCCCGTACTTGTAGCCCGTACTTTTGGTGCCAAAAAAGTGAGGAACGGAAGAAGTATGGCCTAAAAGGACGTCCCGTACATTCTGGGTGTACTTTGGGAGAAATTTCTAGCTTTTGCACCCTTCAGTAAAATGGACATAACTTGTTGTACATAACTTTTCTTGGGCTAGGTGACTTACCAATGGAAAGTTATTTCAAATATCTGGAACTTTCATCAAAGAAGTTTTTCCAAATTCGTAACACATTTTCATGAAAATCGCCCCCAAGACAGACCTACCAAAACTTAGGCGAATTTAAGAGCGCTTAAGAACTTCAATTGTTGGTTTGACTTCAAAACGACCATCTTCCCCCCAAATTCATCAAGAATGGATTCAAAAAGATATAATATAATCTTAACACTAGATTTTTACACATTCACAGCTAGTTCATGTTTACGGGGTGTTACAGTTAGTATTCCGGATTTGTATTACTCTCCTTTTAGATGCTCTAGTGTTATTTAGACTAGACCCTGGGGGTTTTATTATTATTCTGCACTATTCTACTAATTATAATTATATATATATATATATATATATATATATATATATATATATATATATATAAATCATAAGACCTATGTATTTATTCTATTATGTTGCTTAATTTCATTCTTTTATGTAATTATCCTTTGTTGGGTTGAGAGTTCGCTTACCGAGGAGGGGAGGTATGTGCCCGCACGGCTTTGGAAAATAGGTCGTGACACTTTCCCATTATTTTCCTTGTTTCAAACATTTCTAGCAAATAAGTTTTTGTAAATATCCTTCCTTGTTTGTTCCTGCATCCACAGAAAAATTCGTGAGTTTCCTATATGGTCGACCGCTCTTCCTGCATGTTGATTTTCACTGTTCACACTTTGTAGGAATGAATGCTCATTTTACTTGAAAATCTTTTGTTTTAGCAAAGAGGAAATTCTTTGGGCGATGATTTACTTTTTTTTGAAAACATATATATTTGTAGTAATAAATCTATAGTAGTGGTATATATATATATATATATATATATATATATATATATTCTTTTTTTTTAAAACAATATATTTTATGCACAACCTTTTAATGTCATGACATTGGTTACTAAAACAAAGTCCTCTATCACTTCTTTTTCGTCTTGATCTTTTCTTGCACTAAAATTTTCAAATCCCTTTCGAAAATTTTGCCCTAGTTTGTATACATCTTTGTACAAAACCGGATTTTGCCATGTCGAAGGAATTTTTTAAACCTTCTAAAAAAAAATTCCCAGTGCAAGGGTGTGCTTGTTAATTTTGGATCTTATTGCGTCGGAGGAATTTTTGGGATCCTTCTCAAACATTTTGCCCTAATGTAGAAGTTCTAATCAGTTCATTCCTTTGAACTTGTAAATCAAAAGAATATTTTAGGTCCTCTCAAATATTCTGCCCCAGTTTCCATATGGGGTTATCTTTGTCTTTCTTTTGCCAAGGCATCTCTGAGGTTTCTTAGTGTTTATTGGGAATTGTTTTTGGAACAACCAAACTCGGGAGAGCGCCTACGTATCCCAAGTGGGAATCAGGTCATAACGTAGCTCGGGATAAATATATCAAATTTTTATTGGTGAGACAGAACTCATAAGAGCACCTACGTATCCCGAATGGGAATAAGGTCATAATGTTGTTCAGCATACATGATTTTTGAATTTTTGGGTTAAAGCGACCGAGCTTGGAAAAGTTCCTACGTATCCCCTTATAAGTATAGGGAATCAGGTCCTCGCGTAGTTCACACATAATTTTGGATTTGTTTTTTTTTTAAATGCAAAATTACAAATAAAGGAAATGCAAATATAAGAAACATAAACTATAGAAGCTACAATCTCTGAAGTTGTCTTCTTTCTCACACGTAGTATCTCTTGATGGTGTCTGAATTTAGTGCTCTTGACCACTCTTGACCGTCCATTTCAGCGAAGAAAACTGCTCCTCCTGATAGCACCTTTCGTACCATAGAGGGCCCTTGCTAGTTAGGTGCATGCTTTCCTTTGTTTTCTTCTTTCATTCTAATGCGGACGTCGGGCTTAGGCTGTCTGATTTTGTGCTTAAATGGGGCGAATCCCTCTAGGATTGGCAACCTAGAAGCGAAATGTTTGTACTCAAACCCGGCATATCAGTGTATGACCAAGAAAAAACATCTTTGTGCTCTTTTAACAAATTTTGATACCCTTCTTTCTCATTTTCTGTCACATGTACACTTATCCTGGTTTCCCGAAACAATTCCTCATTCCCTAGATTAACTGCCTCTGTTTCCTCTTGGTTTGGTGTTGGTCTATTTTAATATTCCTCTTCGACGTCTATCAACCCTTCTAGTTCAGTTATCTTTTCTTCTTGATCGATGTTTTGTTCGTCGTCGTTTTTACTTGTTTCATAACATATCATGACATTATTTGTGGCTTTTGTATTATTATTGTAAAAAAAAATAACACGGTTGTCAATCATGTAAAAGAAATCTTAATTACGTATATATATATATATATATATATATATAGATATATCTATATAGGTAAAGTAAAACAATTTTGTCTTATTGCAAACTTTGAGGCGTTTTCATTAATTTTTTTTTAAAAGAGTGATACAGACTGTGGTCCTGACTCGGAATGGAGCATCGAACCATTTCCATTATTAAGCAACACGTAATAATGAAAGGTAAAAGCATGAAAGGGAGATAAGCCGGGCCTCAAAGCCGAGTTTTGCCGTTTTTCTGAAAGTAAGCATTCTTTCTATCGCAAGTTGAACAACGGGGTAGAAGTCCATGCACTCGACATTTCTCATGGCTCAGCATGACGAATCTCCAGTGCTTCAAAGCACTCTTCAATGATGGCTTCAAAGTCCTCTTCCCAAAACAACGTCCTTAAACATTCTTTTGGATCTTCGCCGTTGTGACTCAATGGGCATGCTGTGAAAGACTGGTATCGAAGAGGAAATGGCTTTCTTATTCCAATAGGACCTCTTGGTCCATGTTCTGCTTCTTCTTCTTCTGCTTCACATGGCTTGTATCCTACCCTAAATCAGTATTTCCCATTTTTGACATTCATTGGTTCTTTGATTCCTTGTAAGTTCCTTCCCAGACCATTCCCTGGCTCAAACCCATTTCCTATCATAGTCATGGCAACCATTTTGTAGATCGGTGTCATAGGGATATCTTCATCATTCCCCCTGCGATGTAACATGGCTAATTCAACTGTATGAAAATCAATATTGCTTGGCGATTTTTCTATGACTAGTACTGAATTATTCGGATAATTGTGGATACTTTATTTATTGCGAATCACAACTTCTTGATCATCCCATATAAATTTGAAAGACTGGTACAACGAAGATGCCACGACTCCAGCGGCGTGCAACCATGCTCGTCCCAATAATAAGTTGTAGCTCGTTTTGATATCCATGATGATGAACTCTACGACCAACTCTGCGGGACCCATTTGTATGTGCAGATCTATTTCTCCAATTGGATAACTGGTTGCGCCATCATAAGCTTTTACATTTGTTCGACTTTGGTGGATTTTGCGAACATCATATCCAAGCTGTTACAAAGTCATCACAGGGCATACATTCAACCCAGCTCCTCCATCAATTAACACTTGAGGGATAAACTTGTCCAGGCATCTGAATGTTATATGTAAGGCCTTGTTGTGGGTCTTACCATCTTTTGGTGATTCGGCATAAAAAATGATAGCCTACGCGCTCGTACAACATACCCTAAAATCCTGACCAATGTTTCACTTGTAGTGCCGGCGGGCACTTGGACTTCATCCAAAGCTTTCATTAAGGCTAAGTGATGTTGTGACGGACTGAGTAATAATGACATTACTGATATCCTGGCAGGAGTCTTATGTAGGTGCTCAACACTCGAATAATCCTTGATTGGCATTTTTCTCCAAAAGTTTTCAGCTTCACCTTCAGTGATTGGTCTTTTTTGAGGATTTTTGCGACGTGGCACTTTGAGTACAGGATCTTTTGGAGAATAACACCTTCCAGACTGGTCATACCCTGAACCACAACGGCTACCTCTTTTACTTTGACCATCATCAGGTGCGGTGGTTTGATCATAAAAGGCGCATTCTCAACTGGCCTTGATATTTTGAGTACGAACGGCTCGTTCTGAATTCCAGCGACTGTTGAGGGATATTTTAGCACGAAGGGCTCTTTCTTGGATATAGCAGATGACTGGGACATCTAAAATTTCCTTGTCATGGGGCCTAACACTTTTTCTTGCTCTTGTAGGGACAACGACGTGACGGTTCTTTCCAATCCTTCAATATCTGGGCAAAGGATCGCAGGGCTCTCTTCCCATTCATCACCTCTTTCTATCATGTGAATTTGATTCCCTCCATGCTTCGGGAGAGGATTTATGTCTACATTTGGTGGTGTTGGTTCCAGGATAAGCTCATGATAGTCAATCATATCTTGCAGCTTGTGCCTTATGTTTATGGAATATTCTGTAGTAGGGCTGACTTGGTTAGAATGATAGGTGCAAGTGAAATCTGGCCTGTATGATTGATCCTTGGGGTCTACAGGTTTTTGTGGGCAGCATTCATTCGACCGATATCTCTTAATTTGGCGACCAAACTAGCCCTTGATTCTAGTAAAGAAGTGAATGCTCTCGGAGGTTTCTTTTGGGGTGCCTCATAGTTCGCTGGTGGACGCTAGTTTTGGAAAGTCTGGTTTTGTGGAGCTTGGTTATTGGGTGCTGGCATTCGATAATTTTATCGTGGAGCTTTGTTGCTAGGTGCTGGTATTTGGTAATTTGGTTGTGGAGCTTGGTATCCAGGTTGTGCGTAGCACACAAACATCGAGCTATATTGGGGTGAAGTGGTCATATAGCTGGTTGGTGGAGGTGATTGGTAGTTGTCTTGATTTTTGTGGGTTATCTCTTTTCCTCAGCTTTTTGGGCTAGTAGCTCTAGAAACATAAGCTACATCTTCTTTCTTATTTTTGCCGCTCGTGATGCCAGACTCCCTGCTCTATTTAATACACTAACAATCTTGCCGATCCTGAGGCCATCTTTGATGTCTTCCCCAACTGCGACTAAATCTGCAAAGGAGCTCCCTTTCATATTTATCATTTTGTCAAAACAATCAGCTTCTTTGTACCGTATAAATGCAGCTACCAGCTTAGCTTCAGTCATAGGTTGTAGCACACGCGCTGATTGGTCTCTCCAGTGACTAGCATATTCTCTATAGCTTTCGGTTGATTTCTGACGAATTTTCTCCAATGAGAAGCAATCAGGCATATTTTCCATATTGAAGCAGAATCACTCCATGATTGAACATGCCATCTCCTCCCATGTCTTCCATCGATTGATGTCTTGTGATATGACCACTCCATAGCTGCTCCTGATAGACTTCGACTGAATAATCTCATGAGCAAAGCATCATTTCCACCACTCCCGACCAACTGGTCGCAATAAGCTTTCAAGCGGGCCCTGGGATTACCCAACCCATTTAATTGGTCAAATTTGGGAATTTTGAAACCTTCAGGCAAACCCAAGTCTGAATGTATGCACAAATAAGAGTATCTCAGCCCCTCTTTCATTTTAGTGCCGTGTTCTAGTTCGTTAATTTTTTTCCCTATCTCCTTCGATATTTTGTGTATTCTAGCCTCAAAGAAAATTTCAATATTCTCTAGTTCTGGCAAGGAGTCAATATGGTCTTGAAAAGTTACATTTGGTTGCACGGGGCGGATTGTAGGAATTCCCACTGCCCGAAGGGCTTGATAAGTGTTTGTGTTATGAGATGTTGGAGCGTGAGCAGGTGTTTCGAAAGTTGGTGTTTGGTGGGAGGAATCCCCAACATGGGTGATGTTTCGGCGCAGTGGAGTTTGAAAAGTAGCCCCAGTCTGAGTTTGTGAGAAATGGTCAGGGATTGGTAAGTCCAAATTTGGGAAAATGGGTGCAGGCCTTCTACCCACAGTATTAGTAGCATTTTCTTTTTCAGCCCTCAGGCAGGATGCTTCTTTTCTATCCTCAGCTAATTGCCTTATTAGCAGGTTAACGACCTTTTCCAAAGGCATTCCAGCTCTGTCAGCTATTGGAGTACCCCCGACTAAAGCAGTTCTGTTCTGGTTGTTGCTTGGTGGCCTAGTCTCAGACATGGCTTCTTCTTGAGGGTTTAAGGACGCTGCAGTAGCTTTTGATCGAGTAACTAGTACCACTGAATCGACCCTTGTGCATAAGAGAAAACAACTCAAAGGCTCCCAAGTTAGTGTTAGTTTTGCCATAAAATCCAAAATATTGCATTGTTCGCAATTTATAGCACACAGATTCATTTATCTTATTTCAACTCTTGATTGATTTAGATTCCGAGGGTATTTTGGTGCTTTTATGTTCTTAGGAATATTGATTTTTGGTAAGTGGTCTTCATGGTTGATTTGATTCTACCCATCTTGTACTAAGAGGGATTTTTAATTTTTATTATAAAAGGACCGAGTCTTTAAGACTGCCTACATATCCCACCAAAGGGAAATCAGGTCCATCCGTAGTTCGGGAATACACAGGAAAGATTTTTTTCCTATGCTACCGGAAACATAGTTTTCTACCCTAACCAGGCCTAATGTAGGCTTCCCACGTATCCCCAACGGGACATCAGGTCGGCGTGGTTCCGTTTCCATAAAAAGGAAAAGGGATATTCTATCTTATTGAAAGCAATAAAGGGATTCTTATGTTT
Source organism: Lycium barbarum (assembly GCF_019175385.1). Lineage (NCBI taxonomy): Eukaryota > Viridiplantae > Streptophyta > Magnoliopsida > Solanales > Solanaceae > Lycium > Lycium barbarum. The sequence continues at coordinate 78,010,214 of NC_083347.1, read as the reverse complement.
TTCTACCCAACCATGCTATGCAGGTCTTCATTGTCTTCTTCATCTTCATCTTCTAACCTTATCTTCCTGTGGAAATCCAAACGTAGCCTTCATTCACGAGGCGTTCCAATTTAAGCTTGAAATCTACACATTCTTCAATGTCGTGGCTAGGGCGACCATGATGAAATACGCAAACTCTTTCGCTCGGAGGTACTGGGCGACCATGATGAAATACGCAAACTCTTTCTCTCGGAGGTACTGGGCGACCCTAATAGGTTTGCGACACTGCTCTTATCTTCTTCGCACTGCACAGTAGGGAATGAATCCTGGCATATGACTCCTCTAATTTGGAGAAGTCGCTTCTCCAGAACCTTACCCTCGATATCATTTCTGGATGATTTTTTCCTTGGTCAAGGGTCAGGAAAGAGTGGGCCCCCCATAGTTGGCTAATTCTCCCATGGTCAATCTGTTAGATCAATTTTCTCTCCAGCGCTCCACACTCATTGGCTGTATGCCCTGATTGACTTTGGTGTAAGAGGCATTTTTTGTAGATTATGGAAGGAGCACACGACAACAACAGATTTGGGCTTTGCGCGTACACTCCAAAACTCCCCAAAGTCTCTAAGAGTTCTTGTTTGGACATTTTTATCGGCGTACCCCAATTATGCAATCTTGTACCCTTGAGAACAATTGTGCATGAAACCAGAGGGTTCCTCGAGCTGAGATTCGCGCGGGTCTCCAAAGACTTTCAAATTGGGGATAAGTAGTTCGTCATCTCCGTAAGGTACGGGGTCAAGCCCTTCTTGTTGACTGAGTGGGACATAAGTCCTAAGTGGCACTTCAGGCGCCTTTCCCTATTTTACCCGATGGGCAGGGTGCTGCTTAGTTAGTTCTTCAACATAAGCTAGAAGAGTTTCAGCTTCTTTCATCTTCTCATTGGCCGCCCTAGTGGTTTAGACAACTTCTTTCATTCTAACAGTAGCCAGGGCCATGCTATCATCCTACTGTCGATTTTTCTTACTTGTCGCTTCCATGTTCTCATCGTCATTGACTAGGTTTACGTAAGGAGAAGTCGCACTCATGCTGTTTGGAGTCTCCATTTCCTATTAGCAAATCAACCTTTTAAAAGTGGAGCTAAATTTAGTTTTAGGGGTTGTTTTCTTGGTTTTTCTTTTGGGTAGTGTCTGGAATGTGGACCAATCAAGAGTTTTAATAATATATATGACTTTCACACAAACATATATATCAAATAAGCATTTAGACGATATATAATTAGTTTTCTTATGCCTCGTTACTCTAAGGCTATTAGCGTATGAAGCAAAATTGTGTCATATGTAAAATAACTTTATTGTTTCCCAAAAATAAAAATCTCAATGCTTTTTATTAATAATATCTTCCCAAGTGGTATTACAAGGCTTTCAAAATAAATAAAAATGCAATAATCAAAAGAAGTCCACTCCTCGGATCGAAATCTGCTCTCTATCAGTCCGTGCCTTCTTAGCCATTCGAAAGGCAGTCAGAATGGCTACATGGGCTGGCATCAATGCTTTCCCGATCCACTGACCCCTATAAACGTCATTCAACGATGTCCTTATATCTATGGCTCCCCTAATAAAGGTGTCGAGCCACTCCAAACTCGTCAATGAGGCATCCGCTTCCCTTGTCAAACTTTCTATCACATTTTGGTCGTATTCTGTCTTAGTTTGACAGTTTGCTGCCCTTTCCTCTACTCGTCGTTTCATCCTTCTAACCTAAATCGCATTCGCGGCTTCTCTATCCTCAGAAAAATTATAAAGGTATGGTCCTGGAATGGCAGTACCTGCTAACTCAGCCCTAAGCCAGTCATAGTAATCTTTGTCATGATTGGGATTATTTGGATCCTCATCCAACTTATCTTCCCTTGTCACACTTCCAATCTTTCCTGGCATCCTTTATACCCTTGATATGACCTTTCTCGTAATCTCGCATAAACCATCCTTATCCAAATGCTTAAGTATCTACCACTGGACTAGGAGGTTGCGACACTTTCATAAAGCTCGATATATGTCTGACAAGATGATAGGGATGATATCAAAATATTTGGTATTCCCATTTGTTATAACACCCCTGAGGACAACATGGGCACCAAAGACAACCCTGGTGTCTATGGCTAAGGAAACATTTAGTGGAAATACCATGGTTCCTAGCAGACAAGTAATGAAGGCTAATGTTTGGTTGGCTTCCCAAGATTGGAATGAAGAAAACTCCATGATTTGGTTTTCATACCCTTGTGTGCCTCCCATACAACTCCCTAAAAGCTATTATAGGCCCCTGCACCTAGTCACCTTTGTTGACTGCAAACATGTCTTTGATTTCTTTTTGAGTAGGTTTGTGAGGGATAAGGATATTTTGGGCTAACTTCTTTTTGGATCTAGTTGGGCTTCCCATGCTTTCCAAGACATCTCTAGTTTCTTCTAAAGTGGGACTCATCTCTATCTCTCCAAACCTGAACACCATTCTGTCTTTTTCCCAATAACCAGTAATAATCTCAAGCAAACCCGAATTTCCAGTCATACTCATCAATGAAGGTAGATGCCCTAAGCAACCTTTTAGCTCTGTTTTCTAATTATTAGTCAAACCTTCCCACCGCTTTACTAATCCCGGTGGTGGACCGAAAATCATATCAAACTGCACATTACGAGGCATTTGCAAGACATAATACTATTAGTTCCCCACCCCCAGGAACAATAATTTACTTCACACAAGGTACAATAATGTTTCCAAATAGCAAGTAGTGGGATGCAGTGTCGTCAGGTTTTTTTTTTTACACCGTCTGAACACAATAAGGTGTCCATCCTGTCCGATTCAGGTAGTTCTGAGATACCCAAACCGGTCTATGGTCAGCATGTGCTATATTAGTAAGGATTTGGCTTCGCTCTACACTAGTTAATGTAGAGTGGTTTTTCAAGCAAATGACACAGGTTACCCAACAGACAAGCTGGGGGTGGGCTCTCTAAGGCTGTGGGATGACCGCATGCCCACTCGACCTTAGAGACCTCCAAATAATATAGCAACAGGGTTTTTAGTGAAGGTATGACCGCAGCTCATCCCGCGTTGTCACCCTTGGAACAAAGTGTAAAATAAATGCCAGGAGTGGCGGAGTATGCATGCATGAATGAAAGTTATTTTGCAGGAATTTAAACATATAAACAGTTTATATCACTTAAACAATTTATATCATACAAAGCAAACAAACTATTGGAACCCTTATGGTTAGAACCTTAAATTATCCCCACTGGAGTTACCATCTGTAGCGGGTCAGTATTTTTTCAGATTCGAATTTGCACTTGCCTCATTTAAAAAGAAAAGTGTCCCGGGAAAGTAAGGTTGTCAATCGTACAGGAAAAAAGAAAAAAAAATAAACTTCTACGTAGATGGTGCTCTAAAAGGACATCCTTTTAGAATCGTAAGTTAGGAAAATCAGTTCGAAAGGGTTCATTTAAAGCGGTTAAGTTTTAAAAGAAACCAATCTATACCAATGTATGGGTAAGGGTTCTGGTGATCCCCCGGAAAGGTGTTAGGCACCCCGGCATTAAGGATCCGTAGAATATGATTGACCTATGGGTTCTAATAGTATGCCTTGTAGATATAATTTGTTTTTGATAAAAACTATTTTTGTTTCATATTTCCACAAATAAAAATTGGTCATTCATGCAAAAACTACTCATTTTCAAGAAATAAAAATGGTAAAGTTTTGCCAAAAATTGGGTGTTTTGGGTTTCGGACTAGAACACCTAGGTTATGTTATATCCCGTATTTTTATACGTCGAGTTATTCGCAAGAGAATCGACTCAAGTTAAAGACGGGATCATTTTCGGATACGAAATAGGAACTTTTAATTTTCAATTTTAATTAGAACATAAATTGTTTATAAATTTTATTTAGCATAGAAATATTATTAAAGATTAGGGACTAATTAATTGTGATTATATTACTAAGTAAGAATTAGGGATTAATTAAAATTAATTAAGCCTAATTACTATAGTGGGCCCCACCCGTATTAAATAAAAAATATATATATTCAAGAAGTGGATTAGTGAGTCACAAGGGAGGGGGCACGTGTCACCCTATAAACAAGCCTATATAAATGAATAATTGTGAGCAAACTTACACTTTGATTTCATTTTCAAGAAAATTAACATAAGAAAATCACAAAATCTCCATGGCTGCTCTCGGCCAGCCATGGTGTTGAAGGAAAAATTGCATTCTTGAATATTTTGATCAAGTTTCAAGTGCATTACAAGTTCAAGGAGGTGATAGCAACATTGGATATTAAGTTGGGGAAGAAGAAATTGAAATATTGGAGCAATTGAGCGTAGAAATTCCTCCGAGAAAAATAGGTAAGATTTTCTTATTTTGTGGTGTAATTGTGTTAATAGTGTTGTAATGGAATTATTAAAATTGGATTGGACGAAATTGGAAGTAAGAAAATGCGTAAAATTGTTGTTATATGAGATTGTGGGTTGAAATGGATTCAGAAAGGTTGTTGGGTTGTTAGAATTGTTATGGGCCGAATTGTAGGAATTTTGTATGTATATCTCTATTGTTGGTATTTCTATGATAACAGGAGAATAATTGAAAATTCGGGTTAGGCGAATATATAGGGGAAATGCTGCCCGATTTTCGTTAAGTCCTTAACTAATGAAAAACCCTAAACGAGAAAGTATGAGTTAAAGAATAAGTTCTATAAGCGATGAGCTGCGGAATTACGAATTAGAAAGTATAGTACTAACGATAGCGTTACTTTTATATTAAATAGGCTAAAGGGGCGACGAAGCGAACGAGTTTGCGATTAGTCATTAACAGGTATGTAAAGCTATCCCTTCTTTCTTTTGGCATGTCTTAGATTTAAGTGATGAATGATATGAGCTTTGGGGTAATCCTATTCATAAGTCTTGAGTGTGATTCATGATTCGTATTCACTTCTTGATGTTAGAACTCTTAAATAATTGAGCTTCCCTCTCCAGTTTCCTATACGTGGATAATAGTCGATATATATAAGCTCCTATTCCTAGAAGCTCTACGATAACTGATGTCCTTGACTTCTATAAGCTGTTTCATACTATATTGACATATGTCTATGGTTCCTAAGGTTCTTTTCATATTATTTAAGATGACGTTCGAGGGATATTTGATATCATTGTCGCTATTGATACTCAGGTGTAAATCCCTTCTTCTTATTCTGTTTGAGTCTTGATAATGTTTTAAATTTTATATAGTTGCTCACTACTCTGCTCGTGCATGCCTCAATATGTCCTTCACTGAGTCCCGGGCTGGGTATGTTATCGTGCACAGTTTCACTGCATTGTTCACCGAGTCCCTCACTAGAGGCCTGGAATATGATATATATATATATATATATATATATATATATATATATGATGGAGTTATGCTGTGTTATGGCTTTTTGATGTGTTTATGGAGTTATGCTGTGTCTATATAGTTATTGTGGATGTTCTGTCGTTGCAGCAGCCTTGCCGGCTTGCATATATTATCGTTTCGTATTGGCAGCCTTGTCGGCTTGCGTAATATACTGATATGTAGTGGCAGCCTTGTCGGCTTGCATAGTATAATGATATATACAGTGGCAGCCTCGTCGGCTTGCGTATGCTATTACGATGTGATTGATTGAGGACCTATAGTATCAGTCTGATTATGTTTAACAGGTATATATGAGTGTCCAGCTCAGGCACTAGTCATGGCCTACGGGGCTGGGTCGTGACAAAAGTGGTATCAGAGCAGTTCATCCTCGGAGTGTCTACAGACCGTGTCTAGTAGAGTCTTGTTTATCGGTGTGTTGTGCACCACATCTATAAACAGGAAGCTACAGGAAATTTAGGATATTGTCTTTCTTTTTGTCTTAGATCGTGCGATAGAGCCAGATTCTAGGAAAGATTGTTTCTGACCTCTTTTCCTGTAGGTAGGTGCAGAATTGCGAAAGATGAAGAGGCCAGCTTCAGATAGTGGGGGTGCTAAGAAGGCCCCTAGGGTAAATTCAAGACCCCAGGCTCCAGGACCGAGCAGGAGGAGCCTCAGTTATTCTATCGAGACTGACCCATCGGAGGACCCAGCGACAATTCCTCCCGAGTTTTTGATATCTGGGGAGGCGGTCCCCGAGGCCGTACCAGTTGCTCCTATGGCAGGACACCACGTTAGACCGGCTACCTCGGTAAGCGTTACAGATTACTCCAGCCACCAATCCTGGTCGTCGGTAAACTAGGAGTTACCTGGTTATCTACATTCCCCGGACTCCGATGAGGAAGGTGATGAAGGTCAGACGAGTAGATGGCGGGCATATGATGACGAGGAGCACACTTCACCTTTTATATCACCAGATCAGACTAGAGACCGATCGACTACAGGTATATGAGGCTTTATTGAAATTTCCTATGTATGTGCATTTGCTATAGATTATTACCTAATAGCGGCGAGCGGAAATCAAAAGAGCCAACAACCAAGTATTTATAAGTAACAGCGACCAAGGTGTTCCCATCACCATGGGGAATTTTGGAATCTAAGATGGAAAATAGTTGTACGTACAAGTGAAAGTTGGATATCAAGGTTACGTAATGAGAATTTGTATATACGGAATGGCAAACTGGCCATCATTATGGTGAGTTATGGTAAGTATAGCAAAGAAATGGGTGGAATGTATATATATAGTAGATAAGTGCAGTTAGAAAGTGTGCGCAGAAGAAGCTAAAGGAATCAGTAACTGTAAGTAGGATATATGTTAGACATAGTATGAATGCTGCAGGTATGTTTGGAACATGCAGCTAAAGAAGGAAAGGGGAGATAGATAGGAAGGTATAACAGGACAGATCGTTAAAGGATCAGGTACGTCTCGAGGTGCGATATGTGAGGTAAGGTCCGACACCTTTATACTTTTTACCGGAAATTGGGAGCCCTATGTGGCTATGATACGATATGATATATGCGTATATATGTTGGCCCTGTGAGGCATTGTTGGTATTTCCTGCGTGCAGGTTTCGAGATAACAAGAAATACAGGGGAAACTCTGCCAAAATTTTCTTAGAAATAAAAAGAGAATGACATATAAGTTTGTAATATTTTTGAAAGGTCGTGTCAACAATAACGATAAGATTTAACTAAGTCGCAAGTACGTCTGACTTCGAGAAATAAAGTTAATGGTTGAATTGATAATAATAGTAAATATGAGGTCGACATTGATATGGTAAATTTATCATGTTGGAGTAAGGCTTTAAGAGATACCCTCCATGTCAACCGTAAGGGGCATCATTCCTATTTGGAAAATTTGATTTCGAAGAAGCAAATATGAGTAGCAAAGTTTGGAATTCATTTGAACGGACCAGATACTTTCCAGCCGCATTTTACCTCAGAAAAGGCTCGTGTTGAAGAACAAAAACGTCTAGCAGTTAAGTTTCACTTTTATTCGAAGTGTATGAAGCATACAGTAAGTAATTTATGAACTAAATGGTTCGCTCACGACCCAAGAACAAATCTAGAGGTAAACTATGTAAATCAAGAATTAGGAGCCCCGTGATGCTAGTCGGATTCTAGTTCCCCTTCTTATGGTAGTTTTGAGGATTGTTATAAGAATGAGTAAAGCCCGATGAGGAAGTGACTAAAAGATATGACGTGATCTATGCGACTAAGGTATAAAGGAAAATATGAAATAGAAAGGCTGGGTATAGAACGAATAAGAAAGACCTACAAGTCCTATAGGGAAAGTTCAGAATAAAGATCAAGTGGTAACGAAAGTGAAAGCGAGCACAGGAAGAGAAGGAGTTAATAGAAGAAAGAAGATAAGAAGAAAGCGAGTGGGATTACAGTGTAGCGATGTGTTATGACGTGTATAGCTGAGAAAATGAGCAATATAAGCGACAGAATTATGAAAGACTGAACTAAGGGAAGATGAGCAACGAGACAGAATGAATGCCAGAAACGACTGGTATGATAAGAACAAATAAGGATGAACAGAATATGTTTTGACAATGAAAAAGAGGTTATGTAGAAGTAGTGTTTTCCGAAGGATACAGGAGTAGCATGAAATTCCTCGTGCACAAAATAAAAGATGGACATGGACTAGAGAAATGAAAGGAATACTAAAGGAAGCACCCAAGACAGACGTAATTAATTGAGTACGAGTATAAAATAAAAGGGAAAAATATAGCTACAAACTTAAAGGTGTAATGCGGAGACAAGGTGATAAGACAAGACCACTATTAAGACGAACTTGATATGATTTTAAGTAAGTTAGAAGTCAGTGTTGGGTACACAACAAAAGTAAAGAGCATAAGACATAAAGGAGTGCTGCATATACATGACTTTACCTCGGAAATAGCGAAATCCGTGAAGGACAAGGATTGTAAGCCGGAGGAACAAATAATGCTAGGTAAATTTATTACAAGAAACAGACGATACAGGTTGGGATAAAAATAATTTTACAAGAGAGCCTTGGATACTTATCATCAGATTATAAACGCTACCTAATTGAGAATTTGGAATGACTACAAGTACTAGTTAATTATGGATTGGAGTAAGTGGAATGTGGCCTTGGGTGAATTGCTACATTGATTACGTTACTCGAGTACAAATTATCAAATAAGATTTTGTACTATACATCGAAAGGTTCTCGTCGCTTCCTGACTTTGATTAAGGTTTCGTACGTGGATAATCAAGTTATAAGTTATAGAGAAAGACGTGAGTATGGTACAGTATACCAAGTAAATAGGAAAAAAAGATCGAGTGAATTTGAGATTAGAGATAGGGACATATAGCGGAATATAAACGGATACTGGTATAGGTACACCCTTAAGGGGGGAATCGGACAAAAAGAAATGCAGGTATAAGATGGGAACAATTGAGACTACAATATATTTGATATGGATACTTAAATTTCAGGTGAGATCTCTTGCCGAAACAAGTTAATAAGATCTGAAAGCCAACAATCAATGGATAGAATTCAGGATGGTAGTGCTGAGAATTATTGGTAAAGATTCGGGAAAATAAGACATTAGAAAGTGGATGCTTATAAAAAGGAAGAATACGACAAGAAAATGATAACGAGTAACTTAAGAGATATTATAAGGGATAGTAATGTAATACTGGATTAGAGGTTAAGACGTTGGCAGTGGGGTTACTTGCTAATGATACTGTAACTTATAAGTAGCAAAGGAAAAAGGATAAGAAATCTCCTATAGTAGGATATGAGAAAATCAAATGGTGAATAAAGAAAGGGAAAGGAGCATGACAAGATAGACCACAATTGAGCTTTAGTACAAATAAGATATGCAAAGCAGGATGAACCAGGAGAAGGAAGGACTATGACTAAGATTGGATATACTTTATACAAGTTGTACAAGAATAGTTATGCAATCTACGAATATTGGTATGTTAAGAATGAGACCAAGCGTGTACTTGATAAGAAGGGTAAAAATTCAGTAACAACAACGTGGGTGTGACAAGGAAAGGTGAAAAATGGTTTGAACTAAATTACCGGGACAGAATTAGTACTGAGGACTATGGTAAGTTATACCTCAAGGAGATAGTGAGACTTCACGGGGTCCCCACAGCTATTATTTCCGACAGAGGAGCTCAGTTTACAGCTAACTTCTGGAGATCCTTCTAGGAGTGATTTGGGGACACAAGTGAGTCTTAGCACAACATTCCACCCTCAGACTGACGGACGGGCCGAGCATACTATTCAGACATTACAAGATATGTTACGGGCCTATATTATTGATTTCAGAGGTAGCTGGGATGATCATTTACCAATTATCGAGTTTGCTTATAATAATAGCTACCATTCGAGTATTCAGATAGCACCGTATGAAGCCTTGTATGGGAGGAAGTGCAGGTCACCTATTGGATGGTTTGGTGTTGGTGAAACTAAGTTAATAGGCCCAGACATGGTTCAGCAGGCTGTTGATAAAGTGAAGCTTATTCAGGAGAGGTTACTGGCAGCCCAGAGTGGACAGAAATCATATGCAGATAATCGACGTCGACACTTAGAATTTCAGGTTGGTGATTGGGTGTTCTTGAAGGTGTCACCTATGAAGGGTGTCATGAGATTCGGCAAGAAAGGGAAGCTAAGCCCGAGGTACATTGGGCCTTATCAGATTATCCGTAGGGTAGGCCGGGTTACCTACGAGTTGGACCTACCGTCTGATTTGGAAGCAGTACATCCAGTCTTTCACTTGTCAATGCTACGCAAATGTATAGGCGATCCTTCCAGAGTATTTCCCGTAGATGATGTCCAGGTGACAGAGGAGTTATCCTACGAGGAGCAGCCTATAGCCATACTTGATCAGCAGGTTAGGAGGCTGCGAACCAAGGACGTGGCTTCCGTCAAGGTATTATGGCAAAACAACAATAGACCTGGGAAGCCGAGGAGGAGATGAAGAATAAGTGCCCTTACTTGTTCCCTACGCCTACAGGTAACTTGAACTCCTCACTTGATTATATTGATTGACCGATGAAACTATATGTTATAACGATAAGAGAGACTTCCCCAAAATTCTTATAAGACCTTACGGGACCAATTCAACATCTGAGGACGAATTTTCTAAGGGGGGGAAGGATGTTATATCCCGTATTTTTATACGTCGAGTTATTCGCAAGAGAATCGACTCAAGTTAAAGACTGGATCATTTTCGGATACGAAATAGGAACTTTTAATTTTCAATTTTAATTAGAACATAAATTGTTTATAAATTTTATTTAGCATAGAAATATTATTAGAGATTAGGGACTAATTAATTGTGATTATATTACTAAGTAAGAATTAGGGATTAGTTAAAATTAATTAAGACTAATTACTATACTGGGCCCCACCCGTATTAAAAAAAAATATATATTCCAGAAGTGGATTAGTGAGTCACAAGGGAGGGGGCACGTGTCTCCCTATAAACAAGCCTATATATATGAATAATAGTGAGCAAACTTACACTTTGATTTCATTTTCAAGAAAATTAACTTAAGAAAATCACAAAATCTCCATGGCTGCTCTCGGCCAGCCATGATGTTGGACGAAATTGGAAGTAAGAAAATGCGTAAAATTGTAATGGAATTATTAAAATTGGATTGGACGAAATTGGAAGTAAGAAAATGCGTAAAATTGTTGTTATATGAGATTGTGGGTTGAAATGGATTCAGAAAGGTTGTTGGGTTGTTAGAATTGTTATGGGCCGAATTGTAGGAATTTTGTATGTATATCTCTATTGTTGGTATTTCTATGATAACAGGAGAATAATTGAAAATTCGGGTTAGGCGAATATATAGGGGAAATGCTGCCCGATTTTCGTTAAGTCCTTAACTAATGAAAAACCCTAAACGAGAAAGTATGAGTTAAAGAATAAGTTCTATAAGCGATGAGCTGCGGAATTACGAACTAGAAAGTATAGTACTAACGATAGCGTTACTTTTATGTTAAATAGGCTAAAGGGGCGACGAAGCGAACGGGTTTGCGATTAGTCGTTAACATGTATGTAAAGTTGTCCCTTCTTTCTTTTGGCATGTCTTAGATTTAAGTGATGAATGATATGAGCTTTGGGGTAATCCTATTCATAAGTCTTGAGTGTGATTCATGATTCTTATTCACTTCTTGATGTTAGAACTTTTAAGTGATTGAGCTTCCCTCTCCAGTTTCCTATACGTGGATAATAGTCGATATATATAAGCTCCTATTCCTAGAAACTCTACGATAACTGATGTCCTTGACTTCTATAAGCTGTTTCATACTATATTGACATATGTCTATGGTTCCTAAGGCTCTTTTGATATTATTTATGATGACATTCGAGGGATATTTGATATGATTGTCGCTATTGATACTCAGGTGTAAATCCCTTCTTCTTATTCTGTTTGAGTGTTGATAATGTTTTAAATTGCATATGGTTGCTCACTACTCTGCTCGTGCATGCCTCAATATGTCCTTCACCGAGTCTCGGGTCGGGTATGTTATCGTGCACAGTTTCACTGCATTGTTTACCGAGTCCCTCATTAGAGGGCCGGAATATGATATATATATATGATGGAGGTATGCTGTGTTATGGCGTTATGATATATTTATGGAGTTATGTTGTGTCTATATAGTTGTTGTGGATATTATGTCGTTGTAGCAGCCTTGCCGGCTTGCATATATTATCGTTTCGTAATGGCAGCCTTGTCGGCTTGATGATATCTCCCCTTCATGATATCATAACCTTCTTTTTCCTAATGGTCCTTCTTATATTATTGGTCGCGTTACAGCTATCCGACTTTAGTTCTCGAGAAAACCCAATCCTAATTCTCTCTGTAGCGCTTGCTACCTCAATTTTGACGTACAACATAATCAATATTTTTAACATGTTATAACATCAATCATAAGGGTATACATAATACTCGATGTAGCCACTCGTGACTTATCTTTATTTATTTTTAATCGCTTTTCAACACCTTTTTCTTGGGAGATATCCCATTACCATGTGATCTTATCATGAATCTGTGGCTTTAATACATCTGCCCTCTCTTTTGTCCAGCTAGCCAGAGAATTCTAATTGTAAAGCTCATATGCTTCTAATTTCCCTCGGGCTATTCTGGTTTCTCATATTCTTTTTCCGTAAGTATAAATTTGTAAGCCTTCCTAGCATACTTTCCTACGTCCTAATTGTAACTCCTGGCGATAAAACTTTACTTAAAAATCTTTACTCATACTTGCACCCTGCCTCTTTGTCTAAAATAATCAACGTCACATCTTTCACTTTCCTGTAGCAATCGAATCGATCCTTGCGATATTTTATCTTCACTTGTACACCTACTCTCTTCATTCCTTACACATAATCCGACATCACACCTAATTTCTCTATCGTCAAATAACCTTCACAACACCCGTAAAAAAAATTGAGGTGAATCCTTCTTATAAGAATTATCTAGAAATACACCACATATTCCTAAGGTTGATACAATCTCTACTTCCTTCGTCGGCCACGAAACATCACATTTAGAAGTTATGTAAGCAATCTGGAAGGCAATCATAGTTACATCCAACTTACCTATCCATTTCTCATTCTTTAGTTCAAGGTCATCATTAATACCTGAAGTAACTTAGCCATAATGATTCTCAGAATAGTACCAACTACCAAATACTCAGAAAATCCCTTGAAGTCGCATGACTGGTGACTTTTGAATCCCAATGTAAACTCACATCATATAGGAGAGTCCGATAAAACGAGTCTGTGTGCCTGTCATCAATTGGTCCTGGTCTTATGTATGTATAAACTTCTAGGGTAAAACATTCCCCTACTCGTTGACTTCCTTTCCCGTATCAATATTTTTTCGTTATCTCTTACTCACCAATCTATAATTCATAATACTGCATTTTAATTCTTAATGTCAACTTTCCCTATATCTTTAATAAATCTCAACCTTCCGAAATCTCGAATGCACTCGTTCCAACTCCTTTAATTACTAATCATTTTTCCCCTCCAAGGTTCTTTCCTTAAATTAAAATCATTCTAAAACTTCTCTTTGAAAGCATCTCATAATGGTTCATTCAATCATGACTTACCAAACATCTGATTGTCACATTTTCCCTTCATCCTTTCTCTATAGCCTAGACATTCAACCAATTCAATTAGCAACAATCTCGGCAGAGTTTCCTCTATACTTCTTACTGCATCATTTTTGTATACAGCCTGGAAAACAAATCCACTGCCTCACAGGGCGACATAATACCCGTAACATTTACCTCAGGTTCTCATATCAAAGTCTATCAATATCAATAAGACAGGAAACATACCGTCCGGAGTGAAAACATCAATTATCATCAATTACCACATAGCGGCATAATCAACTGCTTATCCGTAATAAAAACATTTAGGGTTAGAATCAGAGACATCACATTCTATAATTTAGCTCTGCGGCACGATCTAAGATGAGAAAGAAAGGTGAATGATTCCTAAATGCCCTGCAGCCTCTTGTTTATAAGTGTGGCGCGCTTTACACCCATAAAAAGGACTCTACGAACACGGTCTATAGACAATCACTAGGACGGACTGCTCTGATACGACTTTTGTCACGACCCAGACTGACGGGCCAAGACTAGTGCCCGAGCTGGACACTAATATACGAACCTGCTAGATATAATCAGACTGCTACCAAGCACAATATGGAAATTTGTAAAAGCATGCTGCAGACTCACAACGTCATATATCCGAATGAACCTATCTCCTAAGGAGTCACAACTAGCCAAAATATAACCAATTATGCAAGCCGACAAGGGTGCCACTATATACAAAAGTATCCAAAATGAACTACGTCGATATAGTTGACCAAAACACACATACAACCCACACATGTCTACAGACCTCTAAGAATATAACAGTGACATATGACGGGTCAGGGCCCAGCCGTACCCTTGGATATGCATAAGTCTATATCAAAGGATCTGTACCAAAATGACTCAAGCTCTGTAACAACAGAGCTCTCCAAGCAGCTGAGCAGAAGTCTTAGGCTGGAGTATCACCAAACTGAGTGTCTTTACCTGCGGGCATGAAACGCAGCCCTGAAGAAAGAGAGTCAGTACAAAAAATGTATTGAATATGTAAAGCATGAAGTACACTAATGATGATCATGACTGAGTGAAAAGATGATAGGAGATAAGTATGATAATCAAGGGATACCAAGGCATCTGTACCTTATGTGGTGAGTCATACATATATATACCCTGTATACCGTACCCGGGCCGTTATGGGACTCAGTTATATAAATATATACCGCACCAGGCCCTTTAGTAAGTGCTCGGTTATGTGAATATATACCGTACCCGGCCCTTTAGTAAGGGACTCGGTTGTGTGAATATATACCGTACTCGACCCTTTAGCAAGGGACTCAGTTATGTAAATATATACTGTACCCTGCCCTTTAGTAAGGGACTCGGTTATGTAAATATATATTGTACCCGGACCTTTAGTAAGGGACTCGGTTACGTAAATATTTACTGTACCCGGACCTTTAGTAAGGGACTCGGTTATGTAAATATATATTGTACCCGGACCTTTAGTAAGGGACTCGGTTATGTAAATATATATTGTACCCGACCCATTATTGGACTCGGTGAAATATAATACGTACCCGGCCCATTATGGGACTCGGTGAAATATAATACGTACCCAGCCCATTATAGGACTCGGTGAAATATAATACGTACCCGGCCCATTATGGGACTGTCACGACCCAACCCACGGGTCGTGCGAGCACCTACCATGTGACGAGCTAGTAGGCGAACCATTATCATAATCAACACAACACTTAAAAGCACGCGAACAATCACCCTCAAAAGTTATAAATTAAACTTGAGCGTTTATTACAGACTTGTTTTAATACAAATAAATCTGAAATAAAACCCCGGGATCTAGTCTAGGAGGGTACAAGAGGTCCTACAATACAAGAAGACAAGATAAAAGACACAGCCTCCGCCGGGAGTGAGATAGACTGTCACGACCCAACCCCGTAGGCCGTGACTAGTGCCCGATCTGGGCACCCGAACGCATCTACCAAATGCTATCTCAAATTGTATCAAACGCATTCTAGTATAAAGCAGAAGCCGACAAGGCTTTATTTCCAATTTAGATAATTTCCAAAAAACTTTCGGCAGAGTTTCCTTTGTTTTACGGACTATCCCACATACCCTGCACGCAGAAAATACCAACAAAGGCCACACAGGGCCAACAGAGTAACATCTAAATATATGCGGACCGGCCGCGGCGGCGAATGGGATCGCCCAAACACAACACATACACATATCTGTACAGAAAGACCCCAACCCACAAACATGTCCACAGACCTCTAAACAGACCGACAGAATCATATGAAGGGACAGGGCCCCGCCGTACCCATGAACGAGAATATACATATATAGAAGTGACAGACAATACCAAAAGATGGCTCTGAATAAAAGAGCGCTCCAAAAATAGCAGAATGAGATCCTAAGCGGATGGATCAGCAAACCTGTCATCGGTACCTGCGCGGCATGAAAACGCAGCCCCCGAGGAAAGGGGGTCAGTACGAAATATGTACTGAATATGTAAAGCCTGAGTTGCAGAAACAAAATCATAACTGGTATAGAATGTACAGAAAGTAAACAGAAAATACAAGGTATCAGATATATATTTTCAAAACATGCGGAGTATGTACAGAAACATATGTCATATCACATCTGGCCCCTGCCAAGGGACTCGGCAGACAGAACGTGGCCACCCTCCCGACGCTGGTGCCACAACACAGAAGAATCAGAATAGGGGTATAACCCCGTAACATAATATGTCATATCAGATGGCCATAGTAAATCATATCAGAACAAACGTACATGGCACAGCATACTCCACAAACCCATGTACGCGTATACCTGCCCCCTCACATCGAGGCACGGCGAACAATGCAGGGGATTACGCTTGACAACATATCCTGGCCCGGGCTCAGTGTGGGAAACATTGGGGCATCCACGAATAGAGTAGTGAGAAACTAAATGCAGTTAAAATATCATAAATATTTTCAGAGACTCGATGAGGCATATTAATGACAAACAAATCCAATGAAGTCAGACGGAGTTATAATACGTGGGGTTCGGATGTCATAAAGAATTACAGAAGCACAATCTTTCTGAAATCGTTCCGGGTGCCAAAACAATTTATAAGACTTAATGGAATATTTAAAACAGTTTTTGTTTAGTAATTAAAAGAGTAGTTAGGACATTTCTTTCAAAAACTGCTCGAAAACAAGCCTTAAGTACAATAAGGGTAAAACCGGGAATAGTGGGCCCACCTCGGGACAAGTAAGGCGGTGGGCTCAAATTACGCATTTTTATGCTTATGAGGTCACCTAGAAACACTCTAGGGCATTCCGTAGTTTTCTAGACCATTTGGGGAAAATATGCATAATTCTCCAAAAAGGACTCTTCAGGTGTTCAATTCCATTGAATGAAAATGCGACAATTTCAATCGCAGATTCCGATGAACAGAATAATCCCCGAGGCGTAAATCCAAGCCTAGTACTTCTAGGACATGCCAAGAGAAGAATCGGGATAGCTTTACATACCTTTTGAGCTTTTTATACCTTTCCAAACTCAGTTCCCGTTTCGTCAGAAATCTGCAAATGGTCACATTTACCAATTGTAAATTATGGATTCTACGAATTCACTTAAGTTCACATTTGTCTACCGAAATTTCGGCAGCACCTCCCCTATACATATAGCACCCCCGAGAATTCAACTCGGCCCAAAACAATCAACAACAACCCAATAACAATACCAACAACAACAACGCTCACAATATAACACAATATAACATAACTAGTTCTACCTTGCGACATACTACGATAACTTCCATTCCGACTTCACACTTCCAAACCAAGTTCAATGTTTTCATATTTATCATTAATCAAGATCATCACCATATAGTTTAGAAGCATTTCATATCATTTATTCAAAATATTCATACGATATACATAATATACAACTTTCCGCTAAGGTCATAATTCATTCAAAACTTCTAATCTTTGGCATACATATTCATAACATGATTCCATCTTCCAAATCTATCCATGATCATCATAATTTGCAACCTAACAACTTCGTTTTTCATAATGTCATAAAATTGTACTAAGCGACATAAGTTTCTACATTCCGTTTCAATACAAACTTACGTCATTTTATCTTCATTTACGAGCAAGGATTCCTACAACTCAACTAACATACCAAATAAATTAATTCATTGCCATCTTCCCAACACCATACCACACGGCCAACTTCTATATTCCAACTTCCACCAAATTTATTCAACTTTCCTTTCCAATGTGAATTCCACCATAAACATAACTAGAATACAACATAATTTTAACTCACTATATATATACAACAATAGGCATACACGGCTAGACACTATATCCCAAAACCACTTTGAAATCTTCCATATTTCTATAATTTCAACTCATTTCTACATACTACAACACAAACAAGACTTCATAACACAATAAAAAGGAATGAATCCTTACCTTTTTCTCTAGTCTTCTTCACTTGGGTATATGATCAAATTGATGAACCAATGGCTCCTTCCTCCAAAACAACTACACCACGTTGCAAAGGGACCTTGAATTAGTAGGAATTCAACAAGAAACTAATTTTTGAAGCAAGATTTTTTATGGTAAACTTTCTATGGCCAAACCCGAAATGGGTTCCTTGTCTTGCTCTTGGTTTTTTTTTCTTCTTTCTATTGAAACTTCTAATAGATGATAACTAATATAATATGGTCCCTTTATTAACTTGTCACATGACCAAGCACATGACTAATTCATGTGGATCATGGGCCAAAGCTTGGCCGGCCATGCCCCTTAATTTGGGCCTCCATTCCATTAATTTTTTTAGCCCAATTGGTTGCGGATCTTATTTTGTAATTCGCGAAAATAATTTCCGAAATTCCAACTTTTCCCTTGGGCTTCCCGACTCTTCCACATTAATATTCTTTCATAAACAACTCATGTGTTAATTAGAATCAATTATGGGCTTACTTCTTAAAAGTCAAGATTATTTCTAATTTTCCAAATGTGCGAAAACACGGGATATAACATCCTCCCCCCCTTTAGAACATTCGTCCCCGAATGTTAAATTAATCTTATAGGGTTTGAAATGGTTTCGGGGGAGTTTCTGTTTATAGACAGCACAATTAGTACACATTCATTATCGAAATGGAATTAAGCAAAGATTCGAGATTACCTGTGGGCATAGGGAACAAATGAGGATATTTCTTCTTCATCTCCTCTTCGGCCTCCCAGGTCATTTCCTCCCTATTATTGTTTTGCCACAGCACCTTGACAGAAGCTACATCCTTGTTCCGGAGCTTCCTTACCTGGCGGTCCAAAATGGCTATGGGCTGCTCCTCGTATGATAACTGCTCCGTCACCTGAATGTCATCCGCAGGAAATATTCTGGAAGGGTCACCAATGCATTTGCGGAGCCTAGACACATGGAATACCAGATGTACCGCTTCCAAATCAGATGGCAGATCTAACTCATAGGCGACATTTCCAATTTTCCGCACAATCAGATAAGGCCCAATATAACGCGGACTGAGCTTCCCCTTTCTGCCAAACCGCATCACGCCTTTCATAGGCGATACCTTTAGGAATACCCAATCACCAACCTGGAATTCCAAAGGACGACGCCGTTTGTCAGCGTATGATTTCTGTCGACTCTGGGCTGCCACTAGTCGCTCCCGAATAAGTTTCACCTTATCAACGGCCTGCTGGATCATATCTGGGCCGATTAATTCTGTCTCGCCAATATCAAACCAGCCAATAGGTGACCTGCATTTCCTGCCATACAGAGCCTCATACGGAGCCATCTGGATGCTGGAATGGTAGCTGTTATTATAAGCAAATTCAATCAATGGCAAGTGATCCTCCCAGCTACCTCTGAAATCGATAACACAGGCCCGCAACATATCTTCAAGTGTCTGGATAGTGCGCTCGGCCTGTCCGTCACTCTGAGGATGGAAAGCTGTACTCAGGCTCAGCTGACTCCCTAATCCTTCCTGAAAAGATCTCCAGAAGTTCGCCGTGAACTGAGCACCTCTGTCAGTGATAATAGATATAGGAACTCCATGAAGCTTCACTATTTCTTTAATATAAAGCCTGGCATAATCCTCGGCGGAATAAGTAGTTCTGACAGGGAAAAAATGGGCTGATTTAGTCAGCCTATCAACAATAACCCAGATGGAATCATACTTCCGTGGAGTGCGAGGCAAACCGGTAATGAAGTCCATATTAATGATCTCCCACTTCCACGTCGGAATTTCCATTTCTTGCAACAGTCCACCCGGTTTCTGATGTTCAATTTTAACCTGCTGACAATTTGGACACTGGGCGACGAACTCTGCGATATCCCGTTTCATGCCATCCCACCAGTATAGGCATCTAAGATCATGGTACATCTTCGTAGACCCAGGATGGACCGAATAGCGAGCATAATGTGCCTCGCTCATAACCTGCTGCCGAAGGCCTGCAATATCAGGTACACACAACCTGCCCCTAAATAATAAAGTCCCATCCGGAGTGAACTCGAACGGAGTCTTCTCCTTATCATAGGCTGTGTCTCTGTATCGTGCCAAAACAGGATCTTCATATTGATGCCACTTGATATCTTCCTTAATAGATGATTCAGAAACCCCTCGGACAGAAATCCGTGTACCTCCAGAATCGGCCAGACGCACCCCAAGATTAGCCAACTGATGAATGTCACGTACTATCTCTCTCCTGTTTGGCAGTAAATCTACCAAGCTGCCCATAGATTTCCGGCTAAGCGCATCTGCAACAACATTAGCCTTGCCCGGATGATACAGAATATCCATATCATAGTCTTTCAGGAGCTCCAGCCACCTCCGCTGCCGCAAATTAAGCTCTTTCTGCCTGAAAATATACCGGAGACTCTTATGATCTGTATAGATATCAAGATGAACGCCATATAAATAATGTCTCCATATCTTCAGGGCATGGATCACTGCTGCAAGCTCCAGATCGTGAGTAGGGTAATTCTTTTCATGCTTTTTCAATTGCCGAGAAGCATAAGCTATAACGCTGCCGTGCTGCATCAATACACAGCCCAATCCCACGCCAGAAGCGTCACAATAAATAACATATCCATCGGGTCCCTCTGGAAGAGTCAGAACTGGGGCTGTGGTCAGCTTCTCTTTCAGCAACTGGAAGCTTCGTTCACAAGCATCAGTCCACTGGAACTTGGCTCCCTTCTGAGTTAGCCTTGTCAAAGGCGCTGAAATCGAAGCAAACTTTTCCACAAATCTTCTGTAATAGCCTGCCAACCCCAGGACTCTACGTACCCCTGTGGGCGTCGTGGGTCTGGGCCAATTTTTCACGGCCTCAATCTTCTGTGTATCCACCCGGACACCATCAGCTGCAATAATATGCCCCAGGAATGCCACTGAAGCCAGCAAGAATTCACATTTAGAAAATTTTGCATATAATTTCCGATGCCGAAGTAACCCAAGTACCGCTCTCAGATGATCTGCGTGCTCTGCCTCGGACCGAGAATAAACCAGGATATCATCGATAAATACAATTACGAACATGTCTAAGAATGGCCTGAATACCCGGTTCATTAAATCCATGAATACCGCAGGAGCATTAGTCAGCCCAAAAGACATAACTCTGAATTCATAATGCCCATATCTGGTCCGGAATGCTGTCTTAGGAATATCGACCTCCCGTACCCGTACCTGATGATAGCCAGACCGAAGATCTATCTTCGAAAAATACTTGGCGCCCTGCAACTGATCAAACAAATCGTCAATTCTGGGGAGAGGGTATTTATTCTTTATGGTTACCTTATTCAGCTGTCGATAATCAATACACATACACAACGACCCGTCTTTCTTACGTACAAATAATACCGGGGCTCCCCAAGGCGAAGTACTGGGCCTGATAAAGCCTTTTTCTAACAGATCCTTCAACTGCTCTTTCAGTTCTTTCAATACTGCCGGTGCCATTCTGTACGGGGGAATAGATATCGGCTGAGTATCTGGAAGCAAATCAATAGTAAAATCTATCTCCCGCTCCGGAGGAAGGCCTGGAAGCTCATCTGGGAATACATCCGGAAATTCATTAACCACGGGAACTGACTGAAGAGTCGGCGTTTCCGCTGTCAAGTCTTGTACCCGAACCAGAAGATAAAAATAACCCTTTCTGATCATTTTCTTCGCCTTAAGGTATGAAATAAACTTACCTTTCGGCGATGCTGTATTACCGGCCCATTCTATAACTGGCTCCCCGAGAAACCGGAAACGAACTACCTTATTTTGGCAGTCAACATTAGCATAACAGGAGGCTAGCCAGTCCATTCCCATAATAACATCGAACTCGACCATATCTAACTCCACCAGATCTGCCTTAGTGTCACGGCCACATACAATTACAGAACAGTTTTTATATACCTGTTTTGCTACAATAAAGTCCCCAATCGGTGTGGCTACCTCAAACGGCTCTATAGGTTCAGATGTTATACCAATTTTACAAGCAACCAGAGGCGAAATATATGACAAAGTCGAACCTGGATCAATCAATGCATACACAGACCGAGAGAAAACCAATAATGTACCTGTAACGACATTAGGCGATGCCTCCTGATCCTGGCGGCTGGACAGAGCATAGATGCGGTTCGAAGGACCGCTAGTACCCGAAGCTCCACCACGGCCTCTGCCGCGACCCGCTGGTGCTGAAGTACCTGGCCCCGTAGGGCGCATAGCCACTGATGAAGATGAAGACCCGGCGGCTGACCCGGTAGGCTGCGCTGCACCACCCGAACTACCCTTATACGGGCAATCTCTCACAGAATGGCCCTGACGGCCACAAGAAAAACATGCACCGGTGGCTCTGTAGCACTCTCCCGGATGATATCTGCCACAATAAGAACACTGAAGCCTAGGTGGCCTCGTCTGACCAGAACCCCTGTCTGTCCGCGAACTTGAAGCCCTGGAGCTCTGACCTGCTCCTGAATACCCTGGGCTATCAAATCTGCGACCTGTAGGCTGTGGGGGTGCGCTCTGTGCCGGCTGGGATAAATGTCTGCTAGGCTGCTGTGGCTGCTGAGGCTGTCTGCCCCGAAAATCTCCAGAATACCCAGATGATCTGGCCCTCTTGGGCTGTCTCCGATCCTGACTCCTATCAGGCTGACGCTCCCTATGCCGGTCCTCCATGCCCTGGGCGTGCGCCTGAATCCGGGCAATATCCATGCCGGGCTGAGCAGCCAATACCAAACAGCTGTCGACAAAATAACGGTCCAGCCCCATAATGTACCTGTGCATCCTGTCAGCCATAGTAGCTACCACAGCAGGTGCGTATCGGGCCAATGAGTCGAACTCCATACTGTACTCTCGAACACTGCGACCCCTCTGTCTCAGCAATAAGAATCTGTCAGCCTTGGCCCGCCGTAGCTCCGGGGGCAGAAAATGACTAAGAAAAGCCTGAGAAAAATCATCCCAAACTGCTGGGGGAGCGCCGTCGCCTCTGGATAACTCCAATGACTCGTACCAATTTTCCGCTACATCATACAACCGGTACGAAGCCAATGTGACTGACTCCGTCGCTGAAGCATTAATAAAATGTAAGGTGCGCCGCATCTTCCTGATAAACTCCTCAGGATCCTCCTCGGGCTTTGTCCCGAAGAACTCTGGAGGGCCACAAGTCAAGAACTCACGAGCTCTCGAACTGTCACGCCTATATGCTCGGTCACCTCCCAATCCGTGCCCCTGAACCTATCCCGCCACAAGTCTGGTCAATAGCTGGACTGCCTCTCTCATAGTCGGATCCTCAGTGCCTGGCCGTGGAGCTGGGGGCTCAGGTACTGGAATCTCGGGAGCTGGCGGGGGAGCCGCCCCTCGACCTGCAGCTGCTGCTGCTCCAATCTCCTCTACAGGTGGCGGTGTGGAAGAGCCCTCTACCGAGGGCAAAACATCAGGAGCAATATGAGCATGGGCCCTGGTAACCCTCTGGGCCCGACTAGTCTCTCCCACATCTGCTGCCTTGGCCTTTTTGGCCGCTGTCGCCTTTTTTGGAGGCATAACTGCAAATGTAACAATTCGTTAGGGAGGAATCATCCTGATAACACAGCTCTATCGCACGATCTAAGACAGAAAGAAGGGTAGTATCCTAAATGCCCTGTAGCCTCCTGTTTATAGGTATGGTGCACAACACACCGATAAACAAGACTCTACTAGACACGGTCTGTAGACATTCCGAGGACGAACCGCTCTGATACCACTTTTGTCACGACCCAACCCCGTAGGCCGTGACTAGTGCCCGATCTGGGCACCCGAACGCATCTACCAAATGTTATCTCAAATTGTATCAAACGCATTCTAGTATAAAGCAGAAGCCGACAAGGCTTTATTTCCAATTTAGATAATTTCCAGAAACATTTCGGCAGAGTTTCCTTTGTTTTACGGACTGTCCCACATACCCTGCACGCAGAAAATACCAACAAAGGCCACACAGGGCCAACAGAGTAACATCTAAATATATGCGGACCGGCCGCGGCGGCGAATGGGATCGCCCAAATACAACACATACACATATCTGTACAGAAAGACCCCAACCCACAAACACGTCCACAGACCTCTAAACAGACCGACAGAATCATATGACGGGACAGGGCCCCGCCGTACCCATGAACGAGAATATACATATATAGAAGTGACAGACTAAACCAAAAGATGGCTCTGAATAAAAGAGCGCTCCAAAAATAGCAGAATGAGATCCTAAGCGGACGGATCGGCAAACCTGTCGTCGGTACCTGCGCGGCATGAAAACGCAGCCCCCGAGGAAAGGGGGTCAGTACGAAATATGTACCGAATATGTAAAGCCTGAGTTGTAGAAACAAAATCATAACTGGTATAGAACGTACAGAAAGTAAACAGAAAATACAAGGTATCACATATATATTTTCAAAACATGCGGAGTGTGTACAGAAACATATGTCATATCAAATCCGGCCCCGGCCAAGGGACTCGGCAGACAGTACGTGGCCACCCTCCCGACGCTGGTGCCACAACACAGAAGAATCAGAATAGGGGCATAACCCCGTAACATAATATGTCATATCAGATGGCCATAGTAAATCATATCAGATCAAACGTACATGGCACAGCATACTCCACAAACCCATGTACGCGTATACGTGCCCCCTCACATCGAGGCACAGCGAACAATGCAGGGGATTACGCTTGACAACATATCCTGGCCCGGGCTCAGTGTGGGAAACATTGGGGCATCCACGAATAGAGTAGTGAGAAACTAAATGCAGTTAAAATATCATAAATATTTTCAGAGACTCGATGAGGCATATTAATGACAAACAAATCCAATGAAGTCAGACGGAGTTATAATACGTGGGGTTCGGATGTCATAAAGAATTACAGAAGCATAATCTTTCTAAAATCGTTCCGGGTGCCAAAACAATTTATAAGACTTAATGGAATATTTAAAACAGTTTTTGTTTAGTAATTAAAAGAGTAGTTAGGACATTTCTTTCAAAAACTGCTCGAAAACAAGCCTTAAGTACAATAAGGGTAAAATCGGGAATAGTGGGCCCACCTCGGGACAAGTAAGGCGGTGGGCTCAAATTACGCATTTTTATGCTTATGAGGTCACCTAGAAAGACTCTAGGGCATTCCGTAGTTTTCTAGACCATTAGGGGAAAATATGCATAATTCTCCAAAAAGGACTCTTCAGGTGTTCAATTCCATTGAATGAAAATGCGACAATTTCAATCGCGGATTCCGATGAACAGAATAATCCCCGAGGCGTAAATCCAAGCCTAGTACATCTAGGACATGCCAAGAGAAGAATCGGGATAGCTTTACATACCTTTTGAGCTTTTTATACCTTTCCAAACTCAGTTCCCGTTTCGTCAGAAATCTGCAAATGGTCACATTTACCAATTGTAAATTATGGATTCTACGAATTCACTTAAGTTCACATTTGTCTACCGAAATTTCGCCAGCACCTCCCCTATACATATAGCACCCCCGAGAATTCAACTCGGCCCTAAACAATCAACAACAACCCAATAACAATACCAACAACAACAACGCTCACAATATAACATAACTAGTTCTACCTTGCGACATACTACGATAACTTCCATTCCGACTTCACACTTCCAAACCAAGTTCAATGTTTTCATATTTATCATTAATCAAGATCATCACCATATAGTTTAGAAGCATTTCATATCATTTATTCAAAATATTCATACGATATACATAATATACAACTTTCCGCTAAGGTCATAATTCATTCAAAACTTCTAATCTTTGGCATACATATTCATAACATGATTCCATCTTCCAAATCTATCCATGATCATCATAATTTGCAACCTAACAACTTCGTTTTTCATAATGTCATAAAATTGTACTAAGCGACATAAGTTTCTACATTCCGTTTCAATACAAACTTACGTCATTTTATCTTCATTTACGAGCAAGGATTCCTACAACTCAACTAACACACCAAATAAATTAATTCATTGCCATCTTCCCAACACCATACCACACGGCCAACTTCTATATTCCAACTTCCACCAAATTTATTCAACTTTCCTTTCCAATGTGAATTCCACCATAAACATAACTAGAATACAACATAATTTTAACTCACCATATATATACAACAATAGGCATACACGGCTAGACACTATATCCCAAAACCACTTTGAAATCTTCCATATTTCTATACTTTCAACTCATTTCTACATACTACAACACAAACAAGACTTCATAACACAATAAAAAGGAATGAATCCTTACCTTTTTCTCTAGTCTTCTTCACTTGGGTATATGATCAAATTGATGAACCAATGGCTCCTTCCTCCAAAACAACTACACCACGTTGCAAAGGGACCTTGAATTAGTAGGAATTCAACAAGAAACTAATTTTTGAAGCAAGATGTTTTATGGTAAATTTTCTATGGCCAAACCCGAAATGGGTTCCTTGTCTTGCTCTTGGTTTTTTTTTCTTCTTTCTCTTGAAACTTCTAATAGATGATAACTAATATAATATGGTCCCTTTATTAACTTGTCACATGACCAAGCACATGACTAATTCATGTGGATCATGGGCCAAAGCTTGGCCGGCCATGCCCCTTAATTTGGGCCTCCATTCCATTAATTTTTTGAGCCCAATTGGTTGCGGATCTTATTTTGTAATTCGCGAAAATAATTTCCGAAATTCCAACTTTTCCCTTGGGCTTCCCGACTCTTCCACATTAATATTCTTTCATAACCAACTCATGTGTTAATTAGAATGAATTATGGCCTTACTTCTTAAAAGTCAAAATT
Source organism: Lycium barbarum (assembly GCF_019175385.1). NCBI lineage: Eukaryota > Viridiplantae > Streptophyta > Magnoliopsida > Solanales > Solanaceae > Lycium > Lycium barbarum. The sequence continues at coordinate 77,983,332 of NC_083347.1, read as the reverse complement.
ATTTCTAATTTTCCAAATGTACGAAAACACGGGATATAACATCCTCCCCCCCTTTAAAACATTCGTCCCCGAATGTTAAATTAATCTTATAGGGTTTGAAATGGTTTCGGGGGAGTTTCTGTTTATAGACAGCACAATTAGTACACATTCATTATCGAAATGGAATTAAGCAAAGATTCGAGATTACCTGTGGGCATAGGGAACAAATGAGGATATTTCTTCTTCATCTCCTCTTCGGCCTCCCAGGTCATTTCCTCCCTATTATTGTTTTGCCACAGCACCTTGACAGAAGCTACATCCTTGTTCCGGAGCTTCCTTACCTAGCGGTCCAAAATGGCTATGGGCTGCTCCTCGTATGATAACTGCTCCGTCACCTGAATGTCATCCGCAGGAAATATTCTGGAAGGGTCACCAATGCATTTGCGGAGCATAGACACATGGAATACCAGATGTACCGCTTCCAAATCAGATGGCCGATCTAACTCATAGACGACATTTCCAATTTTCCGCACAATCAGATAAGGCCCAATATAACGCGGACTGAGCTTCCCCTTTCTGCCAAACCGCATCACGCCTTTCATAGGCGATACCTTTAGGAATACCCAATCACCAACCTGGAATTCCAAAGGACGACGCCGTTTGTCAGCGTATGATTTCTGTCGACTCTGGGCTGCCACTAGTCGCTCCCGAATAAGTTTCACCTTATCAACGGCCTGCTGGATCATATCTGGGCCGATTAATTCTGTCTCGCCAATATCAAACCAGCCAATAGGTGACCTGCATTTCCTGCCATACAGAGCCTCATACGGAGCCATCTGGATGCTGGAATGGTAGCTGTTATTATAAGCAAATTCAATCAATGGCAAGTGATCCTCCCAGCTACCTCTGAAATCGATAACACAGGCCCGCAACATATCTTCAAGTGTCTGGATAGTGCGCTCGGCCTGTCCGTCACTCTGAGGATGGAAAGCTGTGCTCAGGCTCAGCTGACTCCCTAATCCTTCCTGAAAAGATCTCCAGAAGTTCGCCGTGAACTGAGCACCTCTGTCAGTGATAATAGATATAGGAACTCCATGAAGCTTCACTATTTCTTTAATATAAAGCCTGGCACAATCCTCGGCGGAATAAGTAGTTCTGACAGGGAAAAAATGGGCTGATTTAGTCAGCCTATCAACAATAACCCAGATGGAATCATACTTCCATGGAGTGCGAGGCAAACCGGTAATGAAGTCCATATTAATGATCTCCCACTTCCACGTCGGAATTTCCATTTCTTGCAACAGTCCACCCGGTTTCTGATGTTCAATTTTAACCTGCTGACAATTTGGACACTGGGCGACGAACTCTGCGATATCCCGTTTCATGCCATCCCACCAGTATAGGCATCTAAGATCATGGTACATCTTCGTAGACCCAGGATGGACCGAATAGCGAGCATAATGTGCCTCGCTCATAACCTGCTGCCGAAGGCCTGCAATATCAGGTACACACAACCTGCCCCTAAATAATAAAGTCCCGTCCGGAGTGAACTCGAACGGAGTCTTCTCCTTATCATAGGCTGTGTCTCTGTATCGTGCCAAAACAGGATCTTCATATTGATGCCGCTTGATATCTTCCTTAATAGATGATTCAGAAACCCCTCGGACAGAAATCCGTGTACCTCCAGAATCGGCCAGACGAACCCCAAGATTAGCCAACTGATGAATGTCACGTACTATCTCTCTCCTGTTTGGCTGTAAATCTACCAAGCTGCCCATAGATTTCCGGCTAAGCGCATCTGCAACAACATTAGCCTTGCCCGGATGATACAGAATATCCACATCATAGTCTTTCAGGAGCTCCAGCCACCTCCGCTGCCGCAAATTAAGCTCTTTCTGCCTGAAAATATACTGGAGACTCTTATGATCTGTATAGATATCAACATGATCGCCATATAAATAATGTCTCCATATCTTCAGGGCATGGATCACTGCTGCAAGCTCCAGATCGTGAGTAGGGTAATTCTTTTCATGCTTTTTCAATTGCCGAGAAGCATAAGCTATAACTCTGCCGTGCTGCATCAATACACAGCCCAATCCCACGCCAAAAGCGTCACAATAAATAACATATCCATCGGGTCCCTCTGGAAGAGTCAGAACTGGGGCTGTGGTCAGCTTCTCTTTCAGCAACTGGAAGCTTCGTTCACAAGCATCAGTCCACTGGAACTTGGCTCCCTTCTGAGTTAGCCTTGTCAAAGGCGCTGAAATCGAAGGAAACTTTTCCACAAATCTTCTGTAATAGCCTGCCAACCCCAGGACACTACGTACCCCTGTGGGCGTCGTGGGTCTGGGCCAATTTTTCACGGCCTCAATCTTCTGTGTATCCACCCGGACACCATCAGCTGCAATAATATGCCCCAGGAATGCCACTGAAGCCAGCAAGAATTCACATTTAGAAAATTTTGCATATAATTTCCGATGCCGAAGTAACCCAAGTACCGCTCTCAGATGATCTGCGTGCTCTGCCTCGGACCGAGAATAAACCAGGATATCATCGATAAATACAATTACGAACATGTCTAAGAATGGCCTGAATACCCGGTTCATTAAATCCATGAATACCGCAGGAGCATTAGTCAGCCCAAAAGACATAACTCTGAATTCATAATGCCCATATCTGGTCCGGAATGCTGTCTTAGGAATATCGACCTCCCGTACCCGTACCTGATGATAGCCAGACCGAAGATCTATCTTCGAAAAATACTTGGCGCCCTGCAACTGATCAAACAAATCGTCAATTCTGGGGAGGGGGTATTTATTCTTTATGGTTACCTTATTCAGCTGTCGATAATCAATACACATACACAACGACCCGTCTTTCTTACGTACAAATAATACCGGGGCTCCCCAAGGTGAAGTACTGGGCCTGATAAAGCCTTTTTCTAACAGATCCTTCAACTGCTCTTTCAGTTCTTTCAATACTGCCGGTGCCATTCTGTACGGGGGAATAGATATCGGCTGAGTATCTGGAAGCAAATCAATAGTAAAATCTATCTCCCGCTCCGGAGGAAGGCCTGGAAGCTCATCTGGGAATACATCCGGAAATTCATTAACCACGGGAACTGACTGAAGAGTAGGCGTTTCCGCTGTCAAGTCTTGTACCCGAACCAGATGATAAAAATAACCTTTTCTGATCATTTTCTTCGCCTTAAGGTATGAAATAAACTTACCTTTCGGCGATGCTGTATTACCGGCCCATTCTATAACTGGCTCCCCGAGAAACTGGAAACGAACTACCTTATTTTGGCAGTCAACATTAGCATAACAGGAGGCTAGCCAGTCCATTCCCATAATAACATCGAACTCGACCATATCTAACTCCACCAGATCTGCCTTAGTGTCACGGCCACATACAATTACAGAACAGTTTTTATATACCTGTTTTACTACAATAAAGTCCCCAATCGGTGTGGTTATCTCAAACGGCTCTATAGGTTCAGATGTTATACCAATTTTACAAGCAACCAGAGGCGAAATATATGACAAAGTCGAACCTGGATCAATCAATGCATACACAGACTGAGAGAAAACCAATAATGTACCTGTAACGACATTAGGAGATGCCTCCTGATCCTGGCGGCTGGACAGAGCATAGATGCGGTTCGAAGGACCGCTAGTACCCGAAGCTCCACCACGGCCTCTGCCGCGACCCGCTGGTGCTGAAGTACCTGGCCCCGTAGGGCGCATAGCCACTGATGAAGATGAAGACCCGGCGGCTGACCCGGTAGGCTGCGCTGCACCACCCGAACTACCCTTATACGGGCAATCTCTCACAGAATGGCCCTGACGGCCACAAGAAAAACATGCACCGGTGGCTCTGTAGCACTCTCCCGGATGATATCTGCCACAATAAGAACACTGAAGCCTAGGTGGCCTCGTCTGACCAGAACCCCTGTCTGTCCGCGAACCTAAAGCCCTGGAGCTCTGACCTGCTCCTGAATACCCTGGGCTATCAAATCTGTGACCTGTAGGCTGTGGGGGTGCGCTCTGTGCCGGCTGGGATAAATGTCCGCTAGGCTGCTGCGGCTGCTGAGGTTGTCTGCCCCGAAAATCTCCAGAATACCCAGATGATCTGGCCCTCTTGGGCTGTCTCCGATCCTGACTCCTATCAGGCTGACGCTCCCTATGCCGGTCCTCCATGACCTGGGCGTGCGCCTGAATCCGGGCAATATCCATGCCGGGCTGAGCAGCCAATACCAAACAGCTGTCGACAAAATAACGGTCCAGCCCCATAATGTACCTATGCATCCTGTCAGCCATAGTAGCTACCACAGCAGGTGCGTATCGGGCCAATGAGTCGAATCCCATACTGTACTCTCGAACACTGCGACCCCTCTGTCTCAGCAATAAGAATCTGTCAACCTTGGCCCGCCGTAGCTCCGGGGGCAGAAAATGACTAAGAAAAGCCTGAGAAAAATCATCCCAAACTGCTGGGGGAGCGTCGTCGCCTCTGGATAACTCCCATGACTCGTACCAATTTGCCGCTACATCATACAACCGGTACGAAGCCAATGTGACTGACGCCGTCGCTGAAGCATTAATAAAATGTAAGGTGCGCCGCATCTTCCTGATAAACTCCTCAGGATCCTCCTCGGGCTTTGCCCCGAAGAACTCTGGAGGGCCACAAGTCAAGAACTCACGAGCTCTCGAACTGTCACGCCTATATGCTCGGTCACCTCCCAATCCGTGCCCCTGAACTTGTCCCGCCACAAGTCTGGTCAATAGCTGGACTGCCTCTCTCATAGTCTGATCCTCAGTGCCTGGCCGTGGAGCTAGGGGCTCAGGTACTGGAATCTCGGGAGCTGGCGGTGGAGCCGCCCCCCGACCTGCAGCTGCTGCTGCTCCAATCTCCTCTACAGGTGGCGGTGTGGAAGAGCCCTCTGCCGGGGGCAAAACATCAGGAGAAATATGAGCATGGGCCCTGGTAACCCTCTGGGCCCGACTAGTCTCTCCCACATCTGCTGCCTTGGCCTTTTTGGCCGCTGTCGCCTTTTTTGGAGGCATAACTGCAAATGTAACAATTCGTTAGGGAGGAATCATCCTGATAACACAGCTCTATCGCACGATCTAAGACAGAAAGAAGGGTAGTATCCTAAATGCCCTGTAGCCTCCTGTTTATAGGTATGGTGCACAACACACCGATAAACAAGACTCTACTAGACACGGTCTGTAGACATTCCGAGGACGAACCGCTCTGATACCACTTTTGTCACGACCCAACCCCGTAAGCCGTGACTAGTGCCCGATTTGGGCACCCGAACGCATCTACCAAATGCTATCTCAAATTGTATCAAACGCATTCTAGTATAAAGCAGAAGCCGACAAGGCTTTATTTCCAATTTAGATAATTTCTAGAAAATTTTCGGCAGAGTTTCCTTTGTTTTACGGACTGTCCCACATACCCTGCACGCAGAAAATACCAACAAAGGCCACACAGGGCCAACAGAGTAACATCTAAATATATGCGGACCGGCCGCCGCGGCGAATGGGATCGCCCAAACACAACACATACACATATCTGTACAGAAAGACCCCAACCCACAAACATGTCCACAGACCTCTAAACAGACCGACAGAATCATATGACGGGACAGGGCCCCGCCGTACCCATGAACGAGAATATACATATATAGATGTGACAGACTATACCAAAAGATGGCTCTGAATAAAAGAGCGCTCCAAAAATAGCAGAATGAGATCCTAAGCGGACGGATCAGCAAACCTGTCGTCGGTACCTGCGCGGCATGAAAACGCAGGCCCCGAGGAAAGGGGGTCAGTACGAAATATGTACTGAATATGTAAAGCCTGAGTTGCAGAAACAAAATCATAACTGGTATAGAACATACAGAAAGTAAACAGAAAATACAAGGTATCAGATATATATTTTCAAAACATGCGGAGTGTGTACAGAAACATATGTCATATCAAATCCGACCCCTGCCAAGGGACTCGGCAGACAGAACGTGGCCACCCTCCCGACGCTGGTGCCACAACACAGAAGAATCAGAATAGGGGCATAACCCCGTAACATAATATGTCATATCAGATGGCCATAGTAAATCATATCAGAACAAACGTACATGGCACAACATACTCCACAAACCCATGTACGCGTATACCTGCCCCCTCACATCGAGGCACGGCGAACAATGCAGGGGATTACGCTTGACAACATATCCTGGCCCGGGCTCAGTGTGGGAAACATTGGGGCATCCACGAATAGAGTAGTGAGAAACTAAATGCAGTTAAAATATCATAAATATTTTCAGAGACTCGATGAGGCATATTAATGACAAACAAATCCAATGAAGTCAGACGGAGTTATAATACGTGGGGTTCGGATGTCATAAAGAATTACAGAAGCATAATCTTTCTGAAATCGTTCCGGGTGCCAAAACAATTTATAAGACTTAATGGAATATTTAAAACAGTTTTTGTTTAGTAATTAAAAGAGTAGTTAGGACATTTCTTTCAAAACCTGCTCGAAAACAAGCCTTAAGTACAATAAGGGTAAAACCGGGAATAGTGGGCCCACCTCGGGACAAGTAAGGCGGTGGGCTCAAATTACGCATTTTTATGATTATGAGGTCACCTAGAAAGACTCTAGGGCATTCCGTAGTTTTCTAGACCATTTGGGGAAAATATGCATAATTCTCCAAAAAGGACTCTTCAGGTGTTCAATTCCATTGAATGAAAATGCGACAATTTCAATCGCGGATTCCGATGAACAGAATAATCCCCGAGGCGTAAATCCAAGCCTAGTACATCTAGGACATGCCAAGAGAAGAATCGGGATAGCTTTACATACCTTTTGAGCTTTTTATACCTTTCCAAACTCAGTTCCCGTTTCGTCAGAAATCTGCAAATGGTCACACTTACCAATTGTAAATTATGGATTCTACGAATTCACTTAAGTTCACATTTGTCTACCGAAATTTCGCCAGCACCTCCCCTATACATATAGCACCCCCGAGAATTCAACTCGGCCCTAAACAATCAACAACAACCCAATAACAATACCAACAACAACAACGCTCACAATATAACACAATATAACATAACTAGTTCTACCTTGCGACATACTACGATAACTTCCATTCCGACTTCACACTTCCAAACCAAGTTCAATGTTTTCATATTTATCATTAATCAAGATCATCACCATATAGTTTAGAAGAATTTCATATCATTTATTCAAAATATTCATACGATATACATAATATACAACTTTCCGCTAAGGTCATAATTCATTCAAAACTTCTAATCTTTGGCATACATATTCATAACATGATTCCATCTTCCAAATCTATCCATGATCATCATAATTTGCAACCTAACAACTTCGTTTTTCATAATGTCATAAAATTGTACTAAGCGACATAAGTTTCTACATTCCGTTTCAATACAAACTTACGTCATTTTATCTTCATTTACGAGCAAGGATTCCTACAACTCAACTAACACACCAAATAAATTAATTCATTGCCATCTTCCCAACACCATACCACACGGCCAACTTCTATATTCCAACTTCCACCAAATTTATTCAACTTTCCTTTCCAATGTGAATTCCACCATAAACATAACTAGAATACAACATAATTTTAACTCACCATATATATACAACAATAGGCATACACGGCTAGACACTATATCCCAAAACCACTTTGAAATCTTCCATATTTCTATACTTTCAACTCATTTCTACATACTACAACACAAACAAGACTTCATAACACAATAAAAAGGAATGAATCCTTACCTTTTTCTCTAGTCTTCTTCACTTGGGTATATGATCAAATTGATGAACCAATGGCTCCTTCCTCCAAAACAACTACACCACGTTGCAAAGGGACCTTGAATTAGTAGGAATTCAACAAGAAACTAATTTTTGAAGCAAGATTTTTTATGGTAAATTTTCTATGGCCAAACCCGAAATGGGTTCCTTGTCTTGCTCTTGGTTTTTTTTTCTTCTTTCTCTTGAAACTTCTAATATATGATAACTAATATAATATGGTCCCTTTATTAACTTGTCACATGACCAAGCACATGACTAATTCATGTGGATCATGGGCCAAAGCTTGGCCGGCCATGCCCCTTAATTTGGGCCTCCATTCCATTAATTTTTTGAGCCCAATTGGTTGCGGATCTTATTTTGTAATTCGCGAAAATAATTTCCGAAATTCCAACTTTTCCCTTGGGCTTCCCGACTCTTCCACATTAATATTCTTTCATAAACAACTCATGTGTTAATTAGAATCAATTATGGCCTTACTTCTTAAAAGTCAAGATTATTTCTAATTTTCCAAATGTGCGAAAACACGGGATATAACATAGACGAGGCTGGAGGAGAATATCCGATAGACCCATGCGATGAAACTTCAGCTAAAACCTGCAACACATCTACACCCAAAAAGGGCGTAGCAAGAGTAGTGTCAGTACACCACACATACTGGTAAGCATCATAGGTCGATTAAGATTAATTCACGCAATACAATATAAAGTTAATAGATTAAGCAGATAAGTTAATGAACCTCCAGATTCTAAATAAAGACCATTTCCATTTCCGCCCCCTTACTTCTTACTACCAAGCTTGATTCTTTTATTCCCACCTAGTGACTCTCCTGTTCCACATTCGTTGTACACTATACTTTTACAACTATCATTTAAAGAGCCCACCTATTCACCTCACTACTATGTGACGATGTATCTAGGGAAATAATCACTAACTACGACCAACACTACACTTACCTTGTGTAACCTCTCCCCTACCAGGCTCTCCACATATGCACGGTTTAATGGACAATGTCAACGACATAAATACATACATATAGAACATGAATTATGAGAATGCAATGCAATGCAAATGGGTTGCAAGACCCGATACACTGTACATACACGCTATCGGATGTCTTTGTTCAGTAGCCATGACCTACAGGGGACCCATGATGCCCATGTACCACTCGTTCCGAAATACTCCTCGTACCCGAGCGCAAACTCCGCTCCGGAAAGAACCTCAGACGCAGGACATAAAGCCGGATAACACAATGGGACACTCATGCCTTGCCTATTTACCTGTAATTCCAGCTGAACACGACAGTTGCAAGGCACAACTACCCGATAAGTAATTCATTATCCTAGCCCTGGATGGGCCCAATGTAGACAGCTTCATATAATTCAATCTATACGCCCTCCTAATTTCAAGGAAATAATCATATGATCGATCGACAATAAGATATACACAAGGAATTTACTCCTTCCCTCCCCCCCCCCCCTCCTAGGGTAGCATTAGGTAATTACAACGCATCTCCGTAGCGACCTCATCACTTCCTTTTTACGCTGAATTCTTATTATCATAGTCCTAACGATACACTATTTTAAATCATATTACAAGTATGTCTCTCCAAACTCCGGTGTCCGAAAACCTAGCATACATTCCCCCATCAACACTAACGTATATACGATTAGCTAATAAAAGTCTAACTAAAGTAAACCATAACCTACCTCTTTGGCGAACAGATATATGATTCTTATAAATCGGATCATATTAGAGCTCGCTAGGAAGTACTTGGTACTACGATCATTGGGCTTCAACAGTTGCTTGTCTTCTTAACCTCCATCCGAATCCATGAGCGGGTATCTTTCGTAGGGAAAAGTGGGAAAAGGGATTGGAAGGGTTTTCTTTTTCTCGGGGGACATGGTTTTTCTTTCATAAGGAACCCTAGGAGCAGCCTTTGGGAGTCTTATGCTGGAAAAAGGAGAGAAAATAGACTAAGTACTCGTTTTTGGGTCACTGTTTCTGCGTGGACCGCTGCGGCGGTCATCAGACCGCTATGGCAGTATTGTTGCGTTGGTTCTTAGGCCGCTATAGTAGTGCCGCTACGACAGTCCACTGACCACTATGGCGGTCCGCCTTTTAATTTCTGGCCCGACATTTCTTAAACCCCTCTGAAATTGATTTTTCCCACTCCTAATCCTTAAAACATATTATGAAGCCCATTAAATATGACCCTAGACTTAAATTGGGCATGGTTTCTCCAAATATTAAATAACGATCGAACAGGTCGTTATAGGGACACGGTGAAATATAATACGTACCCGGCCCATTATGGGACTCGGTGAAACATAATACGTACCCGGCCCTCTAGTGATGGACTCAGTGAAATATGCAATGAAACTGTGCACGAGTAACAGGAGCAATCATGTACAAAATGAATCATAGGAGCAATCATGTACAAAATGAATCATAGGAGCAATCATGTACAAAATGAATCATCATTTAGGATCCAAGAGAATAATTAGAATGAACCAACACTTGAGAATCAAAGACAACTGTCATGTCAAGTACTACTGAGAACTAGAGTTCATTGGAGTCATGTATGTTCATCGTTTGTGCATTTTATGTAATTCATGCCAAAGAAGAAAGAAGGGATAACTTTACATAATTGTTCATCCTCCAATTATCTGTGCTTATTCGTTCGAGCTCGCAAGTCTACATTTAAGATGATTCACACAATTGTTAGACTCATCGTAGTATACTTGTGCTAAACTTTCAAGTAAACCTTTCTAGAATCTGCCGAAATTTTGGCAGCATCTCCTCTGTTTATATGCCTAGCCCGAAATCTCAATTCAGCAACCAACAACAACAACAACAATAGTAATACTAATATCAACCCCATCATCATCAATACAAAAATATTCCATAAAACATCCCATACGATGTTTTTCAACATACAACAACAATATACACTTACTTTCTTCCCTATCAAGGAACAAAATCTCATCAACACACCAACAACATTAGATTACCTAAAATGGCCATAACTCCCTACTCCAATGTCGTTTTGACGAGCGGTTTGTTGCGTTAGAAACTAGACTCGATGAAATTCATTTTAGGCTATTGAAACACCTTAAAACTCCTAATATGCCTGGAGATATACCCCTCTAAATTTAACCCAAAATTCTGTCCAAAATTCTACCAACTTGTTTTCCAAACTTTCGACAAACTTATTTTCTTTGATTTGCTTGGTCCCAGAATCTTTCGAAACTCTCCATACATGATATTTATCATGAATCATACTTGATAATGGTCATGTCCGTTTGTTTCAAGGTTGTCCTTCCCGATTACGACTTACGAGATCGTAATTCTTCATTTACCTCACTGTTACGAACTTCCCATGGCTTGTACCTTCTAAAACTTCATGGGATGTCTCCGATACTCCATTAATACGGTGAAGTATGTGGCATGCTAATGCTCTGAAAATGCGAGGTGTAATATAAAGCTAACATTTTGAAAATTTGGCGTATAACTCCTGATCCCGAAGAATTCCAAGAACAGGACGTAGATGATCTGTATGCTCTGCCTCTAATCGAGAATATACCAAAATATCATCGATGAACACAATTACAAATAAATCTAGGAAAGGCCTGAAAACATTATTTATCAAATTCATGAATACCGCTGGGGCATTAGTCAATCCAAATGAGTTTACCCGAAGCTCATAATGGCCATATCTAGTCCTAAAGGATGTCTTTGGGATGTCCTCTTCCCTAACCATTACTTGGTGATATCCAGATCTTAGATCTATTTTTGACAACCACTTGGCACCCTGCAATTGATCGAATAAATCATCAATCCTTGGAAGTGGATATTTATTCTTCATCGTCACCTTGTTCAATTGCCTGTAATTAATACAAATCCTCGAGGAACCATCTTTCTTTCTTACGAACAGCACCGGCGCTCCCTATGGCGATTAACTAGGCCTAATGAAGCCTTTCGCAAGTAGATCTTTCAATTGCGCCTTTAACTCCTTTAATTCTGCAGGGGCCATTCGATAAGGAGGAATAGATATAGGCTTCGTATCCGGCAACACATCAATAGTAATCTCGATCTCCCGTTCTGGTGGAAGACCGAGAAGCTCATCCGAAAACACATCTGGAAATTCATTCACTACTGGGACAGATTGAAGAGTTGGCGGCTTTGCTTCTGTGTCTTGAGCCCGGACTAAATGATAGATGTAGCCTTAGCAATCATCTTTCTCGCTTTCAGATAGGAAATAAACCTACATCTCGGGGATGCTATATTACCTTTCCATTCTAAAACTGGTTCTCCCGAAAATAGAAATCGAACCATCTTTGTTCTACAATCAACATTGGCGCAACAGGAGGCTAGCCAATCCATACCCATAATAACGTCAAAATCTAACATTTCTAACTTATGTAAATCAGCCATAGTATGGCTGCAGCAAACTACAACCAGACAATTCCTATATACCTATTTAGCTATCACTGGTTTCCCTACAGGTGTGGACGCCTAAAAAGGTTTTATTGGCTCAGGTTTCACCACGATGCGATTAGCAATATAAGGAGTAATATATGACAAAGTAGAACTCAGATCACTCAGTATGTATACATCATGACAGAATACTGACAATATACCTGTGACAACATCAGGGGAGGACTCAAGATCATGTCGTCCTGCTAGTACATATATATGGGTCTGAGGGCTGCTTGAACTGGATGCTCCTCCACTGCCTCTACCACGACCTGCTGGTGCCTGTGAACCTTACCCCACAGGGCGTACTAATGATGAGGAACTAGATACTGATCCTGTAGGTTAGACCCTACCTCTGCTAGATCATCGATGGACAATCACACATCATATGCTCGGGCTGACAACAGGCATAACAACCATCTTAACCCAGGCGACACTGTCTACAATACAGTCTACCACACTGAGTACATCGTGGTACGGGTGGTCTCATCTGACTGGGTTCTCCTCAGTACTGGGACCTTGAAACCCTGGAGCTCTAACCCAATCAAGAATAAATAGGACAATCAAATCTCTTGCTCGTGAAACGAAGAGGTGCACTGGCCACTGATTGGCCTGAATGACTGGAATACTTCTGCCTTTGATTCCTTCTTAACTCACTTGCATCACCGGAAGATCTGGCCCTTTTGCTATACCTTCTATCGGAATCATGCTCGCCCCTTTGCGACTGCTGCTGTTCCTCCAAATTTTGGTCATCGGCCAGAATATGAGCAATACCCTTCCTATCCTGGAGTGAGGCCGTCAAACACTTCTTAATTAGATGTGGCCCCAAACCACTCAAGAATCAGTGTACACGGTCCCCCATATAAGCTACCATGGTTGGAGCATACCTAGCCAAGGAATTAAAATGAAGATTGTACTCTCGCGCACTCATATTCCCCGATCGGAGATTCAACAACTTGTCGGCTCGGGCCCGTCGAACCTCCGGTGGCAAATAATGTCTGAGGAAGGCATCCACGAACTCTTGCCATACACGGTGAGGTGCATTTACCCCTCTGGAAGACATCCAAGTATTGTACCAATAGATGGCCACATCCCGTAATCTATATGAAGCCAATTCAATTGACTCAGTATCAGAAGCGTGTATTATTCGTAGCGTCCTCAGCATCTCATCTATAAAGCCTTACAGGCCTTCATCCGGCTTTAACCCTTAGAATTCTGGAGGGTTCAAGCTAATAAAATCACGGCTCTTTGCACTTATATCTCATCCCACTGCTAAGCCTAAGCGGCAACTAACTGGGTCAGCAATTGAATGCCTCTCTCATCTGCTGGCCAAAGGCATCTGGTGGAGGAATTGGGGGTATTGGAATAGGAGGTGAAGCACCTTCATGCTCCTCTAAAATGGGTCGAGTATGGGAGGTTCGAGATGGAACCTCATTATGGGATTGACCCACTTCTATCTCTACCAGTGGCTCCCGTTCACTCCTCCTTCCAACCACCGTCTTACCTTTCTGGGCTGCTGTAACTTTGCTCTTTGTCGCGACCCAACTAGAGGGCCATGACGGGCACCTGGAGCTAACCCATCGAGCACGTCTGAACATATATCTCATAATGATGTCTAGGTAGACCATAAAGACAGCTCATGGGTATCATAATCTGTAAGGGCATATATCACAAGATAATGACATATCGCTATATAATCATCAATAACTATGTCCATAAACATAGGCAAACAAGGCTGTCGAAATATAACTCAACAATATGAACTGATAATGATATAAGACTTCTAGCTACACACATCGACCTACGAGCCTCTATATAGAGTGCAGGAATCCATAAAGACAGGGCGGGACTCCGCTGTGCCCAAGTATATACACAAAAGAGTAGTGCTAATAGGCTGTAGCTCCGGAACAACTGGAGCTTTTCTGAAACTCTACAGATGAAGCCTCTAAGGATCAGATCCTTCTACCTATCTACCTGCGGGCATGAACGCAATGTCTACAAAAAAGGACGTTAGAACGAACAGTGTACTGAGTAAGTATGGCATGAATAACAACATAACAAGAAATATGGAACATAACATGAGATAAAGATAACTTGTACATCTGATTGCCTCATAAGGGGGATACCATGCATGCTTAGCTTTCTAAAGAAAACATTTTTCATACATATATAGCATAATCATTAGCCCGCGTCTGGGGTAACCATCTGACGCCGCCCACAAGTGGTTCTACCAGGCCATATTGGAAACAGAGTTGCTATCATTATCCATAAGCCGCCTAATGTAGTGGTGCTGCCCGGCTACATAGGCACGGTGTGAGAAAATACATACATATACATCAAACATGCATGAGAGCCCAATTAAAAGCTACAACTCTATCGGAGTGACGTAAGGTCGGTAACCTTCGATTTATATTATAGAGCAATCATCGTCGCTATATCTCACCTTGAAGGAACAATTATCATCAGGTGAGATCAACAACAATGAATAAACTCAAGAAATTCATGAAATAAACTCAATAATCTCATTATAGAATCAAGACTGTAAACTTTGGAATCTCTGGAAATGGGATCATCATTATCCTCATAGAAAACATCTATCTTTAGCAATATAAGAACTTTGAGAATCATGAACTTCTAGATTTTTCAGAATAAGGATATTATGGAAAACATGTATGGGTTCATAAGAAAAGAATCATGCCTTTAGAAAGAATGGGACTAGCCTTAACATACCTTTTCGGTCTCGTTAACTACCTAATGCTTGTCCTCCCAAGCTCGCATATCTACATTCCAAAAAATTCATACTATTGTTAGGCTTGTCGTCGTATGCTTATCTTAAGCCTTCAAATTAAACCCTTTTTAGAATCTGCCGAAATTCGGGCAGTATCTTCCCTATGTCTTCTACTTTCTCAAAATTCTAAAACAACTCCCAAACATCATTAACAACATCAACCATAATGTAATCAAGGTACTACGTAACAAACATATACAAATTCGTCCAAAACTTCCTTCGAAAATCAGTCCATAAGGCAACAACATCAACATATCTATCTACGACCTTTATGCCATGTTTTCCTTTATTTAAGCCATTAAAATCCTCAAAAGAAATGACTTAATATCAAACTCAAGATGAAAAACATACCTCCTAACCTGAAGAACTTCACCTCACACAATTTATCCTAAATCTTATCCACCACAACTTTAATTAGAAGCACGAACAAGCTCCTTCCATGAACTAGTTAAGGATTTTATGGCTTGATCTTCTCTTGATTGGATTTGGAATGGTTTGGAGTGTTGGAGAGAGCTCGTAGGGTCTAGAAAGTTTTGTTTTGGTGAAAACATGAGCCCCAAAGTCGGGGCCCTTCTTTGATTCAGCGAGATTCGCTATTAATCTTAAAAAACGAAAGTCGTGGCCCTTCTTTGATTTGGCGACATTCGTTGTTAATCTTACAAAACTGAGCCTAATTTGATGTAGGAACTCCTAAATTTTGCTATGTTTTGGTGTAAGGATTTTTGATGAATGTCGTGGGAGGTTCTTGAAAGGTGTGGAGATGAGAAATGGTTAAAATGAGGTGATTTAGGTGACTTAAGGGGGTATATATAGTGGTCCCAATCGGGTTTGGGCTAATGGGCCGAAATTGGTGGGCTTTTAAATGATTTCTAGAATTTCCACGTCGGTTCGCGGGCTCCTGACAGTCCATATTAAAATGCCCATAACTCCCTAATCCAATGATGTATTGATGAACGGTTTGTTGCGTTAGAAACTAAACTCGATGAACTTCATTTTAGGCTCTTGAAACACCTCAAAAATCCTGATATACCAGAAGATATACCTCTCTGAAATTGACCAAAACGTTTTGTCCAAAATTATGCCAAAGTTTCCCAATTTTTGGACAAACTTAATTTCTTCGATTTTCTTGATGCCGGAACCTTTAGACACTTGCTTCATACTTGTTAAGAGTATTCCTTAACCTTATAAGGGTTCCATGACCTCTCAGAGCTTACGTTAATTTGCAAACGCCGTGAAAATTTTCGAAGTGTAACATTGTTCCCCCCTTTAAAAACATTCATCCTCGAATGTGAAGCTCTTAGGAATGCTACCAAAATTTTGCCCGAGGTTTCCCTATAATTGTACCACTACCATTCTGTCGCAGCACCCAAAATACAGTACCTCGCAGGGCTACAACATCAATATCCATATTGGCCACACACGACTAAGAAATCATTCAAAGAAGCATCACATACCAGAGGATAATGGTGTCTCTTTCTAGAGCTCTTCTGGGAGTGGAAACAAATGTGAGTACCTAGACTTCATAACTTCCTCACCTTCCCAAGTCATTTCTTCCTTATTATTGCTTCTCCACAGGACTTTAATTGAAGCTACGTCTTTGGTTCTGAGTCTCAGAACCTGCCTATCTGGAATAGGAATGGGCACTTCTTCATAGGAAATTTCTCAGTAACTTGGACATCATCTACAGGTACAATTTTGGAAATATCTCCCACGCACTTACAAAGCATTGACCCATAAAAACTGGGTGGACTGACTATAAATCCAAAAGAAGATCTAACTCATAAGCTACTTGGCCTACCTTGTGCACAATCTTGTAGGGCCCGATATACCGGGGACTAAGCTTGCCCATTTTGACAAATCTTATTATGCCTTTTATCAGCGATACTTTCAGTAAAATTTCAATGGAACGATGCTTATGAGCGCAACTTCCAAGAGTTGAAAGAAAGATTGACCTCAGCTCCGGTCTTAACACTTCCAGAGGGACCAGATGGCTATGTTGTGTATTGTGAAGCTTCCGGCGTCGGATTAGGATGTGTATTGATGCAGCATGGTAGAGTTATTGCATATGCTTCGAGACAATTGCGGAAACATGAACAGAACTATCCAACTCATGATCTTGAATTGGCTGCGGTTTTTCATGCCTTAAAAATGTGGAGACATTATCTGTATGGTGTGCATGTTGATATCTATACGAATCACAAAAGCCTTCAGTACATTTTCAAGCAGAAGGAATTGAACCTACGGCAGAGACGGTGGTTCGAATTGTTAAAAGATTATGATGTAAACATTTTGTACCACCCCGGAAAAGTGAATATAGTAGCCGATGCGCTTAGCCACCGATCAATTGGTAGTTTATGTGAAGTCCCTCCGGAACGGAAAGAGATAATTCATGAGCTCCATCAATTAGCTAACCTGGGAGTGCGTGTAATCGATTCAGGTGATGTAGGGATTAGTATTAATGATCCCACAATTTCGTCCTTGGACATGGAAGTGAAAGAACGACAATATGGAGTATATGTAACTGTCGTGTAAAGGTTATGTAAATGCAATGTATATGAGATGTAAACGATATGAATATGAGTATGAATGTAAATATGAATACGAATACGAAAATGGATACGAAAGGTAAACGAGTACGGATATGGATATATGTACACGGATATGTAATAGAAATGGAATGTCCCTATGGAAAGCAAGTAAGTGCTATGACGATGATATCATTATCTCCCATCCTATGCTATCTCATATGTTGTCTATTACGCTTTCATATTGATATTTATCATGATTTACATACTCAGTACATTCTTCGTACTGACGTCCTTTTGTTTGTGGACGCTGCGTCATGCCCGCAGGTGGCCCGGGAGACAGACTTGATCTGTAGCTTCATTATTCAGGACTACATAGCAGAGCTCCATTTCATCCGGAGCTGTAGCTTTTTGTATAGATTCTTTTGTGTACATATTTATGGGCATGACGGGGTCCTCTCCCGCCTATATGATATGATGTATTATCCTTAGAGGCTCGTAGACATATGTATATGGGTAGATGTTTGGACATTGTCGGCCTATATTTTGGGATATTATTTTGATAGCCTTGTCGGCTTATGTACATTGATGTGGTATAGATGCAAATGATGATATAAAGGTGTTGATTGTCGAACGGGACTAGTATGATGGATGAATAGAAATATATGTTTTATTATGTGGCTCACCAAGATGTGATGTGAAAGTATGTTAAGAGGTACCCGGGTGGGTTAGCACCGGGTGCCCGTCGCGGCCCTCCGGTTGGGTCATGAAAAAAGTGGTATCAGAGCAGTTCTATCCTAGGATGTGTCTATGAGCCGTGTCTAGTAGAGTCTTGGTTATGGGTGTGTTGCGCGCCACACTTATAAACAAGAAGCTGCGGGCATTTTAGGAATAAATGACCTTCTTTCTTCATAAGAGTCGTGCGATAGAGCTATAATATAAGAACTTCTTGTTCCTTAACCGTGTGTTGTGTATTTCAGAAATGCCTGTAAAGAGAAAGGCTACAACAGCCCAAAAGGGCAAGACGGTGGCAGAAAAGCGGGCTGAAAGAGCACCGCCACCGGTAGTAGAGGAAAGTGAGTCCCAGAGTGCGGCTCAATCTCAGTCCTCCCATTCAGTACCTATATTAGAGAAGCGGGAGGGAGCCTCAGCCCCTCCAGCACCTCCGGCTCCTACCGGACGCTTCAGGCCAAGATGTAAAAGAGGCCATACATTTGCATACTCAATTGGTTGCTGCCCAGACTCAGCGGCAAGGTACAGGGCAAGGTGATAGCGTCAGCCTATATGACGCTAGCTCTACCGATTCGGTGTCCGAAGCATGTATCAATCGAAGCGTCCTCAACATACCATCAATAAAATTCTGAGGATCCTTATCCGGCTTTGATCCAAAGAATTCCGGAGGGTTCAAACAAATGAAGTAACGTGCCCTTGAATTCTGGGAGAGTCAAGACTGGGGCTGAGGTTAATCTGTCTTTCAACTCTTGGAAGCTGCGTTCACAAGCATCATTCCACTGAAACTTAGTTGACTTTTGGGTTAGCTTCGTCAATGGGGGTGAAATAGAGGAAAATCCTTCTACGAACCTTCTATAGTAACCTGCCAATCCCAGAAAACTACGGACTTCTGTGGGCGTCGTAGGCCTTGGCCAAGTCTTCACGGCTTCAATTTTCTGAGTATCAACTCGAATGCCATCATCCGAAATAACATGACCTAAGAATGTCACAGAATTCAGCCAAAACTCGCACTTTGAAAATTTAGCATACAATTCCCGAGTTCGAAGAATTCAAAGAACAATACGTAAATGGTCAGCATGTTCTGATTCTGTGCGAGAGTATACTAGAATATCATCAATGAATACTATTACGAATAAATCTAAGAGAGGCCTGAATACATTATTCATCAAATTCATGAACATTGTTGGAGCATTAGTTAACCCAAACGACATCACTCGAAATTCATAATGACCATATCTCGTTCTGAAAGCTTTTTTGGGAATATCTTCTTCTTTAACTCTCACTTGGTGATAACCTGACCTCAAGTCTATTTTGGAAAACCACTTGGCACCCTATAGTTGATCAAACAAATCATCAATCCTCGGAAGAGGATAATTGTTCTTTATCGTCACCTTATTCAACTGCCTATAATCGATGCACATTCATAGGGGACCATCTTTCTTTCCCACAAATAGGACTGGTGCTCCCCACTGTGATGAACTGGGTCTAATAAACCCCTTCTCAAGCAAATCTTTCAACTGTGCCTTTAGCTCTTTCAATTCTACTGGAGCCATTCAGTAAGGAGGAATAGAATTAGGCTTGGTGTTCGACAACACATCAATGACAAAATCAATCTCTCTTTCCGGTGGAAGACTTGGAAGTTCATCTGGAAATATTTCCGGAAATTCATTCACTACCGGAACGGATTGGAAAGTTGGCGACTTTGCTTCGGTATCATGAACTCGGACTAAGTGATAAACATAGCCCTTATCTATCATCTTTCTTGCCTTAAGGTAGGAAATAAACCTACCTCTTGGAGATGCTGTATTACCCTTCCATTCAAGCACGGGCTCTTTCGGAAATTGAAATCGAACTACTTTCATTCGGCAGTCAACATTAGCATAACATGAGGCCAACCAATCCATACCCATAATCACATCAAAATCTAACATCTCCAGCTCAACTAAATCAGCTTTATTATGGCGGTTGCATATCATAATTACACAATTATTGTACACTTGTCTAGCTATCACGGGATCACCAACCAGAGTAGATACCTCAAAAGGCTTAATTGGCTCAGGTTTCACCCCGATACAACCAGCAACATACGGAGTAATATAAGATAGGGTAGAACTCGGATCTATCAATGCATACACATCATGGGAAAATATGAATAATGTACCTGTAACCATATCCGGGGAGGACTCAAGATCCTGTCATCCGACTAAAGCATACATATGGGATTGAGTGGTGCCTAAAGTAGATGCTCCCCCTCTGCCTCTACCTCGACCTGCTGGGATCTGGGGAGTCTGCCTTACCGGGTGCACCGAAGAGGAACCAGTTGCTGATCCTGTGGGCTGAACCCCACCTCTACCATATCTCGAGGGGCAATCACGCATCAAGTGCCGAGTCTGTCCGCAAACATAGCAAGCATCTTTGCCCTGGCGACATGGCCCCGAATGTAATTTATCGCACTAACTACATCACGGCACTGGTGGTCTCCTCTGACTATGATCACCCCCAAACTGAGAACTTGAAGCTCTCGAACTCTGAACCTGTCCTGAAGGAGTGAATCGGTCAAATCTCCTACCTGCAAATCTTAGAGGTGCACTAGTCGCCGACTGGCCTGAGTGTCTAGAATATTCCTGCCTTGATCCCCCTCTATAATCACTACCTTCCCCCATAGATCTGTCCTTCTTGCTTTGCCCTTTATTAATATCACGATCACCCCTTTGCGGATGTTGTTGTCCTTCTAAATTGTGGGCATGGGCTTGAATGCGGGAAAAATATCCATCCCATCTTGCAATGAAGCCGTCAAGCAGTCCTTGAACAAAAGTGGCCCTAATCCACTCACAAATCTGTGCACTCTATCCCCCATGTCGGCCACCATAGTCGGGGCATATCTAGCCAATGAATTAAACTGAAGGCTATACTTCCGGGCACTCATATTTCCTTGTTTTAGATTTAAGAACCTATCCTCTCTAGCTCGGCGAACCTCGGGTGGCAAATAGTGGCGGATGAAGGCATCTACAAATTCTTGCCAAACGGGAGAAGGCACATTCTCCTTTCTTGATGATATCTAATTATTGTACCATAATACCGCCACATCTCGGAGTCTATAAGATGCCAACTCAACAGATTCAGTTTCGGAAGAATGAATAATCTTCAATGTTCTCAGCATTTCATCAATAAAATTTTACGGGTCTTCATTCGGCCGAAAAACTCTGGAGGATTCAAACTCATGAAATCACGAGCCCTGGTACTAGCTGCCCGATCACTTGGACCCGCATTCTGCCGCTATGCCTGGGCAGCAATTAACTGCGTCAATAGATGAATAGCCACGGTCACTTGTTAACCAGAAGTAGCCAGTGGAGGAACTGGAGGCATAGGAGCTGGAGCTGAGGCCCCTTCTTGTTCTTTTATAATAGGCGGAGTGGGAGAAGTATTAGATGGAGCCTCATTATGTGATTCAAGCTCTTCTACATTCATTAGCGGCTCTCTTTCTACCCATCTTTTCATTGTAGTATTGCCCTTTTGGGCGGCTGTAGCTTTTCCCTTTGGCGGCATTTCTGAAATCATAGCACAATATTAAGGAGGAGAAAATCTTATAACACAGCTCTATCGCACGATCTCTTAAGATGAAAGATGGTCATTTTTCCTAAATGCCCTGTAGCCTCCTGTTTATTAGTGTGGCGTGCAATACACCATAAACAAGACTCTACTAGACACGGCTCGTAGAAACTTCCTAGGACTGAACTACTCTAATACCACTTTTGTCACGACCCGACTAGGGGCCATGACGGGTACCCGAGGCTAACCACCGAGCACCGCTCATACAATTACCGATCGTACACATCAAGCGTCCATTCATTAATCTTATACTCAAATCATAGAAAAACCATTTTTGACTTTGAAACATAATTACTTTTATATACATAAGCCCTTCGGCTATCAATATATATATATATACACGTGGGAAAAATTGTGAGACCGTACTACCCAAACATGCGTATCTACGAGCCTCTACTAGAGTACTAGACATATGGACGGGACAGGACCCCGTCATGCCCAAAACATATATACACAAAAGAGTAAATCAATGGCACCTCCGGAACAATGGAATGCTCTCAAGTCTGCTAGCTCCTACGAGTTTGGACCACCTCACTGTCTACCTGTGGGCATGAACACAACGTCCAAAGAAAATAGACGTCAGTACGAACATTGTACTGAGTATGTAAGGCATGAATGAAATGAATATAATACAGATCATAAAACATAAGATGAAGATATAACCTATGTAACTTTTAAGGACGGATACATTTCATACATATATCATATATAATCATAGGACATGTATTATCATAGCGCATACATCATCATATCATATATATCATCATCATAACCTGCGTCCGGGTAACCATCATATGCCGTCCACTAGTGGCGTCATGCCCGGCCCTCTAGGCTCAGTGTAAACATAGCAACCCGCCTTAGCGGTGACATGCCCAACCATTTAGGCATGATGGAATCGTATGCAGCCCGCCTTCGCGGTGACATGCCCGGCCATTTAGGCACGGTGGAATCGCATCATCATATACCCATCGTAAACTTAACATTTTCATACATTGCATAGGAATATCATAAGCTTGGTGTCATTATACATTTATCATCAAACATAGATTAGAACTTGAAGGCGACTATGGCTATATCGGGGTGACATAAGGTCGTGAACCCCCGATTACCTTATGGATTGATCATAAGCATTCTGCCTCACCTTGGAGGAATTAGCATATAAGGTGAGTGTATACAATAAACAACATCAATGGATCGTAGTTAACATCATTATCTTTACAGAAACATCATATTCGTGAACTTTTGAATCTTTAGACTTAAGCTCATCATCATCATGTTCATTAATATCTCTTATTTTTAACTCATATGGCTATTCATGAACATAGACTCTTAGTTTTCCGGGATGTAGGAAATTCATGGAGAAGGAGGGAAGATCATGTCATAAGATTCATGCCTTAAAAAGAAAGGACTAGCCTCACATACCTTTTCATTTAGCTATTCTACCGCTTGATCGTTCTCCTTCAACGCTCACATCTTTACCTTCAAGGGAGTTCGTATTAACATTAGCTAAATGATCATAAGAACGTGTTTACTAAAGATAGAGAAAATTGGGCAGCATTTCCTTTGTTTATACAACTTTCCCCATATTCCATATCAACTCCCAAACATCCATAACAACATTCACAATATTATAGGCAACAATCATCATTCATTTACATTATCCACATTTCGCAATTTCACTTCAATTCCTCCATAATCATGGTCATAGTTCACTATTGCATTTTCTCACATATAATACTTATTCCATGTTCTAAATGTCATTATAGCATACTTATAATCACAACATATCAATATTCATGACCCATTCCAAACTACTACACAAAATCTCACAATTCTTACATTCATGACCCATTTTCTATTTCCTTCTACAATCTAAGTCTCTCAACCTCTCATTACCTTAAAAAACATGGAATGATCATAAAACTTACCTTAGATAGTGTAGGAATAAGCCTTGAGTTTAAATACTTCTCTTGCACCAAAACCCTAGTTCACTTCCATTGGAATTTCTTGGCTTAGACGAACCCTAGTGAGTTTCTTGCACTTGTTTCTCTTGATTTGATGAATTTGATCATTAGTTTCACTTGGATTCTTGTAGATGAAGAGTGGAGAGGGTTCTAGAGAATTCTTGAAGTGTGGAGAGAAAATGGGAGTGAAATAAATGAACTTGGGGTGCTCTTTTATAAAATAAAAATCTGTCCGGACATTATTATACGGACACTTATACGGTCCGTATAAATTTATACTGTCCGTATAAGTGACCGTGAAATCATCCCAACCACACTTCGCTTCTGTGACCATTATACGGCATATTATACAGTCCGTATAATTTTATACGGTCCGTATAAGTGACCGTAAAATTATCCCAGCAACAACTCATTCTGTGACCATTATACGGCACATTACACGGTCCGTATAATTTCATACGGTCCGTATAAGTGACCGTATAATACCATCAGTGAGGGACTTTTACTGTGACAATTCTGCGGACCATTATACGGACCATATAATTTATCGTATAATCTATCTTTTCTCCGATTTTGTTCTCGTCACTTCGTTTGATCTCAAATCCTTGTGGAACCTTCTTAGCACTTGTTTAACACTTCATTAACAATATAAGTGGCATTATAACTCTTCTCCAAAACATCATTAAGCCATCATTAATTTGATACTCATAAATCTTGCCCGACACACAATATATACCTTGCTTTCCTTAACAACTTTCGTCTCCTACCTCAAACGTCTTTGAAATATCATTTAGAATCATCAAATATTATTTCTTACTTACAAAAACATCGTATACGTCATGCCTTTCGTTAGTCTATTCACTGTATGTTAACGAAAAAAAATTCCGGGGTGTAACAATTACGTTGTCAGATTATGGAGGAGACTCATTGTTCCCGTTATTCTATTCATTCAGGGACGACGAAGTAGTATCATGATATTAAGCAAGTCTACTAGTGGGATGGAATGAAGAACAACGTAGCAGAGTTCGTGGCCCATTGTCCTAATTGCCAATACGTTAAGATTGAACATTAGAAGCCCGGTGGCTTATTCAAGCTATCAAAATTCCAAGAAGGAAATGAGAGGCAATTAATATAGATTTCATCATAGGCTTGCTTCTTTCTCAGCGTAAGCTTGATTCCATATGAGTGATTGTTGATAGACTTACTAAATTAGCCCATTTTATACCGGTCAAGACTACTTCTTCAGCCAAGGATTATGCGAAGCATTATATTAAGAACATAGTCTGACTTTATGTCATTTCGGTGTCTATCATATCTTATATGGGTGCACGATTTATGGCTAATTTTTGGAGGTCTTTCAAGAAGGGTTTGGGGACTTAGGTGAGTTTTAGCACAGTACTTCACCCCCAAACAGACGGACAGGCTGAGCGTACTATTCAAACCCTCGAAGATATGATAAGGGCATGTGTGTTAGACTTCAGAGATAACTGGGATAGCCATTTTCCCACTTATTAAGTTAGCGTATAATAACAGCTATCATTCCAGTATCCAGATGGCTCCGTATGAGGATTTATATGGGCGAAAGTGTAGGTCACCCATTGGATAATTTTAAGTGGGGGAAACTAAGCTAGTAGGGACAAAATTGATCCAGCAAGTAGTAGAGAAGGTTAAGCTTTTCCAGGATCGATTAGTGGTAGCTTAGAGTCATCAGAAGTCTTATGCGAATAATCGCCGACGAGACCTAGAGTTCCAAATTAATGACTGGGTGTTCTTGAAGGTATCGCCTATGAAAGGTGTTACGAGATTTGGTAAGACAGGTAAACTTAGTCCTCGATATATTGGACCCTTCAGGATTATATGTCGGGTGGGCCAAGTGGCCTACGAGTTAGATTTACCTTCAGAGCTAGAATCAGTCCACCAATATTCCACGTATCGATGCTTCGTAAGTGTATCGAATATACTTCTAGAGTTGTACCCATTGATGATATTCAGGTTATTGAGAAACTATCATATGCGGAGGTTCCCATTGCTATTCTAGATAGACAGGCTCGGAGATTGAGGAATAAAGATGTAGCTTCAGTGAAAGTCCATTGGAGGAACCGGGATGTCGAGGAGATGACTTGGAAGGCTGAAGAAAATATGAGATCCAGGCATCCGCACTTGTTTCCACTCACAGAGGAGGTCCAGACAGAGACACCACTGCCTTCAGGTATGTAATGTTTCATTCCTTATTATTACTGGTCGTGTGAGGCCATTACTGTTATTGCTTGTTGTGGCCCTGTGTGGCATTGTATATTTGGGTTCCTGTGTCACAGGTTCATAGTCATACAATTACAGGGGAAACTCTGCCAAAATTTTTGTAAGACCCCCAAGATTCTAACATTCGAGGATGAATGTTCCTAAGGAGAGGAAGATGTCATACCCTTGAGTTGACCGCCAAATTTGAAGCGGTGGAAAAGATTTCTCCTCCTTATAAATTAAAGGCCACAACTTGGGCCTCATACCTTTATCCAAAATAGATTTATCTAGACCCTCTACGCTCTTCTAAACATCCCATACTATTTCAAGAGGATATCAAGCATTAAAACCCTAAACTAATTCATAGAAAATGGTTGTTCTTGCTTCCACTTGGAGTTGTAGTGAATTTGATCTTGAGGAAGGTTGTGTGTGGATAATTTTCATCAAGTATACGGTATGTTTTTCATCTTATTTTTTATGTTGAGTTGATTTGGAGGTTTAGTAAGTCTTAAAGTCAAGAGAATCACGGTAGAGAAGTCATGAGGTAATAAGTTGAAGTTGATGACTATGGGTTGATTTTGTAAGGGAGTTATGGATTGAATATGGTATTTATGATGTTGTTGATGCTGTTTGGGAGTTGTTTTGAGGTTTGGAGCAAGTAAGTGATATAGGGGATATGCTACCCGAATTTCGTTAGCTCATTTATTAGTCTAGTTTGACCTTATAAGCGTTTCAAAGGCTTAACCTTAGTATCAATCATTTTGAATGTAGATTTTCAAACTCGGGAGAATAGGCGTTAAGTAGTTAAGGAGACAAAGAGGTATGTTAAGGCTGTCCCTTTCTTTCTTATGGCTTGATCCTATTGTTACAAACTTATTCTAAAGAAACACACATTGACTCCATTCCTAGAGACACTAGAAGATTATGGTTCTTGATGATCATGTGATATTATTGATCGTTGTCTCCTGATTATTGTTCTTTTATTATGGTCATTGATGTTAAACCTTGTAGTTTTGTACCATGAGATTCGTTAGGTGTTAGTTGCTCAATTATAGACAAAGGAGATATTTCCTAGGATATATGAGATTATATGTGTGCCTATCTTATGGTTATGAAGGTTTAAGTTCATGTAATAGGTCATGGAAGGATTGGAGAACAAGTGAAGCAAGGAAACTAAGTTGTTGGAATTCTAGTGAAAGGATAGAACAAGTGAAGCAAGGAAACTAAGTTGTTGGAATTTCGAAGAAAGGATGGGCAAGATTTCATACGATAATTTTGAGCCAATTTCAGGAAAGGATATCTTTTAGCATATGAAGATTTATAAAGTAAATTAAAAGCCTAAAATGAAGTTCATGAAGTCTAGTTTCTGACGCAACAAACCGCTCGTCGATATGACATCGGAGTAGAGAGTTATGTACGTTACAAGTTAGGCCGGCGGAGCAGAGGAGCGCCCAGCTACAGTGCGCGAACGCTCCAGCTACAGTGCGCGAACACGCAGCTACAGTACTCGAAAATTCTAGGTCGTTGCCAATTAACTCTAGAGCACATAAAACAGGGTTGAACCCCTTATTTTTCATCAAAACACCCTTAAATATATCCCAAACGCTCTAGAACATTCTCCCAACTTCCACCCATAAATCAACAGTAATCTTGGGATTTAGGCTCGGGAAGTGTATAGGAATTTGTAGCTCTTGTTCTAAACATAAAATCTTGACGGGACAAAAGAATCTATCGAAGATAAATAATATTTCAAGCTCTTCCAACTTTGATTGAGGTAAGGATACTCTCTATTTTTAATATTATGAATGGTATTATGGAGATTTAGTTGTTAAGGCTTCGTAAAGGCTAGTGATTGGTTGAGACATTGGGAAACATCGCGTGGGATGTTTTATTGAGTATATTGGTGTTGATGATGATGTTGTTGATATTAGTATTGCTATTGTTGTTGTTTTGTTAGTATTGTGATTTCGGGCTAGCGATATAAATAGGGGAGATGCTGTCTGAATTTCGACAGATTCTAAAGAGGTTAAATTTGAAGGCTTAACAGAAGCATACGACGATAAGCCTAATAATATTATGAATTCTCATGAATGTAGATTTACAAGCTTGGGAGGATAAGCGTTAAGTAGTTAAGGAGACCCAAAATGTATGTTAAGGCAAATCCCTTTCTTTCTAAAGGCATGACTCCTTTCCTTATGAACCTATACATGTTTTCCATGACACCCCTGTTCCCAAAACGCTAGCAGACTATAATTCTCAAGTTCTTATGATACTAAAGATTGATTTTTTCTATGATGATAATGATGATGATGATGATGATCCCATTTCTAAAAATACCGAAGCTTATAGTTTTGATGCTATTATGAGATTATTGGGTTTATTTCATGATTTTATTGATTTCATTCATGATTGCTTGTCTCACCTTATGATAATTATTCCTTCAAGGTGAGATATAGCGATCATGATTGTCTCATAATACAAATCGGAGGTTACCGACATTACGTCACTCCGTTAAAATAGTAACTTTTAATTGGGCTCTCATGCATGCTATTTATATTATATATGTATATATGATATGAGAAAAGATGACGACGTTATATACGCATATATTATATGTATATGGGGTATGGGAAATGGGTGATGGCGTTATATACGAATAACCACCTGATCAGTTGGTATACTATGATATCGTCCCGGACGCGGGATATATGGGTATATAATGATGATATAATATATTTATGGATCGGGCTGCACGTTTCGCAGCTCTATTACGTTATATATATGTATGAGAAATGTTTTTGTGAAAAGGCTAAGCATGCATGGTATCCGCCTAAGAGGCATTCAGATATACAGGTTATCTCTTTGTTTCATATTTTGTTCCCTATCTCTTTTGATATTGCTATACATGCCTGACATACTCAGTAAATCGCTAGTACTGACATCCTTTCTTGTGAACGCTGCGTTCATGCCCGCAAGAAAGCAGGGTGATGGACCTAATCCTTAGGAGCTTCATCAGCGGAGTCTCAGGAGCGCTCCATTTGTTTCGGGGCTGCAGTTTATTGGTATTACTCTTTTATGTATATACTTGGGCATGGCAGAGTCCTGCCCCATCTTCATAGATTCCTGTATTCTATATAGAGGCTCGTAGACAGATGTGTGTAGCTAGAATCCCCATATCCTTATCAGTTCATATTGTTGTATAAGATTTTGGCAGCCTTGTTGGCTTTTGGTGATGGGCATAGTAGTTGATGATTATGTAGAGATGTGCCATTATCTTGTTACATATGCCCTTATAGAGTATGACGCCCATGAGCTAGCTTTGTGGCCCACCTAGAAATAAGTATGAGATGTATGTTCAGTGGTGCTCGGTAGGTTATCTCCGGGTACCCGTATGGTCCTCTGGTTAGGGTGGAGATAAAAGTGGTATCAGAGCAGTTCGTCCTAGGTATGTCTACGGGTCGTGTCTGGTAGAGTCTTTTTTATGGGTGTGAAGCGCACCACACTTATAAACGGGAGGCTGCAGGAAATTTAGGAATAATTGACCTTTTTTCTTATCATAGATCGTGCGATAGAGCTGTGTTACTAGGATTCCCTTTTCCCTAATCGTGTGTTATGATTTTAGTGATTCCTGTGACGAGAAAATCAACAGCGGCCCAGAAAGGCAAGACAGTAGCAGGAAGGAAGATTGAACGGGAGCCACCAGCAGAGATAGAAGAGGGTGAGTCCCATAATGAGGTCCCATCTCGAACTTCTCCTACTCCACCCATATCAGAGCAGCATGAAGGGGCCTCAGGTTCAACTCCGACACCCTCAATTTCTCCATTAGATACCTCGAGCCAGCAGATAAGAGAGGCTATTCAGTTGCTGACCCAGTTAGTTGTAGCTTAGGCGCAGCGGCAGCCGCAGGCCAGGGTGATAAAGCGGTCAGTGCAAGAGCCTGTGATTTTATTAGTCTGAACCCTCTAGAATTCTATGGGTCAAAACCGGATGAAGACCTACAGAGTTTCATAGATGAGATGCTGAGGACGTTGCAGCTAATACATGCTTCTAATACTGAGTCAGTAGAATTGGCTTCCTAAAGATTGTGGGATGTGGCCATCCATTGGTACAACACTTGGATGACTTCGAGAGGGGTAAATGCACCTTCCCCAGTATAGAAAGAGTTTGTGGATGCCTTCCTCCGATAATATTTGTCCCCTGAGGTTCGACGGGCGAGAGCCGACAAGTTTTTGAATCTTAGGCAAGGGAATATGAGTGCTCGAGAATACAGTCTTCACTTTAATTCTTTAGCAAGGTATTCTCCAGCCATGGTAGCCGATATGGGGGACTGCGTACACTGGTTCGTGAGTTGTTTGGGGCCATATTTGATTAAGGAGTGCTTGACGGCCTCACTCCAGGAAGGAATGGATATCGCTCGTATTCAGGCCCATGCTCAGAATTTGGAAGAACAGTAGCAGCCGCAAAGGGGTGATCATGATTTTGATAGAAGGTATAGTAAGAGGTCCAGATCCTCCGATGCTGCTAGTGAGTTCAGAGGGGTCAAAGGCAGCAATATTCTTGGCATTCAGGCCAATCAGTGGCCAGTGCACCTCCTCGATTTGCGAATAAAAGATTTGAACACATTATTTATTCAGGACCAGGCCAGAGCTCCGGGATTTCAGGTTCCCAGTATAGGGATGATTCTAGCCAGGCGACGCCATCTTCACCGCAATGTACTCAGCGCGGCAAGTTGCATATAGGACAGTGTCTCTTCGGTTTAAATGTTTGTTATACTTGGGGGTGGCCAGGCCATGTTATGAGAGATTGTCCTTTGAGAGTAGATGGAGGTGGCTCTCAACCGACGGGGTCTGCAGTTAGTTCTTCATCATCTATGCACCCTCCCGGGGCAGACCCCTCAAACTCCAGCAGGCCATGGCAGAGACAGAGGGAGATCATCCAGCTTGAGCAGTCCTCAGAATCATATTTACGCATTGACTGGTCGACAGAACTTGGAGTCTTCACCCGATATTTTTACAGGTACATTGTCCGTATTTTCTCTTGATGTGTATGCATTAGTTGATTCGGGGTTGGGGTAAAACTTGAGTCTACTAAACCTTTCAAAGTGTTTCATTAATGAGATGTCAGTATGATTAGATGGGGGTTGTACCTTTTTCTCGAAACAAGAAATGGAAGGGATAAATATATTCTTAAATATGACCCTTGAATATAAATATGCTAACGATTTATGAGTATAAAGGGGTGGAATAGGTAAGAGAACGATGTACGTTCCTAAAAGAGCCAGATATCGACAAAAGCATTTTTTAATCGTATAAAGTATATTAGCAAGGATGTTGTACGGAGGTACGAGTATAAGGTTATGTGGATTTAAGAAAAAGTTAGGACTAAGGTATAGAAAGTGTTATATCCCGTATTTTTATACGTCGAATTATTCGCAATCTAATCGACATAAGTTAAGGACGGGATTATTTTTGGATATGAAGTAGGAACTTTTAATTCTCAATTGTAATTAGTACACAAATTGCTTATAAATTTTATTTAGTGTAGAAATATTAGTGGACATTAGGGACTAATTAATTATTATTAGATTATTAAGTAGGGATTAGTAATTAATTAAAATTAATTAAGTTTATTATAATTTGTGGGCCCCACCCGTAATAAAAAAAATAAAAAATTCAGGAAATCAAATTGGTGAGTCATAAGGGGGGGGGGGGGGGGGGGGGCACGTGTCCATTTGAGGGGCACCATATATAGATAGTTGGATGATGAACAAATTAGCAAGTTAATTTCATTTCACAAGTTTAAAAAAAAAATAGAAGAGAAAGAACATTGCCATGGCTGCCAAGCTCTCGGCCAGCCATGGTTGTTGAGCAAAAATATTTTGTTGCTTATTTTGATTAAGTTCCAAGTGATTTGCAAGTTCAAGGAGGTGATAGAAACATTGGTTATTGAATTGAAGAAGAAGAAATAGTGAAATTGGAGCAAATAAGTGTAGAAATTCCTCCAAGTAAATTAAGGTAAGATTTTATTATTTTGTGGTATAATTATATTAATGGTGTTGTAATGGAAAGATTAAAATTGGATTGGATGAAATTGGAAGAAAGAAATTGCGTGAAATCGTTGATATTAGGAGCTGTAGTTGTTATATGGAATTGTTGAGTTGAAAGGATTAAAAGTATGATTTATGTTCGTATGTTGTTGTTCGTGTTGTGGTCGTGTTGTCATTGATGTGGATTCTAAATTTGGAAGAAAGAAGTGTATAACGTATCGTATACAAAGCGTATGTTGGTTTGTTTGGTGTATAATCTTAAAACGTTAATGATTTGGATTGGAAAAGGATTAAGAAGGGTTGTTGGATTGTTTGAGTTGTTTATGGGCCTAATTGTAAGGGTTTTATGTGCATATCTCTATTACTGTCATTGTTGGTATTGCTGTGATAATAGGAGGTTAATTGGAAGTTCGGGTTAGGCGAGTATATAGGGGAAATGCTGCCCGATTTCCGTTAAGTTCTTAACTAATGAAAATCCTAATCAAGAAAGTATGAATTAAAGAATGAGTCCTATAAGTGATTGGTTACAGATTTATAAGATAGGAAGTATAGTTTACTAACGATAGCGTTACTTTCATATTAAATAGGCTAAAGGGGCGACGAAGCGAACTTGAGTACGATTAACCTTTAACAGGTATGTAAAGTTATCCTTTCTTTCTTTTTGGCATGATTTTTATGAAACAACAGACGACGTGTATATGATTCCAAAGAAGTTCCTATTCTTAGAGCCACTAGGATGGCTAATGTTCTTGATTCCCAGAACTTACTTTATTATGTCTTGATACGTATCTATGATCTCTGAAGTTCTATTTGATGTGTTCCCTAGTAACAATCGAAGGATACTTGATATGACTATTGTCTTGATTTTCAAATGATGGTTCATTTTGATTATTCCATTGAGTCTCAGATATGATTTAATTTGCATATGGTTTCCCACTACTCTGCTCGTGCATGCCTCAATATGTCTTTCACCGAGTCCCGGGCCGGGTATGTTATCGTGCACAGTTTCACTACATTGTTCACCGAGTCCCTCACTAGAGGGCCGGGTACGGTATATATATATATATATATATATATATATATATATATATATATGATATGATGATGGCGGCTAGGATGGTATATGATGACTTTATTCACCGAGTCCTATAATAGGCCTGGTATGATATATGATATTGACATGCATGATTTATGTTTCAAAAGGCAAGCGTTTTGGTATTCTGGATGTTATACTTGTCTCCTGTACTCCCTATCTCAGTTATGATCCTCTATACTGTATTTCATGCTTTATATACTCAGTACATATTCCGTACTGACCCCCCCTTTCTTCGGGGGGCTGCGTTTCATGCCCGCAGGTACAAATAGTCGGTTTGGTGACCCTTCAGCATAGGACTCCTATTCAGTTGTCTTCGAGAGCTCCGTTGTTCCGGAGTTTAGACTTTTGGTACAGATCTTATGATGTATATATATATATATATATATATATATATATATATATATATATATATTTGTTTACCCAGGGGTACGATGGGGCCCTGTCGCGTCATATTTCACCATCGATACTCTTAGAGGTCTGTAGACATATGTGTGGGTTGTGTATAAGTTCTGTTCAGCTGTGTCTATACGATGTGCTATGATATGATGTTCGTCTGTAGTGGCAGCCTTGTCGGCTTGCATATGATATTGATATATCGTGGCAGCCTTGTTGGCTTGCGTATCATTTTATGATTTGATTAGTTGTGACTCCTCAGGAGACAGTTTATCTGGATATATACACATGGCGACGTTGTGAACCTTGGAGTTCTTTTACAAGTTTCCATATTGTTCTTAGATTCAGTTTGATTATATCCAACTGGTACGTATACGAGTGTGCAGGTCGGGCACTAGTCATGGCCCACGGGGTTGGGTTGTGACAGAAAGATTCTTTTTCAGAAGTCCTCTTGTCACAAGATTATCAAGTTAGTAATGCAAGACTGAATAGCTAATGAAGGATGTGAACGATACTTTGAAGGAGTTGGTTATATGATGGTAGATGAATGAGTTGGAAGTCGCGAGTTGATATAAGATGTACCCTTCGTTAAGGAGATGAATTTGTAGCTTAAAAGAGGCTTGTCTAGAGACCGAGTGTTTATGTGGCAAAGAGAAGGAGGAACATTAACAACTAGGGCAGATTTTGAGAATAAAATTGGCGCTAGATACCATCACGGTGATGAAATGGGGAAAGCGAATAATAGGAGAAAGGTGATCTTGGAAGAACAGTAAAGAAACTATGAAGATCCTCTTGATAAAAGCTTAGGCCCATCTAGGATTAGTACGTCTACTAGAATATATGACTCTTTACAAATATGTGCAACCGACCAGATAAATTTAGACGGCGAATAGTCATGACTAAGATTGGATACGGATTTGCTGAGAGCATGTACTTGTGAGGAAAAAGAGAACTTAAGTGTAGAATAATGGGTAACACCCTAAGGGGGGAAGATGAGACAAACAAGTATTGGATCAGGAGTATGCTTTGTTAGAAGTTGGAAAGACAGCAACAAAAAGGAATCGGGAACCACCACAAAAGGGATAAGGTTGGTAGATAAAAATTCCAAAGAGAGTCTTACCCGATGTTCCAAGACAAAGATGCTACGAAAGGTCCAGCAATGAAGAAAACAAAGAAGGATTGGGTATGAAAACATGGGAGTAAAAGCTTATAAATGATACGAGAATCTTAGGTATAGAAGATCCAGGAAGTAAAGGAAATTAAAGTCATGTTGCAAGGAAGGTGGAACCAGATAGACTTACATGAGGAATTAAAGGCTGGTAGTGGAAATGGAGAAGGATAACGACGAGTAACTTTGCGTAAAATGGCTTGGCTGTACTAAGAAGAATAAGGATAAATTTAGCATCAAGATGGATACGTTCATTCTGGGAGGTAACAGAACGGTATAGAATTATGTATCCCAAAGATGATACAAGTATATAAGAAGTTTTTCAAGATTATTATAAGGCTTCAACTGGTGAAGCGTAGTGTAGTCAAGGATAGCAATGGAAAATGATATGATATAAGTTGAAAAACTTAAGTAAAGATACAGTATTCTAGATATGGCATATCTCTAAAAATCAAAGCTTGAAAGGGTAGTCAGGAAAGAGTATCTCAGTAAGTTAGATTCCTAAGATATCAAGGTCGAACCTATATCAAATGTAGCAAAGGTAGATGATCTATTCAAAGGATATAAAGATGTATCATGACGTTGATGGATCAAAAGAAGAAATATTGCAGAGTTCATAGTCCGCTAATAAATAAACAGAAAGCCTGAAAGACCGAGGAACTTATAGATATGTCGTTGAGAAATGAAGGAATGATCAATATGGATATTATAACTATGAGGAAATCGGGATAACCAGTTAGTGTGTTCTGGTCACCATTCCAATATTCAAATGGTCTCATATGAAGCTCTATATGGGAGGAAGTGTAGATCGCCTATCGGATGGTTCGAAGTAGGGGTAACAAATTTAGTGGGGCCAGACTTGATCCAGCAAGCGATGGAGAAGATCAAGCTTATTCAAGATGGGTTATTAATAGCTCAAAGTCGTCAGAAATCCTATGTGGACAACCGTCAACGAGACTTGGAATTCAAAGTTGATGACTGGGTATTCTTGAAAGTGTCGCCGATGAAAGGTATGATGAGATTTGGAAAGAAGGGCAAGATTAGTCCCTAGTATATTGGGCCTTACAAGATTGTGCGCAAGGTAGGCCAAGTAGCTTATGAGTTAGATTTGCCTTTAGATTTGGAGTCAGTCCACCAAGTTTTTCATGTGTCAATGCTTTGTAAGTGCGTTGGAGATCCTTCTAGAATTGTGCTTGTAGATGATGTCCAAGTTACTTAGAAATTGTCTTATGAAGATGTACCCATAGCCATTCTAGATAAGCAAGTTCGGAGACTCAGAACCAAGGACGTAGCCTCAGTTAAAGTTCTGTGGAAGAACAATAATAGGGAAGAAATGACTTGGGAAGCAGAGGAAGATATGAAGTCCAGGTATCTGCATCTATTTCAACCCCCAGAAGAGCTCCAGACAGAGATACCATTATCCTCAGGTATGTGATGTCTCTTTGAATGACTTCTTGGTCGTGTGTGGCAAATATGGATATTGATGTTGTAGCCCTGTGAGGCACTGTATATTTTAGGTTGTTGCGATAGGATGGTAGTGGTACAATTACAAGAGAAACTCTGGTGAAATTTTCGTAGGATTCCTAAGAGCTTAACATTCGTGGACGAATGTTTCTAAGGGGATAGGAATGTTACACCTCGTAGATTTGTACATTGAGATTCGTTAGGTGTTAGTTTCTCAATTATAGACACTGGAGATATTTCCTAGGATATATGAGATTATATGTGTGCCTATCTGATGGTTATAGAGGCTTAAGTTCATGTAATAGGTCATTGAAGGATTGGAGAACAAGTGAAGCAAGGAAACTAAGTTATTGGAATCTTGGAGAAAGGATAGGAAAGGTGAAGCAAGGAAACTAAGTTGTTGGAATTTTAGAGAAAGGATGGGCAAGATTTCGTACGATAATTTTGAGCCAATTTGGGGAAAGGACATCTTTTAACATATGAAGAGTTTCGAAGTAAACTAAAAGTCTAAAATAAAGTTCATGACGTCTATTTTACGACGCAACAAACCGCTCGTCGATATGACATCGGAGTAGAGAGTTATAGACGTTACAAGTTAGGCCGGCAGAGCAGAGGCGCACCCAGCTACAGTGCGCGAACGCGCCAGCTACAGTGCGCGAACACGCATCTAATGTTACACCTTGGAAAATTCCCCGTACATGTACAGTGAATGGGTTGACGAAGGTCATGACGTATGCGATGTTTTGAGGAGTAAGAAATAGTAGTCGATGACACTAAACGAGATCTCAAAGGCATCCGAGATAAGGAAAGGAAGTTGTTAAGGAAAGCGAGTCGTATGTTGTATATCGGATAAAAATAATGAGCAACGATGCTACGATGGCATAATGATGTCTTAGAGACAATTAATAACGTCCCTTAGGTTGGTATTAAAGTGTTAAACAAGTACCAAGAAGGTTCCATAAGGGTCGGAGATCAAACGAGTCGACGAGAACGAAAACGGAACCACTGGGCATTATACGGTCCAATATACGGACCGTATAAATTGTACCAGCCATATATGGGACCGTATAATTGGCCAAGGAGGCCACCAGCCACTGGACCAAATATACGGCCACACATACATTTCGTATAAATAGTACGGAACGTATGTTGGTTCGTATAAAGTTGGTCGGCCAGCTTTTAAATTCATATAAGGGACCATTTTTTCATTCCATCTTATTTCGTTTCTCATCTCTCCAACTCAAGAAAGCTCTAGAACCCTCCAAACGCTTCAACCATAAGAATACCAAGGAAATAAATGATCAACAACATTAAACCCGTGAAACAAAGTGTGTGAAACACAAGTGAAGTTCATCCAAACTAAGAAATCCCAAAAGAGGTGAAGTAGGGCTTTGGTGCAAAAGGAAGGATTCCACTCTAGGCTTGTTCCATCACCATCCAAGGTAAGTTTCATGACTTTATCATGTTGTTTAAGGTATTCGAGAGCTAAGATGCTTAGATTGTAGAAAAGCATAGAAGATGGGTCTTAAATGGGAGAATAGTGTCACAATTGAATGGTAGTTGAATGGAATCATGAATGTTGATATGCTATGATTATGAATATGTTGTAAATGATGTTTAGTGTTTAGGCCATGAAATAAGTATTATATATGAGAAAACGCGATAACGAGCTATAACCACTAAATGTGGAGAAATTGGAGAGAAATGGTGGATTTTGCTTAAAGTATATGAATGATGATTGTTGATCGCAATATTGTGAGTGTTGTTGTAAATGTTTGCGAGTTGAAACAGAACATGGGAAAAGTAGTAAAAACAAAGGAAATGCTTCCCAATTTCCCCTAGAAGTAACGATATGTTCTTATAGTCGATTAACTAACGATAATACGAATTCTCCCGTGAAGGTAGCGACGCAATATCGAAGGAGAACAAGTGAACGATAGATTAGCTAAACGACAATGGTATGTGAGGCTAGTCCTTTCTTTCTATGGCATGAATCTTATAGCATGACTCTCTTTCTTATTCATGGATCTCCTAAGCTCCGGAAAGTATTAGTCCATGTCCATAATTAGCTATACAAGGTAATGAGTAAAGTATAGAGATCCTAATATACATGATGTGATGATCCCATAATGTTAATGATGCTATTTGTTTCTCACACTCACCTTATATGCTAATTCCTTCAAGGTGAGGCAGGATGTTAATGATTGTTCCATAATGCCATCGGGGGATCACGACCTTACGTCACCCCGACAGAGTATAGTTGTTCTTGAGTCTTGTTCATGTACTATGATAAGCATACCATGATGAGAATATGATGATGATATTACACCGCGCCAATTTGGCCTGGCAGTCACCGCCAAGGCGGGCAGCTATACACCATGGCCAGATGGCATGGGCAGACACCACTAGTGGGCGGCATGATATAATACCCCGGACGCGGGCTAATGTTACTGATTA
The DNA here is from genome assembly GCF_019175385.1 of Lycium barbarum. Classification (NCBI taxonomy): domain Eukaryota; kingdom Viridiplantae; phylum Streptophyta; class Magnoliopsida; order Solanales; family Solanaceae; genus Lycium; species Lycium barbarum. The sequence goes on along the minus strand of NC_083347.1, from coordinate 77,944,540 downwards.
TCACACCGCACCTATATGGTCGGGAAGTTTATATACATACATGTTATGCATACATGAGATGATGATGAGTATAAAAGTAAGTCAGCATGCATTACTTCTTATATGATTCACAGTCAGATACAGTTTGCTCCATATTTGGTACCTCCCTTATTTATTTGATGTACAGTTATTGTTTATGCCTCTCATACTCAGTACAATATTCGTACTGACGTCCGTTTTATTTGGACGCTGTGTTCATGCCCACAGGTAGACAGGGAGGTGAGTTGGATCTAGATTCTTAGTAGTCGTCAGCTGATTGAGAGCACTCCATTGTCCGGAGGTGCTCATGATTATTCTTTTTGTATATGTATGTGTATTTTGGGCACGACGGAGTCTTGTTCCGTCTATATGTATAGTATGCCAGTAGAGGCTCGTAGATGCGCAGTGTGAGTTAGATGGTCTCACAAGAATACTATGGTATAGTTGTATATATTATTTTGCTAGTCTAACGGGGTATATGTATATAAAATCAATTGTGTTTTCAAATGAAAGATGATAGTCTCACGATCATGAGATTATGAATGATAAAGAGGTGTAAAATAGTTACGACGAGTGAGGAAATGAGTGGTGCTCGGTGGTTAGCCCCGGATACCCGTCGCGGCCCCTAGCTGGGTCGTGACATCTAAAGTGCACGAACGCGCTGCTACAGTATGTGAAAATTCTAGGTCGGTGCCAACCAACTCTAGAGTACTATAAAACGGGGTTTAACTTATTTTTCATCCAAACACCCTTAAATATATCCCAAACTCTCTAGAACATTCACCCAACATCCACCCATAAATTTTAGCCCAAATCAACTGTAATCTTGGGATTTAGGCTTGGGAAGTGTCTAGGATTTTGTAGCTCTTGTTCTAAACATCAAATCTTAACGGGAAGAAGGAATCTATTGAAGATAAATAAGATTTCAAGCTCTTCCAACTTTGATTGAGGTAAGGATACTGTTACATCCCATATTTTCATGCGTTAAGTTGCATAGTAGGTTAGTCACATAAGCACAAAGGACAGGATTATGTTTGAAGTTATAAGTGTTTATGTTATGTTCAACAAGTGATAAGTAAGTGTCGTGAAGGTTGGAGGTTAAACGAATCGAAAAAAAATAAAATAAGTTTTGTCAAATTTGGGATGTTGAACAAGTTATACAGACTATATGGAGTTTTGGTCATATCTAAGTATGCAAATAAAGAGATCGATGTATAAAAGTTTGAGGTCTCGAAATAATTTCTGCGGATGAATAGTAACGCGGACGAACAGTAAGGCGGTGAACAATACGCGGATGAACAGTAACTCGGTGTGAACAGTAAAATCAGAAAATTTAAAACAAAAATCTGATTTTTTTCACTCATTTTTTCTACCACCTTCTCTCCCTAAATTCTCTCTAAACCTCTCCAAACCCTTTCCTAATCTATCTCCAAGGTTCCTAAGACAAATCAAAGGGAAAAAAATCCAATCATTCATAAAAGTGTTGGAAACCCCAAAGAACAACAAGTCTATGATGTCGTTATGCTATTAAGGATTGTTTTGAGCTGAACCACGATTGGATTATGAGTCCTAGATTCTTATTAAGGTATGTATAACATGTTATTGGTTGTGCTTAAGATTAATTCCATGCGGGTGAAGTCGTTTGAAGCAAAACACCACAAGATAGCATTGAAATAGCCGAAGATATGGCTACTGTTTCGTTGGGCTGTTTTGAGGTGATAAATATGATTTGTGATAGCTGGAAATTATGGAATACAACATGATTGTGATATGGTCTCTGTTTTTATATGTATATATATGATTATCAAGTGAATTGGTGAAAGGTATGAATCTTCCTTATTAGTATTGATTTAAGCTTATTTACGGAGGGAAAGTTACTAAATGAACGTATAATGAATTTATGGGTCGAGATATTGGGTAAAACATCATGTGGGATGTTTATGGAATATTTTGGTATTGATAATATTGTTGTTGATGCTGGTATTATTATTGTTGTTGTTGGTTGCTGGATTGTGATTTCGGGCTAGGCATATAAACAGGGGAGATGCTGCTCGAATTTTGGCAGAATATAATAGGATTTATATGTAGATTGCAAGTCAGGAGATAAGTTGGAAAGTCAAGAAGCAAGATTCCAGGTATGATAAGGCTAGCCCCTTTCTTTCTAAAGGCATGACTCTTATGATAGGATTCCGTCCCTATTTCTATAATGTTTTTCTTCCCAAAAGTAGAAACTCATGATTTCCAAAGCTCTTACGATGTTAAATGTAAAATGTTCTACAATGATTGTGACGATGATAATGATTCTATTTTAGAAATTCCGAAGCTATGATTTGAGGGCTTTAAGAGATTATTGAGCCATTCCATGAATCCCTTGATCTTACTCATTGTTGATGGTCTCACCTCATGTTACTCGTTCCTTTGAGGTGAGATATAGCGAAGATAATAATTCTATTTCCAATGCTATCTAAGTTCATGATTCTCGACACTCTCATGACATTATCGATTTCATCTTACGATAGTTGATCCTTCAAGGAATGATATAGTGATAATAATAATGCTAATTATGATGTTGACTTCATTTATGTATTATTTTTATGTATATGTATGTATGTATGCATTTCATCCCACTGATCAGTTGGGTATCACACCGAGTCCCGAAAGGGCCGGGTACGGATTACACCAAGTCCCGAAAGGGCTGGGTACGGATGATACCAAGTCCCGAAAGGGCCAGGTACGGATAACGCTGAGTCACGAAAGGGCTGGGTACGGATAACGCCGAGTCCTAAAAGGGCCGGGTACGGATAACACTGAGTCCCGAAAGGGCTGGGTACGGATATGACAGATGTATGTATAGTAAGTGTATGTGAATGCATATGTATGTATGTTGTGTTATTGATGTGTATGAAATGTTTTCTTGCAAACGAGTAGTTTACATGACAGAGATCTTAAGAAGAGTACGACGTATAATTACTTACTTTATCTTATGTTATCTTCATTCTGATATCATACTACTATTCATTCCTTACATACTCAGTACATGGCTCATACTGACGTCCCTTCTTGTGGACGCTGCGTTCATCCCCGCAGGTGTGGATAGACGAGACGAGGATCTTTCATCAGGCTACCTTCAGGTACTTGTCTTGAGCGGTGGCTCCACTTCTTCTTGGAGCATTGCCGAGTCTGAGTCCATATATATATATATATATATATATGAATTGTGTTAAGGGTACGTCGGGGGGCCCTGTCGCGGCTTATATACCTAAATCATGTTCATAGAGGCTTTGCAGACAGCTCGTGTGTGCAGCTTAGTCATAGTGTGACAGTAGTAATGTTGGCGTCATGGGTCTATTGTACATATACTTATGCATGATATTATGTTCATATTTAGCCTCTTGATCTTATTGTTGCCATTCGAGACATAGAGGATGTGAGTTGTAAGTTGGTTCGCTTGATTTTCGCAAGGTGTCGGGTGCCAATCACGCCTTACCTAGGGTGGGCTGTGACAAAGTGGTATCAGAGCAGTTCCGTCCTAGGGTTTTCTGCAAGCCGTGTCTAGCAGAGTCTTGTTTATGGCGTGCAGTGCACCACACTTATAAACAGGAGGCTGCAAGGCATTTAGGAATGATTGACCTTATTTTCTCATCTTAGATCGTGCGATGAAAGCCAAGTCATAGGAAAAGAAATTCCTTGTACTAACCCTTGATTTCAGTGGAAGAATGGTGTTGACAAAGGAAGTGGATGATGATATTGGAATTACAGAGGTAAGTCACTTTGCTGAAACTACGTCATCAAAATGTGCATCTTCTATGAGAATGAATTGATCATAATCAAGATAAGCTGATTGTATAGTAAAGCAGGGGAATTAGTTACATGTATAATTTAATGATAAGTTCAGCTGTAAGATTGTAGACGACAGAAGTTAAAGGAATCGGTACAGAGGTAAGTAATGATAAAAAGGATTATAAGTCAGATATGGTAAGAATATTGCAAGTATTATTAAAATGTATACCCAATGAATGGAAGAGAATGTGACCTAGGAAATATAGAAGGACAATTGATAAAAGTTCAAGTAAATTCCGAGTTGCGACGCATGAGGTAAGTTTCATCATCTTTGCATTTCTGTTCGATATCATCATCTTTGCATTTTTGTTCGATATTGAGGGCCCTGTGAGGCATTGCATGTATTTTCTGGGCTGCGTGTAGGTTTGGATAGTAAGAAATACAGGGGAAACTCTGTCAAAAGTTTCCTCAAATTTAAGGACGAGGACCAAATATTTAAGAGAAAACAAATATTATACATCTATGATTGCTACAGATTGATTAAAGGGAAAGTATGGGACAAGTTGATATGGGACGACCAAATAAAGATGACGCTACAAGTGGACATCGGGCATCAGTTATTGGAATAAAAAGTACTGGTCTGGCTGGAAAGATAGTTGGGCACATCATTATTTCAAGTATCCCCATAAATTTCGATCGAGAACGGCAAGGACATACAACATCATGGGGTAAAACCTTCAAGGGGGGAAGCAAGTAAGCTTGAGTACGAGCACAAGGACTGAAATAATATGTCGTAAATATTATATTGGGAATGGATTATAGATATAGTTTGAAGTAAGAATTTTTGTGGAAATAAGTTTAACAAGATCTGAAGGCAAGTTACAAAATGAATAGAGTAACTAAAGGGTATCTTTTGCGATTGGACTGAAAATAATTCGTGAGGAAGAAAAGAAATTGAACAATATTCCAGTGAAGGGGACAAAGATTGACAAGATATTGGAATAGCTATGATGCTTACTATGGTATATTGGAATAACTATGATGCTTACTAGGGTATGATCACCCAGTAAAAGGAGACTACAAAATAGCGCAAGCTAGACCACTGAACGATCAAGTCGTAGAAAATAGATGCAATAGTGCATCGATTACGATAGTATTAAAGGAAAAAAATCATTGAATGAGGGATTCAAGAAATTCCAGGCTTAGCATAAGGACCCTTATTAAAAGGAAAAAGAAAAGAGAGAATAGGGTAAAGCGTAGCGTGAAAGGAAATTTCGGTGTTATATCAACTGGAAAATAAAATACGGCAATGATCGACCCAGTCGCTATAAAAGGGAATGCAAGGGATGACGATGCTACGAGTTCAAAAGAATTGGTACTAAAAAAAATAGTATTAGCGGTGGAATTATGTCCTAATGGCATTACGGTTTATACAAGAGAAGAAGAGAAAAGCGACAGGTGATAAGGGTTATAGAATTGTCTTTGGTAAGATGTGATAACTAAGAAGCAAATAAGGAAGAGTACGAAAAGATAAGTCAAGAGAGATAATAAGAAGGACACGGTAAACATACACGATATATAGAACAAAGAGATGATATCGCAAGAAAAGAAAGGCTTTGAATAAGAATGGAAGAGTTGATAGTGACTTTGACGTAAGTTTCATCTTATTTTAACATTCGAGGACGAATGTTCCAAAGGGGGCAGGATGTTACATCACATATTTTCGTGTGTTAAGTTGCATCGTAGGTTAGTCACATAATCTCAAAGGACATGATCATGTTTGAAGTTCTAAGTGTTTATGTTATGTTCAACAAGTGATAAGTAAGTGTCGTGAAGGTCGGAGGTTAAATGAATCGGGAAAAAATAAAATAAGTTTTGTTAAGTTTGGGATGTTGGACAAGTTATACAGACTCTATGGAGTTTTGGTCATATCCAAGTATGCAAATAAAGAGATCGGTGTATAAAAGTTTGAGGTCTCGAAAAAATTTCTGCGGATGAACAGTACATGGTGAATAGTAAGGCGGTGAACAGTACGCGGATGAACAGTACTCGGCCTGAATAATAAAAATCAGAAAATTTTAAAACAAAAATTTGATTTTTTTCACTCATTTTTTGTACCACCTTCTCTCTCTAAATTCTCTCCAAACCCTTTCCTAACCTATCTCCAAGGTTTCTAAGGAAAATCAAAGGGAAAAAATTCCAATCATTCATCAAAGTGTTGGAAACCCCAAAGAACAACAAGTCTATGATATCGTTATGCTATTAAGGATTGTTGTGAGCTGAACCACGGTTGGATTATGAGTCCTAGCGGCTTCTTAAGGTATGTATAACATGTTATTGGTTGTGCTTAATATTAAATCCATACGGGTGAAATCGTTTGAACCAAAACACCACAAGATAGCATTGAAATAGCCTAAGATAGGGCTACTGTTTCGTTGGGCTGTTTTGAGGTGATAAATATGATTTATGCTGGCTGGAAATTATGTAATACAACATGATTGTGATATGGTCTCTATTGTTATTTGCATATATATGATTATAAAGTGAATTGGTGAAAGGTATGAATCTTCCTTATTAGTATTGATTTAAGCTTATTTACGGAGGGAAAGTTACTAAATGAGCGTATAATGAATTTGTGGGTCGAGATATTGGGTAAAACATCGCGTGGGATGTTTATGGAATATTTTGGTATTGATAATATTGTTGTTGATGTTGGTATTGTTGTTTTTGTTGGTTGCTGGATTGTGATTTCGGGCTAGGCATATAAACAGGGGAGATGCTGCCCGAATTTTGGCAGAATCTAAATGGATTTTAATTAAAGGTTTGAGACAAGTGTATGATGACGAGCCTAACAATAGTGTGAATGATTTTATATGTATATTGCGAGTCAGGAGATAAGTTGGAAAGTCAAGAAGCAAGATTCCAGGTATGTTAAGGCTAGTCCCTTTCTTTCTAAAGGTATGTCTCTTATGCTAGGATTCCGTTCCTATTTTTTGTAATGTTTTTATTCCCAAAAGTAGAAACTCAGGATTTCCAAAGCTCTTACGATGTTAAATGTAAAGTGTTCTACAATGATTGTGACAATGATAATGATTCTATTCTAGAAATTCCGAAGCTATGATTTGAGGGCATTAAGAGATTGTTGAGCCATTCCATGAATCCCTTGATATTACTCATTGTTAATGGTCTCACCTCATGTTACTTGTTCCTTCGTGGTGAGATATAGCGATTATAATAATTCTATTTCCAATGCTATCTAAGTTCATGATTCTCGATTCTCTATGATATTATCGATTTCATCTTACGATAGTTTATCCTTCAAGGAATGATATAGTGATAATGATAATACTAATTATGATGTTCACTTCATTTATGTATTATTTTTATGTATATGTATGTATGTATTAATTGCATCCCACTGATCAGTTGGGTATAATACCGAGTCCCGAAAGGGCCGCGTACGGATGACACTGAGTCCTGAAATGGCCGGGCAAGATAACACTGTGCCTACATGGCCGGGAAAGATAACACCGCGCCTCTATGGCCGGGCAAGATAATACCATACCTATTTGGATGGGGCTGCACATTCCGCATGCATGGTATCCGCCTTATGAGGCAATCAGATGTGCAGGTTATCTTTATCTCATGTTATGTTCTATATTTCTTAATATGTTGTTATTCATGCCTTACATACTCAGTACATTGCTCGTACTGACGTCCTTTCTTGTGGACGCTGCGTTCATGCCTGCAGGTAGACAGGTACACGGATTTGACCCGTAGGTGATTTATTAGCGGATTCTCAGGAGCACTCCACTTACTCCAGAGCTGTAGTCTATTTGATATTGGTCCTGATGGTCACAAGTATTCTATGTAAAGGCTTGTAGACATGTGTGTACAGTTAGACGGTTCATACCTGTCACGACCCAACCCCGTGGGCCATGACTAGTGCCCGAGCTGGACACTCATATACGTACCTGTTAGATATAGCCAAATTGAAACTATGAACAATATGGAAACTTGCAAACATATCCATAGCACATCGTATAGACACAGCTGAACGAACTTATACACAACCCATACATATGTCTATAGACCTCTAAGAGTACTAACAGTGAAATATGACGGGACAGGGCCCCGTCGTACCCCTGGACAACCATATATAAATACATCAGAAGATCTGTACCAAAAGTCTAGGCTCCGGAACAATGGAGCTCCCCAAGACAGCTGAGTAGAAGTCCTAAGCTGGGGGATCACCGAATCGAGCGTCTGTACATGCGAGCATGAAACGCAGCCCCCCGAAGAAAGGGGGGTCAGTACGGAATATGTACTTAGTATATAAAGCATAAGAACATCAAGTACAGATGAATCATGAAAACCAGCCTCAACAATAGAATACATCTGTGGCTAACATCTGAGAATATCTACATAACTTTATATGAAAGAAACTGACTCTACGGCGTATGATAGGCATAGATTATAATATAACTGATAGTGCTGTGGAACGCACAACCCGATCCATATATAATATAATAGTGTCGAGGAACGTACGGCCCGATCCATAGATATAATATGTTAGTGCCGAGGAACGTACGGCCCGGTCCATATATAATATAATATGTTAGTGCCGAGGAACGTACGGCCCGATCCATATATAATATAATATAATATGTTAGTGCCGAGGAACGTACGGCCCGATCCATATATAATATAATATGTTAGTGCCGAGGAACGTACGACCCGATCCATAAATATAATATGTTAATGCCGAGGAACGTACGGCCCGATCCATATATAATATAAAATGTTAGTGCCGAGGAACGTACGGCCCGATCCATATATAGTATAATATGTTAGTGCCGAGGAACGTACGGCCCGATCCGTATATAATATGATATATATAAATGCATGTAAGACTCGGAAAGGGATACTCTGAAATCCTCTGGTGACATCCGAAGCTAGTATGATAAGTCTCAAAGAGTTATTGACATAAAATATAGGAGGCCAAGGATACAAATATCTCTACACTATCTAAGAATAGAGTCTTTGGAACTCGCTTGCTCACTGTGTTCATTCATATGATAAGGGTCATGCCAAAATGAAAGAAAGGATAACTTTACATACCTGTTTCAGGTTAACCGTAACCAAGTTCGCTTCGTCGCCCCTTTAGCCTATTTAATATGAAAGTAATGCTATCGTTAGTAAACTATACTTCCTAGCTTATAAATCTGTAACCAATAATTTATAGGACTCATTCTTTAATTCATACTTTCTTGATTAGGATTTTCATTAGTTAAGAACTTAACGGAAATCGGGCAGCATTTCCCCTATATACTCGCCTAACCCGAACTTCCAATTAATTTCCGATTACCACAACATTACCAACAACAACGATAACAACAATTTCATATCAACCTAGAATTAAATCCATCCTTAAATCACTTCAAAAATAGCCCAATATACATTCGTATACCAATGCTTGTATACATTTCTTTATTTTCTGTATATACATAGTATAACGACAACAAAAATAACAACAACACCTCCAGGGTATTCAATTAATTTCCAGTCATATAATTTCATAAGAACAACCTCCCAAAACAGTCCACCGAACTACAACACCAATTTATCAGATTTCCGGCATAATTTTCGTATTTCCCATCTCACAATTTAGCTATAATTGGGATGAATTTAATATACCTAGGAGAGAATAAATCTTAACTTATTTTCCAAGAAATGATCTTCTTCCACCTTACTTCATTACGAAGAAAGCCCGGAGTCAACAACACGACAAAATGGAATAACAAGATCGCAGCGATTAGTGAAACTCGTAAAATAACAATGCTGCTGCCCACTCTATATTCACGTTGCTGTAGCTTTCCCTTAAGTGAATTGCTTATTTTCTGCTCTACAACGAATTTATATTGCTGCACAATTAAGGGACGACGTTGCTCTGTTCTTGAATTAAACCAACGTTATCCCCTCTTCATAAAATGAAAATCTGAAACTTTGTCTTATATTCTATGAATATGTTATTATACTTTCCTAAAATAAGATATGAAAGTTCTCTTGTACCTTAAGAATTAAGTTCAATTTAAAGAGAGAAAAGTTCTTATAGGTAGGGTCCACCCACCCTTATCCCTTAGTAGTTGAAGACACCTCACCCCTTACATGTCATATAGGTATATACCTTAGTGTAATAGTCACCAATGACTTTATACATGCTGCCACGAAATAGTTTATGCATTATAGACTTATCCAAAATAGCCACTTTAACTAGTAACTTGTATCCCACTTAATTTAATATTTAACTAATTGCACACCGAATTAATTCCTTGATCACAATTCACTTAAATAACAATCATTTTTAATACAGTTCATATACTCATTGTCATGACCATGTGACATAGCACTACTCCATACCCCCTTTTGGTACACACAAAATATTATTTGCAATCATCGTCGTCACACTTTTTGGTCTTATATCATTTCGGGACTTCATTCCATATTTACACCGAGTTCTTAATTTTCATGCTTGAATATGACCATGTCCTCCGGCCTCGGATAAATTTTCTCATGTTGGACGGTCCAAAAATATAGGATATTATAGCTTGGACCGTATTTCATTCAAATAAATTTTGAACCTCAACGAAACTTATTTTCTTCGATTGGTTTAGCTTCTAATCCTTCTTACGGTACATTTGTATCATCACCCTAACCACCTATAGATTGAGGGATAACCTCGCTTCCGTTACTAATGTCATTTAACTCGCACGCTTTCCAACGCATAAAAACACGAGATGTAACATCCTTCCCCCCTTTGGAACATTCGTCCTCGAATGTTAAACTAGTCCTGCGCTCCCAATACTTCCTTAAATGTCCTTTTATTTAATTATGATGCTTTTCACATGCCTCTTTCATTGGTGGAATCCCTTCAATTTATTATAACGCATTCCAGCTCTCTAAGTAACCATTCCCGTAATATTTCTTCTTGTTCTTGACTCTCGGGGTGATAATTCCACATCATTGTCTTTGCTCTCCTCTTTATTTTGCAGTTGGTTGACAGTTGTATTGCGAGCTCTTCTGCTAAAATCTTACTCTCTCTCTGGTGCACTTAGTCGTAACTCGACTCTTTCTTCTTCTATAAATTACTCCCTTAAGATGTATCGTTCACTTCATCTTACCTCTTAATCTTTACATAAAAGTTTATAACGCGTAGACGTCCCTCGTCGATTTATTAGACTTTACAATCCCTGGAGTATTTCATGTCTCTGGTAACCTGTATACCCTTCGCAAACTCTCACGAATAAAATGAATTTTCCAAGTTGTTACATTATTTTACCTCAATAACCTTACATTGCTCTACTGTACTGTCCATATTCTGGAATCTTCAGCATCATGTGTTATTCTTCGACTTTCTTTTAAAGGTTTTTAACTGTCACTTTGCTTTTAGCTCTTAACCTCGATCTTTAGAGTTGGCTATCAAGTAGCGCTGGAGTTCCCTCATATGATAACCTTATCTAGCTGCTCTGTGAACTGTCTATTATTAACTGGTACAATTCTGAAAGAATTTTTGAATTTGACATATAAATTCAATGTCATCCAGTAACTAGTTTGTTCCGATCGTCTCGCTTGAACTGTTTCACCATTTCCGTTACTCCAACTTGTAACACTTTAAGCATATTATCCTGTGCCATTTCTTAATTGTTTTTTATTAGCTTTTCTGTCACACATTATGTTGCGATCTTTTCAAGAGCATGCGAAGGTGCTTAAATACCTTAGCATCATTTCACTAGTCCTTATGCTTTACATGCATTTTTCTCTTGTATCTTTCAATCGGTATCAGGGCTCAACTATGGCCATGTCCTATTTGCCCTCAGTACTAATTATATCTCGGTACCTTGGTTCAAACCATATTACACCTTTCCTTAATGTATCGAAAATACCGCAACCGTATTGTTATTACCGAATCCTTACTCTTCTTATCAAGTACTCAGCTGGTCTCATTCTTAGCATACAAATACTCGTAGGTTGTATAACTATTCTTGTACAGCTTGTATAAAGTATGTCCAATCTTAGTCGTAGTCCTTACTTCTCCTGGTTCATTCTGCTTTACATATTTCATCCGTACTAAAGCTCGCTCGTAGCTATCTTTTCATACTCCTTTCCCTTTCTTTATTTTACCCCTTTCATTTTCTCATATCCTACTATAGGAGATTTTCTATCTCTCCCCTTTGCTACTTATAAGTCGCAACATCATTAGCGCACAATTCTATTGCCAAATCTTAGCCTCTAATCTAGTATAGCATTGCTATCCTTTACAATATCTCTTAAGTTACTCGTTACAATTCTCTTGTCGTATTCTTATTTTTTATAAGCACTCACTTTATAATGCCATATCATTCAAGATCTTTACAGATGCTTCTCCGCACCATCTCAAATATCATCCTGACTTCTATCCATTCATTGCTGGCTTTCAGATCTTACTAACTTGTTTCAGCAAGGGATCTCACCTGAAGTTTAAGTATCCATATCAAACATATTGCAGTGTCAATTGCTTCCATCTTACACTCGCTTCCCCCCTTTAGGGTGTACTTATACCATTATCTGTTTATATTCCGTTCTACGTCCCTATTTCTAATCTTCAAATTCATCTGATCCTTTTTCCAATTCACTTGGTATACTGTACAATATCTATGTCTTTTCTTTATAGTTTATAACTTTGATTATCCATGTACGAAACCTTTAACAAAATCACGAAGCGACGAAAACCTTCCTATATATAGTACGAAATCTCATCCGATAATCTGTACTCGAGTAATGAAACCAATGTAGCAACTCATCTAAGGTCACATTCCACTGAATCCAATCGATACTTAATGAGTGCTTGTAGTCGTTCCAAGTTCTCAATTAGATAGCGCTTATTTTCCGATGATAAGTGTCCAAAGTTCTTTTAATATTATCTTTATCCCAACCTATATCATCTGTTTCCTTTGATAAATTTACAACACATTATTTGTTCCTCAGGCCTACAATCATTATCCTTTAAGGATTTCACTATTTCCGAGGTGAAATCATATACGCAGTACTCTTTGTGCCTTATGCTCTTTTACCCTTGTTGTGTACCCAACACTAGCTTCTAACTTACTCAAAATCATATCAAGTTCATCTTAATCATGGTCTTATCTTATCGCCTTGTCGTCGTATTACACCTTTAAGTTCATAGCTATATATTTCCCTTTTGTTCTATACTCGTACTTAATTAATCACGTCTATCTTAGGTGTTTCCTTTTTGAATTCTCTTACTATTTCTCCAGTCTATGTCCATCTTTTATTCTGTACACAAGGAATCTCATGCTACCTCTGTACCCTTCGGAAAACACTACTTCTGCATAATCCCTTCCGTATTCTGTTCATCCCTATTTGTTCTTATCATACCAGTCATTTTCTGGCACTTATTCTGCTTCGTTGCTCATCTTTCTGTAGTTTGGTCTTTCACAATTCTGTCACTTATATTACTCGTGTTCTCGGCTATACATGCCGTAACTTATTACAGCACTATTATCTCGCTCGCTTTCTTCTTATTTCCTTCTTTCAATTAACTCCTTCTTTTCTTGTGCTCGCTTTCATTTTCGTTATCACATAATCTATATTCTGAACCTTTCTTATAAAAGAACTTTATAAGTCTTTCTTATTCGTTCTATACCTTGCCTTTCCATTTCACATTTGCCTTCATACGTCAGTTGTATAGACCACGTCATATCCTTTAGTCACTTCCTCACTAGGCTTTACTCATTTTCATAACAATCCTTATTGTATTCACATAATATCCTGTTCGTAATTAATCCTATGGTGTAACACTTCTTAACCTTAAGGATTCACGACTCTTACTAGGGTTTAATTACACTCTGTGGAATAGGCGTACGTAACCCTTTTACCCCTTCTGATTAATCTTAGCCTTAATACCTCATAGGCTGTCTAATCAATACATTCATATTCGTCACAACTCTTCCTCCTCCGTACCTTTATCTCAATCATACTATTACTCCTTTTAATGTAAACTCGTCGTAATTTATCCCTACTTGTCAGTTCAGTTGATATCTCAACATAACACTCTATTAAGATTTGCCAGCCCTTTCTAAATCATCTTTTATTATCAGAAGCCCTTCCAACTTGTCTTAACATTTCCTTTTTACCATATTGATCTTGACCTCATAATTACTATTACCATCAATTCAACAGTTAACTTATTTCTCAAAGTTAGACTTGCAACTTGGTCAAATCCTATCATTATTGTTGACACGACCTTTCAAGACATATTACGAACTTATATCTCATTCCCTTTTTATTTCTAAGAAAATTTTGGCAGAGTTTCCTCTGTATTTCTTACTATCCCAAAACCTGCACGCAGGAAATACCAACAATGCCTCACAGGGCCAACATATATACGTATATATTATATCATATCATAGCCACACAGGGCTCCCAATCACAAGTAAAAGTATAAATATGTCGAAACTTACCTCATATATCACACCTCGAGACGTACTTGATCCTTTAGCGATCTGTCCTGTTATACCTTCCTATCTACCATCCCTTTCATTCTTCAACTTTACATTTCAATCATACTTCAATATTCTTACCTTATTCGGCATGCGTCTTTCGCATCGTTGCTTACCTGTGTACTTTGTAACTTCCAATATCATCAGTCACTTTCTTCTGTCGATGCCGTTCTTCAGCTGAAATCAACGGTTAGTACAAGGAATTTCATTTCCTATGGATGGGCTCTATCACACGATATTAGATATGAAAGAAAGGTAACATCCTAAATGTCCTATAGCTTCCTGTTTATAGATGTGGTGCACAACACGCCGATAAACAAGACTCTACTAGACACGGTCTGTAGACACTCCGAGGATGAACTGCTCCGATACCACTTTTGTCACGACCCAACCCCGTAGGCCATGACTAGTGCCCGAGCTGGACACTCTATTACGTACCTGTTAGATATAGCCAAATTGAAACTATGAACAATATGGAAACTTGCAAAAGAACTCCGAAGGTTCATAACGTCATCATATATATGTCCAGATAATTGTCTCCTGAGGAGTCACAACTGATCAAGTCATAAGATGATACACAAGCCAACAAGGCTGCCACTACATACGAACATATCCATAGCACATCGTATAGACACAGCTGAACGAACTTATACACAACCCACACATATGTCTATAGACCTCTAAGAGTACTAACAGTGAAATATGACGGGACAGGGCCCCGTCGTACCCCTGGACAACCATATATAAATACATCAGAAGATCTGTACCAAAAGTCTAGGCTCCGGAACAATGGAGCTCCCCAAGACAGCTGAGTAGAAGTCCTAAGCTGAGGGATCACCGAATCGAGCGTCTGTACCTGCAGGCATGAAACGCAGCCCCCCGAAGAAAGAGGGGTCAGTACGGAATATGTACTGAGTATATAAAGCATAAGAACATCAAGTACAGATGAATCATGAAAACCAGCCTCAACAATAGAATACATCTGTGGCTAACATCTGAGAATATCTACATAACTTTATATGACAGAAACTAACTCTACGGTGTATGATATGCATAGATTATAATATAACTGATAGTGCTGTGGAACGTACAACCCGATCCATAAATAATATAATAGTGCCGAGGAACGTACGGCCGGATCCATAGATATAATATGTTAGTGCCGAGGAACGTACGACCCGATCCATATATAATATAATATGTTAGTGCCGAGGAACGTACGACCCGATCCATATATAATATAATATAATATGTTAGTGCCGAGGAACGTACGGCCCGACCCATAATAATATAATATAACATGTTAGTGCCGAGGACGTACGACCCGATCCATAAATATAATATGTTAGTGCCGAGGAACGTATGGCCTGATCCATATATAATATAAAATGTTAGTGCCGAAGAACGTACGGCCCGATCCATATATAATAAAATATGTTAGTGTCGAGGAACGTACGGCCCGATCTGTATATAATATGATATATATAAATGCATGTAAGACTCGGAAAAGGATACTCTGAACTCCTCTGGTGACATCAGAAGCAAGTATGATAAGTCTTAGGGAGTTATGGACATAAAATATAGGAGGCCAAGGATACAAATATCTCTACACTATCTAAGAATAGAGTCTTTGGAACTCGCTTGCTCACTGTGTTCGTTCATATGATAAGGGTCATACCAAAATGAAAGAAAGGATAACTTTACATACCTGTTTCAGGTTAACCATAACCAAGTTCGCTTCGTCGCCCCTTTAGCCTATTTAATATGAATGTAATGCTATCGTTAGTAAACTATACTTCCTAGCTTATAAATCTGTAACCAATAATTTATAGGATTCATTCTTTAATTCATACTTTCTTGATTAGGATTTTCATTAGTTAAGAACTTAACGGAAATCGGGCAGCATTTCCCCTATATACTCGCCTAACCCGAACTTCCAATTAATTTCCGATTACCACAACAATACCAACAACAACGATAACAATAATTTCATATCAAACTAGAATTAAATCCATCCTTAAATCACTTTCAAAATAGCCCAATATACATTCGTATACCAATGCTTGTATACATTTCTTTATTTTTTGTATGTACATAGTATAACGGCAACAAAAATAACAACAACACCTCCAGGTTATTCAATTAATTTACAGTCATATAATTTCATAAGAACAACCTCCCAAAACAGTCCACCGAACTACAACACCAATTTATCATATTTCCGGCATAATTTTCGTATTTCCCATCTCACAATTTAGCTACAACTGGGATGAATTTAATATACCTAGGATAGAATAAATCTTACCTTATTTGCCAAGAAATGATCTTCTGCCACCTTACTTCATTACGAAGAAAGCCCGGAGTCAACAACACGACAAAATGGAATAACAAGATCGAAGCAATTAGTGAAACCCGTAAAATAACAATGCTGCTGCCCACTCTATATTCACGTTGCTGTAGCTTTCCCTTAAGTGAATTGCTTAGTTGCTGCTCTACAACGAATTTATATTGCTGCACAATTAAGGGACGACGTTGCTCTGTTCTTGAATTAAACCAACGTTATCCCCTCTTCATAAAATGAAAATCTGAAACTTTGTCTTATATTCTATGAATATGTTGTTATACTTTCCTAAAATAAGATATGAAAGTTCTCTTGTACCTTAAGAATTAAGTTCACTTTAAAGAGAGAAAAGTTCTTATAGGTAGGGTCCACCCACCATTATCCCTTAGTAGTTGAAGACACCTCACCCCTTACATGTCATATAGGTATATACCTTAGTGTAACAGTCACCAATGACTTTATACATGCTGCCACGAAATGGTTTATCCATTATAGACTTATCCAAAATAGCCACTTTAGCTAGTAACTTGTATCCCACTTAATTTAATATTTAACCAATTGCACACCGAATTAATTCCTTGATCACAATTCACTTAAATAGCAATCATTTTTAATACAGTTCATATACTCATTGTCATGAACATGTGACATAGCACTAGTCCATACCCCCTTTTGGTACAAGCAAAATATTATTTGCAATCATCGTCGTCACACTTTTTGGTCTTAAATCATTTCGGGACTTCATTCCATATTTACACCGAGTTCTTAATTTTCATGCTTGAATATGACCATGTCCTCCGTCCTCGGATAAATTTTCTCATGTCGGACGGTCCAATTTCTCTAGTCCAAAAATATAGGATATTATAGCTTGGACCGTATTTCATTCAAATAAATTTTGAACCTCAACGAAACTTATTTTCTTCGATTGGTTTAGCTTCTAATCCTTCTTACGGTACATATGTACCATCACCCTAACCACCTATAAGATTGAGGGATAACCTCGCTTCCGTTACTAATGTCATTTAACTCGCACGGTTTCCAACGCAGGAAAACATGGGATGTAACAATACCCCTACCGGCTCATATCTTTGTATGACCTTTTAGTAGCCTTGTCGGCTGGTGATGATGGACATAATTGTTGAAGATTATACAGAGATTTGCCGTTATATTGTGATATATGTCCTTACAAATTATGATATCCAGGAGCTATCTTTATGGTCCACCCAAAAATGTTTATGAGATGTATGTTTAGAGGCTCGGTGTGTTAGCTCTGGGTGCCCGTCATGGCCCTCTGGTTGGGTCGTGACAGAAGTGGTATCAGAGGCAGGTTCGTCCTAGGGTGTGTCTACGAACCGTGTCCAGTAGAGTCTTGTTTATGGGTGTGAAGCGCGCCACACTTATAAACAAGAGGCTGCAGGGCATCTTGGAATGATTGACCTTTCTTTCTCATCTTAGATCGTCTCGTAGAGCTAAATTATAGTATTTCATATCTCTGATTCTAACCCTAAATATTTTTATTATGGATAAGAAGTTGATTATGCCGTTATGAGGTAATTGATGACAATTGAAGTTGTTACTCCGGAAGGTATATTTTCTGTCTTATGGATATTGATAGACTTTTATATGAGAACCTGAGGTAGATGTTACGAGTATTTGTGATCGCCCTGTGAGGCATTGGATGTGTTTTCTGGGTTGTTTGCAAGAATGAGGAAGTAAGAAGTATAGAGGAAACTCTACCGAAATTTTTACAAATTGAATTGTTTGAATGTCTAGGCTATATAGAAAGAATGGAGGGAAAATATGACAATCGGATGGATTGTAAGTGATGATTGAATGAACTATTATGAGACGCTTTCAAAGAGAAGTTTTAGAATGATTTTAATTCAAGAGAAGAACCCTGGAGGAGGAAAAATTATTAGTAATTAAAGGAGTTGGAATGAGTGCATTCAAGATTTCGGAGAATTGAGACTTATTGAAGATATAGGGAAAGTTGACCCTAAGAATTCAAATGCAGTATTACGATTTATAGATTGGTGAGTAAGAGATAACGAAAAGATATTGATAAGGGAAAGGAAGTTAACGAGTAGGGGAAAGTTTTACTCTAGGAGTTTATAAATATATACACATAAGATCAGGATGGGTTGATGACAGGCACACAGACTTGTTTATCAAACTTTCCCATATAATGTGGGTTACATTGGGATTTAGAAGTCACCTGTCATTTGACTTCAAAGGGATTCTGAATATTTGATAGTTGGTACTATTCTGAGAATTATTATGGCCGAGTTACTTCGGATAATAATGACGACCTTGACCTCAAGAATGAGAAATGGTTAGGTAAGTTGGATTACAATTATGAATGTCTTCTAGATTGCTTATATAACTTCTAAATGTGATGTTTCTTGGCCGACAAAAGAAGTAGAGATTGTATCAACTTTAGGAATATGTGGTGTATTTCCACCTAATCCTTATAAGAAGGATTCACCGCAGTTTTTTTAGACGAGTGTTGTGAAGGTTATTTGACGATAGAGAAATTAGGTGCGATGTCGGCTTATGTGTAAGGAGAGAAGACAGTAGGTGTACAAGTGAAGATAAAATATCGCAAGGATCGATTCGGTTGCTACAGGAAAGTAAAGGATGTGAGGTTGATTATTTTAGACAAAGCGACAGGGTACAAGTATGAATAAAGATTTTTAAGTAAAGTTATATCACCAGGAGTTATAATTACGACGTAGGAAGGTATGCTAGGAAGGCTTACAAATTTAGATATATGAAAAAAGAATATGATAAACCAGAATAGCCCGAGCGAAATTAAGAGCATATGAGCTTTACAATTAGAATTCTCTGGCTAGCTGGACAAAAAGAGAGGGCAGATGTATTAAAGCCACAGATTCAGGATAAGATCAAATGGTAATGGGATATCTCGCCAGAAAAAGGTGTTGAAAAGCGATAAAAAAAGGTAAGCCACTAGTGTCTATATCGAGTATTATGTATACCCTTATGATTGATGTTATGATATGTTAAAAATATTGATTGTGTTGTATGTCAAAATTGAGGTAGCAAGCGCTACAGAGAGACTCAGGATTTGGTTTTCTCGAGAATTAAAGTGGGATAGCGGTAACGCGACCAACAATCTAAGAAGGAGAATTAGGAAAAGAAGGTTATGATATCATGAATGGGGAGAGAAACTTGGACAAGGAAAATGTATACCCATTGAGGGTCAGGTAATATATATTTGAGGAAAAGGTTAGGACGAAAGCAGGAAAGCAGACGATAGGATAAAATTTAAATAAATCAAAGGGAGATAGAGTAATGTCATACGTGACAAGGGATGAACGTGAGGATCCTGGAACCAACCTATACGTCTTCATAATTAGAACCAAGGAGGTTGTAAATAATAAATAAAGGTGCATCCTTGCGAAGAAATAAATAGGTCTTATGAGAGCGACGAGGAAATTTTAAACTCCTGAGATTTAACCGGGAGAATGGATGTGAACCCATGATTGGCATGCCTATTTAAGGGAAAAAAGTACCTCAAGAAGAGATTTTTAGTGTCAAAAGGGATTCGAACTCGTAACGAAACACTCCAAAGTTTCCTAACCTAAGAGTAAAGGATGATTAATGAAAACAGGCGTTTTACGAGTAAACGAAAACAAAAGAAACTATGAGGACTTAAGAAATGAGGAGGTGTCAATGAAATGGTTAAAGGGAATTATGTGGCCTCCAACAACAAGGAGAAGGTTAGTGAATCAGTAGGCTTGCCCAAGGGAAAACAAATTGAAATTATAAGCCAATGGTTGTGTGAAAGATGCAAAGATGCGATCATGAAGAAAACCGAGAAAATTCGAGATATATATCTATATATGTATGCACAAGTTGTTGTATCATAAAGGAAGATGAAGACTCGACGAAAGAAGAAAGAAAAGTGTGTACTTTGTGAGGATTTCATGATAAGAACAAGATCCGATAGAACACTAGAAGGACTATGATGCATAGCTGTGATGCCAACAAGTAGTTAAGGAGAATTACGGGACAAAATGAGCTAAGCTAATGAAAGGACGAGTCGTGGAAATGGATGGCGTGGAATACCAAATTTTAATGGTATAGTATAGACATAAATTGAAATTGGAAACCTAGAGCAAGGAGAATTTCAAGGATATTAAGAAGATAGTCGTGGAGAAAGATTAGGGCTAAAGGAGCGTGGTATAGTCGGACACTCCATAATGGGCCTAATGAATTCCGATGCCGCCATTAATTCATTAACCTAGGGGACTACTAGTCATGTGAGGTAGAAGTGAAAAGACAATAAATAAGGCATTTGAATTGTATCCAATATGTATAAGCATTTTGATTTAACACAAGAACTCTACTAGCAAAAAGGAAAATAAGTTAAACCATGCGATGAAAAGAACTCCGGCATTATATTGAATAGAGGAGTTGAAGGATCGCTAAGGTTGGCTAGATGACTATTAAAGATGGTTAACACTCAAAGGTTATGGTATATGAGAACATCCTTTAAAAGGAGGGAAGAACAAATTCAGCTCTAAGATGAGCTACAATTTTCCGAAGCTTAAAAGAGGGAAATATATTGGATTGAAGGAGTCAAATTGTGAGATGAACCGATATGTCAAGAATATGCTAAAAAAAGTGAGAATGGATTAAATGCAGGTATATCATGAGACAAATCTAGGAAGGAGAATGAGTTTCGTCAATGTGACATGTTATGTCTCCGGACTATGGTTCGAATCGCTCGTACCGGAGAAATTTTGGTTACATTTAAGTGTGCATTAACGTACTCCGAAAGGTAACGAAAGGAGTAAGAAGGGTCTGTAAGCTAACCAGGGAGTAAGTATAAAGGACAATTTGGATTACAAAAAGGGAAATCATAGCACTAGAAGAGATGAAAGTTTTAACAAGAGGAATAATTATAGGAGTTCAATAATCTTCAGAGGAAAGGAAGATAGTGTGCCTATGGATAGCAAGAGAGCAGTACTGCCTGAGATTAGGGATTTCCTCGTAAGTCATGAAATTTCAAGCCGCTGGTTATATCAATTGTGAGAATGTATGACACAGAACCATATAAACAATCGCCATGATGCAATGGCCGACAAAAATGGTGTAAGGACAACGATAGAGAGTCAAAGAAGAACATAGACTAATTTAAGTCTCAAATGATCACCGGTACAAGAGAATCAAGGACTTAAGAAGAAAGCATACTCATATCAAAAGGAAGTTATGATTAAGTAGGATTTTATCTTAGTTCTATGTTCATGAGTTTATTTTGCAATTATGCTAAAACTGAGGAGAGGAAATTGTAGGAAAAGTTCAAGTATGAATAGGATGATATTGTAAGGAATTAAATATTCCAACCAAGGAATTAAAAGGAGATGATATGGTATGTCTATAAGGTTGACGAGTACAAAAAGGGATAATCTAAAATAGCAACAAAGAAGCAAGCATGGAAGGGTGCCATATCTAAATAAGTGAATTTTTCTACTAGTAGAGAAATAAGGAGCAAGGCAAAAGAGTACGACAATTAAGAGTGCTCACAGATTGGTAGGGAGCCATAGCAATCATGAGTTAAGACCATCTTAATGGCAACAAGTCCAAGGACAGTAACTAGATATCAGTTGACCACTGAGTACATATATAAGAACATGATGATATGGAACTAATGAATGCGTTTGACAGAGAATTGGGAGGATATGAAAGAAGTCTAATGAGCCCACAGTATAAGAGCATGAAGATCAGGAACTAAACGAGGACAACTATTTCAAGAAACTAATAAAAGTGTTGTAAGCTCGCAAGCTATAACATTCGAGGACGAATGTCCCTAAGGGGGGAGGATGTTACACCTCGCATTTTCAGAGCATGAGCATGCCATGTACTTTACCATTTTAATTCAGTATCAGATACATCCCATGATGTTTTGGAAGGTACAAGCCATGGGAATTTCATAACAATGAGGTAAAGGATGAATTTTCCACACCCCACCCTAGGTAAGGCGTGATTGGCACCCGACACCTTGCGAAAACCGAGCGAACCAACTTACAACTCACATCCTCTATGTCTAGAATGGAAACAATAAGATCAAGAGGCTAAATACGAGCATAATATCATGCATAAGTATATGTACAATGGACCCATGATGCCAACATACAACCGACATAATACAACTAAGCTGTACACAGGAACTGTCTGCAAAGCCTTTATGAACATCCCTGAAGTATATAAGTTGAGACAGGGCCCCTGACATACCCTCTTGTCATAAAAAAAAACATATGCAACTCAGACTCGGCAATGCTCCAGGAAGAAGTGGAGCTCACCAATCAAAACTGGTACCTGAAGGCAGCCTACGATGAAAGATCCTCGTCTCGTCTATCTACACCTGCGGGCATGAACGTAGCATCCACAAGAAGGGACGTCAGTACGAGCAATGTACTGAGTATGTAAGGCATTAATAGTAGTATGATATCAGAATGAAGATGACATAAGATAAAGTAAGTAATCATACCTCGTACTCTTCTTAAGATCTCTGTCATGTAAACTACACATCTACAGGAAAAACATGTCATATACATCCATACACAACATACATACATATGCATTCACATTCACTTACTATACATACATCTGTCATATCCGTACCCGGCCCTTTCGGGACTCGGTGTCCTCCGTACCCGGCCCTTTCGTGACTCGGTGTCATCCGTACCAGGCCCTTTCGGGACTCGGTGTTATCCCCATCTGATCATTTGGATGCAATGCATACATACATACATACATATACATAAAAATACATAAATGAAATCAACATCATCATTAGCATTATCATTATCAGTATATCATTCCTTGAAGGATCAACCATCTTAAGGTGAAGTCGACGATGTCATAAGAGTCATGAGAATCATGAACTTATCTAGCATTAGGAATAGAATTGTCATCGCTATATCTCACCTCGAAAGAACAAGTATTATGAGGTGAGATCAATCACAAAGAATAGTCTCAAGATCATGAATAAGCTCAATAATATCGTAAGGATCATGAGATTCATAGACTTCTAGCATTTGTGGAAGCAAGGACATTATGGATATGGCACAACAGTTTATAACAAAAGAATCATGCCTTTAGAAAGAAAGGGTTTAGCCTTAATATACCTTTTTGGTCGCCTTAACTTTAACTACCCAATGCTTGTCCTCCCAGGCTCGTAAATCTATATTCAAGAAAATTTATAATATTGTTAGACTCACCTTTATATGCTTGTCTTAGTCCTTCAAATAAATCTTTCAACAATCTGCTGAAATTTCGGCAGCATCTCCCCTATATTCTTTACCTCCTCCAAATACAAAAACAACTCCTAAACAATACCAACAACATCAACAACCATATCAATACCAATATATTCCATAAAACATCCCACACGATGTTTCTCCAATATTCAAACCAACCATAACAATATCCATAATACCATAATCAAAGAATTATATTCAACTCTTTATGATTTTTCTCCTATGATCCTTTCCTTTCCAAGAATTGCTAAACCTTTATATCATCTTAATCATGTAAATAATAGCAAGAACATACCTTATAGTAGAAGAACTTCACTTTATTCACCTTAAACTTGAACCACACGCGTCACTATACGATTCTATACTCGCAACTATACGTTGCCTGAACCGGAATTCGGGAATTATTGTTGATTTAGGCTTGAAATTTGGGTTTGGAAGTTGGGGAAATTTCTAGAGGATTTTCCAACAATTTGGAAGAGGTTTTGGCTGAAAAAGAGGGGGGCAAGCCCCTTTTATAATAGTTCAAATTCGTGTCAGGTCACTGTAGCAGTACTGTAGCAAGTCGGTTACTGTAGCACGCGTTTCTGCTCGGTCAGCTGAACTTGTAACGTCCATAATTCTC
The DNA here is from genome assembly GCF_019175385.1 of Lycium barbarum. Taxonomy (NCBI): domain Eukaryota; kingdom Viridiplantae; phylum Streptophyta; class Magnoliopsida; order Solanales; family Solanaceae; genus Lycium; species Lycium barbarum. The sequence continues at coordinate 77,919,934 of NC_083347.1, read as the reverse complement.
TACTTTGATATCGGATCGACGAGCGGTTTGTTGCATTGAAAACTAGACTCTACGAAATTCATTTTAGGCTTTTGAAAAATCTTAAAACTCTTAATATACTAGGAGATATACCCCTCCAAAGTTGACCCAAAGTTCTGTCCAAAAATTCTGTCAACTATTTTTCAAATTTTCGACAAATTTATTTTCTTCGATTTGCTTGGTCCCAGAATTTCCCATAGCTTATTATATGAACGTAAACCGTCATGACCATAGGATTACTTCATATAATATCATATATCCTTGAAAGGAACTCCAGTATCCATACTTAGAACGTCCAACACTAATTAATTTCCACGTACGAAGCTACGGGGTGTAACAGAATTATAATCTCGTAAGTCGTAACCGAGAAGGACAACCTTGGAACCAAAGGACATGACCATTATCAAGTATGATTAATGATAAATATCATGTATGGAGAGGTTTGGAAGATTTCAAGACCAAGCAAATCGAATAAAATAAGTTTGTCGTTGGAAAAAAGTTAGCAGAATTTTTGATAGAATTTTGTGTCAATTTTAGAGGGGCATATCTCCAGGTATATTAGAAGTTTTAAGGTGTTTCAAAAGCCTAAAAATAAGTTTGTCAAGTCTAATTTCCAACGCAACAAACTGCTCATCAAAACGACATCGGAGTAGGGGGTTATGGCCATTTTAAGATAACCCATGCAAGCTGCCAAATGCCTTCCGCGAGTCCCACTTGGGAAAGTCGGTGGAACCGACTTATGAGGGGTATAAATACCCCCGTAAACCATATTTGTTTAGCATTTTACACTCCCATGAGTTCTATAAATCTCCTAACACATCCCCCAAACATTTATAGCCCATTAAATCAAGAATTTAACAAGATTACACCAAACTAGTCCATGAAAGGTGATTGTTCTTGCTTCTACTTGATGTTGTGGTGAGTTTTGTCTTGAAAAAAGTTAGTGTGGCTAAGTTTCTTCATGTATAAGGTGTGTTATTCATCCTATCTCTTATGTTGAGTTGATTTGAAGGTTTAGCAAGTCTTAAAAGTGAAAATAGTTATGGAGGAAAGGTCATAAATTGTTGTGTTGTAGTTGTTGTGTTTATGGACTGTTTTGAGCATGTTGTGGCCATGTGGTTGGGCTGATTTACATGTATATGTATGTTATCTAATGTTGTTGGTGTGTTGATGAGATTATGCTGCCTGATTGGGATGAAAGGAAGTGTATATTGTTGTTGTATGTTGAAAAACATCGTGTGGGATGGTTTATGGAATATTTTGGTATTGATGATGATGTGGTTGATATTAGTATTGATATTGTTATTGCTTTGTTTGTATTGTGATTTTAGGCTAGGAATATAAACAGGGGAGATACTGCCCGAATTTCGGCAGCTTTTAAAAGGAATTAATTTGAGGGCTTAAGGCAAGAATATGACGATAAGCCTAACGATGATATGAATTCTCTTGAATGTAGATTTACGAGCTTGGGAGGATAAGCGTTAAATAGTTAAGGTTAAGGAGACTGAAAAGGTATGTCAAGGCTAGTCCCTTTCTTTCAAAAGGCATGATTCCTATGTTATGATTCCATATATGTTTCCATAACCTTATTACTTCCAAAAGTTAGAAGTTCATGATTCTTAAAGCTTCTTATGATGTTAAAAATGAGAATGTTTCTATGATGATTATGATGATGATGATGATGATTTTATGTTTAACAGTCCCGAGCTTATGATTTTAATGCTTTTATGAGATTATTGAGCTTATTTCATGATTTCCTTGATTTTATTCGTTATTGTTGATCTCACCTTATGATAACTGTTCCTTCAAGGTGAGATATAGTTGTGATGATTATTCCATAATATAATCGGAGGTTACCGACCTTACGTCACTATGATAGAGTGGTAGCTTTTAATTGAGCTCTCATATATGCTATATGTATTTACATATGTAACTTTTACATACCGCGCCTTAACGGTCGGGCAAGATGCTATACACATATTACCGCGCCTTAACGGCCGGGAAAGATACTATATATATATATAACACTGCGCCTACATGGCCGGGCAAGATAACACCGCGCCTACATGGCCAGGAAAGATAACACCGCGCCTACATGGCCAGGAAAGATAACACCGCGCCTACATGGCCAGGCAAGATAACACCGCGCCTATATGGCCAAGCATGATAACACCGTGCCTACATGGCCGGGCAAGATAACACCGCGCCTACATGACTAAGCAAGATAACACTGCTCCTACATGGCCCAGCAAGATAACACCGCGCCTCTATGGCCGGGCAAGATAATACCATACCTATATAGAATGGGTTGCACATTCTGCAGCACTAATATATATATAGATATGAGGAATATTTATTTTTAAAAAAAGCTAAGCATGCATGGTATCCGCCTTATGAGGCAATTAGATGTACAGGTTATCTTTTTCTCATGTTATGTTCTATATTTCTTATTATGTTGTTACTCATGCCTTACATACTTAGTACATTGTTCGTACTAACGTCCTTTTTTATGGACGCTGCGTTCATGCCCGCAGGTAGACAGGTACACGGATTTGACCCATAGGTTATTTATCAGCAGATTCTCAGGAGCACTCTACTTACTTCGGAGCTGCAGTCTATTTGATATTGGTCCTGATGGTCACAAGTATTCTATGTAGAGGCTCGTAGACATGTGTGTACAATTAGACGTTTCATACCCCTACCGGCTCATATCTTTGTATAACCTTTTAGTAGCCTTGTCGGCTGGTGATGATGGACATAATTGTTGAAGATTATACAGAGATGTGCGGCTATATTGTGATATATGTCCTTACAGATTATGATATTCAGGAGCTATCTTTATGCTCCACCCATAAATGTTTATGAGATGTATGTTTAGAGGTTCTCGGTGTGTTCGCTCCGGGTGCCCGTCATGGCCCTCTGGCTGGGTCATGACAATCTCTTTATGATTTTTCCAAGTATAAAAGAGTTTATACGAAGAACAATTAAATATGCCAAGTAAATTCCTCTCATTCCTAAGTGAATTTATTAAACAAGGTTTAAAGCCCTGAGTACTTGTTATCAGTTCTTACCACACCCTAATTATTTTCCCAAATAAATCAAGGTTTATGGCGTAAGCTAATGTTTGCAACCATCAACTAATCAACGAATAATGAAGAACTAACAAACCCTAATAATCCATTATGCGTATATCACAACTAGAAACCCATGCACAAAACACCCATCCTTGGGTCCACAACCTTAGCAGGGAATTTAGCTACTCATGGAATTGATAAAAACGCAAGACATATTAATTGTAATTGTTGTTTGAACTTACAAAGAGAATTGAAGATAAACGAATGTATAATAGTCTTGAAACCCTTGAAAAGTACTATGAACTCAAAAGTGCTCAATACAAGTCTTAAACTCAAGATGTCTGAAAAAATTAAACCTAATCAGGTATTTATACAAGTCAAAAACTCGGAATTAATAAACTAGCCCTGTCCCAGGTCGGCTTACAACTCGATGGACCGTCGTTACACATTCACGGTACCGTCGAATGTCGACGGTGCGCTTTAACAATCTGATGACAAAATTCAGGCTGCAGAACATGAAACGTCAATGTACATTGACGGACCATCGATCTTGTTGACGGTCCGTCAACCTTCTCGTCTTTTTACATCACAAATTTTGGAGTCTCTGAACTTTCACTCAGTGCAATTCGACGACATGTTCAACGGAGCGTCGAGCATGTTGACGGTCCGTACAAGTGCATAGCAGTGCCTTGTCTTCAAAATTCCTTGTTTTCAACTGTTTTTGTAATTCCACTTCTAAATACCTGCAACATACACAAAACACATCAAATTGACAAAAAGCATCGAATGTACCATAATTTCACGGCGTATCAACACCCCAACTTAAAGTCATTGCTTGTCCTCAAGCGAGTAAAACAACACGACGACTCAACTATCACCTAGATATCACAGAGTAATATTGTCTTCAATGGTTTTGACTCCGCACTACTGGCATGCATGTTTTACTACCAAGGACCACCTCACTTTCATGATCAAAATACGATGCCCAACTCAAGAATGCTACGACTCACAATGAAGCTTCAATTTATGACATTACATTATCAAACATATCATGATGCACACAAACGTCACTTTAGGCAGTCACTTTCTTTTGCACCAATTTCTATCCTTATGCCCTCACATAGATCAAAGAACGTCCCAAACACACATATATACAATGAAAAAGAGACAAGAGACTAAAGAGAAGAGAAGACACTCACTCTCTCAAGGAAATTCATATTTACAAATGCAAATACCATAGGCTTGCCCTTATTTTCTATGCTTTCATCCTTGGTTGGTTTAGTTGTTGTCACGACCCAACCCCGTGGGCCGCGACTGGCACCCTACTTAGGCACCCCAAACAGACTCACAAACCAGATCATCATATTCAGACTCATTCAGACTTAACATACGTTATTCGAACTGAAAACTAATAGCAGACGTCACACAAGCATTGAACAAACACTTATCTTAAGCGGTCGCCCGTGCAGGACAGTCATATCAAAATCAGAAAGGTGGCGGAATATACATCGCCCAAATGCACACACACACACGTACAAACTTATGGGCCGTCTTGGCCATAATAGCATACGGGCCGCTTAAGAACGTAAAACAGAACCACATACGAACACACCGGACCCACGACCCACAAATATGACTACAGGCCTCTAAAACAAAACAGAACATACAAACATATGACGGGGCAGGGCCCCGCCGTACCCACACAACCACAAATGTACAGAAACACACACAGCAAAAGGTATGTACCAAAAGTTAAGCTCCGGATCAAGGGGAGCTCTCCAAAATAGCAGAATAGGTAGCCTAAACCGGAGGATCACCCAAACGAGCTTCTGTACCTGCGGGCATGAAACGCAGCCCCTCGAAGAACATGGGGTCAGTACGGGAGAAGTACTGAGTATGTAAAGCAGAAGGTACAGAAATCACAATCCTAACTGGAGTCAGAAGGAAGAAACACAAACGTCAAAGTAGCAAATCAAACCTGTACGGAAGATAAATGTACAAATACAAATAAAAATCATGTATAGGGCTTAGGAACGTGGTCACCCCCGACGCTGGTGCCACAACACATCATACTCCAGAAGTTTTTCAAATCTCCGTACAGTCTCCAGACAAATCGTATCACACACATACCACATCATCAGAACATATCAAATGCCATATCACATCATAACTCCATAGACGGTAACTGGCCCTATGGCGAGGCCTCGGAAACCGTAACACATCATACTTCCGAATATGGTATAGCGCGCACGATCACAAAGCCGGCCCGGGTACCGACGAACGAAATCATAGCGAATGGCACGAACGGAGTAGTGCAGAAACCATATGCATATCAAAAGTAATTTACAAGACTCGACATATAATTACATATAGGCATATACCGACGCCAGAAGGCTCGGGGTAGGAGTCAGGGCGATCAAACTTTATATATGGAAGTTACGAAGTTCCAAACTGCAAAACCTTTGAAAAGCAATTCACAGACCATTTTCCAAAAATCTAACATCATTCATAGTACAAAACGTTCAATAACGATACAGGAAATTTCAAACGGACCTTTGAGTCATAGGCAAATGATTACTTTTCATATCGAACGAAAATGAGCCAAACAACCAAATAAGGGAAGCCTCGGGGCTTGCGGGCCCACCTTGAGTCAAATCGAGGCGGCAGACACAAATCACAGACTTTAGGCTCCATAAAGCCATCTACGAAAGTTTCGGAGAGATTCGGACACAATAGCAAAAGTTATGAAGGTTTGAACATTCTTTCAACCAAATGTAAGGAATAGGCTTCAATTGCGCTGAATGAATAGTGGCCAAAATTAAACTTGGATTTCCAAGAACAGAATTATCCCCGAGGGTCCGATCTTAACCTAGTATAACTAGGACATGCCAAAAGAAGGAAAGGTAGGCTTTACATACCTGGATTGCGCCTTACGCTCGTCAAATCTCAATTCCCGTTTCGTCCAAAAACTGCAAATGGTCACTTTTACCAGTTACTATTCATGAAAGTTAACATTTTGATCTTTGGGTTATACTTGGCTACCGAAATTTCGGCAGCACTTCCCCTATAACTTTGACACCCCGAGAATTTAACTCGGCTCGGAATATTCAACAACAACCCACCAACAATCACCAACAACATCAACAATCACAATAAAAACATAATATGATACTATTAGTCTACTTTCCAATATAATGCCATAATTCTTCCAACACTTCCAAATCAATGCAAACTTATTATTTTCATATTCATCATCCATCAAAATTATTACAACATACGTCGGAGGCATATCATACCATTTTCACAAGATATCCACAAGATATGCAAAACATACAAACTTTCCATTAAGCCACTACTTATCCAATTTTTCCTAACCTTCAACATACAAGTTCATTATACATTTCCATCTTCCAAATTCATCAACATTAATCATAATTTGCATCTTACTACTTTCATTTCCATATTTACATAAACCATAGCAAAGTTGCATAATTTCCTTCAACAACTTAATAGCCATTTTTCTATAACAACAAAATCCATTATCTTTTCATTCGCTTCACGATTAACACAATTAACATACTAACGGAGAAAAATTCACATTCCATCATCAACATTATACCCCACGGCCACATGACACTTTCCCCAACTTTCACTAATTCATTCCACTTTCATTTCTAATACAATTTCCATCATACTACAACTAAATTACAACATGCATTCAAGCCATCTTGAACATACAATTCATGCATAAATTCGGCCACCATGAACACCATCCCAACACACAAAGTTTCCAAGTTTTTCATTCATTCACACATACTATAATATACATACATATTTTTCATGGCATAAAAAGGGTAAAATTCTTACCTCTCCTTCAAGTTTTCACTTGGCACCAAACTTGTCCTCTTGCCAAACTAATTGTACCAAGTTGTAGAAGACTTTGCACTTAGTAGTATTCCCACAAGAATTGAATTTCAAACTCAAGGATTAGGCTCCAAAAATTTTCTTTCTTTTCTTTCTTTTTCTTCTCTCAAACCCGAAATGCCCCCTTTTCTTTACCTCTTGTTCTTTCTTTGTTTTTTTCTTGAACATTCTTAGGATAAAGATGACATATATAATTCCACATGGAAATTATTTAATCCATGGGCTTTGGGTCAAGCCTTGGCCGGTTGGGCCTCTTAGTTTTGGGCCTCATTTTCTTAATTTTTTTGAGTCCAAAATTGTTGGTTACATATTGTAATTCACGGGGCAAGTTTCCAAAATTCCAATTTTGCCCTTGGCCACCTTTCGTAATTCCACACCATTGCATTCATAACCTACACACGCATACCAAGTAAGGTCCAATTGTGGCCTTATTCATCACAAGTCAATTCATCTTAAATCTTTCGAATAAACAAAATGTCGGATGTAACATCCTCCCCCCCTTTAAAAACATTCGTCCTCGAATGTTAAATTGACCTTATGGGGCGTCATATACTACTTCGGGAGGGTTCTCTTTATAGTCGTCCTTTGTTGACTTTCTGACATGGCTTCTCCACCAACATTATGGGGTAATTTTTCACATCACTGATTCAAATGCCTTCATAATACATTTTCTCATACCCCACGTAATCACCGAACCATAAGCTATATTCTTGTAATGAACGAACACTTTCCAGACATCACAGTCAATATCATTTCTTGTTACACTGCTGAGTTCCCTACCACATTATCGTAATCCCACTTCACTTCACACCAGACACTTCATGCCAAACAGATTCAGAACTAGGGCCGGACGCGTATAAGCATATCGGACGGATTCGTAATCGGAGGTAGACGCACTAAATTATGGCAGACGGATTCATAGTCAATATCAGAGGTACGGAAGTATGTCAGACAAATCTGAGATCGGAGTCAGACGTACAGAGAGGTATCAGACAGAAACGTATTCAGAATCAGACGTACAAAGATTTATCAGACGGAAACATAATCAAGCTCAGAAATACAGAGGCGTAATAGGCAGAGCCTTATCGGAATCGGGAGTGCAGAAGTACAACAGATAGAATCCGAATTAGAATCAAATCGCTCCTATTAAGGCTCCAATGATTCATGAGAATTTTCCCTTTATTTGAAAACTAGTTTGCCAAGTGATCATACAAATCGTCCGGCGTGTCGCTCATCGACTCCTTCAGAAATTTCGCTTATTCACACTTCTTATCTTTGATCATTCACAACATTAGTCGCCTAGACTCGGCTCTTGACCCATATGAGCACCAAACGAAAATCGTACACACACACATACACACATTTACTAATACCTTACTTGCAAACGTCTCTAACTGTTATTCAAATTCGTTCAATTTCCCGAGCGGTGTTGCACCCTTTTCTTTTTGCCCACTTGGTCTGCCTCATTCTACGCGACTCCTGTAAGGGCATTAATTACCCCACACATTCTATTTTCCTTTTGGTTACCCCAAATTTCCATTTATATTTATCATACTTTCACTTGTGAGAAACTTTGCATTACTTCCCAGGGGGTCACCCATCCCAGAATTGCTCTGGCTTGAGCACGCTTAACCCCGAAACTTTCATGCATTTTGACGCGTTAGGGCTGATATAATTCAGTCAATTGCCCCGCACGACCTTTGTCACGTAATTTTAGGGCCAATCGGTGTCTTAGCAAATTTTTTCGAGAGGTTTTCGTAGCGGGTCCCACTCCGACCCAAAAGGGTCGTTTGCCCCTCAGGCTATATGGTTTATTGCTTTAGCCTGCCAAATTCCCTATACTCGCCTCCCACCTGAATAGATAACTGCCTCGAATATTTCATTGATTCGGATTCTTACCCTACTTTTGCTGACACGCAGAAAGAGAATATCGCATAATATACTGGAATACAGACCTATAATTGCACATATTCATTCAGAAAAAAAAAGGTTAGTAATATACCTGGGTCTGCGTTTGGTGGTGCCTCTGGGTCCCGCCGACCAGTCAAAGCGTATATGCGGTTCGAGGGACCGCTAGAATCTGAGCCCCCACCACGGCCTCTACCGCGGCCCGCTGGGGCTGGCATACCTCGCCCCGTGGAGCGCGTGGCCGAAGGGGTAGATGGCGAACCAGCAACGGATCTCGTCGGCTGTGCTGCGCTACCAAGACCGCCTGCCCACGGACGGTCTCGCATGATATGGCCCTGGCGGCCGCAAGCAAAACAGGCCCCTGTGGCCCTGAAGCACTCACCTGGGTGCGATCTTCCACAATACGAACACGGGGGCATAGGTGGCCTAGTCTGACCGGGACCCCTGCTCGCCTGAGGACCTGGGGCTCTGGAACTCTGGTCTGCCCTGGACGGTCCTGCGCTATCAAATCGCTTACTAGCAGACTGTGTGTCCCGGCCTAACGGAGGGAAGTACCCACTGGACTGATACTGAGGCTGCCCGCCCCAAGAATCTCCAGAATACCCCGCTGATCTGGCCCTCTTGGGCCGTCTCCCATCATACTCTCTGCTGGGCCAATCTGCTCGGTGCCGGTTCTCCATCCCCTGGGCGTAGGCCTGTAGACGGGCAATGTCCATGTCTGTCTGCAATGACACCGCCATACAGCCGTCGATCAAGTAACGATCCAACCCCATAACATATCTGTGCATCCGATCAGACATATCTGCTACCACGGTAGGGGCATACCGGGCCAGGGAATCAAACTCCAGATTATATTCACGAACGCTTCGACCCCTCTGCTGCAGATGTAAAAACCGATCAGCTCGCTCCCGTCGTAACTCTGGGGCAGAAAGTGGCGGGTGAAAGCAGTCACAAACTGATCCCACGTAGCTGGAGGAGCACCCTCACCCCTGGATAACTCCCAAGTCTCATACCAGTGAGCGGCAACATCCCGGAGTCTATGCGAGGCCAGCTCAACCGACTCGGTCTCTGAAGCCCTGACCAAGTCTAATGCACGCCGCATCCCCCGAATAAAGTCATGGGGGTCCTCGTCGGGCTTAGACCCGAAAAACTTTGGAGGGCCACATAATAATAACTCCCGAACTCTCAGGCTATCCCGCCTGTCATCATCATCATCGTCCCTCCGCCTGCGTCGGCGAGCCTGTCCTGCCACCAGTGTAGTCAGCAACTGTACAGCCTCCCTCAGGGTCCTATCCTCCGCCCCTGGCTGAGGAGCTGGAGTCTTAGGAGCGGGTACACGGACCTCTGGAGCTGCTGAATGTCCTGCTCCAGGCTGTACTAGTGGGGGTGTAGCAGACCCCTCAGAATGAGGCACAACCTCAGGCAAATCATAAACACGAGCCCGGGTAGCTCGCTGTGCCTGACTAATCTCTCCCATCCTCGCTTTGCCCTTCTGGGCCGCCGTTGCCTTCTTCGGAGGCATCACTGCAAACACAATAGCGGGTCAGATCAGAATCACCCTAATAGCACAGCTCTATCGCACGATCTAAGATTCCAAAGAAGAGTAACACCCTAAATGCCCTGTAGCTTTCTGTTTATAGATGCGGTGCACAACACATCGATAAACAAGACTCTACGAGACACGGCCTGTAGACATTCCGAGGATAAACCGCTCTGATACCACTTCTGTCACGACCCAACCCCGTGGGCCGCGACTGGCACCCTACTTAGGCACCCCAAACAGACTCACAAACCAGATCATCATATTCAGACTCATTCAGACTTAACATACGTTATTCGAACTGAAAACTAATAGCAGACGTCACACAAGCATTGAACAAACACTTATCTTAAGCGGTCGCCCGTGCAGGACAGTCATATCAAAATCAGAAAGGTGGCGGCATATACATCGCCCAAATGCACACACACACACGTACAAACTTATGGGCCGTCTTGGCCATAATAGCATACGGGCCGCTTAAGAACGTAAAACAGAACCACATACGAACACACCGGACCCACGACCCACAAATATGACTACAGGCCTCTAAAACAAAACAGAACATACGAACATATGACGGGGCAGGGCCCCGCCGTACCCACACAGCCACAAATGTACAGAAACACACACAGCAAAAGGTATGTACCAAAAGTTAAGCTCCGGATCAAGGGGAGCTCTCCAAAATAGCAGAATAGGTAGCCTAAACCGGAGGATCACCCAAAGGAGCTTCTGTACCTATGGCCATGAAACGCAGCCCCCCGAAGAACAGGGGGTCAGTACGGGAGAAGTACTGAGTATGTAAAGCAGAAGGTACAGAAATCACAATCCTAACTGGAGTCAGAAGGAAGAAACACAAACGTCAAAGTAGCAAATCAAACCTGTACGGAAGATAAATGTACAAATGCAAATAAAAATCATATATAGGGCTTAGGAACGTGGTCACCCCCGACGCTGGTGCCACAACACATCATACTCCAGAAGTTTTTCAAATCTCCGTACAGTCTCCAGACAAATCGTATCACACACATACCACATCATCAGAACATATCAAATGCCATATCACATCATCACTCCATAGACGGTAACTGGCCCTATGGCGAGGCCTCGGAAACCGTAACACATCATACTTCCGAATATGGTATAGCGCGCACGATCACAAAGCCGGCCCGGGTACCGACGAACGAAACCATAGCGAATGGCACGAACGAAGTAGTGCAGAAACCATATGCATATAAAAAGTAATTTACAAGACTCGACATATAATTACATATAGGCATATACCGACGCCAGAAGGCTCGAGGTAGGAGTCAGGGCGATCAAAATTTATATATGGAAGTTACGAAGTTCCAAACTGCAAAACCTTTGAAAAGCAATTCACAGACCATTTTCCGAAAATCTAACATCATTCATAGTACAAAACGTTCAATAACGATACAGGAAATTTCAAACGGACCTTTGAGTCATAGGCAAATGATTACTTTTCATATCGAACGAAAATGAGCCAAACAACCAAATAAGGGAAGCCTCGGGGCTTGCGGGCCCACCTTGAGTCAAATCGAGGCGGCGGACACAAATCACAGACTTTAGGCTCCATAAAGCCATCTACGAAAGTTTCGGAGAGATTCGGACACAATAGCAAAAGTTATGAAGGTTTGAACATTCTTTCAACCAAATGTAAGGAATAGGCTTCAATTGCGCTGAATGAATAGTGGCCAAAATTAAACTTGGATTTCCAAGAACAGAATTACCCCCGAGGGTCCGATCTTAACCTAGTATAACTAGGACATGCCAAAAGAAGGAAAGGTAGGCTTTACATACCTGGATTGCGCCTTACGCTCGTCAAATCTCAATTCCCGTTTCGTCCAAAAACTGCAAATGGTCACTTTTACCAGTTACTATTCATGAAAGTTAACATTTTGATCTTTGGGTTATACTTGGCTACCGAAATTTCGGCAGCACTTCCCCTATAACTTTGACACCCCGAGAATTTAACTCGGCTCGGAATATTCAACAACAACCCACCAACAATCACCAACAACATCAACAATCACAATAAAAACATAATATGATACTATTAGTCTACTTTCCAATATAATGCCATAATTCTTCCAACACTTCCAAATCAATGCAAACTTATTATTTTCATATTCATCATCCATCAAAATCATTACAACATACGTCGGAGGCATATCATACCATTTTCACAAGATATCCACAAGATATGCAAAACATACAAACTTTCCATTAAGCCACTACTTATCCAATTTTTCCTAACCTTCAACATACAAGTTCATTATACATTTCCATCTTCCAAATTCATCAACATTAATCATAATTTGCATCTTACTACTTTCATTTCCATATTTACATAAACCATAGCAAATTTGCATAATTTCCTTCAACAACTTAATAGCCATTTTTCTATAACAACAAAATCCATTATCTTTTCATTCGCTTCACGATTAACACAATTAACATACTAACGGAGAAAAATTCACATTCCATCATCAACATTACACCCCACGGCCACATGACACTTTCCCCAACTTTCACTAATTCATTCCACTTTCATTTCTAATACAATTTCCATCATACTACAACTAAATTACAACATGCATTCAAGGCATCTTGAACATACAATTCATGCATAAATTCGGCCACCATGAACACCATCCCAACACACAAAGTTTCCAAGTTTTTCATTCATTCACACATACTATAACATACATACATATTTTTCATGGCATAAAAAGGGTAAAATTCTTACCTCTCCTTCAAGTTTTCACTTGGCACCAAACTTGTCCTCTTGCCAAACTAATTGTACCAAGTTGTAGAAGACTTTGCACTTAGTAGTATTCCCACAAGAATTGAATTTCAAACTCAAGGATTAGGCTCCAAAAATTTTCTTTCTTTTCTTTCTTTTTCTTCTCTCAAACCCGAAATGCCCCCTTTTCTTTACCTCTTGTTCTTTCTTTGTTTTTTTCTTGAACATTCTTAGGATAAAGATGACATATATAATTCCACATGGAAATTATTTAATCCATGGGCTTTGGGTCAGGCCTTGGCCGGTTGGGCCTCTTGGTTTTGGGCCTCATTTTCTTAATTTTTTTGAGTCCAAAATTGTTGGTTACATATTGTAATTCACGGGGCAAGTTTCCAAAATTCCAATTTTGCCCTTGGCCACCTTTCGTAATTCCACACCATTGCATTCATAACCTACACACGCATACCAAGTAAGGTCCAATTGTGGCCTTATTCATCACAAGTCAATTTATCTTAAATCTTTCGAATAAACAAAATGTCGGATGTAACAGTTGTGTTCACGTTAGAACTTGTTTTGGCTTGTAATGTAGGCTTAGGGACGGGTAGGATACTTTTTAGGTATTAGTGACTCACCCTCCTTGAACACTACATTTCTTTCTTCACCTTTATTCACTTCTTCTTTTCTCCCTTTCGTTTTCTTTTTCAAATCTTCGACCTCGATGTGGTTTATTTCTAATCCAACTTAAACTTATTTTTGCGTTACAATTTTTTAATTTTCTTCTGTTTTTTTAAAGTTAGATATGTACAGTCACCACATCGAGTCTCAACAACCACCACATACGCCGCCCCCAACCTAGGTTCTCAACCTCTACTTCACACTTATCCCACCCCCAACGTAGGCTTTTAGCCTCTTTTAATGAAATAAAACAAGTGTTGGTCCCTTTATTTAATGACTTGCAAAATCTGTGCTGAGGTGAACAGTGGTCGTCCATCATGGTTTACGGACCGTCCCTCGCGATCGTCTTTAACCATTTCCAGAACCAGAAGCTTTGGCTGCTTGCATGGTGATTTACGACCATGGTTTACGGGCCGTAAATCACTTTACGGTCCGTCCTCCAGGTTGTATTTTACCATTTCTCGGCTGGCAGAAAGTTGAAGCCTTGCATGGCAGTTTACGACCTGCTAGCTTACGGACCGTATACCAGTTTACGGTCCGTCCTAGCACTTTACGACCACTGGGCAGTTGCAATTTTGCAACTTCCCATATTTCTTAGACTTCTCATTTTAATCACCCACGTCCATACACATGCATTGCTCACCTTATATCTCATCTTAATTTAGCCAACTTTCTCACCTCACATCGGATACCTTCGAAATCTCGCCTAAGGTCATCAAACGTCGTTTCTTGCTCATGGACATCATGCACTCATACTTATCACTAGGTCGTTCAGTTACGTACCAACGGAAAAAAAATCCGAGGTGTAACATCCTCATCCCCCCTTAGCGGTGACATGCCCGGCCATCTAGGCACGGTGGAATCATATGCAGCCCGCCTTAGCGGTGACATGCCCGGCCATCATGGCGCGGTGGAATCTTATCATCACAAAATCAATCATAACACATCACTATTACGCATCTCATAACATAGCATCATCTTATCATTCCTTGGTATCTTATACATATCATCATCGTATTACAAACTAGCATTGTTAATCATCTTATAGACATATCATATATTAGCATTAAGAGCATACGTTAAGCTTTAAGGGAAACCACACTATGTCAGGGTGACGTAAGGTCGTGAACCCCCGATTATATTATGAACGTTTATGAGTATCATGCCTCACCTTGAAGGAAATAGAGCATAAGGCGAGTGTTAACAAGGATAACATCATTAGCGTTATAGGAACATCATGCTACAATTTCTTGAATCGCTATACTCTAGCTCATTATCATCACCATCATATTCATATGTAATTCGATATAATGAAGGACTCATAGGCTTCGTTTTGTAGAAGGATTATATAAGACTTGTAGGATTCATGCCTTTTGAAAGAAAAGATAAGCCTCCCATACCTTTGTCGTTTAACTATGCTATCGTTTTCTTGATTTCCTTTGGTGTCACGTCTCTACCTTCAAGAGAGAATTCGTACCATCGTTAGTCAATCGACGAGAAGAACGCGTTACTATTTCTAGGGAAAATTGGGCAGCATTTCCTTTGTTTCTACTACCTTTCCCCTGTTTCATTTCAACTACCAAAAATTCACAACAACACTCACAATATCGTATCAACAATCGTCATTTATCTACATTTACCACATTCCACCATTTTTCTCCAATTTCCCCACATTTATGGGTTTTAGCTCATCATCACATTTTCTTATACATCACACCTATTTCATGGTCTACATGTCATTTATAACATATTTATACTCCCAACTCATCAACATTCATAATTCAATCCAACTATTATTCAACTATGGCACTATTCACATTTTATGACCCATTTACTACACTCTTCTATAATCTAAGTGTTTCAACGTATAAATACTTCAATCATCATGAGAAAGTCATAAAATTTACCTTAGATGTGGTAGGAACGAGCCTTGAGTAGCAATACTTTTCTATACCAAAAACCCTACTTCACTTCCTTTGCAATTTCTTGGTGTAGATGAACTTTGATGAGTTTCACACTCTTGATTTCATGGATTTGGTGTTGTTGATCTTGATTTTCCTTTGATTCTCTTGTGGATGAATATTAGAGAGTATTCTAGATGTTTCTTGAAGTGTGGAGTGAAAATGAAATGAATGGAATGAAAAAGGGTCTCTTATACTTAACTTAAAATCTGATTTTTATGAACAGTAGTCGAAGTGCACAGTGGCCGTAAACCCAGTTTACGGGTCGTATTCCCAGTTTACGGGCCGTATTCTGGTTTACGGTCCGTCTTTCATGACCGTATTTAAGCATAACAGAACCAGAAAGGTTTACTGGAGGTCATGGTCGTTTACGGTCACAGTTTACAGGTTGTATTTCGATTTATGGTCCGTATTCTGAGTCGTATTTAACCATTTAGACATTTGGCAGAAAGTTGAAGTTTTGGAATGTTGAAAGACGATAGCAATTTACGGTCCGTATTCTATTTTACGACCAACTGGGCCGAAGTGCAAATCTACAACTTTCGCATTTTCAAAACTAATAAGTAGTCATCCCCTTCTTAGTAAAATATCGTACACTCATACTCTGCATTGGTCTATTCATTGTACGTTCACGGAGAAATTTCCGAGGTGTAACAGCCGTCAAGCAGTCCTTGAAAAAATGTGGCCCTAAGTCACTCACAAATCTATGCACTTTATCTCCCATGTCAGCCACCATGGTCGAAGCATACCTAGCCAATGAATTAAACTGAAGGCTATGCTCCCGGGCACTCATATTTCCTTGCTTCAAATTTAAGAATCTATCCGCTCTAGCTCGATGGATTTCGGGTGGCAACTAGTGGCGGATGAAGGCATCTACAAATTCTTTCCAAACCAGAGGTGGTGCATTCTCTTTTCTTGAAGATATCTAATTATTATACCATAAGACCGCCACATCCCGGAGTCTATAAGATGCTAACTCCCAAGATTTAGTTTCGAAGGCGTGAATAATCTTCATTGTTCTCAACATTTCATCAATAAAACCTTGCGGTTCTTCATCCGACTTCGACCCGAAAAACTCCGGAGGATTCAAACTCATGAAATCACGGGTTCTAGTACTAACTGCCCTATCACTTGGGCCCGAACTCTACCGCTGTGCCTGGGTGGCAACTAACTATGTCCATAAATGGATAGCATTAATCATTTGCTCACCCGAAGCAACCGGTGGAGGAACTGTAGCCATAGGAGCTGGAGTTGAAGCCCCCTCTTGTTCTTCTAGAACAGGTGGAGTGGGAGAGGTATTTGATAGAGCCTCATTATGTGATTCACCCTATTCTATATCCGTTGGCGGCTCCCTCTCTACTCGCCTTTCCATCGTAGTCTTGCCCTTCTGGGCGGCTGTAGCTTTCCTCTTTGGCGGCATCTCTGAAATCATAACGCTCTATTAGGGACGAGAAAATCCTATAATACGGCTCTATCGCACGATCTCATAAGAAGAAGAATGGTCATTTTTCCTAAATGCCCTGTAGCCTCCTCTATTTATAAGTGTGGCGCGCAACACACCATAAACAAAACTCTACTAGACACGGCTCGTAGACACTTCCTAGGACTGAACTGCTCTGATACCACTTTTGTCACGACTCGACTAGGGGCCATGACGGGTACCCGGGGCTAACCACCGAGCACCGCTCATACTACTATTCATCATACTCATCCTGCGCACATTCATTAATCTCATGCTTCTAATCATAGGGAAATCATTTTCACTTTGAAACATAATTACCTTTACATACATAAGCCCTTTGGCTATCAAAAGAATATACATATACAAATGGGAAATCGTGAGACCATACTACCCACACATATGTATGTACGAGCATCTACTAGAGTACTAGACATATGGACGGGACAGGATCCCGTCGTGCCCAAAACATATATGTACACACAAAATAGTAAATCAGTAGACACTCCGGAATAATGGAGTGCTCTCAAAATCTGCTGATAGCTCCTACGAGTCTGGATCACCTCCCTGTCTACCTGTGGCCATGAACACAGCATCCAGAGAAAAGGACGTCAGTACGAGCATTGTACTGAGTATGTAAGGCTTAAATAAAATGAGCATATTAAAGGAATCATGAAACATAAGGTGAAAACATAACCTGCTTAGCCTTTAAGAGTAAATGCATTTTAAACATATCACATACATCGACCTATCACATATATAATCCTCATTTACATGCGTTCAGGTACCATTATACGCCTCCCACTAGTGGTGGTCATGTCCGCCCTTCTAGGCGCGGTGGAGTCACAAGTAGCCCATATTAGCGGTGACATGTCCAGCCACTCAAGCACGGTGTACTCATAAGCAGCCCGCATTAACGGTGACATGTCCGGCCATTCGTGCACGGTGGAATCGTATCATCATGTGCTCAACATAGACTTATCATTATCATACATCCATTGGCATATCATGACCTTAACATAAACTTAGCATCATCTTATATTTATCATAACACATACATTAGAACTTGGAGGCAACTATGGATATGTCGGGGTGACATAAGGTCGTGAACCCCCGATCACATTATGGAGTGATCATATTCATCATATCTCACCTTAAAGGGACTAACATTTTAAGGTGAGTGTACACAAGGAAAAACATCAATGGAACCATACTTAGGATCATTAACTTCACAGACATTATATCTTGCTTTAGAATTCTTTAGACTTAAACTCTTCATCATCATTACCTTTATCGTATTTGTAACATATCTCTCACTCTTGTTATCGCATAAGAGGCTCTATATACATTGACTCATATTCTCCTCGGAATGCAAGAAAGTCATGGAGAGTAAGGAAAATAAGGTCGAAGGAATCATGCCTTAGAAATGAAGGGGCTAGCCTTACATACCTTTATGATTCTCTAACTCTATCACTTGAATGCTTCTGTCCAATGCTCACGTTTCTACCTTCAAAGAAGTTTGTACTAAAATTAGATAATCAAAGACATACTTATGCTTAACTAAAGCTAACGAAAATCGGGTAACATCTTCCTTCATTTCAATGACTTCCTCCACATAATAATAATAATAATAAGAATAATAATAATAATAATAATAATAATAATAATAATAATAATAATAATAATAATAATAATAATAATAATAATAATAATAATAAGAAGAAGAATAAGAATAATAACTCCCAATATCACAACAACGCCCACCATATCTTAATCAACAACTTCATCAAGCTAGACATTATCAATCCCAAACATTCCTTATCACTCCTTTATAACCTTAGCTATGGCACCATCTCGTGTCCATCCTCATACAATGCCTCTACAACATCTTTACTACTATTCATAGCAAGATTGCACTCATTACATATCAAGAACTATGATTCAAGTCAAGTCATGTTTAAAAAAAAATCTTTATTTTCCATATTTGCACCTCATGTCCCCCTTCTTTCCACAATCCAAGTCTTCTAACCCCTCAATAGTTTAAATAACATGGGAGAATCATAAAACTTACCTTAATCACTAGGGAATAAGCCTTGAGTTACTCTACTCCATTAGAATGAAATCTTCCACTTGTATGTCAAAGGAATTCTTACCCTTCACAAACCCTAATAGGCTTTCTAGTATATGAATCTCTTAAGTCTTGGCTTTTGATCTTAATTTCTTTGCATAGATTGTTATAGAAATAGAGAGAGGATTTTAGAGGGTTCTAGAGAGATATAGAGTCTATTTTGGGGGATAAATAACGAATTAAAAAGTGGGAGTTTATATTTATACCCGGTGCTGGAAACTTCCAGAACGGTGGGTCGACGAGCAGGGTTGACGGCTCGTCGACGTGCGCCGTCGATTCTCCGATTGAGATGTCTGATTGTAGAACCTCATCGACGGTGCCAGGCGACGGCTCATCGACGTGTCGACGGTCCGTCCCTTGGGTCGTCGACGCTGACTAGTGTCAGCAGTTTCCTGAACTGCTTCGTTTTGCTCCGATTTGATTCGCTTCACTCCCAATTCCCTCTAAATGTCAAGAATACGTACTTATACACCTGCACACATACCAAGCAAAATATCTCATGACCAAAACTCTGGTGCGGGCTGCCGTACCGAAGGTATACACCACCAATAATCTGAAATCTCCTTGAAATAAAATGAGAGGTGTAACATTAATGATGTCTTGGAGAAGCGTTATAATGTCCCTTAGGTTGTTAATGAGGTGTTAAAAATGTGTTAAAAAGGTTCCATCAGGATTGGAGATCAAACGAACGATGAAAATCATTTCAAGGAAATGGGGTTAGACGACCGACTTATATGGTCCGTATAACATTATACGGTCCGTATAAGGGTCTGTATAACACCCAGCAGAAATGTTGTTTCTCTGATGGTGAAGTACGTTCACTTATACGGACCATATAATGTTGTACGGACCGTATAAGTGTCCGTGGAAGTCCCGACGGGCTGAATTAAGTCCAAGTATAAAGTGATGTTCCCACTTCATTATTTTCATTTCCCATTCTTCTCCATCTCTCTCAAGGCTTCTAAAGTGTTCTACACATTTCATCAACACTAAATCAAGACTAATCAAAGATCAACTTCATCAAACCAAGAGAACCAAGTGCAAGAAACTCATTAGGGTTCATCTAAGGCAAGAAATCCCATTGGAAGTGAACTAGGGTTTTGGCTCAAGTGAAGTATTTCCACTCAATGTTCATTCCAACACTATCTAAGGTAAGTTTTATGATCATTCCATGTTGTTTAAGGTATTAAGAGTTTGAAAGACTTAGATTGTAGAAGGAGATAGAAAATAGGTCATGAATATGAGAATAACGACATCTTTGAGTGGTAGCTTAGAATGAATCCCGATTTTCGATATGTTGTGATTATAATTATGCTATGAATGATGATAAAAATATGGGAGAAACATTAGATGAGGATGAATGTAATTTTGTATTATGATCATGATTAAGGATGACCTTGAGAGGAAATTGTGGGAGTTAGATAATGATGAACTTGACAAAAGTTATTGATTATGATATTAGGAATGTTATTATTGATGATTGGGAGTTTCTATATGATATGGGGAAAGTTGCATAAAAAAAGGAAATGCTGCCCAATTTTCTCTAGCCTTAGTTGAGCATGTTCGTATGATCGATTAGCTAATGTTAATACGAACTCTCTTGAAGGTAGAAACGTGAGCATTGAAGGAGAACGATCAAGCGGTAGAATAGCTAAAAGAAAAGGTATGTAAGGCTAGTCCTTTCCTTCTAAGGCATGACTCCATGGCATGAATCTTCCTATCTTTCTATGAGTTCTCTAAATATATGTATATAACGGAAATCATGAGTCTATGTTCATGAAGAGCCTTATATGATACAAAGTAAGATAATAACGATCATGAGCTTAAGTCTAAAGATTCTAAAGTTCATGATATGATGCTTCTATAAAGCTAATGATCCAAATTATGATTTATTGATGTTGTTCTTTGTGCCACTCACCTTATATGCTAATTCCTTCAAGGTGAGGCAGAATGCTTATGAATGCTCCATAATGGAATCGGGGGTTCACGACCTTATGTCACCCCGATAAAGTATAGTTGTCTTTGAGTTTTTATGCATGCATTATAATGAGTACATGATGATGATATTACATCGTGCCTATATGGCCGGACAGACACCGCTAAAGCGGGCATCGTATACACGATGTCTAGATGGCATGGGCAGACACCACTAGTGGGTGGCATGAGATAGTTACCTCGGATGCGGGAGGCCTGGACGCAGGCTAATGATGATCACACCATACCTATATGGTCGGGCAGCTTATATATATATACATGATATGATGATGATATTTATGAAGTAAGTCAGCATGCATTATTTCTATTAAAACTGATAGTCAGTTACATAGTGTTCTTTATTTGATATCCCCCTATTTCATTGATGTATTGATATTGTTTATGCCTTACATACTCAGTACAATATTCGTACTGACGTCCTTTTCTTTGGACGCTGTATTCATGCCCACAGGTAGACAGGGAGGTGATCCAAATTCATAGGAGTTATCAGCAGACTTTGAGAGCACTCCATTGTTTCGGAGGTGCCATTGCTTATTATTTTGTGTGTATATATATATATTTTGGGCATGACGGGGTCCTGTCTCATCCATATGTCTAGTACTGTAGTAGAGGCTCGTAGATACGTATGTGTGGGTAGTATGGTCTCACAATTTCCTCATTGTATATATATTATTTTGATAGCCGAAGGGCTTATGTATATAAAGGTAAATATGTTTCAAGTGAAAATGGTTCTTCTATGATTATAAGCATGAGATTAATGAACGATCGCATGATGAGTTTGATTACTAGTAGTATGAGCGGTGCTTGGTGGTTAGCCCCCAGGTACCCGTCATGGCCCCTAGTCTGGTCGTGACAGTGACTGCTGTAAATTTGTGCAAAGGTGCCATTATTACCAAATTCACGGAGATCTAATAAGAGTCCCGCCAAGTGAACTAAATGTTATGAGCTCACCCTGGCCGTTCGTCACCTGGGGCACGGATGTCATTGGGCCCATCGAGCCCGCCGCCTCGAATGGACACCAATTCATTT
Organism: Lycium barbarum; assembly: GCF_019175385.1. NCBI lineage: Eukaryota > Viridiplantae > Streptophyta > Magnoliopsida > Solanales > Solanaceae > Lycium > Lycium barbarum. Next base: position 77,897,459 of record NC_083347.1, on the reverse strand, counting down.
TGGTTGCCAAAGATCACTTCACCAGTGGGTGTAAGGCACATCGTACAAGTCGGTGACAAAGAAGGTGGTAGCTAACTTTGTGCGAAATATCATATGTTGTTTTAGCATACCTGAGTACATCATAACGGACGATAGAGAAAATCTGAATAGTCACCTAATGAAGGACATTCAAGAAGCAGAGCTGGACAGTATTGAGTTGGTCCGAAACTGATACGAGCAACTGGCTCTTATCGATGAAAAAAGGATGGTAGTCGTATGTCACAGTTAGCTGTAGTGACAAAGAATGGCACACACTTTCAACAAGCGAGTAAGAGCTCAACTTTTTCAAATAGGACACGTGTTACTCAAGATAGTGTTCCCACATAAAGATGAGTACAAAGGAAAATTCGCTCGCTACTGGCAATGTCTCTACGTGGTCCGGAAAGTACTCTCCAGAGGAGCAGTGATACTAGCAAAAATGGATGGCCAAGAGTGGCCCAAGGCAATCAACTCAGATGGAATCAAGCAGTACTATGCGTGAAGACATGATTTCAGGTATATTAGTTAGTTTTTTCTATCATTTTGTAATAGATAGAAAAAACCAAATGATTTTCTTGTAATATGAACTACGCAATGACCTGACTTACCCACAGTGTGATACGTAGGCAGTTCATTTGGGACCCGACCGCATTATTAGTAAAAACCAAAACTCAACTATTTTATTCCGAACTACGCTCGACCTGATTCCTGCTGCGACAGGATACGTAAGCGCTCTTTGAGCTTGGTCGTACCAAACAAAAAACCCAAGAAACCCTTAGGAAGCCACAGATGAGATTTCAAAGAGAGTTTGCAATCAGCAAAAGAACTTACCCTACATACCTAACTGGGGCAGAATTTTTGAGAGGACCTCAAAATTTCCTTCAACAAGCTCGGCCCAAGAGTCAGCTAATCCAAAGCGTCAAACTGGGGCAGAAATTTTGAGAAGATCTCAAAATTTCTTCTTTCGGCAAATCAACTTAATAGTTAACAAACTCAACACCCTAAACTGGGGCAGAACTTTTAAGAGGACCTCAAAACTTCATACATAAAGATTCAACACGAGAGTTTGCCGGAGCAAGGTTTAAACCAGCGAAGAATTTTTGAGAGGGTCTAAAACATTCCACAGGAAGGAATTGAAGCTTCAGCCATTCGACGTTGCAGAGAGTGGAAGTGTCCTTACCCCAGATACAAATGTCATGACAATCTACTTAAACAGTTTGCAAAAAATATATCTTCTCACAAGTAAAATTTGAAACAAATTATGATCATTGATTTATGAATATGATTTTTATGATAAGATAAATTCATCTTTCGATACCGAGTCCAAGAGGATCAGACCCAAGAAACCAAATAAAGATGGCGAGGCCAAGACGCAACCGAAGACAACAACATGGATCAATTTTATAGGAAACTGACATTTTTGTGATGCATGTCTCTAGTGTCGTAAGGAGGAGGACCATTTTTGCAAATTGTGTCTTGTTCGCAACAGGTAACAGACAAATTCACAGAACAGGATTGGAGCCACAGCCGAGAAAAAGGTTACCAAAAGTAAAACGCCACAAAGGAAAATATCCAGCCGAGAGGGCTACCGAAGGACGAAAATTTCATAAGGGAAAATATTTAGCCACAAAGGCTACAAAATGACCAAGAATGCCACAAGTGCAAATATCTAGCCAAGAGGGCAACCAAAGGACGAAAATGCCATAAGGGCAAACATTTAGCCATAAAGGCTGCAAAATGAGCAAGAGCGCCACAAGGGAAAATATCTAGCCATAGAGGCTACAAAATGACCAAAATACCACAAGGGAAAACATGAGGCCTAAAGGACCACGATCAATATAAAGGACGAAAGAAATACTATTTAGCCAAAAGGGCCATATTTGACATTTGCATTTTTTGAGAGGGACATTCATATTAAACTGACATGAGGGACATTTATATCAAGCTAACGTGAGGGCCATTCATTCAAACTGCTATGAGGGCCATTCATTCAAACTATCGTGAGGGCCATTCATTCAAACTGCGTGAGAGCCATTCATACAAAACTGCCGTGAGGGTCATTCATACCAAACTGTCATGAGGGCCATTCATTCAAACTGTCGTGAGGGTTCTTCACACAAAACTTGTTATATCCCGTATTTTTATACATTGGGAAATTTTAAACTAAACGCGACAAGTTAAAAACAAGACTATTTTAAGGTACGAAGTAGAGACTTTAACTTCCGGTTTCGTTTCAAGTCACAAGTTACTTATAAATTTCATTTGGTATAGTAGTATTAATGGAAAGTTGGGATTAAATTAACCATGATTAGATTATTAAGTGGGATTAAAAAAAAACAAATCAGTCCATTAAACAAAGCCAAGTGTGGCCGTGTGTGTATGTGGAGATGGTCAATGATAATTGACTCAAATATTGAGTGGGACACATGTCCAACCCACGAAAATCATATATATAGTAAGAATGCTGATTCATTCATCACTAACCAAACCATTTTCATCTTCACAAAGTAAAGAACATTAGAGATAGAGAGAGAGGGTCTCGGCTAGAGCTGGCCGAGAATAGGGCTGCTCCAAGTTGATCAAAAATTCAGTTTCTCAAGCAATTTAACCCCTTTGAAGGTGTACAATAACGTGTAGCATTCATTGAAATAGCAAGAACAAGTGTTGAAATTTAAGAAGTTAATTTGAAGGGCTAGCCGATTGAAGGATTGAGTGACAAGGTAAGAGTTGATCATCTTTCATATGTTTTATACTGAATTGAATGTATATGATTGTGCATGTTGGTATTGGATTGTTGTTGTTGAAGTTGAAGTGGGTCATGTGCTATAGGTTTATAGGAAATAATGTTTAATCTTCTTGTACATGTATTAGGAATGGAAGGAATATGTTATAGTATGAATAAACGAATGAAAATCATGAAGTTGTTGTAGTTGTGTCGAAGCCGTGTAGGGGCTGGTTTAGAGGAATTAATGGACTGTTTTGTGTCATGCTTTGATTGTTGTTGTTATGGACATTGTGGTGTATTGTATGCATTATGAATATGTGAATTGAGGTGTAAAAGAAATGATTTATGTTGAAGTAGAAAAACAGTCCAAACCGTGGACTGTTTTAATGAAAGGGATAGATTAGTTATTTTGAACGTTGATTGTTGTTATGGACGTATAGTGAAGATGAAGTTCAATGATTCAAGTTGAATTGAGATGGTTTGTGGGCTGTTGTAGGAGTTAATATGATGCTAAAACAGTTCCCATAATCATATAAGTAATGTTGTTAAACGTGTTGTTGTCGTTGTAGTTGAAGTTGGAAAATTTCGAATTGAAAATGGTAATGTTGTGTGGGCTGTTTGGCCGTGAATAGGGGAATGTTTTAAATAATCCCGGGTTAGTACTTGAAAGTATGACTAGCAATATTAGCTTGGAGTACTAGTTGGGTTGAATGCGAACGAAACGTCGTCAAAATGTTAGAAAGGGATTATTATCGTTAAAATACGTATTGAATTCCCTCGTGGACTAATCGTAACTCTTGATATTTTGATATAGGATAAGGTACTATTGGGCAGCGAGTACGAGTTATAATACGACTAAACGCTAAAGGTATGTAAAGCCTAATCCTTCCTTCTTTTGGCATGTCCTAGATGTAAGTAAGAAATGGTATGAGCCTAGGGGTAAACTCTACTCTCTAGTTCCAAGCATGACTTATGATTCTATTCATTCCTTAATGTTATTGTCACGAGCCTACTATATGATTGACTAACAAATGATGTATGGAAATTCCTACTCTTAAAGAATTGCATAATTACAGTCCTACTTGACCTTCAAAAGCTATATCATGTTAAATTGATACATGTATATGAATCCTGAAACGTCCCTTGCTATGGTTTGTAATAAGATTTAGAAAGAACTGAATATGATTATTATCCTGACACTTGTAAGCTGATTAGTTACTTATCTATTGAGCCTCCAAAGATGTTTTGCATGTATGTGGTTGCTTATTATTCTGCTCGTGCTTACCGTTACATCATTCACTGAGTCCCGGGCCAGGACACGTTTTCGTGCGCATATTTACTATATTACTCACCGAGTCCCTCACCAGAGGGCCGGGACACGTTATATATACATGATGATATGATGACATGATGATATGGGGATGGTGGCCAGGATGGCATATGATCATTATTTCACTGAGTCCCTCACTAGAGGGCCGGGACACGAATATGTACATGTTTATAATGCTATGATTTTAATTACCGAGCCCCTCACTAGAGGGCCGGGACACGTCATATATGTTATGTACAGAATGATTACTCAGCTTTGACTACTAAACTCTATATTGATATTGGTATGAGGTTGATAAATATGAATTATGTTCAAAGGTAAGTTTATGGATTTCTATTTGTCGCATTAGATCCTACACTCCTTGTCTTAGTATGATTCTATTTACTATATTCCACGCTTTACATGCTCAGTACATATTCCGTACTGACCCCCCTTTCTTCGGGGGGGCTGCGTTCATGCCCGCAGGTACAGACGCTCGTTTCGGAGATCCGCCAGCCTAGGATATCTATTCAGCTACTTTGGATTGCTCCTTTGTTCCGGAGCCTAGCTTGTGGTATAGATCCTTTTTGTTGTATATATATGTGTTTGTTCGGGGTACGGCGGGGCCCTGTCCCGTCATATGATTCTGTCATTACTCTTAGAGGTCTGTGGACATTTGTGTGGGTCTGTATATAGTTGTTGTTTTGTTGTATGGATATGACTTATGTTTGGGGCGTACCCATTCGTAGTGGCAGCCTTGTCGGCTTGCATATATATATATATATATGTTTGGGATGTTGCGTGTAGTGGCAGCCTTGTCGGCTTGCGTAGATATATATATGTTTGTTGTTGGAAATTGTAACTCCTCAGGAGACAGGTGGCTATGACATGCATATATGTGACAGCTTTAAAATAACGTCTTGCCTTTTTATACAAATAAGTTCTCGATATGCTAGTTGTAGATGATTATAGTTAACAGGTGATATGAGTGTCCAACTCGGGCACTAGCCACGGCCTACGGGGTTGGGTCGTGACAAAAGTGGTATCAGAGCGGTTCATCCTCGGAGTGTCTACAGACCGTGTCTAGTAGATTCTTGTTTATCAATGTGTTGTGCACCACATTTATAAACAGGAAGCTACGAGGCATTTAGGGTGTCATCTTTCTTTCTTATTCTAGATCGTGCGATAGAGCTGTATTATCAGGATAATTCCTCCCTAACGGATTGTTATGTTTACAGTGATGCCTCCAAAGAAGACGACAGCCGCCCAGAAGGGCAAGGCCATAGCTGGAGAGACCAGCAAGACCCGGAGGATTACTAGGGCTTATGCCCAATCTGAGCCTAAGATAAGACTCCAGTCAGCGAGCTCCGCTACCCCGCCATTACCAGCGGAGCCTAGGGCAGCAGCAGCCGCAGATCGGGGGACGGCTCCACTGCCAGCTTCTGAGGTTCCAGTACCCGAGCCTCTAGCTCCCCAGCCAGGGGCGGAGGACAGGGCTATGAGAGACGCAGTCCAGTTATTGACCAGGTTAGTGTCGGGGCAAGCCCGCAGACACGGATTGGGAGGTGATTATGCGAACAGGCATGATAGTTTGAGGGTCCGTGATTTCTTGACTTTTAACCCCCCAGAGTTCTATGGGTCAAAGCCAGCAGAGGATCCACAGGATTTTATTCGACAGATGCTGCGTACGTTGCGAATAATTAAAGCTTCTGAGACTGAGTCGGTTGAATTGGCTTCATATCGGTTGCGTGATGTAGCGGTTAATTGGTATGAGTCCTGGGAGTTGTCTAGGGGTGAGGATGCCCCTCCAGCAGTATGGGACGAGTTCGTGGAGGCCTTTCTCGGCCATTTTCTGCCTCCGGAGATGAGACGGGCCAGAGTGGATAGATTTTTACACCTGAGACAGGATGGCAGAAGTGTTCGAGATTATAGTCTCGAATTTGATTCGCTGGCTAGGTACGCGCCCACTATTGTAGCTGACATGGATGATAGGGTACATCGTTACGTGATGGGGCTGGACAATTACTTAATTGATAGCTGTATGGCAATGGCTTCCTAGCCCGGTACGGACATTGTTCGAGTGCAGGCATATGCGCAGGGAGTTGAGGACCGACGTAGGGAGCGTCGAACTGATAGAGAGAATGATAGGGGTCAGCACAAGAGAGTTAGATCAGCTGGGTATTCTGGTGAGTTTCTAGGCGGACAGCTTCTGCAGCAGCATAGCAGATATCCTTCTCAGCCGGCACGGAGTGCACCGCCACGATTCACCGGTAGGAGGTTTGATAGCACGGGGCATTCAGGAGCTTGTCAGAGCTCCATGACTTCAGGTTTCCAGATGCACAGGGATTCAGGCCAGACGAGGCCATCTATACCTCAGTGTCCTCGATGTGGAAGGCGTCATCCGGAGGAATGTCATCGCATTACTGGTTCTTGTTTCTCTTGTGGCCATCAAGGCCATACTATGAGGGAGTGTCGATTTGGGGGTAGTGCAGGTGGCGCAGCTCAGCCTACTGGATCAGTTGCGGGTTCATCCTCTTCGGTAGCTATGCGCCCTATGGGGCAAGGTATTCCGACACCAGCAGGCCGTGGCAGAGGCCGTGGTGGAGTTTCCAGTTCTAGCGGTCCTTCGAACCGCATATATGCTTTAGCTAGCAGACAGGATCAGGAGGCCTCGCCAAATGTGGTAACAGGTATACTATCGATTTTCTCCCGAGATGTATATGCATTGATAGACCCAGGATCCACATTATCATATATTTCTCCCCTTGTTGCTAGTAAAATTGGGATAAAATCAGAATTTATAGAACCATTCGAGGTAGCTACACCAGTAGGGGATTTTGTTATAGCAAAACAAGTGTATAAAAATTGTTCGGTGGTCCTATGCGATCGTTGCACCAAGGCAGATTTAATAGAGCTAGATATGACTAAGTTCGATGTTATTATGGGGATGGACTAGTTAGCTTCCTGTTATGCTAACGTTGATTGCAGAGGTAAAGTAGTTCGGTTTCAGTTCCCAGGGGAGCCAATTATAGAATGGAAGGGGAATACAGCATCGCCGAGGGGTAAGTTTATTTCATACCTCAAGGCAAGGAAGATGGTTAGGAAGGGCTATATTTATCATTTGGTTCGTGTGCATGACTTGAAAGCAGAAGTACCGACTCTTCAGTCAGTCCCAGTGGTTAATGAATTTCCATATGCATTCCCAGATGAACTTCCAGGTCTTCCTCCTGAGCATGAGATAGAGTTCACTATAGACGTATTACCAGACACTCAGCCCATATCTATTCCTCCTTACAGAATGGCACCTGCAGAATTGAAAGAATTGAAGGAGCAACTAAGAGATTTATTAGAGAAGGGCTTCATTAGGCCCAGCACATCACCGTGGGGAGCGCCGATATTATTTGTAAGAAAGAAAGATGGGTCGCTGCGGATGTATATTGATTATAGGCAGCTGAATAAAGTGACAATAAAGAACAGGTATCCTCTCCCCAGGATCGATGATTTATTTGACCAGCTGCAGGGCGCTAGGTGTTTTTCGAAGATAGACCTGCGGTCAGGTTATCATCAGGTGCGGGTAAGAGAGGCGGATATTCCAAAGACTGCATTCAGGACCCGATACGGGCACTATGAGTTTAGGGTGATGTCTTTTGGGCTGACCAATGCTCCAGCAGTGTTCATGGATTTAATGAACCGAGTATTCAAGCCGTTTCTTGATCTGTTTGTGATTGTATTTATTGATGATATTCTGTTTTATTCGCGATCAGAAGGGGAACATGCAGATCATTTGAGGACGGTACTTAGAATACTCCAGCACCAGAAGTTATATGCTAAATTTTCTAAATGTGAATTCTGGTTAACGTCAGTAGCATTCTTGGGGCACATTATTGGAGCTGATGGTATTCGAGTAGACACACAGAAGATTGAAGCTGTCAAGACTTGGCCGAGACCTACGATACCTACTGAGGTACGTAGTTTTCTGGGGCGAGCAGGATATTACAGGAGATTAATAGAAAAGTTTGCTTCGATTTCAGCGCCTTTAACAAGGCTGACACAGAAGGCAGCCAAATTCCAATGGACCGATGCTTGGGAACGGAGCTTCCAGTTGCTGAAGGAAAAGTTAACTACAGCTCCAGTTCTAACTCTTCCTGAGGGGCCAGATGGCTATGTTATTTATTGTGACGCTTCAGGTGTTGGGCTAGGTTGTGTATTAATGCAGCATGGCAGAGTTATAGCCTATGCCTCCCGGCAACTCAAGACGCACGAAAAAAATTATCCTACCCATGATTTGAAGTTGGCAGCGGTGATTCATGCTTTGAAGATATGGAGACATTATCTATATGGCGTACATGTTGATATTTATACAGATCATAAGAGTCTCCAGTATATCTTTAAGCAGAAGGAGCTGAATTTGCGGCAAAGGAGATGGATAGAGTTGCTAAAAGATTATGATGTTGATATTCTAGATCACCCAGGAAAGGCCAATGTGGTAGCAGACGCACTCAGCCGTAAATCTATGGGTAGTTTGGCAGTTGTACCACAAGGGCAGAAAGAGAGAGTCCATGAGGTTTGTCAGTTAGCTAGTCTGGGAGTTCATATGACTGATTCTGATAATGGTAGCATTTTTGTGCGAGGTGTTGCTGAGTCATCTATTGTAGAAGAGGTAAAGAGACGCCAATATGAGGATCCTATTCTTGTACATTATAAAGATACATCACTTCAGAAGGACGAGACCCCATTCAAGATTTCATCTGACGGGGTACTACGATACAGAGGCAGATTATGTGTACCTGAGGTTGCAGGATTACGGCAACAGGTTATGGGGGAGGCACACTATGCTCGTTATTCTGTTCATCCAGGGTCAACAAAGATGTACCATGACCTCAGATGCATGTATTGGTGGGATGGTATGAATAAAGATATAGCAGAATTTGTTGCCCAGTGTCCAAATTGTCAGCAGGTTAAGGTCGAGCACCAGAAGCCTGGGGGACTATTGCAGGAGATGGAGATTCTGGCTTGGAAAGGAGAGGTAATCAATATGGACTTCGTCACAGGTCTACCTCGCACTCCACGGAAATATGATTCTGTGTTGGTCATCGTTGATAGATTGACGAAATCAGCCCACTTCCTTCCAGTCAGGACTACATATTCAGCTGGAGATTATGCCAGGTTGTATCTTAAGGAGATAGTGAGACTTCATGGAGTTCCCACAGCTATCATCTCTGATAGAGGAGCCCAGTTTACAGCTAACTTCTGGAGATCCTTCCAGGAGGGACTGGGGACACAAATGAGTCTCAGCACAGCGTTTAATCCTCAGACTGACAGACAGGCCGAGCGAACCATCTAGACATTACAAGACATTTTACGGGCCTGTATTATTGATTTTAGAGGTAGCTGGGATGATCACTTGCCGCTTATTGAGTTTGCTTATAATAACAGTTACCATTCTAGTATCCAGATGGCACCGTACGAGGCTCTATATGGCAGGAAGTGCAGATCACCTATAGGCTGGTTTGACGTTGGTGAGACTAAGTTGATAGGCCCAGATATGGTTCAGCAGGCTGTCGATAAGGTGAAGCTTATGCAGGAAAGATTACTGGCAGCCCAGAGTCGGCAGAAATCATATGCAGATAACCGACGGCGACACTTGGAATTTCAGGTTGGTGACTGGGTGTTCTTGAAGATGTCACCCATGAAGGGGGTCATGAGGTTTGGCAGAAAAGGGAAGTTAAGCCAGAGGTACATTGGGCCTTATCAGGTTGTTCGCAGAATAGGCCAGGTTGCCTACGAATTAGACCTACCATCTGATCTAGAAGCTGTACACCCAGTGTTTCATGTGTCTATGCTTCGCAAATGTATTGGTGACCCTTCCAGGGTATTTCCTGCAGATGAGATCCAGGTAACAGAAAAGTTATCCTACGAAGAGCAGCCTATAGCTATAATTGATCGACAGATCAGGAGATTGCGAACCAAAGACGTGGCTTCGATTAAAGTGTTGTGACAGAACAATAACAGAAAGGAGATGACTTGGGAAGTTGAAGAGGAGATGAGGAAGAAATATCCTCACTTGTTTCCGACACCTACAGGTAACCTAAACCCCCCTTGCTTAATGGTGTAACTTGTCTGATCAATCTATGCCGATAAAGGGAACCCTTCCCAAAACTCTTATAGAACCCGATGGGATAAATTTAACATTCCAGGACGAATGTTCTAAAGGGGGGAAGAATGTTATATCCCGTATTTTTATACATTGGGACATTTTAAACTAAACGCGACAAGTTAAAAACAAGACTATTTTAAGGTACGAAGTAGAGACTTTAACTTCCGGTTTCGTTTCAAGTCACAAGTTGCTTATAAATTTCGTTTGGTATAATAGTATTAATGGAAAGTTGGGATTAAATTAACCATGATTAGATTATTAACTAGGATTAAAAAAAAACAAATCAGTCCATTAAACAAAGCCAAGTGTGGCCGTGTATGTATGTGTAGATGGTCAATGATAATTGACTCAAATATTGAGTGGGACACATATCCAACCCATGAACATCATATATATAGTAAGAATGCTGATTCATTCATCACTAACCAAACCATTTTCATATTCACAAAGTCAAGAACATTAGAGATAGAGAGAGAGGGCCGTGTGCTATAGGTTTATAGGAAATAATGTTAGAGTTGATCATCTTTCATATGTTTTATGTTGAATTGAATGTATATGATTGTACATGTTGGTATTGGATTGTTGTTGTTGAAGTTGAAGTGGGCCGTGTGCTATAGGTTTATAGGAAATAATGTTTAATCTTCTTGTACATGTATTAGGAATGGAAGGAATGTGTTATAGTATGAATAAACGAATGAAAATCATGAAGTTGTTGTAGTTGTGATGAAGCCGTGTAGGGGCTGGTTTAGAGGAATTAATGGACTGTTTTGTGTCATGCTTTGATTGTTGTTGTTATGGACATTGTGGTGTATTGTATGCATTATGAATATGTGAATTGAGGTGTAAAAGAAATGATTTATGTTGAAGTAGAAAAACAGTCCAAACCGTGGACTGTTTTAATGAAAGGGATAGATTAGTTATTTTGAACGTTGATTGTTGTTATGGACGTATAGTGAAGATGAAGTTCAATGAATCAAGTTGAATTGAGATGGTTTGTGGGCTGTTGTAGGAGTTAATATGATGCTAAAACAGTTCCCACAATCGTATAAGTAATGTTGTTAAACGTGTTGTTGTCGTTGTAGTTGAAGTTGGAAAATTTCGAATCGAAAATGGTAATGTTGTGTGGGCTGTTTGGTCGTGAATAGGTGACTGTTTTAAATAATCCCGGGTTGGTACTTGAAAGTATGACTAGCAATATTAGCTTGGAGTACTAGTTGGGTTGAATACGAACGAAATGTCGTGTAAATGTTAGAAAGGGATTTTTATCGTTAAAATACGTATTGAATTCCCTCGTGGACTAATCGTAACTCTTGATATCTTGATATAGGATAAGGTACTATTGGGCAGCGAGTACGAGTTATAATACGACTAAACGCTAAAGGTATGTAAAGCCTAATCCTTCCTTCTTTTGGCATGTCCTAGACGTAAGTAAGAAATGGTATGAGCCTTGGGGTAAACTCTACTCTCTAGTTCCAAGCATGACTTGTGATTCTATTCATTCCTTAATGTTATTGTCACGAGCCTACTATATGATTGACTAACAAATGATGTATGGAAATTCCTACTCTTAAACAATTGCATAATTAGAGTCCTACTTGACCTTCAAAAGCTATATCATGTTAAATTGATACATGTATATGAATCCTGAAACGTCCCTTGCTATGGTTTGTAATAAGATTTAGAAAGAACTGAATATGATTATTATCCTGACACTTGAAAGCTGATTAGTTACTTATCTATTGAGCCTCCAAAGATGTTTTGCATGTATGTGGTTGCTTATTATTCTGCTCGTGCTTACCGTTACATCCTTCACTGAGTCCCGGGCCAGGACACGTTTTCGTGCGCATATTTACTATATTACTCACCGAGTCCCTCACCAGAGGGCCGGGACACGTTATATATACATGATGATATGATGACATGATGATATGGGGATGGTGGCCAGGATGGCATATGATCATTATTTCACCGAGTCCCTCACTAGAGGGCCGGGACACGAATATGTACATGTTTATAATGCTATGATTTTAATTACCGAGCCCCTCACTAGAGGGCCGGGACACGTTATATATGTTATGTACAAAATGATTACTCAACTTTGACTACTAAACTCTATATTGATATTGGTATGAGGTTGATAAATATGAATTATGTTCAAAGGTAAGTTTATGGATTTCTGTTTGTCGCATTAGATCCTACACTCCTTGTCTCAGTATGATTCTATTTACTATATTCCACGCTTTACATGCTCAGTAGATATTCCGTACTGACCCCCCTTTCTTCAGGGGGCTGCGTTCATGCCTGCAGGTACAGACGCTCGTTTCGGAGATCCGCCAGCCTAAGATATCTATTCACCTACTTGGGATTGCTCCTTTGTTCCGGAGCCTAGCTTATGGTATAGATCCTTTTTGTTGTATATATATGTGTTTGTTCGGGGTACGGCGGGGCCCTGTCCCATCTTATGATTCTGTCATTACTCTTAGAGGTCTGTGGACATTTGTGTGGGTCTGTATATAGTTGTTGTTTCGTTGTATGGATATGACTTATGTTTGGGGCGTACCCATTCGTAGTGGCAGCCTTGTCGGCTTGCATATATATATATATATGTTTGGGATGTTGCGTGTAGTGGCAGCCTTGTCGGCTTGCGTAGATATATATATATGTTTGTTGTTGGAAATTGTAACTCCTCAGGAGACAGGTGGCTATGACATGCATATATGTGACAGCTTTAAAATAACGTCTTTCCTTTTTATACAAATAAGTTCTCGATATGCTAGTTGTAGATGATTATAGTTAACAGGTGATATGAGTGTCCAACTCGGGCACTAGTCACGGCCTACGGGGTTGGGTCGTGACAAAACTGTCGTGAGGGCTATTCATTCAAAACTACCTTAAGGGCCATCCATACAAAACTGTCTTGTGGGCTATGCATTCAAACTGTCGTGAGGGACATTCGTACAAAATTGCGGTGAGGGCCGTTTATTCAAAACTGTTGTGAGGGCCATCCATACAAAATTGTCGTGAGGGCCATACTTTTAAACTGCCGTGAGGGCAATTCATATGAAATCCGTGAGGGCATTCATATCAAACGGCCGTGAGGTATATTCATTCAAATACCGTGAGAGTCTTTCAGAACAAACTATCAAGATGGCCATTTCATGCAAAGGAAGACTGGAGGAGGTCAAAAAAACAATGATACCAAGTGGGTCATTTATTTTCTGAAAATAGCCAAGAGGGCTATCAAAACAATGCAAGTAGTAAAAGTAGAGACGCAGGGGCAAGATGATCATTTAGACTCAAGCAGCGCCAAGAATGATGCAGTCCAAAGACAATGCCAAGAAGGTACAATAAAAAACACACCAAGATGGCGAAAAACAGAAACAGGACCAACAGGTCCACCACAACGTTACCCATCAGGCGGAAGCAGGTTAGCAGCCGCCAAGGAGAAGAACAGGCTGATCAAACCAGACCTGGATGCATGTGGAGCAAACGTGGAACTTTTTCTTACACAACCGGTCGATAGGATGCCCATGAGAGTCAAGTTGTTTGGCCTGAAATTGGAAGATTGCTCCACTTCATGCCTAGCAACACAACTTGTTTGTTTACTTTGCTTTCTTTCTTTTGAAAATTCTCGCAACCGACCGGGCACACAGCGACACACACAAAGGCATTCCCCCATAAGGGATACCATTTTCCTCCTATCGAGTCAAACTATAAGTTCATTGATTTGCAAGACCAGGGATATGTAGGCGGACTCAATACCAGAGAGTTAGTCACTCTCTAACAGATCAGCTCGAAGTTTTTTGGTTTCAACAACGAGAAAATCTGAAAGCTTGTTTAAATTTGCATTTAGAAGCATAATTGAGTCAAACTACAAATGGCTTGAATTCTCATATAACCTGAGATATGTAGGAACCCAGAGACCGGGGTCCGGTCATGTACTTGAAAATCGCATAAAAAAGAGAGGTATTTTGATATTGGTCAGCCAAAAATTAGGTTTGTCAAAACTATCCCCGAACGCCGAAGGGGCTGTTTTTGACACCTAATATTTGACCTTCAATAATTTATTTTAATTACCTAGGGTTATCAGATTTTAAACGGATTGAAATATGTATTTTTTTATAAATCAAAATCATTTTACAAAATCATTTCAATAATATTTTGCCATTTTTATTTGGAAAAATAACTTCAAATATATATTATAGGTCATTTAAAAAAAATTACTATTGATGTTAAAGTATTGTCAAGCTCAATCAGAGAATAACTTAAAACAACTATCCAATTAATTGTTAAAATTATCAATTATCAATTGATAAGTATTTTACTTCATTTAATTCAAGAAAACTTGATTAATTAAATATAAAATCATTTACCTCTCAAAATTCTAATCTCTGCATAAACAATTTGCATATTTATGCAATTTTAGATTAATCACAATTAATTAAAGGTTTAATTGTGATTATATTTATAAATTGTGTGTTATGTGATTAATTGTGGCTACAATTGAAATAACCAATTGATTAGCTAATTATGGCCATAATTGAAATGGCCAATTTTATGGCTTAGTTCAATTTATGCTAATTTCGCAATTTAAATCCTTGTTACAATTTGGTCATGCCTTAATTTAAATCAATTGACTAATTGGTTAAATTTAGGCCATAATTAAAGTGTTCCATTAATCAACATGTTTTTAATTGTCACTATTTATAAACTGCCCTTTTTGCCCCTCTATATACATAAGTATACACAGATATACACATATATAGTTGTATATATGTGTACATCGTGTATACATGTATGAAGGTAACCTCCCCCTTATTTTCCTTTTTAAAAGGACCAGGCCCAGTCCATAAGGACCGGACCCGCCCAATTTCCCTTCAACAACAAACATATATGCATATGCGTACACCAAACGACCTTTTATGTTGGTTTTGAAAAAAAGAAGGGTTTCCCCGAAGGGAAACCCCAGCCGCCATGGCCCTCCCCTTTCTCTCTCATCATCAGCGTTGCCATTTTTGGGAAAATTCAAAGTGTATTGTGCTTTTCCAGAGCTTGCATGACCGATTAGAGCAAGCATTAATTGCTCCATACCTATTTCCATCGAGTCTCAACCCAAACGAGGTATAACCCTCCACTACTTTGCTTTTCTCTAGGATTTACGGTCATTTGGAATGAAAAATTAATGTATTTTGTTTTCATATGGGTTTGAATACTCGAATTTGATTGGCTATTGAAGGTAACCTCCCCCTTATTTTCCTTTTTAAAAGGACCAGGCCCAGTCCATAAGGACCGGACCCGCCCAATTTCCCTTCAACAACAAACATATACGCATATGCGTACACCAAACGACCTTTTATGTTGGTTTTGAAAAAAAGAAGGGTTTCCCCGAAGGGAAACCCCAGCCGCCATGGCCCTCCCCTTTCTCTCTCATCATCAGCGTTGCCATTTTTGGGAAAATTCAAAGTGTATTGTGGTTTTCCAGAGCTTGCATGACCGATTAGAGCAAGCATTAATTGCTCCATACCTATTTCCATCGAGTCTCAACCCAAACGAGGTATAACCCTCCACTACTTTGCTTTTCTCTAGGGTTTACGGTCATTTGGAATGAAAAATTAATGTATTTTGTTTTCATATGGGTTTGAATACTCGAATTTGATTGGCTATTGAAGTTTAGGCGGGATTCAAGATGAATCCTTCGTAATTTTCCCTTGTCCCACATTGAATTAGGGTTTCACAGCTATCAGATTTGGGGTTCTATTTATAGAACCCCATATCTCACTATTTGACAGACGGGGCAATATCAAAATACTCGAAAAGAGACTCGGTATACGTAGGGATCTACCAATCTTTGCTTGGAACCTTTACTTGGCGAGTTTTAAGTTCAATTTTTTTTAATTCTTTTGATGTCTTTGTGGCTGAGCATCGAAGGTTGAAGAAAAAAGGCTTCCAAGTTCATTTTCAACCAAGGCTGCGCCAAGAAGAGGTAAATGTTTCTCCTTTTATTTAATTTTTGCATTTATTGTGTTAGCATGTGTGTTAATTAGTTTTATATGTTCATTTCAATTATCTGCTTAATATATGTCTGTTGATAGCCATGTCTCTTCAATTCAGTCTTATGTTAGCTTTTGCTTAGTTTCTTAATATAAGTTAGTCTAGTTAATCTGTGTGTATGTAAATGTAGTTGGTTATTGCATAATATATAAGAGTCTTATCCATGTTTAGAGAGTACTTGTCTGATTTAAGCACGTTTTGGATTCCTATATGCTATGATTGATCTATCTGTACGATTTGAAGGGATAGTTATACTTGTTTAGACTACATTTGTGCATATAAACATATGTGATAGACCTGTTAATCCATTCCTATGTCTCGTATATGTCCATTGTTGGATTTGGGGTTAATATTGGCTTGTTTAGACTAGAATGTGTAGCTGGATATGGATTTCATGTTGTTGTAAGTCTGCTTAGATTAACCATGCATATTATTTCTTGCCTTTGAATGGTTCCAGCCTGATCTATCCTCAATACAATCCTTTATGCCTATTTGATTTCTGTTTTAGAACTATGATGATTCATGTTCAATTTGCTAATCTTTGCATTCTGTAGTTAAGGAATTTTTTTTGGATTAATATAGAATATCTGCACCTGAATACTTGTATGAATGAGCATATATGTTGTGTTTAAGGACCCTGAGTACATGGTTCAGTTACAAATAGGATTTAGCTAAGCATGTATGTCTCAATTCTTGGTTAAGGGTGCTAAACTCATATCTATGGTTTGTTTATTAGCCTATCAGAGGGGCTGTTGGTATAGTTTGATGTTTGTGCCAACCAAGCATGTGCTAAGCTAGTTCTCTTGCATTATTTGTGTAATCACTGATCTTGCCTAGTCCCTAGAGTGTCTGACATTGCATATATTGGATATTTGTTGGTTCACTACTGTGTTTAAGGGTTTATATACCTAATCATGCTCAAGTCATGTAGTTGCAGGTGTATTTAACTTTTCCGAGTCCATTGTGTGCCTATATTAACTGATTCTTGTCAATATAAACTGAAATTGTGTGCTTTGGTGTTTGTTTGGCCCAGTCCACACCCATTATATACTCCCTTCAAATGACTCATTACTGAATTTCACTTTGGCATGCTATTAGAATGCCTTCTAGCTTTTGTATTCAACTAGTTGACCGATTACATGTCTATTTGGCTTCCCTTGTTCTTGAATGTGCATACATGCTGTTAGGAAATAGTAAGGATGTCATATATGTCTGATAGTTAGGCTTGTCCTCAAGATTTTTTATTGTCTGTTTGTATACCCTGTTGAGATGTCTACCTTGACTATTCATGTCCTGTACTCACTCTTGACTGAGGTGCAGTTTGCTTTGTGTTGTCTTATATGATTTGATCTCATGAGGGCACAATCTCTTTTGAATAAATATTTGGGCTGAAGTGCAGTCTCTATTTGAATGAAATGATGACATTTTAACCTAATAGCAAACCTAAGGTAAGAAGGATTCATTTAAATCTCTTAAGTGTAAAACAGTTAGGCACTTTTTTTAAAAAAAAACTCATTTGAAATCGAAGTATATTTTGACATGTGAAAAATTACCAAATATGCCCCTCTCCTTAGTGTCTATGTCCTGTCATGAATACACTTTATATGTTGGCATGTGTCTACAGGTATCCAAGTTATCTCGTTTGGATGAAAAGTTGGTCTTTCATTAAATGTTTATCTTGAGTTGTCTTGAGTTGTATTCTCAAATGATATCAGAGGGATTTGCATTTATTGTGGAAATTCCGTTTTCTCTACGATTAATATCTTCTTTATCTTCTTTCGAAGGCAAAAAGATTTTAAAATCTCATAATTTACGATCAATTCATTCAACATTTCCTTTTTTAGAGGACAATTTTTCACATCTAAATTATGTATTAGATATACTAATACCCTACCCCGTTCATCTGGAAATCTTGGTTCAAACTCTTCGCTATTGGGTAAAAGATGCCTCTTCTTTACATTTATTACGATTCTTTCTCCACGAATATTGGAATTTGAATAGTCTTATTACTTCAAAGAAGCCCGGTTACTCTTTTTCAAAAAAAAAATCAAAGATTCTTCTTCTTCTTATATAATTCTTATGTATATGAATGTGAATCCACCTTCGTCTTTCTACGGAACCAATCTTCTCATTTACGATCAACATCTTTTGGAGCCCTTCTTGAACGAATCTATTTTTATGGAAAAATAGAACGTCTTGTAGAAGTCTTTGCTAAGGATTTTCAGGTTACCCTATGGTTATTCAAGGATCCTTTCATACATTATGTTAGGTATCAAGGAAAATCAATTCTGGCTTCAAAAGGGACGTTTCTTTTGATGAATAAATGGAAATTTTACCTTGTCAATTTTTGGCAATGTCATTTTTCTCTGTGCTTTCACACAGGAAGGATCCATATAAACTAATTATCCAACCATTCCCGTGACTTTATGGGCTATCTTTCAAGTGTGCGACTAAATGCTTCAATGGTACGTAGTCAAATGTTAGAAAATTCATTTCTAATCAATAATGCAATTAAGAAGTTCGATACCCTTGTTCCAATTATTCCTTTGATTGGATCATTAGCTAAAGCAAACTTTTGTACCGTATTAGGGCATCCCATTAGTAAACCGGTTTGGTCCGATTTATCAGATTCTGATATTATTGTGAGAATATATGTGCACATTCTAAGTTTTAAAATTTGGTTCTGTTGCTTCTAGGAATATTCTCTAGGTCCTTTTTCATTACCTTCCTTTTTCTTACCTTTTTCTATGTTGATATTCATAAGATATACCTAGGTATACAGAACATACATGACATGTATGCATTTTAGCGTAAATGGGAGAAGTATACTTTGTATATTACTAAAATAAAATCAATAATTAAACTTTGCACACCATACAAATACTATTTTGGGCTTGCTTTCTTCCTTGGCTATTGTGACATTAAGAATTGGGCCTGTTTTTACACCCCCGCCGATTCATTGATTATTTGAGATTGGGCTTTGTACCCTTAGGTGTTAGCTTGCTTCATTTTGAGCCTGTGCTTTTGACTGCTTGTTTATACATAATATATGCATATATGATTATATTGCGTGCACACCCTTTATGTTTCATTAAAATTAGGGACTAAGCATATATGCTCTCTAACCATAATTTTCTTTTCCCCCCTTTTTATTTGCATGGGACCAATGTCGTGTGCCTGTTGGGCCGATATTCTCACTCAAAACCTGTTAAGCCTAAGGCCCAACATCCTTCTTGATCGAGTCCGCTTTGTAGATAAAATAAAGAAGGTCCAACCATGGGTGAAAGTGGTTAACTGGTGGGCTTAGGTAGGCCAACCAGCCTAATTTTTCTCTTTTCATTTTGTACATATTTGTATATAAGTTGTATATGTAAACAACACTAATGTTACTATTGAAACCCAAATGCGTTAGGACTTTGGTAATTCGTGCAGTTGTTAAACCTTTTTCACAAAAAAAAAAACATTTTTTATAAGTACTTGCATGAAATTGACAAACTTTAGGATTTTCACAAAGAAAGATGTGTAAGTTTCAAAATCTGGAATTTGATTAGATAAATCAATTTTTTGAAAGGCTAGGATTAGATAATGACATCATTTTGGGTTAAATTAAAAAGAAATAAAAGAATCGCTTTGGGCCTTTGAACCCTACGATGTATCAAATGGAGGAATACATTTTGGCTTTAGGCTTGGACTCATTTTAGTAGAAATTTAGAATGAAAATCAGATTTGAATAAGAGCGGCCGTTTGAACCCTAAGATGCATCAAATGGAGGAATACATTTTGGCTTTAGGCTTGGACTCAAAAATTGCTGTCGTTTTTCCCTTTGAACCCTAAGATGCATCAAATAGAGGAATACATTTTGGCTTTAGGCTTGGACTCATTTTAGTATAAATTTGGAATGAAAATCAGATTTGAATAAGAGTAAAAAATGGACCTTTTCTTGAATATATTTGGACTTAAGGGATTTTTAAAACCTTTTGAGCCTAAGCCCAAACCTTAAGTAAGATAAACAAGAGGGATATATTTGGACTTTAGTTTGAGGACAAGATGACTTTGGTGTTAGAGCACGGTTGACCCAAACGAGCTTGAATTGGATTAAAACAAAAAAGTAAATCATTTTCTTTACCTATCCTTGTATAAACCTATAACTGTTTTATAAAGGAGATATACCCCACTTATTTTCCTATATACATATAATAAAACTTATAAGGACAAAAATCATGACATTAGGACCAAATTAGTGGAAACTCTACTTAAGAGAAATCTTAAGTGTGTTTGGTCTGAATGTGAAGTGAATTTAACCTCCTTATAACATTTTTTCCAAAAGAGTCCTTATAACATTTTTTCCAAAAGAGCCAACTTTTCTTCCTTACGGGATACTTTTTTCCAAAAAGTATAGTTTATGATTAGCATGAAAAAAAAATTGCAAGAAAGAAAATATTTTAGCAAATAATCACATTAATCACACATTGAAGCTAGAAGGTCAACCGTATTTCACAGATTCTTAATACTAGGGTGCTTAAAACCTTCCCTTGGGGATCACCAGTACCCTTACCTCGAACTCGTATTTTAAAAAGGGTTTTTCTCTTGTTCTTTCAACTCGGTTTCACTGGTTTACCAATAAATTAGGTGGCGATTCTAAAAATACAAAAATCTTAATGGAGTCCGCAACTTCTTATTAGCTTTTATGCACCCGCGTAAATGTGAACCGTAACCGTCATAGACGGTCTTCTTTGTATTAATGACTTTATCATTCTTCATAATACATCAACTTGTGTGATTAGGATAACAATTTCTAATATCCAAATACAATTGAACACTTTTTTATTTAACCTTACGTTTACTATTTTTTTCTCAGATCCATGTGAATTTCTTGAAGAAAAAAATCATATGACAAATTATAGAGAATTTTATTTTGGATTCAAAATATCCATACATACTTAATTGTCTACTTCAAAAGTAATGAAAACTTGACAATTTAGCAATAAAAAGGAAGAATTATACCAGTTTATTCCACTAAGAAGTATTTAGTAACATAATTCTTGAACAGAGATCAGAGACAATATATTTAACAAAAAAAAAAAGAAGCAATTACAATCATCGCCAAAACAAGTTCCTCCAACAAGCTATCCTGTAATACCAGGTGGTTTAGGCTTTTCCTGGTACTTGTCAAAATAATCACTGTTGCATTTTGTTGGATCACAAGGTTTGGTAGCTGCTGGAAGTGGAAATTGGCATTCTTTTGCTTCAAGATGTAGTCCTCTCATCTCAGTGCCTTAATCTGGTTGGACAGAGAAGAAAAGGGAAAAACAAAATATTATGAGAAAGAAAATTGAGCAATTATTCGATGACAATGAAGTTAGTAGGTGGGTTTTTCATATACAAGCAACCACTTTATAATATTAGAGCACATCGTGGTCATTTAATTTTTCTATACTAATAATTTATTTTTTCTTTATAATCTAAATGATAATATCATGATCCAGCTTAACACAAAAATCGTCATGTAACTTTGAAATTAAAAGTTTCTCCACTTTAGTTATTAACCGGTAAACTTTTTAATACATATCATCATAAACATTTCATTTTCTGATTGTTCTGAAAATGACAAAAATATTGTTTTATCGAATGTAACCATAAGAATTCCATTTGAAAGATTAGATGAATTAGAAAGAAACTTACTGAGAACAATGAAAAGGGAAAATAGTAAGACAACTATGCTTGAGAAGTTCTTCATGATATCTAATGAAATTATATCAATGGGGATTTTGATGGTAGGATTAAAGAGTTCTGCACTATATATAGGACCAAATAAGATAAAACTATGGTAACAAATTGATTAAAATGTTAATGAAATGTAACCCAACGGGTCATTATAGCACTTTTGACCCATTTAGCCCCGTTGACCCTTCCCCGAGCATATATTTGGACCTGCGGGATGGGTGGCACGGTTCCTGAGTTAGTCGGGCAAGATTTATGATGACTTTTGTAAAAATAGAGCCTTAAAGTGAAAATGTTTGACCGATAGTTGACTTTTATATAAACGAACCTTTTTCAGAACTCCATCGATTTCAAGAGGTCTGGATGGTCGATTATGACTTGGTGGGATGTTCCGTTCGATTTCCTGAGGCACTCGAGAGAGTTTTGGGTGATTGGTGAGAAAGTTGGCCTTTGGCCATTGCGTGTTGACCCGGTCAAATAGACCTCCGTTGAAAATTCTGAGAAGATAACTGTGCTCGTAGCGTTGTCTTATGTATGACTACATGTCTATTTTGTGTCTGGAAGGTCTCAGGTGATTGTCAGAGTTTGGGACTAAGTTAGTGAAAAACCAGAAGTTTTCTGGTGTCCGTCGTAGCGACACCAGTTGCGCTGTAGTGGGCCCGCCTCAGCGAGGCTTGAACCGCTATGGCGAGTGTGTGAGTATTTGTGGTGAGTCAGCACAACAGATGGTGATCCGTTGTGGCTGACTCGTGATAGCAAAGGGAAGGCCGCTGTGGCGGGCCTACTGTAGTGGACGGCAAGCCGCTGTAGCGAATGACGGGACCAGAACCATATTTAATTGCCTAGTTAAAACCCTTCATTTCCTATCCTTTCATTTATTATTCCTGAGCATCTTTGAGGAGGTTATTTGATGATTTCTCTTGCGGGTAAGTTCTCTAACCTAGACTTTATTCCTTTACCTTTCTTAAGCTTGAATCCATGCTAGAAATTCCATAGAACTTAAGAAGGAAGATGGATTGTGATATTTACTTCACTGTTGAGTTGTAGTGTTTCTAAATGAGATTTGTTGGTGGATTTGACTAATCTAAGCATGGAACTTGATGAAATAGTGAGTAATAGGCTTGAATCTTCCATTTATGTTGATGATTTGTAAGATTGAAAGTTAGGGTTTATACCCAAATTGAGGGTTTTGACCTGAATTATGAAATTTTCCTATTATTGAGTTAATCTAGAAATTGAATAGTACAATTGAACTTCTACAACATTAGGTTACCCTTGTGGGCCCGTTTTCCCCATTTTCTGTAGTTAATTTTGATTCGAAAGATAGTATATCAATATGGGTATCATTGCTTCTTATTTCTAACTTAGAATTCAATATGGATAGACTTTGAGTACTTTGAGGTTCTCCGGAAAGGCAAGGCAAAGGTTTGATTGTTCGTGGCTCCCGCTCGGCTGCCTGGTAGGTTACGGCTTACCTTATGGTTAGACTTTGGTTAGCGAAGTATATGTAGAGTTAGTGATTGCCGGACAAAGCATGTTATGCCATCAAGTATGAAGTTAGGGTGGATTACCTAGGTTAGTACTGTTGTTTGATTGTGGGCTTGTTGCCTTATTGTGATATATTGGCTTGTTGCCACGTGTTTGGTACTATACTTGATACTTAGTTGCCTTATAGTGATTGTGACATTTCTATGCATCACTTATTGAGTATTATCTTGGATAGAGGAAAGAACTTGAATTATTAGTGATATTGAGATATGTGTCCATGTGTGGCACGAATGATTTTGATATGTTATCATTTATCATTGACATTATGCATAACACTCATTCTCTTCTTTCATGATACACTGATTTGAGCGGAGACTTGGTACTAATGATGATGAGAGAGATGAGAGGCCGATGCCCGAGTTCTGTACCGGGATCGAGAGAGTGTACGAGGCCCGAGGTGTTTACCAGGATCGCGAAAGTGGTACATGGAATTCGCAGGTCCCCCATGGGTCATGACTACCGAGGCGTGAAGGTATTCCGCCCGGAGTATGTGTGTACGGAGATTACATTGGCCATTTCATATCATTGCATTCCATATGCATTCATTATCATATCATTTTTCATCTATTGATCGGATTTGTTGGTTGTACTTGTGTTTGTGGATATATTGAGGAATTCTGGAAAACTTGGCAAACTTATGATTAGGTGCTTCACCATAGGCTGTGATTTGGCTACTTGATATTTCTGTACTTGAGTTGTTATTATTTGATTGTGTTGTATTTGTCCTTGATCGTTAGCGTGTCTATTCTTCAGTCTCTTCCTTTATATATGTCAGCAAACTATTCTCGGCCTATGATACTTAGTAGTACATAGTGTTTTTACTGATATTACCTTGCTGCATTCTTTTATGAGTGCAGAGTATGTGAGAGGTTCTACATCCTCTCCTCGCGACTGATTCCCGAGGCCTTTGCTGTTGAGTGTCTAGGGTGAGCACATTGATGGATCCGCAGCTCGGAGACTCCTTATTATTACTTGTCTTATCTTGTTATTCTAAGACAGTATTTCATATTTTAAGATTGGTATTTATTCCAAACTTGTAGTGATATAGTAGTGGCTCTTACGCTGCCTTTAGACTAGATTCCTTGGGATTGTGTTTGTACTGTTTCTTCACTTATCGATTTCATGATCTAGACTTATATATATTTTGATGGGTGTATTAACTTTATTACTGTTCAATGAAGGACTAATGGACAGGTTCGCCTATTGAGGTGGGAAATAGTAGGTGCCCTCACGACTAAGTGATTTTGGTTCGTCAAAAGTTGGTATCAGTGCCCTAGGTTATCTGGTCTATAAGTACAAGAGCATGTCTAGTAGAGTCTTGCGGATCGATACGATGAGCTTCGTACTTATCTGCAAGAGGCTATGCGACATTTAAGAAAACTTCAATTTCTTTTATTCTTTCGTGCTACTTTAATAAATTGGTATCTAGAACGTTCGAATTGGTATCTGATTCATTTCTATTCTCTAACAGATGAGGTGTCCGAGCCTGCTGCTAGGGCCAGCATGAGAGGACGAGGAGAAGCTAGAGGCTGCGGCCTAGCTGGAGGCCGTGGTACTAGACCAGCCAGGGGCAGGGCCCCTGAGGCTTGATAGAGGCGCGCTCGATCAGCTTCTCCACAACATCAGCTAGAGCGCCAGCCCGCTAGAGCACAGGAAGCTGGGGAAGGTATGGCGCCAGCCCAGACTCACCCTGAGGTCATGTCCGATCCAGTATTCTAAGATACTACGGCTCGCATCGTTTTTATCTCGATGCCCAGCATGTCGTGGGTGGTGCCACTACTCCATGTAGTTCATAGACTAGAGTAGGATTACGGACTCCTAAGCAAGGACAGACATCGGGGATGCATCCTGCTACTGTCTTGAAGATTGATTTGAGGTCAGGCTATCACCAGCTGAAGATTCGGGCCGAGGATATTCCAAAGACGGCCTTTAGAACTCGTTATGGTCATTATGAGTTCCTTGTGATGTCATTTGGGTTTATGAATGCCCCGATATCTTTCATGGACTTGACGAATGGCATTTTTAAGCCATACTTGGATTCCTTTTGTTCATAATCTTCATCGATGATATCTTGGTGTATTTGAAGAGTATAGAGGGGCATGATCATCATTTGAGGATTGTCCTTGGGTTATTGAGAGAAAAAGAGCTTTATGCCAAGTTTTCAAAATATGAGTTCTTCCTTGATTCGGTGGCATTCTTGGGCCTCGTGGTGTCAAAGGACGGGATCATGGTTGATCCCAAAAAGATTGAGGTTGTTAGGGATTCGGCTAGGCCTGCTACTGTGAATGAGATTCGTAGCTTCGTGGGTTTGGCTAGTTACTACCGTTGGTTGTTGGAAAGGTGCTGCTATTACTTTTCAACTGACTAGATTGACTCAGAAAGAGATACCTTTTGAGTGATCCGGTGCTTGTGAAGAGAACTTCCACAGGCTCAAGACTTTATTGACCACAACCCCTATTCTGACATTACCCATGGAGGGTAAGGATTTCTCAGTTTATTGTGATGAGTCTCGTGTTGGTTTGGGCTCCATATTGATAAAAGAGGGCAAGCTCGTTGCCTATTCTTCTAGGTAATTGAAGATCCATGAGAAGAACTACCTTACTCATGATTTGGAATTGGCAGCAGTAGTGTTTGCTTTCAAGATTTGGAGGCACTATCTACATGGAGTCCATTACGAGGTATTTACTGATCATCGCAGCCTTCAGCACGTGTTTAGTCAGAGGGATCTCAAATCTAGATAGCATACGTGGATGGAGCTATTGAAGGATTATGATATCACTATTCTTTGCCATCCGGGTAAAGCTAATATGCTAGTTGATGCTTTGAGCAGAAAGACAGTGAGTATGGGTAGGTTAGCTCGGTTGATTGCTTCGGAGCGTCCTTTAGCCATGGAGGTTCAGACTTTGGCAAACAGTTTTGTGCGTCTTGATATTTTATATCTGAGTAGAGTTTTAGCGTGTGTTGAGGCGAGGTCATCTCTCTTGGAGAAGATCAGGGCTCAATATTTTGATGATGCTAAGTTATGCAAGAATCGTGATAAGGTTTTGAGAGGTGAGGCCAAGGAGGTCATGTGTAACGACCCGTTTGGTCGTTATAGTCTTTTCGGTATTTTCGCCCCTTTTCAAGCATTGGTTAGCTCAGTTTTGACCCGAGTGGACCGTTGACATGCTTTCTGAGGTGTCTAGACTTAATTCGCGCGACTTTTTGTGAAATATGATCTTTAAGCGAAAAATAGTTGATTCAAAGTTGACTTTTGGATAAACAGACCTTTTTCAGAAATCCATTGATTTCGAGAGGTCCGGATAGTCGTTTAGAACTTGTGTTTATATCTGGTTCGGTTCCTAATGCAATCGGATGCATTTTGGGACTTGGGTTGGGAAGTTGATAATGAGGTATTGGTGGTTGACTCGGTCAGTGAGACCTCCGTTGGAAATTCTGAGGCCACGAGTGCGTTCGTAGCGTATTTTTATGTGGGTCTGTGTGTGTGGTATGTGAGCAGATTGCTTCGGGAGTGGTTCAGGATTTCGGTTGAGACTCAGGATAAATTATTGGGTTCTGGTACCTGGTGTCCGCCGTAGCGGCATCGGAGCTGTCCCAGCGGCATCGGTGCTATCCCAGCGGCACCGCTGTTGCGGTGGGATGACCGCTGGGGCGGCCAAACCCATTTCTTCCCAGACCGCCCCGACAGTCCTAGAGGACGCTGGGGCGGTGCCGCTATTGCAGCCCCGATGCCGCCGTGGCGGTATTGGGCCTGTTATTTCATTTAAGTGTGTATTAAATGCCCTTAGTGTATTCATTTAATAGCATTATGAAATAGAGCTCTTAGGGACTGTTCTTGGAGATTATTGGTGAAGGCTCTTGGTGGTAAGTTCTTCTAATCCTCTTTACTAATTCCTTGTTCCTAATTATCATAGATTTTTCTTTTCTTAGTATTTCCTTAGTAATGGAAGATAAAAGTGGAGTTAATGAATGTTCTATCTAGGCTTATTAATGATGAAAGTGATGGAGTGTATGCTAGATTTTGATGAATCTAAGGTTGTAAATCATTTATCTTCCATTATTAGTGTTGAATTCTTGAATAAAAAAGTTAGGGTTTATACCCAAAATTGGGGATTTTTGCTTAAATTTTTTAATTAAGGGAATCTGTGAGTTAAATTAGTAATTAGTTGTTGAATTATGATCACTTAGTGCTTAATTTGATATTTACTCCTGAATTTCCTATTTTGATCTTGTGGGCCCCGTTCTCCAAATTCTAGGTTTGGTTTTGACCTAAATTGAATGATAGCAATATTAGTATCATTCTTGATGATTTCTAATCTAGATTTCGAATAAGCCTAGACTTGTTTGGTATTGAGACTCAGCGGAAGGGCAAGGCTGTAAAGTGATTATTGGTGTTGCTGTTTGGCCATCCAAGTAAGTTACGACTTACATTTAGTGAGACTTCATATAGCGAAGCATATATTTAGATTATATTATCGGAGAAAACATGTAAACCTTTGGGTATGAAGTTGGGTTGGGTATTGTCTTTGGTTGGGCCCTGTCGCGTGATTGGGCCTAGCCACCCTGTTGTGTTGTGACTTGATTGTTCTATTATGTTGGGTTTGATGCCACGTGTTTTTAGTAGATTTTGGAATCTGTTGTTCCATCTTGATTGTGATATTGTAGTATCTTACGGGTTGATGTTGATACGAGGATAGAATTCTATATGACTTATGTAGTCTTTCATGACATTGTTGGTACTTGTGACACTGATATATTGTTGGCGTACCTATGTTGGTACTTGTGATATTGATACGTTGTTGGCGTACCCACTGTTGGTCCTTATGATATTGAGCTGATTCTTGATGTTGACATATGCATTGCACTCACTCTCATTCTTCATGATATACTGTTGATACACTGTTGGTACTCTATGAAACACTGTGATGAGCTAGGCTCGATTTTTAAATGAGAGTAATGTGAGAGTCTGATATCTGATGTTAGTACCGGAATCGTGGATTGAGAAAGTGTGTGGACTCCGCGGGTCCCCCAGGGTGGTGCCGATGAGAACCTCCCGTGGGGAAAGATCCGGGGTCTATTCTGTCTATTGGGAAAAGATCCGAGACGAGTGGCACTTAGACTTCGCGAGTCACCATGGGTTGTGCTACCGAGATGTCGATATTTCCGTCCGAAGTACATGTGTACACAACATTTGCATGACATCGCATTGCATTATTTGCATGGCATCGCATTGCATTCATACATTATTGCATTGCATTGCATCACGACTTATATTGAGATGATTTGGTATTTTTACTTGTGATGTTGGATTCGGATTGGACATATTGAGACTTGGCACATTTGGGATTAGATGCTCTATTTAGGCGATGACGTGTACTTATTGATTTATCTGCCTATCTTGCTTTATTGTTTGAAATATGTTAGCTATACTTAGTCGGCCTATGTTACCTACCAGTACTGGGGTTTTGTACTGATCTGCACTTGCTGCATTCTTTTATGAATGCATAGTACCAGGTTGGGACTTCCTCCGTCTTCCGTGGCGGATTGTCGTCTTCAGCATAACATCGAGTTTCCAGGATGAGCACGTGACGTTCACTGCCTTGAAGACTCTTCCTATTTATGTGTTACTATTTCTATTCTGAGACATAGACAAACTTATATATTATTATATTCCAGACTTGTATATTTTTCCTTAGATGCTCTTGTATGACTTTGATCAGACCCTGGGGGTGTTTTCCTTATTTCCGTTCTATTTCTATTGTATATTATTATGAGATTTACGTAATTGTTCTTTTTTATTTGCTTGATTTATTTATTTATGTCTTTAGTTATCGTTGGGTTGAGGGTTCGCTTACCAGGTAGGGAAGGTAAGTGCCCGCACGACTTAGCCAAAATGGGTTGTGACACCGTGCTTGATGATGAGGGGATTTTGAGGATCAAAGGACGTGTGTGCGTTCCTCATGTGGGTGGTCGGATTCATTTGATATTGGAGGAGGCTCATTGCTCCAGGTATTCTATTTATCCAGAGGCGATTAAGATGTATCGTAATTTGAGATAGCACTACTGGTGGGGTCGAATGAAGAGAGATATTGCAGATTTCATTGCTCAGGGTGGGAATTTCCAGCAAGTCAAGTATGAGTGCCAGAGACCTAGTGGTGTGGTTCAGAGGATACCCATTCCCGAGTGGAAGTGGGAGAGGTAGAGGATTGCCATGGATTTTGTTATGGGTGTTCTGAAGACACCGGGCAAGTTCGATTCAGTTTGGGTTATTATTGATCAGTTGACTAAGTCTGCTCATTTTATCCCAGTTCAGATTACTTATAATGCAGAGAGGTTGGCCAGGATTTACATCCGAGAGATAGTGCGATTGCAGGGGGTTCCTATTTCCATCATTTCCGATCGAGGTACCCAGTTTACCTCCAATTTCTAGACGACGTTGCAGGCAGAGTTTGGTACTCAATTAGACCTTAGCACCGCATTTCATCCACAGACTGATTGTCAGTCCGAGCGAACTACTCAGGTGCTTGAGGATATGTTAAGAGCCCGTGTTATTGATTTTGGTGGTCATTAGGACCAGTTTTACCCTTGGCAGAGTTCGCGTACAACAATAGCTACCATTCGAGTATTGAGACTGCGCCATTCTAGACTTTATATGGTTGGAGGTGTCGTTCTCCTATTGGGTGGTTTGATGCTTTTGAGGTCCGACCTTGGGGTACAAATTTGCTGAGGGAGTCTTTGGATAAGGTGAAGCTTATTTAGGAAACGTTTCTGTCAGCTCAAAGTTGGCAAAATATGTATGCTGACCAGAAGGTTCGGGATCTAGAGTTTATTGAGGGTGAGCAGGTTTTTCTGAAGATTTAACCCATGAAGGGAGTTATTCAATTTGGGAAGAGAGGCAAGTTGAGCCCAAGGTACGTTGGTCCATTTGAGATTCTCCGTCGTATTGGTGATGTTGCTTACGAGTTAGTCCTGCCACCAGGCTTGTCAAGTGTTTATCTAATATTCCATGTTTCTATGTTGAAGAGGTACCATTCAGACGGGTCTTATATCGTTCACTGGAATTCTGTGTTGCTTGATGAGAATCTGTCCTACGAGGAGGAGCCTATCGTGTTCTTAGACAGACAGGTTAGGAAGTTGAGGTGTAAGGAGATAGCTTCTGTTAAGGTTCAACGGAAGCATCGTCCTGTTGAGGAGGTCACATGGGAGACCGAGTCTAATATGCGTTCTAGATATCCCCAGTTGTTTGCTGACTCGGGTACTTTCCCTCCATTTCTTTCCTTGTCGCTCAAGGACGAGCGATTGTTTAATTAGTATCCGAAGTAATGACCCGTTTGGTTGTTATAGTACTTTTGACCCATTTACCCTTGTTGACCCTTCCCTGTGCCTTATAAGTATGATTTTGACCCGCGGGAATGGGAGGCATGGTTCTCGAGGTAGTCGGGCGAGATTTATGATGATTTTTGTAAAATAGGGCCATAAAGTGAAAATGTTTGATTGATAGTTGATTTTTGGGTAAACAGACCTTTTTCGAAAATCTGTCGATTTCGAGAGGTCTGGATGGTCGATTATGACCTGGTAGGATGTTCAGTTTGGTTTCCCGAGGCCCTCAGGAGCATTATGAGTGATTGGTCTGAAAGTTGGTCTTTTGCCATTGGGTGTTGACCCAGTCAAATAGACCTCCGTTGGAAATTTTAAGACCAATAGTGTGTTTGTATCGTGATTTTATGTATGATTGCATGTCTGTTTTGTATCTGAAAGGTCTCGGGTGATTTTTGGATTTTGGGATTGAGTTAGTGAAAAACCAGAAGTTTTCTCGAGTCTAG
Source organism: Lycium barbarum (assembly GCF_019175385.1). Classification (NCBI taxonomy): domain Eukaryota; kingdom Viridiplantae; phylum Streptophyta; class Magnoliopsida; order Solanales; family Solanaceae; genus Lycium; species Lycium barbarum. The sequence goes on along the minus strand of NC_083347.1, from coordinate 77,866,107 downwards.
TGTCCGCCGTAGCGGCACCAGTTGTGCTGTAGAGGACCCGCCTTAGTGAGCCCTGGTCCGCTATGGTGAGTGTTGAGGATTTATGGTGAGTCGCCACTGTGGATGGAGTTTCGTTGTGGCTGACTCATTATAGTGAAGGGAAGGCCTCTGTGGCGAGCCTACTGTAGCGGACGGCCAACCACTTTAGCGAACGACAGGACTAGAATCCTATTTAATTGACTAGTTAAAACCCTTCATTTCCTCTCTTTTCATTTATTATTCCTAAGCATCTTTGAGGAGATTTGATAAGGTTCTTGGCTGATTTCTCTTATGGGTAAGTTCTCTCTCTAACCTAGACTTCATTCCTTTGCCTTTCTTAAGCTTGAATCCATGCTAGAAATTCCGTAGAACTTAAGAAGGAAGATGGGTTTTGATGTTTACTTCATTATTTGAGTTGTATTCTTTCTAAATGAGATTTGTTGGTGGATTTGACTAATCTAAGCATTGAACTTGATGAATTAGTGACTAATAGGCTTGAATCTTCAATTTATGTTGATGATTTGTAAGATTGAAATCTAGGGTTTTTACCCAAATTGAGGGTTTTGACTTAAATGATGAAATTGGCCTATTATTGAGTTAATCTAGCAATTGAATAGTAGAATTGAACTTCTAGAAAGTTAGGTTACCGATTTCACCTTTGAAATACCCGTTTTACCCTTGTGGCCCGTTTTCCTCCTTTTCTTTAGTTGATTTTGATTTGAAAGATAGTATATCAATTTGGGCATCGTTGCTTCTTATTTCTGGCATAGAATTCGATATTGTTAGACTTTGAGTACTTGGAGGCTCTCCCGGAAGGCAAGGCAAAGGTTTGATTATTCGTGGCTCCCGCTCGTCTACCAGGTAGGTTAAGGCTTACCTTATGGTTAGACTTCAGTTAGCGAAGCATATGTAGAGTTAGTGGTTATCGGAGAAAGCATGTTATTCCTTCGGGTACGAAGTTGGGATGGATTACTTAGGTTGGTATTGTTGTTTGATTATGGGCTTGTTGCCTTGTTGGGATCTATTGGCTTGTTGCCACGTGTTTGATACTAGACTTGATACTTAGTTGCCTTATCGTGATTGTGAAATTACTATCATTCAATTATTTAGTATTATCTTGGATAGAGGAAAGAACTTGATTTATTATTGATATTGAGTTATGTGTCCATGCATGGACGGAAAGATTCTGATGTGTTACCATTGGTCATTGACATTATGCATAGCACTCATTCTCATATTTCATGATACACTGATTTGAGCTGAGACTTTTTACTGATGATTATGAGACAGATGAGAGGCCGAAACCCGAGGTCTGTATCAGGATCAAGAGAGTCTACGATGCCTGAGGTCTTTGCTAGGATTGCTAGAGTAGTACATGGACTTCGCGGGTCTCCCATGGGTCATGAATGCTGAGGCATGGCGGTATTCCCCCCAGAGCATGTGTGTACGGAGATTACATTGGCCATTGGATATTATTGCATTGCATATGCATTCATTATTATCTCGTTTTACATCTATTGATCGGATTTGTTGGTTGTACTTGTGTTTGTGGATATTATGAGGAATTGTGGAAAACTTGGCAGACTTCTGATTAGGTGTTTCACCATAGGCTATGATTCAGCTACTTGATATTTCTGTACTTGAGGTGTTATTCTTGGATTGTGTCGTATTTGTACTTGATCGTGAACATGTCTATTCTTCCATCTCTTCCTTTATATATGTTAGCTAACTGTTGTCGGCCTATGATACCTACCAGTACATAGTGTTTGTACTGATACAACCTTGCTACATTCTTTTATGGGTGCAGCGTACGTGACAGGTTGCACATCCACTCCTCGTGACTGATTCCCGAGGCCTTTGTTGTCGAGTGTCTAGGGTGAGCACATTGATGGATCTACAGCCTGGAGACTTTTCATTATTACTTGCCTTATCTTGTTATTCCGAGATAGTATTTCATATTTTGAGACTTATATTTATTCCAGACTTGTAGTTATGTAGTAGTGGCTCTTGTACTGGCTTTAGACCATATTCCTTGGGATTGTGTTTATACTATTTCTGCACTTACCTATTTTATGATCTAGATTTATATATATTTTGATGGGTGCATTTACTTTATTGTTGTTCAATGAAGGACTAAGGGACGGGTTCGCCCACCGAGGTGGTAAATGGTAGGTGCCCTCACGACTAAGTGATTTTGGGTCATGACATGAAATGACTAAGTTCCCAAGGTCACTAATATAAAAAATGAGTTACAAAAATCTTACATGTTTTAAACTAAATTAGGGATATAAAATGAATTATGGAAATCTAAAATGACTTGATAGATATTAACTCTCATATGGAAATAAAATTATTGGAAGAAATTGATTATATATGCACAAATGTGTGACAACCCAACCCCCCTTTTTGAGCATTTTCCCTTAAAGTGCGTTCTAATAATTCTGTATCAGTTATTTTATCATATGATGGGGGTGGGGTGGGGGAGGGGGGGGGGGGGGTTGGATTGAGACCCGAGGGGTTTAGGTATGTTATAAACTAAGTTGTAGTTTCAACACGACTGTTGATTTTGGTGTTAGCTAGTGCGTGGAAATTGTAGCCAAAGTGGTTGTTAGTCCCAGGCACGCGCGAAAGTATACGCGGTCATACCACTAATAAAGTGATAAATTATAGTGTCGAACCCATAAATAGTTGTGATTAACCATCACCTAAATTAAATTAACGTTATGTGATGACCCATTTCCCAGATACATTATCCCCTCGGGTAGGCGAACAAAATCATTTACTCCTTTTGAAAACAAGTGTTGAATTTACGTTCATTGTAAAACACTAAATAGCTGTTTAGGTAATATACACAAATGCAGAAAAGTTATACTTGACCTTTAATATTCTCAAAACCTGGTCTTGACTTGTACAAGAGCTTCTAATATGGAATACATAGTCTAAATACTAAAATTACATCTCGAACTAATGAAATAAAATACTGTTCAGAAGAAAATGAAATAGACAAAATACATAAGAAGTGATCCCGGGCGACGGGTACGGCTAGTAGCTCAACCAAAAATCTCTGATGATAGCCTCGGGATTAGTCTCGAGGTATCAACCAAGAACCTGAATCAAACTCTGCACTCCATAATGAGTGCAACAAGAGTAGTATGAGCACAACGCCGACAACGATTAGATAACGCATATAAATGGAAAGAAGTCAACAAGTAAATATAGATAAGTAGTCGAGTAAAGTCACGAAACATACTTCAAGTAAAAGCTCCAATATTAATAATCGCAGTAAATATCAGTATCCTCATATCGTAAGCCTAGGTGCAAGTTTCAAATCTACAAGTCTATCAAGTTTCTAAATAAACACCTAACAAGATGCAACAACTCAAGTACATCACCAACCAAGATTTCGATGAGATAATAAGAGGCAACAACTCAAGTACATCACCAACCAAGATTTTGATGAGATAAGGTGCCATGCAATGATGTGACGTGCAACAAAAACAGAATGCAACGCAATACAATGCACTACTATGCAAATGCTACGAAATGCCCCCCAAGCATTCTCTCCAATTACGTAGACATATGCTAAGGGAAATGCCTGAAAGTCATAACCCATGAGGGACCGGTGAAGTCCATGCATCCACATAGATTATCATTATTGCCATCGCCACTTGGGCCCAACAAGATGGCCCACAAAGATTATTATTATGTCCATTGCCACTTGGGCCCACAGATTATTATTATTATTATTGCCATTGCCATTTGGGCCCATATAGATTATCATTGTTTCCATTGTAATCATACATCTATGTTGATGGATAATATGTAAATGCATGGATCAATTTCACAACATCTCAATCATGGAATAAAACAAATGAATATCAAGAATCCCAAACTCAACCAAGTCATCAATATGTAATCCTTCTCTTTTCGTGAGCTAAGTGAGATATCAAGGACAAACGATTCAATCAGTAATCACAACATATCAACAAGTATGGCGGCAAGCCCACATAACCACATCCATGCCCGAAGGCCTATCATGATTTCCCCGTCAACAACTACCATCAACATATGTTTCTGTAATCGAGTCTAAACATAAGTAAGCCATAACCTACGTCAAAGCCGAGCAGGAGCCACGAACCCAAACCTGAACCTTCCCACTTCTGAAGCGTCTCTGAATAGTCAAAATCACGATCCGAACGAAGATTAAGTCTTCTGAAATCTCTGTTGCATCCAAAATTGCCAAACGAGTTCAATCTAGTCAAAATAGTATTGTACAAGGTTAAACAAGTCGGACGATACCGATATTATTATACTTCTATTCGGAACCCTAAAATGAACCCAAAATATACAAACTCGAGTCCAAATGAAAAGAAACCCTAAAATGAAACCCTAGAAATTCAAATTAAAAGAAGAACAAAAGGGAATTGCAAGAAACTGGAAGATAGGAGTGAGACACAAGGGATACTGATCTATAGACAAGCTTGGATTGGTTACCAAACCCTTCAATTAGAAACAATCAAAAGCACCTATGCTATAAGGATGATTCGACAAGTGAGCAAGCTCATGTGAGAATCATAAAATAAGGTTCAATCCACAACAATAGAATCTTGCACTAAACTAGAATAGTCACTCAAGCTATGAATTAATTTGAAAACTAAGGAAATAGGTTTGTCATCAATGTTCAAGGCGAAGGATGAAATAATACTAAGGCAAAGTCTTCCTAACAACAAAGGCCGAAAAGTGACCTTTACACAAATAACCCGACCTGGCCTTTTCTGCACTTGAGTTGCATTCCTAGCCACTTTTTGTGGCTTCCATCAATTGTTCTTCACCTCTTTTCCAAGCAATCATACATATGTTGTAGACTCTTGCTAATTGCTCTTCAAGTGCCTCCAACGCCCCTCGTTTCATGAACATATCTTGCAAGGATTGGAGCTCCTTCGGTTGGCTACGGTTGAAAGGCCTTGTGTACTTTGGGGTCATATCATCCTCCCCTTCTTAGAAAGGATTCGTCCGTGAATCTTAAGGCTCACCTACAACACAAGAAGAAAGATCACTCACATTGAAAACATTTTGAACTTTGTACTGACTTGGTATGTCGATCTTCCAGGCATTATCATTGATCTTCTCAAGGACTTTGAATGGCCCATATCCTCTTGGACACAAATTTCCCTTCCTCTTTTGAGGAAATCTCTCTTTTCGAAAGTGAACCCAAACCCAATCATCGGGTTGAAAGTTCATCCTCCTTCTGCCTTGATGTTTTCTCTTGGACACCTTGGTGTTGGTTTTCTCCATTCTTTCCTTCACCTTGGCATGGATTTTCATAATCTTGACCGCCCTTTGCTTTGCATCAAAGCTCACAACAACATCACTAGTCAAAGGGGTTAAGGTTAGGGGAACAAAGAATTAAACCCATAGCAAACTTCAAATGGAGTCATGCCAATAGAGGTGTGGAGAGACTTATTGTAAGAAAATTCAATTAAGGGAAAATGGTCTTCCCATGAAGTTGGTTTTCCTCTAATCGACACCTAAGCATGCTACCAAGAGGCCTATTCACTACTTTGGTTTTCCCATCCATTTGAGGGTGGCAAGAAGTAGAGAACATAAGCTTGGTGCAAAGTGCACCCCAGACTCTTCCAAAAATGACTACAAAAATTTGGAGTCCCTATCACTAACAATAGTACGAGGTACCCCATGCAATTTAAGCATATGAATCACAAACAAGGATGCCATATGAGAAGCATCATCACTCTTGTGTCATGGCATAAAATGAGAGAATTTAGAAAAACTATCTACCACTACAAAAATGCTATCATGACCCCTTTTGGTTCTTGGATGACCTAAAACAAAATCGAAAGAAATATCTATCCATGGACTATTAGGGGTGGGAAGAGGAGTATACATACCTTGAGGACGAGTCTTCAATTTGGCTTACTTGTACTCTAAGCATTGTGCACAAAGCTTCTCCACATCATGCCTCATCTTGGGCAAATTGAATTGTTCGTGGAGGATATCAAGTGTCTTGGCTACTCCAAAGTGCCCCATCATGCCTCCATTATGGCCTTCCCTCACAAAAAACTCCCTCCATGAGTTCACAGGAACACACACTTTCCCATCCTTGAACCAGAACCCGTCAACTAGTTCGAACCGGCCAACCCTCTTCGCTTGAATTAACTTCTCAAATTTTTTTTAAAGTCGCAGCCTTTAGAGTAGAACTCGTTCAAACTTTCAAATCACATCATTCTAGAAGTCATTGTATTGAGTAACACATACCTTCTAGACAATGCATCTGTTACCATATTTTTCTTGCCCCGTTTCCTTGACCCATTTGTAGTTGATCACATAGGCAAATGTTTCAATAAACTCCACCCATTTTGCATGCCTTTTGTTGAGCTTGGATTGGCCCTTAAAATGCTTCAGGATTCATGGTCCGATCTAATAAAAAACTCTTTGTGCCATAAGTAGTGTTGTGAATGAGACAACACCCTTAGAAGAGCATACAACTCCTTGTCATAGGTAAAGTAGTTCAAAGACGCCCTCTTAAGTTTCTCACTAAAATAAGCCAATGGTTTGCCTTTTTGCATCAACACTCCACCTATACCAACTCCCAAAGAATCACAGTCTTTCTTTAATGCCTTATAAATATTTGTCAATTGTAACAATGGTGAAAAACTGAACATGGACTTCAATTCTTAAGATGCCTTCTCTTGCTCATCTCCCCAAACAAAAGGAACTTCCTTTTTGATCAATTCAGTTATGGGAGAGGCAATGGTGCTAAACCCTTTCACAAACCTCTGATAAAAACTTGCCAACCCATGGAAACTCCTCACATCGATAGTACTTTTGGGAGTTAGCCAAGTTCTAATGTATTCTACCTTCTCTTCATCAACCTCCACACCATTCACACTCATAACAACCTCTGATGCAATAAGGCATAAAATGACTCTTATGCTCCCAATGGTCTTGCTATACACAAGAATGTCATCGAAATAAAAAATAACGAACTTGTTGATGAAAGGCTTCAAAACATGGTTCATAGACTTCATGAAAATTCTTATTGCATTGGTCGACCCAAGTGGCATGACAAGCCACTCATATAAGCCAAACTTGGTCTTAAAGGGCGTCTTCCATTCATCACCCAGGTGAATTCGAATTTGATGGTACCGGCTTCTAAGATCAACTTTGGAGAATACACTTGAGCCACAAAGCTCATCTAACATGTCATCAAGTCTTGGAATGGGATGTCTATACTTCCATCATTATTTTGTTGATAACTCTACAATCAATACACATCCTCTAAGTGCCATCTTTCTTTAGAACTAGAATCACCGAAATGGCACATGGACTAAGACTCTTTTTGTCACGCCCTAAAACCCACCCTAAACGTGACCGGCATCCGATGTCATGAACAACATCGGAAGAACCTAAACAACACAATAATACCACTTGAACCTGCTAGGTTTAATATTCGCCTCCAACAGTTTATAAAATAAATGTAACAAATCATGAATATATGAATTAAATCAGCGAAAGTCTTTATAATTTAAATAATTCAGCCCAAACATGATAGTGTGCCCGAAAGAGTTAAACAACAACTCTTCTTCTACCCACATTCGAATGTATACTAAGGAGCTTCTAAGAATAAGGAATAAATGTCTAACTCATCAGGACGTAGCCCGAAAACTAATATAAATAAATGGAATTAAATAAATATAGTGTCCCACGAATGAATGTGTGGGCTCACCAAATCAGCAGCAACCGCAAGTCCTTCCTAAACACCCGGAGTATCAAGAACCAGCTCTTCACCGTTACCTAACATACCATCAAAAACAACAATGGTATGCCTGAGTACTTCGTACTCAGTGAGTGCCTCGGGGACAACAAGTAATATGAAAATAAGGTATAATAATACATACATGCCTTTCAATTGATTGTAATTAACAACAATAATTCCATGAGAAAATAAGAATATCACACATGCCAATATAGGCCCAAGAATCAAGCATATCGAAGGGGTGACCGTAGAGGTTCTTTTGTCACAGCGCACCACACCGGAATATGAAATTTAAC